>NW_026020129.1:7070989-8283184 GCF_900185275.1 Solanum verrucosum
ATGGCTGGTGATGTTGATACTCGTAAGTCTACTTCATGCTACTTGATTACTTTTGCAGGGGGAGCTGTGTCTTGGCAATCTAGGTTGCAAAATGTGTTGCTTTATCTACTACAGAGGCTGAGCTTATTGCTGTTGTTGAAGCTTGCAAAAAGTTAATCTAAATGAAGAGATTTTTGGTGGAACTTAGTTGTGCTCAGGAGAGGTATGTGCTTTATTGCGATAGTCAAAGTGCTATTCATCTTGGCAAGAATTCTACATTTCATGGTTGGTCTAAACACATTGATGTGAGGTATTATTGGATTCGAGATGTGTTGGATTCTAAGTTGCTTGAACTTGAAAAGATCCATACCAATGATAATGGTTTCTGACATGATGACTAAAGCTTTGCCAAGAGGGAAGTTTGAGGATTGTTGCATGATCGCCAGGATGGCGATCTCCTCCACATAGTTGTGAGGGGGAGAATTGTTGGGTTTAGGATATATTTTCCCTTCCTATGTGGATAAATAAAAGTCTTATTAGAACCAACCCACTTTAGCCTATAACCCAAATATTATGTGGCATATATATGGTCTTATTTTCAGAAACACAAGAAAGAAAAATCAAGAGAGTTTCGTTTTAGAGATTGAGAGAAAAAAGAAAAATCCCGTTTTTTGCTTCTCTGCTTCAGACAGAGTTTTCCACTTCGTTAACCGTTGGATCGTGCTCAAATTTGAACTGGGAGTTCTCAGCATCTGGTTCTTGCAATTAAATGGTGGAGATCGTGTAGCTTCTGATTTTGGGGCGTGAACAGTAGCTCATTTTTGGGTGAAATCTCTTATTTAATTCTCTAGTTTTGATGCAATCTTGTTTTGTTGTTGCTCGTTGTTTGGCGCTTGTTTTGTAGCCAATTTGGAGAACAATTTTGTAACTCTTGGTGTTTATAGTGAAGCTTTTGGTCCTGTGATTTTTTACTCTTCACATCGAAGGGTTTTCCACGTAAATTATTGTGTCTTGTGTGATTGAGTTATTCTTATCTTGTTGCTTTAGTTTGGTTGATATAGTTGCTGTCCATTCTGTCCATTCTTCATATTGCTTAATTTGGTTTGTTTTCTCTTGGTTCAAATTGAAAGGAAAAGTTTAGATTTGGGTATTATTCCGCTGCTATCCTGTCTGACATTCTTATATTTGTCTTGCCTTTCCCAACAATTTCGACACTTGAAATCTGATGCTGCTTCAATGCTATTTCTCTGCAACATAACAAATCACTTATTTAGTGATCGAAATATTTGTATACACTGATAGTAACATAAAAGTACATAGCTTACAAATTCCATAATAACAAAGATTAAGAAACTACATTAGAAAATTGAAATGAAAGAGGTTGTTTCTTTGGAGAATTTTTACAAACAGGTAGAGGGCAAAAGTTGACTCGATTAACAAATTTTCAAAAATAGCATGTTTTTTTTCCCAAACCCAACCGATAAAAGAACGAAAACTGTGAATCAGAAAAATAATCTCATTATTTCTTTTCCCCTAAATCACACAGAGGTTCAAACAACCCATTTGCAAATATAAGTTAAAAAGAAATCCCATGATTTAGTTTACAAGATCCGATGATAACAATGTAAGAGTGATACCTAACGTGTCTTTTCAAGGGCAGGATGAAGCACATATTGTGTATAGTGAAGTGAAAAATCAAAATTGCCCTTATCTTAAATTTTAATGACAAAAAACATGCATGTTGATACCTCTGCTATACTCATGCTTCTAATATAGTAGTAGAAAAGAAAAGAAAAGAACTATATACCATAGTAATGTTTCAACTTTCACGTCGAGAGAAGAGGGGAAACAAGATTTGTACCTTGTGTTGACACGCAATTTTGACCCCCCCCAATATAAATTAATCATCGAGCTTCCTAAAATCTAAACGATTTGAAATAATTAGCTTCATGAAATTCAAAATAATTTTCAAGTCATTTTAAGTAATTTTGTCATTTTTATAAATTTTTAAAATAATAAACATGATGTTTTATATAATTATGTGTCAAATTAGTACATTTTATAAATATTCGAAAATTGTCTCAAAACGATTTAGTTTATTTTAAATATTTGGCTATTTGGTTTAAATTAATTAGTAACTTATATTTCGAGTTAATTAGTTTATAATTAAGTTAATTATTATATAATTATGTGTCTAATTAGTATATTTTATAAATATTTGAAAATCATATCAAAAGATTTTTATTTCTTTTTAGCTAAGTGTTTTACTAACTAAGTTTAATTTAAATCATAATTACGATTTTGAATTAATTAGTTCATGTTTATATTAATTATATTATTATCAAGTTAATTATTTTATTTCGTTAAGAATAAGAAGCTCGTTAATTAATTAATATTAAATTCATCTTATTTATTTATTTATATTTTTAGCCACATTCTCCAAGTAAATCTGATTTGGTTAATTTCATAATCCTAATCGGTTACAATCGCAATTCTTTTGGCCAAATCCTCAATTAAAAACCTAGCCATTTTATTACAATTTTAACCCATTCCCCACCTTGCATCCAATTCTTTTAAAGACCAAAGTTGGGCCAACCTTTAGCCCAACTTCAGTCAGCCCACTTCCAATAACATTTAAAACTAATACATACAACATCACTTCAATATTCACAGCCCATTTCCCATTCCAATTCATCAACCCAGGCCCATTTCTTCCCCCCAGCCCGCTTTCATTTGTTCACAAGACCAACAATACTATACACAATACATTCAACAACTCCAAACAATGTACAGCACAAATGACCCTGGTACCACGCTTCTTCTTCCTCGCGTGAAGAGCAGTGAACGACGACAAATCCAGTAGTTCGACGTCTCTCTCCAAATTGTACGATTCCAGCAGTTGCGTCCTCCGTCCTTCCCCATTTCCCCTTTCGGAATGAGTTAAAACCTCATGAAAAGGGTGTTTGTCCGAAAGGGTGAAAGTTTTTGAATTTTGAAATTCGAATGGGCTCTTTCCTTGAATCCGAATTCTATCCATTTTCCCCCCAAAAAAAGGATTGGAACCTTAAAACCCCTCTATAAATACTACCCTCTGTTTTAGTATCGGGGGGGTCTTTTTTTTAGCTTGGAACAAAAAATACAAGGCAAGATTTTTGGTAGAAATACAGAGAATAACCTTTAGGAACAAGTAGCGATACACTCGAAATACGCTTCTAAATAGAGAACTGTTAGGACTTCTGCCCAGTTCTTTGACTACCGTTCGCGTTCGAGTTCCTCGTGGTGAAAGCCGTCACTTCTCTACTTGTCCCACCCTGTTCACTGCCGCGCGAAAGGTAAAATCCTTTTCAGTTTCAACTTTTTTTAGTTCGATGTGTTGTTTATTTTTTTGACAAGCTGAAGTTGTTTGTCGATTTATTTTCTTCTCGACTACCTTTATTCTTTTGGATTCGCTGCTCATCTGGGAGCCAAGTTCTTGAGTTGTAGTTGGGTTTTTGATTGTTTGAGATATAAGAGATGCTCTTGTAAGTGTTGTTATTCGTATGAGTCTTAGAATTTCTCTTTGAGTTAGCTATCATGTTAAAAGGGTCCATTTCGTTCAAACGAAACCTTTACCATAGATGTGATGCCGCTACTTTGTCTCGTGTCTAGCTTTCCGTTCACTTTAATTCATGATGTTGTGCCTTAAATTCCTTCGTGGAAGTATCTCGGTTTAAATAAAATCTCGCTGCTTAGATATTAAAAAATGGTCCTCTCATGTTGTCCGGTCTAAGGCATCTTTCAGGAGCATCACTTTTTCCTCAACTTAGTTGGGTTTATTGATGCAGTGTCACCTCTTTGAATACTTTGTTTACTTACATTACTCTACTTATATTCAATAGGTTAGGATAAGTGGAATTGCTATTATGTTTGGTTTCAAGACATCACCGATTTCTCATCCCTTTGCTTTAACATAGATTAGATTTGCTACTGTCTCTTACATTCTGCCCTCTTAGCATGATAACTTGGCACCATTAGAATATACTAAGGGAGTTAGTTTGGCTTATTATGTGAGATATATATTTTATTTTTATTTTTTTTCTTAAAGTGATATGATAAACTTTCTTTTTCTCATTATTATTTTTTGGTTAGTTACTGTTTAGTTTTGGTTGTTGGTCACATTTTCATATAGTGTAATTTTCCCTGTTTTCTTCTCCTGTGAGTGACCACTAATTTTATTTGTTGAGACATACATTCTTGTTATTGCTAGGAGTTGAGATTTAGTTTGTTTAGTTTTGTCATTTGTTAAGCTAACATGCTTTTGTTTTCCTTAAAGATTCCTCGGATATTTTAGTCTACTAGTTGAGTTCGGTTGCATCTTGGTTTTGAGTCTCTTTAATAGCTTTTATTTCAAGTTGTGTTTCATTTGTTCTAGCTAACTCCAATGCTAATTCTTGCCTTTTTTGCTTTGTGGTACGAACTCTCTCCGAGTCTATGATGGGTTTCTTTCCTTCGCATTTCCGAATCGAGCCATAAAGGCTCGAACACCTTTTCATCACCAAGTCAGTCATTTCATCGAGTGTGCATGGCAGAATGTGAAGTGCATGAAGCTGGAACTAAATTTTAGCCCCAAAAAAAAAAAAAAAACCCAAAAGAGGGCAGTATACATGATGTATACAGCTGTATACACAAGTATACACGGAAGAACAGTGATATACAGGTCTAAAGCGATGATACAGGTGTTGGAAGTTTGCGGTGGGCTGTATACACTTGGTATACAGCCCAATATACACAAAAATGGGTCGAAATACATGCCGTATACAGCCGTATACACTTGATGTATATACAGATTTTAAGTGCAAAAAGGGAGGCGAAAATGGGCCAAAAGCCCAAGGGAATTTCAGCAAGTCCAAGATTTGGGCCAAAGGCCCAAATTTGATATTCCTCCCTTACTCTTATTTATTTTGTTATATTTGACTAACGTTTTGATTATCTTATGATTTAATTTAATTAAACTCCCCAAGAATGGTCATTTCATTTTATTTTCGAATTAAAGATATATATTTTATTACTTAGTTTTTTTTTGTTTTTTTATTTTAATGTTAGTCTTATCAACACTTAAGCTATCCCCCCTTTAGAAAATTTCCCTTTAGTTCATTCCCCCTTAAGATAAATAAAATGATAAAAGTAGTAGTAGTAATAAATAAGTAGGTTAAAATAAATGAGTTTTTACTTAGCCAAAATTTCCATAATTAGTTAAAGTAAATGAGTTATTTTATTAAGTCAAAGTTTTCAAAAGTTAGTTAAAGCAAATAAGTTCTTTCATTTAATTAAAGTTTTCTTTCAAAAAAATTAGTTAAAATAAAATGAGTTCTTTTACTTTAGTTAAAATTTTAAGATTAGTCAAAATCACTTTTAGTCAAATCACCGGTCAACCGCAAGTTAGCGGGCATTCCGAGGGCCTAACACCTTCTCGGAATGTACATTGAACTCGGACCCTTTTATTTTCAATTGATTTTATCTGTTTAAATCTTTTGAAAACCTTATATTTTTTCTTGATTTTTTTTACTAAAAATTAAGTGGCGACTCTGTTCTTTTGGAAATTCGATTTCTCTTCAACTATAAGTTTAATCGATTCTCCAAAAATCTCAGTCATTTTCCCTTTACATATATTTTTAAATAAAACACCTTGTCAGAAAAGAAAACATATTTATATATTTTTGGAGGGTGGTTATCCACACGGATGATTCCGGATCGATCCCTCCTCAATGTCTTTTGAGTCGAGCCCTGTCGCATAGGGCTTGGCAAGTGCAGTTTACACTCCCTGTATGATTTGCAGGCTATTACATAGTGAATGGTTTACCCAGTGCGCATAAAGTGCTCACTCTAAAGGCAAAGGATGTGGCAGAGGTTATAGCAGCTGAGGTTATTTTGGGGTTTAAAAAAAAACATAATAATCTGTAGTAACACAACTTTTTCTATACCATGAAATTCGCAACAACATTGTCACTTGATAACAAGTACGATCATATATTTAACTTAATATTGCAACAACAATTGAAATCTCGAAAAATAATGATGTTGCTTATTTGGTAAAAACACATACTACACATACAGAAAAATAAAAAATTAGATAGGAGATTAAACCTCTGTTTCATTGGATAAAAATCCATATTCATCCTCCTCCTTAGATAGTTCCAAACACTAATTTCACTCTGAAAATACCATTCTTCTTCTTTGAATTTTTGCATAATTTTCTTGAAAACCCAAAGTAACATTTCGCCTTTGGAAAGCAGAAAACAGAGGGAAAACAGGGTACGTGAACAGAACCGATAGGAACCGGTTTGAACCGGATCAGAATTGGTTCTTATCGGATCATTGTGTACCGGTAATTTTTTTTATTTTTTATTAACTTTAATTATTATATAATATTATATTATTAAAAAACTTCAATTTAAAAGTTTAAACTTTAAAGTAAACTTTGAAGTTTCATTGTTTTAATTGAATTTAAGTTTAAACTTTAAAATTTAAAATTGACTTTAAAGTTTAAAGTTGGGCAAAGAGTCAAAAATACCCCTCAACTGTGGTTTATTGTTTGACTTTACCCTCGCCGTTAAAATAAAGTTAATTTTACTCCTCCCATTACTAATTTCACCAAATTTACCCCTTATTAAACTGAATCCCCAAAATTGACCTGAATTTTAAAAAAAAACCCTATTCCCTATTTTAACCCACCATTTAGAATAACCCGGTTAACCCTATTTTACCCATTCTCCCAAATTTTCTTTACCCATTTACCCATTCTCTCTTTGAATAGCTAATCTCCTTTTCTTCCAAATTTTTCATTGTTCTTCTTGCATTTCTCTTTCTTTCACCTCGAACTACTCACTAACCCAAGAGCAGATCTTGAATATTAACCTCAACTAATTTTCTACTATATTGACAAAAATGAAAAAAATATTAAAATGAACAGTTTGATTTCCCCCAAAAGTTAAATCTACTCAGGTATTGCAGTTAATCTCGCCGTAAACTTCCCTATCCTCCTACTACCACCAGTACTCCTCACTCTTCTCAATTCCGCAGCAGCGGCGGCGGAATCGTTATTATCTCTTCTTTTCCCTTTTTTTTCTACTAAGAAATCTGAACCTTTACGGCGATAACAGTATTTCTCACCGCCACAATTGTTCAATGCAGAACTAGCTTTTACAGCTAATGCTGCCATTTCCTCTGCCTTAAGCCTACGTTTCAGTTTGCTTAACGGCAACACAAAGTAAAGTTGACCGGGTTGAAGCTCTTCATCGGCACTTATGCCGGAAACCACATCACCGAAATCCATTTCTTCATAATTACATATGAATATTGACGTATCTTTCTGTAACAGGTAGGAAGCCTTTACTGGATACGCAAAGTAAAGGGACTCTATTTTGTGACATTTTCTAATGGAAAATTTGGGAGAAAAGGAGACTATCTATTCAAAGAGAGAATGGGTAAAGGAAATTTGGGAGAATGGGTAAAATATGGTTAATCGAGTTATTCTAAATGGGGTTGGGTCATTGGGTTTAAATAGGGAATAGGTTTTTTTTTAAAATTCGGGTCAATTTTGAGGATTTCGTCTAATGAGGGATAAATTTGGTAAAATTAGTAACGAGAGGGGTAAAATTAACTTTATTTTAACGGCGAGGATAAAGTCAAACAATAAATCAAAGTTGAAGGATATTTTTGACCCTTTGCCCTTTAATCTTTATATTGAATTTAAAGTTTAAAATTGACTTTAAAGTTAAAGATTATATTGAATTTAAAATTTTAAACCTTAAAATTCATTCTTATATCAAAGTTTAAACTAATATTAAAATAGTTGAAAATTAAATTTGTAAAATGACTTGGATTAAATATAAGAGAATATTTTAAAAGTAAATCAAGGCGAATAGCCGAATATTTATTCAAATAAATAAATTGTACAATACAAATATTAGAAAGAGACAAAAAATACATAATCTAGGTATTGAATATTAATTATTGTTCTAACAATTGAAACGTATTTTAAAATCTTTTCAGAACTTTTGTATCATTTCAAAAAAAACATTTTTTGGAACTTGTATTTGTCCTTCTTCCATTGCTGCCATGCCATCATCACTATTATCACCAAATATTTCATTTATTTCGTCTTCTATTTGGCTACTTAATTGTGGTAGTCCGATATTTCTTCTTTCAGCGTTGACCCAACCTCGAAACAACATCGATATTTCCAAACTATCCTTTGCTAATGAATATCGATGATCTCCAATCATAAATCTCGCCGCACTAAAGGCTTGCTCCGAAGCGATTGATGATGTTTGAATCACTAGCACATCTCGAGCAACCGTAGCTAGGGTTGGAAATTGATTTTCACGATTCTTCCACCATACTAATATTTGAGCTTGAAGTTGTCCTTCTTCATGCCTAATCTTTTTTCGTGCTTGATTGAAATATAAATCAAAATCATTATTATTAGATGATTCAAGCTCAAGATAATTATCCATCCAATCATCTGTATCATCACTTCTAGGCCTACAAGATGGAGGTTCAACTATTGTAATGTTTTTTTCCATAGCTTTATATGTATTATATAACTCTCTAGCTTTTGTATATATGCTATTTTTACAATCTTCAACACTAGAAGTTTCATCATCTTTAATTTCTAAATTTGCATAAATCTTTTCAACCATTCTTTCAACACCTTTTAATTTGTAATTTGGGTAGAAAGTAGTAGCAGTCAAATAGATTTGAGAAATACGAAAAAAATATTTTTTGAATTTTTCAATCATAAAAGCAAGTGAATGTTTAAATCGATCTTTTCCTCTATATTTTCCAAATTCAGATGAAATAGCACAAATATTTACTAAAACAGAAAAAATAGTTGGATAATATTGACCAGAAGCAACATTTGTTGCTTTATAAAACACACTTAAAAAATTCAATAAGTTCTTTTGTATTTTCCCAATCTTTATAGCCAATTCTTAAATTCGGGTCCGCATTATGAGCATTAAAAACTAATTGTACCGGCTCTTGATAAATATAAGCAACTTCAAGTATTTCAAATAAAGAATTTCATCTAGTGCATACTTCTTTTGGAACTTTTCTATATGCAAGTCCACATTCTTTACAACGATTTTTAAATTCTGTAATTCTAGCTTTTATTTTAGCTTCAAAAATCCAATTACAAGCAAGTCTAATTTTTTCACAAGAAATTCCAAATTGAGAAATACCATCTTTTATTATCAAATTATACACATGTGCGGCACACTTAATATGAAAAGAATCATTATCAATTGGACAAGTCTACATTTTAAATAATCAATTACTTTTAAATTATTAGAAGCATTATCTAAAGTGACACTCATTATTTTATCACATATTCCATAAAATTGTAAAATAGAGCCTATTTTTGTTGCTATATAAGAATCGATTTTAGTTTCTTCAACATATTTATACTCTAATATTCATTTTTGCATATTCCATTCATGGCCAATCAAATGGACAGTGATTGTAAAATAATCATTACCATTAGGACTACGTCCCACATCAGAAGTAATAGATAATCTACCATCATAATAAACAAATAACAACGAAGAAAATGACAATATTCTTTTTGATATTTAAAAAGATCACTTTTAATTGTACTTCTTGGAATACCTTCATAATCTGGGTTATATAATTCTCGAATATAATGAACAAAACCAGGATGTGAAGGAAATGAAAAAGGGAAACCACAAACATCAACCATTTTAGCTAATTCTCTACGATCTTTTTCTTTACTATATGTGTGGTGTCGCGTGCTTCGGCTAGCCGGGTTAGTCATATTTAATACTCTTTGAACCATATTAGAACCTCCAACTCCCATAAAATTTTAAGGTATGAGTATTCCATTTCTATTAGCCCTTTCTATATCATCTAGGCGGGCAAATTCTTTATTACACTTTCTCAAATATGTTCTTAGTCGTCCCGTTCCCCCTTGTGTACCGGTAGTTACATGTTTCATGGTCAATTTACATTTCGTGCAAGTAACAATAGTTTTTCCTAATTTTGTACCAATAATTTCCATACTAAAGATCTTTTAACACGTACAACGGTCTTTGAAAAAGTAGGTAAAGAGGGGACTTCATCTTGTTCCGATAATTCGGTAGCCGGACTAGTAGGGGTAGGGGTCTCATCATCTTCTTCATTTATTTCTACTTCCTCATTTAATTCTTCGTCAAAATTAGTAAAACATCTATTAAAAGTCTCGTGTTCTACTTCATTTTCGGAATTAAATTCAATAGGTCCTCATGACATAAAAGAAGTTTCATCAACATGAGTATAATCATTAGTATTAACTCTAAATCTAGGTGGCAAATGTTTAGAACTAGAACTATTTTCTCCTCCCCTATTATTTTTTCCTTCCGACATTGGTCTTTTATCACTATTTCTTTCCAAATTCATGTTCAAGTTTAAAATAATTAAATATTATGAAAAACAAGCAAGATAATATAACAAAAAAATAAAATAACTTAGTTAATAAACAAATAAAAAATTAAAGTTGGAACGAATGTACCGAATGTTTACGTAAAATTAGACGTATAACCAAAGCCGGAATTGAGAGATGCCAATTGAAGCTTCCGATTTACTTCAAAAAAATCTCCGAAATCTGAACTCCAAGTCAATATCACAAAATAATAATTATGAATTTATGAGAGATTGAAAATTAAGAGATTTTATAAGATGTTAATGAAATAGTTTGTAAATTTGTGATTTAAATGAAAGAATATGGGTATATTTATAGTGTTAAGGGGTGAGAGAGGTGTGGGGGTTGTTTTGGGCCCCAACCCAATGGCTATAAATTAACGTTCAACTTTTAAAAAAAATAAAAAAATAAAATGGGAAGTGACCGTTGAACCGGATCAACCGGACAAGAACCGGACCGGAATCGGTTCTTACCGAATCAGATCAAACGGATAAAAAACAGGGTTCCATTTCGATACCGATTCCGGTACCCTATAAGATCGGTTCCTTACCGGTTCAACCGGTCCGAACCGGACCGGTCAAAACCCTGTCCAATTGTCAGCCTTAGGTAAAATAAGGTCGCTATTATTTTTTTTAGTGGGTTGGGTCATTAAATGTTATTTTTTTATTTTAAAAAAAATTGTTTTGAATAAAAAGTTTCATGCCAACAAATTTTATTGAAAAAATTAATTAAATAGGTTGAATGACTTTGTAAGTACTTGAAAGTAAAACACATATAGTTTAGTGATTTAATGTGAAAAAAAATTCATAATTGAAAGACTTTTGAGTTAAAAATCAAAGTTGAGTGACTTTCTATGTAAAGAGTTCATAGATGAGTGACTTTAAAGTTAAAAATCAAAGCTGAATGACTTTCAGTGAAAAGAACTCATACTTGAGTGACCATCTAAGATATTTAGTATTCGGTATTTGGTTCAATATGTTCAAAGTTTGATTTAATTCAGTAATTGTTTATTGTGTTGGGTTTTAGGCCTTTTCCCCTTCCTATGTGGATAAATAAAAGTCCAAGGTTTTGGGTCTTTCTTCCTTTCCTTTGTGGATAAATTTAGTTCAATATGAGTAGCCCACCTTTGCTCATAAGCCCAATATTATGGTGCATATGTAAGACTTTCTTTTAGGTCTTATTTGAGAAGAATCACAAGAGTTTGAGAGCAGTCATATAGAGAGAAAGTGAGAAAGTGCAGATTTTCGCACATGCCCTTGCAGACAATTTCAAATTGTGATTCCCGCTTTGTTTCTTATCCAATTGAGTTGATTTTTGGACAGCTTGTTCCTTTCAACTTGATCTTTGATTGGGAACTGAGAGAGGGTGATTTGGAGTCCTGTAGCTCCAGTATTTAGCTTGTGAACAGTAGCTGCGGTTTGATGTTTTTGCTTCTTTTATTTCTCTAGTTTTTGGTGTTATCTTGTAATTGTGTTGCTCATTGTTTGGCACTTTGTTGGTGGTCATTTTGGAGAACGCTTTTGTAACTCTTGTTGATTTTAGTGGAGCTTTGGCTTTGTGGTTTTTACTCTTCACACCGAAGAGGTTTTTCACGTTAAATTTGGTGTCTCGTGTGTTGATTTATTTTTCTTGCTTGGTTGATTTGTTTGCTGCCCAAACAGTTTTATTCTTGCATTATTTTGCTTTCTCTTGGTTCAAATAGAAGGAAAAGTTTTGACTTGGATTTTTCTTCCGCTATCTCCCTGTTGTGCACATTTATTATGTGCTTGCCTTTCCCAACATATTGAAAGTAGATATTAGATATTGAATTTTTAAAGTGTAGTATAAAAAATCAAACTTCGATTCAGTAATTATATATTGAAGAAAAATATAATTCGTCAGTCCAACATTTACATGTTAGTCTTTTGAAATGTCATGTATAGATGTTAGATCTCCACTCTCATGCCCTAACATTATTAATTTCTGGTGTAGATCAATCAAGAAATGCAGTCATATAAATTAATATGGATGGGATACTAATAAACTTATGTTGGGTCATGTGTGGTAATAGCTTAGTCAAAAGACTCATTACTCGAAGCGTTACTTCCGAATACATGAATCTGAATTAGTCCGACTTTAGTATAGGTTAAAAGTTTAGTTAAAAGACTTATTACTTGGAGCGCTACCTCAAATGAATTTTATTCGACGCGAATCTGAATTTATCCAACTCCAATACAAGAGAGTTAGCAAATATTATCCAAATATATATGAAGTCCAAAGGGGAAGAGTCTAAAAACAGTATTCTTCAATAAAAAAAAAATGGATCTTCCATCCTGAAATTTATAAAGATTTGTGATATTGCGTTTTGTTTAATAACATTCTTCACACAAGTTAAGTTGATTAATGAAAACTACTATTCTCTCTCCCATTTATTTTTATTTGTCATAGTTTTCATAAATTGGCACTTTGGTGCCTTTAAAAATGATTTTCAGAATTTATAAAATAAGGTCAATGAATAAAAGAAAATGAAAACTACTTGAGTGTTATTGTAATTTTAATTCTCATTTATACATAATTCAGTTTCCAACTTTAAACTTCTCAGATTGGCTTTTATCCATTTCATTTTGAGAAAAGACATAAATTTCCCCCTGAACTTGTTTCGAAAAATCAGTTACACGCTTAAACTATCATGACGACCTATTACACACTCAATCTTGTTTAAGGTGAAATTAATACCACCTTCCAAAGACAATATCAGTTTTTGTGTGAAAATGTGTTATATACACGTTTTGTCACGTAAATAAGATTATTTTATTTTTTTAAAATTATTTTTGCTAAATATTTTCTTAGACTTTTCCCAAAAGTAGAAACCTAGGCTTTCTTCTTCCTCTCACCTTACACTTCTTTCTTCTTAAAATCCATTTCCGCTTTCTTCTTCATTATTCATAAATTGAAGGGAAAACAAGAAATTTGAAGAGTGAACATGAGACAATAAGACGATTATGAAGTTTAGTGATGTTGGAGGCGGCGATAGGCGGTGGGCAACACCATTGTTGCCGGCGAAACAAATAAAATCTTTCAGATCTGTAAAAGTTTTTTTGAAATCTTGATAGTTATGGATGAATATCAAGCATTTCATTAGTATTCTTTGTATGTAAAATTAAATATGTTATTGATGGCTTGAGACAAAAATAATATTGTGATGGTTGTGGGTGGTGTTCCGGCGAGAATAAAGAAACAAAAAATTATTTTCTTCCATGAATTTTTGAAAGATGTAGGCAATGAAATATGAATTTTATGCATAAATGTCATAGAATTTTCAATAGAAGTCATTATCTTTCTTATGATTTTTTCCGGTAAATCCTCCGGCGAGTTCGAATAAAAATTATGAACCTTAAGTTAAAATTATTAACTTTCCGGTGGAAATCAACAGCCTCTCCACTATTTTTTACTTCTATTTAGAGTTACTTTTTAAGATAGAGTGATGGGTATTTGAAGAAATCATCAATGGTGACAAAGAATTTGTAAAGAAGAAGAACTTTTAGAAAATAAAATAAAATGTAAAAGCTTTAAAGAAATTGGGGTCACCAATAAAAAGAAAAAAATAAAAAAAATGACATAATTATTATATTAGAAATTATAATACTTAATTATATAATGACCAATAAAATAGTGTCACGTGTTTAAACTTGTCATTTTAACATAAATTTTCTTCTTCTCACACACCTTAAGGAAGGTGAAGACACTTTTTGTGCCAATTGCCATGTCAACTTCTAAGGGAGTAATAATATCACTTTGAAAAAGATTAGATGTATAATAGGTAATCAAAATAGTTTAAGCATGTAACTGAATTTTTGGATCAAATTCAGGGGGTAATTTATGTCTTTTCCCTTACATTTTCTCTCCAGAAAAATTCAAGTATATATCTAAATGAGAGACAACGTGTCTTATTTAATTTTGAAAGATCAAAATTATATCAAAATTATATCTAAGTCAACAAATTTGAATATAAAAATATAATAGAATATCAAATTTGTTAGGGATCTTGTTCTTACCAATGTTTTGAGGGTAGTCTTCTACAATTTGTTGACTAATTATTTATTTATTTTAAAATAATTTTTATTAACTCAATCATGATTATGATACTTGTTAATGTAATATAATTTGAACCTTTCAAAATTAAATAGGACATGTGTCTCTCATCTAAATGTGTACGTAATAAAATATATGGGTCATTAAAATCGAACCGCAAACAACAATTTTTTTTTAAAAAAAGCCGACTTAATTTGATATTGAGAAAAATTCAAATATACTTTGAGTTGATTTTGACTCAACTCCATTTTCTACTTTAATAGAGTGATTGAATTGATAGCTAGACAATACACGTAAGGATGATGTATGAAGCAAATCGACAGCATATGACATAATCCAATTGACTTTATATAATTTTTAAAATTTAGTTCATACCAACGTTTTTTATTATAATATAATTTATATATTTATCTTTAGTTCTCTCATAATTTTTATATTTCATATCTCACTGTACATGTATTAAGGAAAAAAATCAGAACACTCAATTATATTGTTGGTAGAAAGTAATTTAATTATATTATCATTACATTTTTAAATCTTAATAAATATAATAATTTGTTATTTTTTCTATTTTACCATTGTAAATAATAGAAAATGAGATTTTTAAAATAATTTTGCAAAGAACTTGGGAGATAGGGTACAAATCATTAAAAATGATAGCATAATGCGTAAGTCACAAAAGAGCACATACATTAGGCGTGCAAATCGCAAATTACTCTATTAGACAAGATTCAAAAACTTTATTTATTTATTTAAGCTTTGTGTCAAATAAACAATGACAAGTAATTTAAAATGAAGGAAGTATTTCAACCACACAATTAAGAGTTTTAAGTTACGTAGATCAAAATTTATCTAATTAAATCACTTGTAAACAAATATACATAAATTTTTATAATAAAAATTATATTAATAATCTTACGAAACAACATAAAAACTTATTTTTTTAAGAAATTTTTTTATATTTACACAGGTTAAACTATCTTATGCATTATGAATTATAAATGAAACGATGACTAACCGTTAAACCGTAACATCTTAATTGACAAGTGGGTCTTGGATTTTAAAATAATAAAACCTTCAAAAAGAACCACTAAAGCCTAAAGGACAAACAAATATCTTTTACATGCACATATTTGATTTGTAATACTTGTTAAATTATTAATTTTCAGAAGTATGGTGTATGTGGCCGTGTTTCTTGACAATTAACAGGTTAAAAATATCAACCAAAGATGAGAGAATTATTAATTTTCAAAAGTATGGTGTATTTGGCCGTGTTTCTTGACAATCAACATATCAACCAAATATCTATTCATGGTTTGATGAAAAATCAAACTAAAACACTAATAAAACACAAATAAATTCAAACCCACTATAAGAAATAGGCGGGATGACCTGGCAGATTCATGTACTTGGCTCTGTTTGTCGCATAGACCCTTCTACTTATGACTTTGTCAATTGAACCCTCAAACCCACTGAAATAGAGCATTTTAAACCCTTGACCTAGTCTACATGGCAACTTAATAGTTGAGCTGGAACAAACACATAATTTCACGCGTTAAAGGAGTGTAGACATAAAATTTTGGATTAAAAACAATTAAAAGAAAAAATAATGAATAAAAAACAAAATAAATAAATAAATAAAGTATAACTTACATAAATCACATAGTGTAAAGAGTAAATTACATTCTATCCCTACTCTTTTTCTAATTACAATAATCCCTTAAAATTTGTACCTTCTCGATACATAAGTTACCATCCGGATACATTAACTCACCGTCCGAATACATTAATTCGATACAAGAAGAATCCTTTAGTTGCGCTAAAAAAGGGAACACAATCTTTTCTATTGTGCTTAAAAAGGAACAGAAACGTAAATTAAATATCAAATCCATAAATCATGCAATTACGTTGTTTTCATAGCTAATCAATCTCTCAAAGCATAACAACATCAAAAAATTCAAATTTCAAATTTCTTCTCCAAAATTTTCAAAAATCTTTTCAATTTCAATTCAAAATCATTGAAAAATTGAGTTGATACATCATGACTATCTCTGTTGTGTCGAGAAATTCAAGAATATGAGAAAGTGAGGCAGTTGAATCAGCCATTGCAGCTTGGAGATCGATGAGTTGAGAAAAATCTGGAGATTTGAAACATTACAGAGACGAGTGTTGCTTTATCTCTATACAATTGTTTGAAGATCTTCTCGATTTTTATTCAGAATTGTCAAAAAAATTGAGATTCAAAATTTTTCTCTCAGTTCATAGAAGATCCTTTCAGTTTTGATTTAAAATTATCGAAAAAAATTTGAGATTCAAAATTCTTCTCCCAGTTGATCAAAGATAATCAAATTTTTTGAGAAGATACATCATGAATATCTTCGTTAGTTTGTACTTGGAGGTGAAGAAACATGAGCGGAAATTTGCAATGTATCTAGTATACATTGATACAACACACAAAAAGAGTGGAGAGGTGTTGTGTAGTCGATTTTTTGATTTGTGATCTCGAGATGTTGTGTAGTCGATTTTTTGTGAATAGTTGTATCATTGATTATTGTAATGTATCTGGTACATGTTATAACATGGTTACAAAATTGTGCCGCTATGTGTTAGTTTGTTGTTACACAATTACCATAATTTGATACATAATAAAGTAGTCAACAACTGCTTCAATCAATGTTAAGTCTGACTACCCCCGCAGCTGACTACTTATTGAAAGAATCCTCATTCTAATCTAGGTAACATTATGAAACTGAACCTATATGGCAGAAAGCAGAAGCGGGAAGTTCTAAAGGGAGAAGTCGAAAAGGAAAAGAAAGTCACCTTTCCTAGCGCCAAATCTTTCTATGGATTGCTTCTTTCGCCTCTTTCGCCGTCAAAGTGCCTTATGATACATAACATTGTCACTGTTATGTATCATATACCTATTATTGGAACTGATACGTACTGCTCTAATTATAGAACATTATGAATAATGTATCAAGATTATTTTTGGATAATATATACATATACATAACCTTCTAAGTTGGATAATTAAAGATTGTACATACATAACACACAACTGATTTGGTACTGTTTTTATATGCCTTTTAAATTTAAATAGGATTAAAGATACATAGTAGAATTGAACTTGATACATATAAATGATACATTAAGTAGTATGTATCAAGTACATTTATATTGAGCAGGATAAATACCGTAGATACATCGTTTCGTTGTTTATATCTATTTTTCATAAAAGTTTTCATCATCAAAATCTATATGTATCAGAAAATTGTGGATGAAAAAGCTAAAAAGAATTTATTTTTTAAAAAAATGATAATTCAAGAATTGGAAAGAAAAAAATTGATGCAGAAATAGTTCTACCTTTTTAGGAACTTGAAATCAATGAACTGGAGAAAGAATAGCTTTGAAATTCAAAAATAGAATGATGAAGGTAACTATTGATCTGTGGGAGTGATTTCAGTCGTGAAAATAGAAACAAAAATTGCTGGGTAAAAGGACTGTGAGTTATGTATCTAGAAAAGGAGAGAAGGAGAGAAAAATAGGAATTTTTGTAATATTTTAATATGATAGGAAATTTTAGAGAATATGAAAAGAAAAATCGTGTAGTTAGGTAATTTTTTCAAAAATAACTGTAAAATATGGCACCCTCTTTGTTTTTCCCCCCCAACCCGTTCTTCCCCCACCCATTCTTCCCCAGCCCAATTCCCATTTCTCTCTCTTTCAGATGTAATTGTTTCCGCGTTTGTGAGATAAAACTATTTGGAGAGAAGCTATTGAGAAAACGAGGGAGGGGTGATTTACAGGTGGTAAAGTGACAAAGATCTGGTGATTTTGAAGAGTGAAGAGTGATTGTTATTTGTCTTTGTGAAATTAGGTAAATTGTATTATGTAAAATTGTATGAAGATGTTAGAGCATATATTAAGATATTTTAGTGTGGTTTGTCCGTGTTAGAGAATATGCAGATACTTTAGTGTGGTTCGTCGACAATAAAGGAGGAAACATATTCATGGTGATTCAAGTGGTGGACGAAGACGTTGGTCAAAAAAATATGACAGAAAATTGTGAACGATGAAAATTTGGAGAAGAACGACAGATTATAATTATTTAAGGCAATGTTTCATGTAAGGATGTAAGATTGCAATGGTATTTTTGGTGTAAAAAATGGAGGGAGGCAGCCAAGGATAGAGATAGTGAGGGAGAAACATAGTGAAAAAGAAAAAGAAAATGAAAATCTATATGTATTAATAAACATGCTTCATTCGCCTCTATTACTATTTCTCTTTTTTTTTTCTCATAATTTTGAGATTTTTTTCTTATCTTCTTTCTTCAAACCTTAAAAAAAATTAATTATTATTTTTCATTATTATTTGTGTTGATTACATTATAATGGATAATTAAAGTAGTCATAATTGAATTGTTTATTGCATTTTTTGGTTCATTTCAGCTAACTGTTTAAAGGGTAATAAAAGATCTCATAAAGCTCAATTAAACATGGCAAACAAATGCAATAACAAACGCAGTAACAACGCAATTAAAACTTGCAACCCATAGTCATTTCCAAAGCACAACATTCTTCCTTTTTCATTCCATAGCTTTCTTCTCAATTTTTATTATTATTGTTATTAATAACTAGGGAATCAACTCGCGCTTCGCGCGATTGATAAAAACTTCGTATTTAATATTTTATTATATATATTTTTATTTTTACATGTTGAAATAACATAATATCACTTCTGAAATCTAAAATGAGTTGTTAATTTATTTTTTGAAATATAATCTAAACACAATTTATAATTTTAATTCATAAGTATTTTGCAAAACTTCTAAATTTTTAAAAGCGAAACTAAAATGAACAAAGAATTACAAAGGAGGAACGGAAATGTCAACAAAGAAAATGTGTAACATTTATTAAGTTGATGGAAGGCTCATAAAAAATTAAATATAAAATTATATATAATTCTTCGTTCATGTTTCATAGACAACAACACTAATATTTTTTAAAATATATTTCTTTTGAAAAGATATATATAAAAATAGATATTGTTATTATTAATATTAAAAATAGTCGGAGTAAATCATTTATATGTTCATGTAAGTATGTAACTACTATTATGCATAATGACTGATAAGATAAATGTCATTAAAAGTAAAACTTTTCATATTTTAATGTATTGAATTCAATGTAACTTGTTTTTTTTCTGAAATATTAATTATTGTATTATTTTTTTGCTTATTTTTCAATACCAATAAATATTGCATTGATTTCTATATTTTCCTAATAAAAATATGATATGAGAAAGTAAAAAAAAAATATGAGATGACATTTTTATGCAATATTTATATTTTAAATCTAATATAAGGAAAAAATTCAAAAATCTGAAAAAAATAAATAAGAAGATTATATTAATGATATAAGAAATTTAAAAACTCTTAAAAGAAGATTAATGAAAGAAAATTAATAGCATTGATTAAAGAAATTAAATGTCCTCTTTAATTGAAGTACTATTTCTTACCGTTTGGTTAATTTTTTATTTTATTTTATATCAATTTCAAAAATTATGAAACAAATTAAGATTATATGAAACAATTGAAATAAAAATAAAACAATAATTAAAAAGGAAAATAATACATATAATTGGCAATTGACAATTTTGTTTAATTCAAATTTTCTCTTAATTAGAAGATGATTCTTTCCTTTTTCTCCTCACAACATTTTTTTTTTTTTAAAAAGTTGAATGATATTTTTTACTATTTAATTAATTTATCATTTTTGTATATCAATTTCTTGAAAGTAAATATGAAACAAATTAAGACTATATAAGAAGCAATTAAAATGAATTGAAAATTAAAAAAAATCAAAAATAATTAAAGAATAACAATATAAACTAATTATAAAATTCAAAGTTTGGGCATTATATTATTTTCCTTTACTAATTCTTTCATATTTTGTTTTTTATATTGTCGTTCCATTTTCCTTATATATATTAGTGCAATATTTATTTTTTCCCATAAACAATCTGTAATTCAAATTTCCTCTTAATTAGAAGATCATCCTTTTCTTTTTCTCCTCATTTAAATGTTTTTTTAAGCAATATTTCTTACCATGTTATTAATTTTTCGTTACTCTATATCAATTTCGGAAAATTATGAAACAAATTTAAAATATTTATGGAACAATTAAAATGAACTAAAAATAGAAATTTAAAAATAAAAAATAAAAAAATAAAACCATATTGAAAAATCCAAAGTTTGGGCGTTACAATTTTCTTCATATATATATTTTAAAAAAATTTCATTCCATTTTCCTTAATATCTTCCATGTCAATAGAAAATAATTCCTTTCTTTTTTCTCCTCGTAACATTTCTTTCCATTTGATCAATGTGTCCTTTTCTATATCAATTTTAAGAAATTCAGTTTGAAACTAATTAAGACTATATATGGAACAAACTAAATGAATTATCATTAATAGAAAATTGAAGTTAAATTTCAAGCATATTATATGGAATTTTCTCTTTTACTTACTCCTCTCTACATTTGTTTTTATTTTTCATTTTCTTTTGTTACTTTAGTCATTATATATTATTTACTCCCAATCTATTGTTTATATTAATTTTATTTTACCTCCTTCCAGTTTTATGAAATATATCACATACTTAATTTTCTCTCTAAAATACTTTATCATTTTCTTCTACAATGAAAAACGATAAAGAAAATAGAGGAAAAAAAAACATTCATGAGTCTATGTTTACAAAATATATTCCGTTTTCTTCTATCACTTTAGTCTCTATATATCGTTTACTCTCAACCTATCATGAATATTGATTTTATTTTATCTCCTTCCAATTTTATGAAATTTCTCCCATACTCAGTTTTTTCTTTAAAATACTTCATCATTTTTTTCTACAATAAAAAAAAAGATAAAAAAGATAGAGGGAAAAAAAATACATTCATATAAGAGTCAATGCTTATAAATATATCATATTACTTGAGAGGAAAAAAAATACATTCATATAAGAGTCGATGCTTACAAAATATATCATATTACTTGTGACTTAAGAATATAACTTTTACAAGTGTTTTGATTCTCGTTAGACCCCAATTATCACTTAGTCATTTTCGCCGCAATCCACTACTTCGACGGTCATCACAATAAAAAAAAAGAACTCCTTGATCAACCTTCTCACAACACTCATTTACCATTCAAGACACAAAACATCAGCTATATCGGGTAGGTGTAATATTTATACAAAAAGATAGATGTAGATCAATGGATGTTATGTTGTATGTCTGTTTATATAGTATTCAAAAGTTATTAGTAAAAAACTTTTCAAATTCTGTATTAAAGGATAAAAGAATAAAATCTCTTAAATTTTATAATTAAATGATGCATATAGAAAAATATGACTGAAATAATTTATTTATTATTGTAAGGAATTTGTAACTGAAGCTTTTATGATTAGGCATTAATGAGGAGAGAATTAAATATCATAATTTAATATTCTGTAAAAAGATAAAGAAATATTTTATGTCTTTTTTAAAGTGAAGATTTTTTTTTAAAAAAAATCATAAAAAAGATAAATAAAATTCCAGGCCTTAGAATGTGCCACATCAGCGTTTTTATGTTTCTGCTTTATATATATATCCTCCAGTGCCTTTGACTATTACTACGGTCATCAACCGCAACATTGAATTGAGACTTTCCACCTTGCTTTGGACTTGAATGGATCTACTTCTCCTCTGCCAGATCGATCTTCATTAAGAGGGTCAACCCAAGCTATTGCTCTACCTCCTCTCCTTATGTTACGGTAGATTTGGAATCCCTATTGGATTTCTTACTCCAGAAAAAACAAACTAATCAACAATAATGCGCACACATGAAAAGGCTTACCCCGCCGGCTGACTCTTCCAATCCAACTCTATCGAAGGAGAAAAAAAGTTGGGACTACGACTTGCTTAGATTGTTAATAATAATAATAACAATAATTTGCTCCTTTTTGTATTGAAAATTTTATTCCAAAAAACAAAAAAAGGTTCGTACATTTTTATTTTGTTTTTGCCACAATTATTAATATAGTGTATTGGAAATGCTTTTCTTCGTTATGAAATGAAGTGGAATGGCATATGGCCCTTTTTTAAGTAATATACTAGAAGGGTGAGGCCCGTGCTAACATTTTCTATTTTTTATGGTGAATCTTTCAATCATCATTTGGAGACACAAGATAGGAGTTGAATTAAAAGTAAAATGAAAAAGTAGCACAGGAAAAACATAGAGTTAATATCACGAAAGCTTGTTTGACGCAATTACAAGACTATAAGCATATATAGATTTATTGACGTAGAAGTATGTCAACTAAGTACATAAAAGTTTACCCTTAAGAATACCTTCATTGGAACTAAATTAACCTAACAATGACTAATAAAATTGTCCATCCGATAGTTAAGGGTCTTAGATACAACTTGTAAAGTTATCCTCCCTTGCAATTTACAGGCCAGTGATAAAGTTGAAATCAATCATTGTAGATCAAATTCCTTAGGGTTTTAGAGATCAAACTCTCAACGTATTGAAGCATAGCTCCCTAGAAAATGAAAAAATTAAGAAGATTGAGAGGATGACTCCATTAACACACAAATAATCCTCAAGCACCATTGTTTTTCATCAAAGGGCAATGATCCCTCGTGGGAAGTCACCTAGGATAAAAGTCGAGGGCGTAAGAAGATCAGACACCATCCAAACAAAAAAATTGAATACGAAAAAGTAAACATGTCCATGTAAAACTACAATCTCGTTTAGAGGGATAACCCAATTCAGGCTCAGAAGTCGAAACTACTGTATTAACAACCCAAAGGAGAAGTTAAGCCATTTAACAACACAACATAGTACTGACAATCAATTGTTTACTCAAATTTCAGCAGTTAGAAAGGCATATATAGTAAATTTATGAAGTATTTTGATGGTATCCATCTTCTTTTTCAATTTGTAACTGTTTGCTAACTTGTAGATTGATGGAATCACACTTGGAAAAGCAATGAATTTCAAATATGAAGTTTTGAAGATCCACTCGGTCATACATGTAATATTACCATCATAAGCAGCAACCAAATTAATCATAAGTAGTAATACTAATAATTCATCTGTGCGGGTCAAATTTTTAGATAACTAATGAGAGAGCACTTACATATGAAGAGAAGTGCAACCACGCTTGAAAGGCAAAACCCTTTAGCGCCAAATGTGTTGATACCTATAGTTTCTAATGATCAAAGTATGAGCACTTGATCCAAAAAAATGTGTACAATCAAGTAAATTTTATGTATTTCGATAAACAACACACAAATTAAACAGCAAAGGAGATAATTTCCATGAAATTGTTTGGGGAAAGATCACATCTGTTATTTCTAGAAAAAGCTCCACGAATATGTTCACTCTTCAACTTTATCACCTCTGTCAACAACAACAACAACATACCCAGTGTAGTCCCACAACTTCATTGCCTACGTCAAATAGAGATATATATATGTTTTCTCTCCACACTTAAGAATCCAAATGAAACAGAAGGAAAAATCAGCTAGTAAAAAATTGAATTATCTTTCATAAAATGTTTAACTAAAAAAATTTACTAAAGTAATTCTTGCATATAGATCAAGTATTAACCATATTTCTAGTGAGTTGTTGAGACTCGCACACAAAGGGAGAATCATGTTCATCTATGTCATTACAAACATACAGAGCAGCAAACTGTGAACTTCCACAATGCTTTTGTGTCATGAATTTGTAGATGCACTTCTCCTTGTTCTTTTGGAAATCTTCACTGAAGAGTTGCTTTTCTTATGAAAGCTTTTCATTCATCGAAAAATATCTATATTCTTAATAAATAAAGGTACCAATATCTCAAATAATAAGATAACTCTGGTATTGTTGATGTGGCTTTTCAATCACGTGTTTTTGAGTTTAACCGCAGGTTCTAAACTTCACAAGACAGGTTAATTCTCTTACAAAAATAATTGAGATGGCGCAAGAGGCAAGGGTATAAAACTCAAAGGATTGCTAATGTGGTGAACTCCCAGGAAGACACTTAAGGAACATATTAACAAAGGAGATGATCAAAATAAGAGTATAGGTTTCTCCAGAAATCCCAGTAAACTTAACTCATCAAGAACAAACACAAAACAAAGAAAGATCCATAAATATAATAAAGAAGCCTAAAGTTACTGTTTATCAATAAAATAAAATAAAAAGCCTGAAGTAATAAGTGAAGATTATCCTAAGATAGAACAAGCTAATAAAATAATGCATAGTGATAACTCGACAACCATAAATAAGAGAGAACAAAGAATTCTGACTTGCATGTTTTAGTAAATATTTCGTCAGATATAACAAAATGAAAGGCCACAAGGAGTCATTAGGATTATTTGCTAAGGAGACCTATGACCGGGAGGATTCTCTATTTGGTTAATCAGTTGTACTAATGCTTAGATTGCAAATGATTATCTTACATGTAAAGTCTAAGACAAATTTAAAAGATGATATGTTAGAAGCTCAAGTTAAGTCTAGTTGCAAAATATAGATAAGTGGGAAGATAAATTTAATAGTAGAATAATCAGTTACATTTTATTTGTCTATAATGTGCACGATAACATGGACATTGGGTAGGTTAACAACAAGCCAGTATCTCACGGATCGAATTGCAAGCGGTGTTAAATTTACCTGGACACAGATCCACAACTAAATCTTGATGGTGGTCTCTATTGCAGGTAACAAAATCTTCTATCGATGGTAAAAAAATGGACTTGAAAGTAACAGATAGTCTGAGCTATTCTAGTAGTCAAACCTGATAAAACCTGAAACCTTAGGATAAGCATCTCGAAATTCGACCATTACATATGCAATCGAGAACTGCATAGGCAGAGGAGTTGGCACATAATTGCAGCTGTTTGAGAAACATGCGAGTTCTTTTCTATTTTACATGGTGTATGCTAGCTTTATAATCCCAACTATGAACAATGGAAACTATCAACTCTCCCATTGACAGCCTCTTCGATAACTCTCGTTACCTTTTTGTTAGTGTCTCAGCATATGGAGGACTTGAGATTTCTGAAATGACAGAAAACAAAAATTGAAAAATCACCTCCATGTTGTTAATCTTGGCAGATCGCCAGCAGACGACACTGTTAATCTTGCTACTCCTAGGGCAGAACCAGGCTTCCTCTGCTTCTTGGGCAACATTGACATCTTGGATGTTTCAGTAACATATTCATCTTGATGTCGAGGAGCCCTCAAATGGTGTCCGATAGTGAAGGCCAGAACCTATATGTCTTGTTGTGGGACACACCCAACAACATACATTTGGTCCTAGAACCTGCATTCCCAGGCAAATCAATTAAAATGATTAAACTAAAGAAGTCGGGAAATCAAGGATGGAAAAAGAATTATGGAAAGGAAGAGGAGGTTAATGATAGCATATACAGAAAGAAGAATGATCACTTACTGATATCAAATTCTCATATGCACCAAGATCATATGGATGTGAATGTACATGACCTCCCTTTTCAGCCAGCCACATAGATCTGACACCTTCTTGGTACTACTAGGCACTAATCAGTTATAACTTGAAAATAATCGAATAAAGTAGCATATGTTCAGGTAGACAGACCTCAATGGTTGTCTTGTTTTGCAAAATCAGGTGCACATGTTCTATTGCAGGTAACAAAATCTTCTATCGACGGTAAAAATGGACTTGAAAGTAACAGACTATCACTATGAGCTATTCTAGTAGTCAAACCTGATAAAACCTGAAACCTTAGAATAAGCATCTCGAAATTCGACCATTACATATGCAATCAAGCTAACTGCATAGGGAGAGGAGAACTTCCCTAAAAATCCTAAAATGCACCAATCTGACCAGTACTGACAATAACATTTCTCTTGAGCTCCTTGGGGAGTTGGTCGTGGAATTCAACAAAAAAATAAAGTGGAAACTTAACGACGACGATCCTTAAAGCTTCAAACTTCATAGCAAAGTCTGATAAGTCTATGAATGACTAATATTGTCTTAAATTGAAATAAACTCAGGGATAAACAACAAGCATGAACAAAGAGAGCCTACAAAATAGTTATATTTTTTGCTCTTCGCAACTGAGACTGTGAATTATCAAGATCTTTATGAGTTTTGTCGTGAAGCCAATTTCAATTTTACTTTGAGAATCAAGACTCCATTTTCCATATGCAGTGTATCTGTTTACAAAGCAATAGTTATGATCAATGTAAATAGCGTAGTCTTTTAAAATGCTTAGAAGAATTAGTCATTTCCCCCTTCAATTGAGGCAAACATCTGATATTTACCAGCTAAAGTTACCAATATGCCTTCTTTTATATTAAATACTGAAGCAATGTGTTTGAAACCTCTCCGAGGAAATAAAAACATATTCCCAGTGAAATCAGGTTAACATGACATCCAACTGAATGACATTTGGGAAGATAAAATCATAGTCACATTCTTATATTAGTTGGTGGTAATTATGTCCCAAAGAAAGAGAACTAATTTTTACAAATCATATTAAATTCTTACATTACCTAGACGGTAATTATGTCCGGAAGAAGATAGAACTGGTTTGTACTTAATATCACCACAGACCATGTAAAGTACCTACCATTTCTGATTGATTCTTTTCTATTTTGAATTTTCCAATTCCCTTCCGACTCACCTACTTCAAAGGTAGAGGTGCAAGTAGTTGATTGTGTAGCCGCGGAAGCATGTCCTCCAAAATGGTGGAAGACAAAGTAGTATAAATCATAGTAAATCAATTTATCTATGAAAGTATATATACCTATACATACACAAGTGAAATTATATGGAAATTTAAATTTTCTGACCTTTATCTCTAGCTGATGAAGGATCAGAAGTTCAAACCACACTTTGATTTTTGTCATGACTCTGAACTTGTGACAAAGATAGTGTATTATTTGAATTCTACAAGAGTCACCGCCTTTTTTATTTAGCTCTTTTAGCTTGCTTTTGCAATAGAAATAGTTGATTTCTTTGTGGTGACATTTATGTATATCTAGTATCGCATAGCATATTTCTATGTGCAAGCCGTTGTTCCTTCATGTTTTCAAGTTCTTTGAGCTCATAATCATTGTTTGTCAACTTGTAAAATCATGAAAAGAAGCAAATCCCAACAAAGTAGATGGAAATTCTGTAATACCAACCGTTTATTTGTGCAGTTTTTCTGTTTCCAGAAATCAGCAGAGAACAATTGAAATAACAGGTGCATTACTCTATTTTCAGAAATACTCATGCATGAAGCAATATCATCTCATTGAGTTAACAAATGTCGGAGTATTCACAAAAGAGTATGAATCTTATTGCAAAATCATTACCTGAGCTATAAAAGGACATGGCATGTTCCTTCATCTGACACAACAATATAGGACCTTTTCACATTCAATGATACCTTCTTTATTCTTTGGTGGTGTATTGATGTCCTCTCAAATTTCCACTTGCACGTATGAAGTAGAAGTCCTGGATCAATTGGAATTAAAAACAGTAAAATGTCAGAATTTGATGGTCGAAATCTAAATCGATATTTCAACATTCTCTGATAATATAGAAGAGCAGAAAATTTGTATTACTCTCTAGAATACAGAACCAAGAATATTTTGTAATTTGTAAATGCACCAAATGAGAAGATACAAAGAAGATGGAAAAAAGGGAAGAACCAGAAAGGAAAAAAATATGATTCAGTTCTTTCAGACATATTATCATACACTACTGCTATATTTGTATGCAAATTTTGGGGTTAACAAATGAAATTTTTGACACTTGTTAAAAGGATATATATGAATGGGGGAAAAGAAACAGGAAGAAATTTACATTATACCCAGTTGAATTTTGAGTTCTTTGCAGGTATGTGATAGAAGAATTTTTTTGTTGTACCCTCTTATAATTGGACTCGTCACTGCAAAATTGAGATGAGTCTGTTAGATTAAATACTTTCAGGATCTTGAACATGATAATCTTACATAGAGAACGTTAGAGGCACATACCTGATACGGAAGACATCATCACAAAGAGAAGCGAAAGCGTTAGTCGTAAATTGGTTTCTACCTCCTTGCCCTAACTTTATGTTACCACAACCGTCAGCGATGGAATTAATGTAGAGAATATGTGGTAACCCTAATGGGTGGAGGGATGACCAATTTATAGAGGTTATGACTTAATCTGGTACGTCCATCAAGTAACCAATGTACGGGCAAGATCTATTCCTTATTAAATATTATTTATGATATTACTTTGATTCCAAGTAAACTTGGGCCATAAGTAAGAAATAATTAATAGTAAATAAATAATAATTCTTACATTCTCCCACTTGGCCCAATGACCATATAACATTAATATTTAATAAACATTAGTTGCGCGTCTAATAAATCTCTTCTATAATGTCCATCATAAATACCACAATATAACAAACTACTAATGTGAGTTATGGTGGTTGTACATAAATTTTAAGCTACATACTTCCTTCCATATACTACTGCATTAGCAACTTATCATACTAGGTTCACAAGCTATAAAAACATATAACATTTTATGGTCCACAATAATGTCTCATAGAGACTTATCTTGTGATATCTCAAACAATAATGTGTACACCATTATGAGAAACAAGAAATTCATTAATGTATATCAGAAACACATAATTTGAGCTCAGAGTGTAAAAATATCATAAGTACAACCAAGACCCATTCTTTGAACATGTTCTTTAAATGTCTTTGGTTGTAAGCCTTTTGTTAATGGATCTGCAATCATGAGATCAGTTCTAATATTCTCAAGTAACACTCTTTGTCTCTGAACTTCTTCCTTGACGGTAAAGTACTTTAATTCCATATGTTTGGCACCTTTGGAGTACTTATTGTTCTTGGAGAAGAATATTGTTGCAGTATTATCACAATAATTTTCAGCGGCTTGGTAATGGTGTCGACAACCCTAAGTCCTGAAATGAAGTTTCGCAGCCATAATGCATGAATTGTGGCTTCATAACATACCACAAATTCTGTTTCCATTGTGGATGTAGCAATGATAGATTGCTTAGCACTCTTCCACGATATTACTCCTTCAGCTAATAGGAACAAGTAACCAAATGTGGACTTTCTAGTATCAATGCATCCAGCAAAATCTGAATCCGAGTATCCAGTAACTTTTAAGTGATTGGATCTCCTATACATGAGCATGTAATCGTTCCCTTCAGGTACCTTAAGACTTTCTTTGCAGCTTTCCAGTGATCAATTCTAGGGTTACTTTGATATCTTCCTAGCATTTCGACCGCAAAACTAATATCCGGTCTTGTGCAAGTTTGAACATACATCAAACTTCCAACAATAAAAGAGTAAGGAATTGTTTCCATTTCCTTTCGTTCTACATCATTCTTTGGGCATTGCATGAGATTAAATTTGTCCCCTTTTTGAATAAGAACTATTCCTGCTGAACAATTGTTCATGTTAAATCTCTCTAGAACTCTTTCGATATAACCTTTTTGAGACAGTCCCAATGATCCTTGTGATCTATCACGGAATATTTCTATCCCTATCACATAGGATGTCTCACCCATATCTTTCATTTCAAAGTTCATAGAGAGAAAGTCTTTCGTCTCACGCAATATGCCTAAATCATTAGCAGCAAGTAAAATGTCATCAACATACAGGACTAAAAATATAAACTTACTCCCACTAATCTTTTGGTATATGCACCGATCAACGGTAATTTCCTTAAATCTAAAAGATGTTATGGAATCATTAAACTTTATATACCATTGTCGTGAGGCTTGTTTGAGTCCATATATTGACTTCTTTAATTTACACACCATCTGATCTTTTTCTTTAATTTCGAAACCCTTTGGTTGGTCCATATAAACATCCTCCTCGAGGTCTTCATTAAGAAAGGCAGTTTTCACATCCATTTGATGTAACTCTAAATCATAATGAGCTACTAAAGCCAAAACAATTCTTAATGAGTCTTTCTTTGAGACCGGTGAAAAAGTCTCTTTATAATCAATGCCTCTTTTTTGAGTGTATCCCTTGGCAACAAGTCTAGCTTTATATCGTTCAATATTACCATTAGAATCACGTTTGGTCTTAAAGACCCATCTACATTCGATTCTTTTAGAACTTTTTGGTAATTGAACAAGATCCCAGACTTTGTTGTATTCCATGGATTTTAACTCTTCATTCATGGCATTAATCCATTTATCAGACTCAGTGTTTTTTATGGCCTGTGAAAATGAAACCGGATTTTTATTAATTCTAATGTCAAAATCTGACTCTTGCAAATAAATCACATAATCATCTGAAATGGCCGATTTTCTTTCTCTTTGAGATTTTCTTAATGGCACTGTTTGTGATTCGTTTGCGTCAAATATATGTGAGTTAGTTCCTTCTTGAAGTGTTTCACCCAAATATTGTTCAACATTGTTAAAGTGTTTTTCAACAAGAGGAACAACATTTGTTATTGGTGCGGAAGTAGGTACATTTATGGGCAATGAAATATTTACCCTTACCTCATTAATTTCCACACTTTGTCGTTCAACATTCCCACTAACTTCACCATTCTCAATGAATTTTGCATTACCGGTTTCAACAATTCTCGAACTATGATTTGGACAGTAAAACCTATACCCTTTAGATTTCTCTGGATAACCAATAAAGTAACCACTTACCCTTCGAGAATCTAATTTCTTTTCATGTGGATTATAAACTCTAGCTTCCGCTTGACAACCCCAAACATGCAGGTGTCTTAAACTAGGCTTCCTTCCCGTCCACAGTTCAAAAGGGGTCTTTGGAACTGCCTTACTAGGAATCATGTTTAATAAATATACAACGGTTTTAAGAGCATACATCAACAATGATTTGGGTAATGAGGAATTACTCATCATACTCCTAACCATATCCATAAGTATTCGATTACGCCTTTCTGCAACACCATTTTGTTGAGGTGTTCCTGGCATAGTATACTGTGCACATATGCCATGTTCTTCAAGGAATTTTGCAAATGGACCTGGACATTGTCCTAATTCGTTATACTTTCCATAATATTTACCACCTCTATCTGACCTAATGATTTTCACTTTTCTATCTAATTGTCTTTCAACCTCATTAACGTACACTTTGAGAGTGTCCGCTGCTTGAGATTTTTCTTTCAACAAATAGATAAATCCATAACGTGAAAAATCATCGATAAAGGTGATAAAATATTTTTCTCCACCAAAAGATGGAACATCAAAGGGTCTGCAAATATCAGTGTGTATAATTTCAAGAAGTTGAGTGCTCCTTGTGGCACCTTTCTTGGTATGTTTGGTTTGCTTTCCTTTAATGCAATCCAAACATATATTAAGATCAGCAAAATTCAAATTCGGAAGAATTTCATTCTTTACTAATCTTTTTAATCGTTCTTTGGATACATGACCCAAACGTTTATGCCACAAATAAGCAGAACTTTCATCTAGTGAACTACATTTAATTCCAATATTTTAATGAATAGTAAGCAGGGATTCAGAAAAATTATTATCGAGTTTCAATCTATATAAACCATCAATAAGAACACCAGAACCATAAAAAATAGTATTCTTATATAAATTGAAACATCCATGTCCAAACTTAAAATCAAATCCAGAAACATCAAGTCTTGAAAGGGTAATCAAATTCCTATAAACTGAAGGAACATAAAGATTCTGTAATAGATCAAGGTGATGTCCAGTCTCCAAGATCAATCGATAAGTCCCTATGCCTTCAATTTGAGCCATCATGCGATTTCCCATAAATACGAAATCCTTATTTGGATTTGTAGTGTGGATCATAGTGAATCCCTGCAACATAGTGGATATATGAGTAGTTGCACCAGAATCAAGCCACCAAGTATTATTAGGAACTTCTACTAAATTTGATTCGAAATATACAAAAGCACTAAATGTACCTTTCTTTTCAAACCAAGCTTTACGTTTCAGGCAATCTTTCTGATAGTGTCCTTCCTTTTTACAGAAACGACACACATCAACCTTGAGTTCCTTATGAGCATCTTGTGGAACTTTAGCAGGTGCTTTATTTTTCTTAAACTTGTTGGCCTTCACTTTAAGTCCTTTACCAGCTCCTTGACCTATGAGGTTAATAGAATGACCTCTTTGTTTCTTAAGTCTTGACTCCTCTTTTCCTAACATACTGGACAATTCACTAACATCCCATTTTTCCTTAATAGTGTTATAGTTAATTTGGAATGGTCCATACTCAAGAGGCAATGAGTTCAGAATGAACTGAACCAAGAAGGTGTTATCCACTTTCATCCCCAAGGTCCTAAGTCTTACTGCAATGTTAGTCATCTTGATGATATGATTTTTGCATACTACGCGACCTATCAAACTTCATGGTCGTGAGTTCAGCCATTAGTGTACCAGCGAGAGACTTATCAGTAGAACGAAAACGTTCTTCCACAAACTTCAGGTATTCCCTGGCACTTTCTGTTTGTGGAATAGTACATTTAATGTTGTTAGCAACAGTCATTCGCATGAACATAAGGCTTAATCTGTTAGAGCGTTCCCATGATTTATGAAAAGACTTCTCATCCTCACTGCTCTTATCAGTAATGGCAATAGGTTTGTCATTCAGCAGAGCCAAGTCAAGATCCATTACACCTAAGTGGAACTATACTTGTTCATGCCATTCAGAGAAGTTCAATCCATTGAACACAATAACAGACGAAGCATGCAAATGAAGAAGAATAACTGCAAAATAGATATACATGCTCACAAATCAGAAAATAATGTGAATTCAGTAAAGCGATAAAAATATATCGTAATTCTCCTTTGGGTAGATATTACGACACATTATCATAATTTAAATGCCAATTTTATCTTTAATAGGTAATTGAATATTTTTAATCAAACATATACGACATCTTTGGATATACAATATATGTTTGACTGAAAAGATTAATTTACCTCATAATTTTCACTATTCGTAGAATGATTGATTCACCTTTGGGTAAATTCTTAAGTTCTAGCCAATAGTGAAAGTCAATTTATCTATTTATTTTCAATATAGGCATTTCATTAACTTTCATAGATAGATAACAATTTTATGAATGCACATTTTTCTTAACCATACTAGTTTGGCCACTTTGGTGACTAACAAACTATATTAATACAAATGCACACATAATATCATAAAATTTTGTGCATGTGAATAATTTTATACATTTTAGTTTGGCCACTTTGGTGACTAATAGACTATAGAAACATAATACATGCATCAAGTGATCATAAACATGATATGTGTAGACGTTAATTTATCTAGTTTGGCCACTTTGGTGATTAACAAACTATATAAGTACAAATGCATACATAATATAATAAAGTTTTGGGCATATGACTAATTTTATACATTTTAGTTTGGCCACTTTGGTGACTAACAAACTATAAGAACATAATACATGCATCAAGTTGAAAAATCAGACACAGTCTCTCTTGGAATACTGAATATGCCAATAAATAATGAATTGTACTAATCCACATATGTCAAGTGACCACAAATATTATATGTGTAGACGTTAATTTCTCTAGTTTGGCCACTTTGGTGACTAACAAACTATATTGCACTAAATACACACATATTATTTATTGCTTAGTATAACGACCACTTTAATTTATTGCACAATCTAAAATAAAACATAATTATTACATTATGGGGTTGCAAACATCAATTCTAAACTTTTCACCGAGTGATGATAACCTAATTAACAAGCATTACTTGTTTAACCGTTGACCCCTTGCTCTTAATAAATCATAAGATAGCTTATAAAAATTTATCAGTAATGGCGCTTTGATATTTCAATAGAAAGTATTTTTAAGAGATTCAATATTATTACTTCTCCGAGCATTTTTTTTTTTCAAATTACAAATATAACTATGATTATGTTATTAATTAATGACGTAATCGAATAGCCAAATAAAAAAAATTCAAATCAAATAGAGAAAAATCAAACCAAACCAAATTTATTTTGATTTGGATTAGATTACACTTTCTCAAAATTAAAAAATCCAAATCGAAAAACAGAATGCACTATCACGTATGAAATGACGTTAATATACCCTTTTTGCTAACAGATCTGTATTTTTTTAATTGAAAAAACGCTTACCTTGTCTTTATAAATAAATTTTAACAAGCTATGTAATTTTAAATTTACCCTGCCTTCTATTTTATTTTACCTTGTCTCTATCCCAAATATTTTTTTGTTCAAAAAGTACAGATCTATTAAAAAAAAAAAAACTTAAACAACAAAAGTATACCATTTTGTTAACGAGAAATATAGCCCATCTAAGTTTAGGACAAACACAATATTGCAATTATAAGTGCATGAGCATACCTCAATAGCTCCTACTTTTAGTTTGTTTGTTTTTACATTTTCGTATATGAATAATATTGTAATTTGTGGTTTTACTAGTGATACCTGTTAATTTTCAAAAGCATGGTGTATAATACTTTCCCCCTTTATTAACTTTCAGGGGGGAAATGTATAAGTGGAGTATGTAAATGGTCGCTTTGCTGGACTTTTTTGTCAAGAGTTCCATTTTTTCGTTGACCTTAAATTAGGATTACTTATATAAGTCTAATTTAACTTTTGATAAGTTGACTTGTAGGTCCCACAAACTTATTTTTAAGTATAAAGTAATAAAGGCATTATTGATTCTACATTTTTCCTAATAATAATAATAATAAAAAAAAATTACTTTAATACACAACTTAATTTATTATATTCTCTAAAATTCTCTAAAGTAATAAAAGATGTGTCGGGATTTATGCAATGTCGTTGAGTGATATATCTAAAATGAGACGCGATGTATCGAAATGTTGAGCGATGTATCCGAAATCGGAACGTTGAGTGGTGTATCTGAAATTCTTAAATTTTAAGAAATTTTTGTAATTTAAAAAAAAATAAGAATGTGATATTATTAACTTTTTAATTACACTATGAAATTTATGTAAAATTATCATAAAAATTAAAATATAAAAAGATGTCTAAAATCAGCGACATCTAAGTCCTAACAAAGCAACTCTATCTTAAAATTAAAGTATGAGCAATTTGTATGATCAAAATTTGCTCATACTAGATGTTTACATTAAGGCAATAAATACATGATATATATCGACAACTCTATAGTTCTAAGCAGTGAAGGAGCCACCTTACATTTAGGGGTTCATCCAAACCTTCTTCAGCGGAAAATTATATTATTTATACATGATTAAAATAATTTTTTAGTTATATATAGTAGATGTCGATTCCCCTTCGACTATTTTATGTGTCTATTTTCTTAGATTTTGAACCCCTTATTAAATTTTTTGACTTCGCCTTTGGTTCAAGGGTGGCAATGTTAAGGATTGTATGATATTACTAACTCTATGGGAGGACCACGCGGCTTATGTTTTGAATTGTAGACTTGTAGTTCCGTATTTTTAAATGGGAACCATGTAAGGCATCTAATTAATGTACGTTTAATTTGGTGAGAAAAATTATAGGTGTATATAGAATTTCTAAATGATGGGTGAATTATTACTGCAGTATGTGTCATAGATATTGAGATTTGAACTCAATGATGGTATGTTATACTCCCTCCGTCCTATTTTATATATCACCTTTTTACTTTGCACTTGTATTAAGAAATGATGTAACTTTACCCTTCTACCCTTATTTAATTTTTTTGGAACTCAAGTTTTCAATCAATGAATATGAATTAATTTATTTTGATTAATTATTTTAACCAATGAACATGAATCATTTATGGTAATTTATGCATTAATTTTATGAAATGACAAGTATTATGGACCAATTATTTATAAAAAGGGATGACATATAAAATGAGACGGAGGGAGTATTATTTAATACAACTAGTTTTTAATATACATATTTGATTTAATTATATAAAAACACTATAATAAGATTTATGTAAAAAGTGCTACCAATATTATGAAAAACTTTAAAATTTTGAAAGATTTATGAAAAAAAAAAGTATTAATTAAAATGTCAACAATGCTATCAATAACCACTTAGAGAAGTTTTACTCACTTTTAGAAAGAAAAAAACAAAATAGCTATAAAATTTAAATTTCTAGCCTCACCTAGAGAGGTGCACCAAACCATCACATTATATGATATTTTAAGTGTGGGCTCACAGATTTATATTTAAGTATTTTTTTTTAAAGAAATGTTATACTACGATATATCATATTGGAAGGAGAGCATTGTTTTGCGTGCACTCGAATAGCCCGGCTTGGATACGCCCCTGGAGAAAATGATCACAATGGTCCTTAATATATGAGTAATGCTTTATCTTTTAATATATTTCATTCGATTGGATGGTCTTTAATTTATAACAAAAATGTTCATTTTGGTCCTTAATATATTTCATTTGATCGAAATGGTCTTTAATATATGACAAAAATATTTATTTTGATCCCAATATATTTCACTTGATTAAAATAATCTTTAATATATAATAAAACGTGTTCTTTTTTCTCTTTTTAACTTAAATCTAATAAATTTATAAAAGCAATTAGTGTATGTGTTCATTTTGGTCCTTTTAACTTAAATCTTAAATCTAATAAATTTATAAAAGCAATTAGTGTATGTGTTCATTTTGATCCTTTTAACTTAAATCTAATAAATTTATAAAAGCAAGTGTTAAATTTAAATATAAGTCCACATGATTAAGAAACTTCACTATTGTTGTCTTCTATTTTCTCTTGAGGGGAAAAAAACTTGGGGAAAAAATATGAATGGCCGCTTTTCATGACTTTTTCTGGGCAACAGTTTAATTTTATCTTTGACCTCAAATACAAGATATCAACCATGAACGTCGGAAAAAAATAATGTATTCCAACTATTTTAATTAATTTATTTTATTTTCTTTTTAATGGATATAAAAAAAAGGTCACAAATTTAATTTCAACTTACACATTTAAGATGATAAAATTAATAAATAATTTAATACATTTAAAATATAATTTAAGATCACAAAATAAACAATATCACATATAGTAGGATGAAAAGAATAGCTATTAGGTGATTTCTAATTCCTGTAATTCAAGTCTTGTCAAATAGAGTTATTCAATATATCTGCTAGCTAGTGTCAATAAATTAGTCGAAGTGGTCACTACAGTATTGACAAGAAACCATGCCTGTTCATTTTCCTCCTCATAAAATTGAAAAGAGTTCCACCCCTCCAGAATAAGCCTGGGCCAGTCCGTCCGGTTTTGGCCCATTAAGGCCGGCCCGAAAAGCCTGGAATTGACACCCGACCCACATATTTAGTGTGTATTAGTAATATGTATATAATATAATGAAAATATTTTATTATATTAAGTAGGGGTGTGCATTCGGTTTTTCGATTTTGTTTTACACTATTTGGTTTGGATTTTCGGTTTTTGGTTTTGTAAAAGTGTAACCCAATCTGATCCAAAAGAAATTTGGTTTGGTTTGGTTTTCCTCTATTCGGTTCGGCTTTTTTCGGTTTGGTTATTCGGTTATATCAATAATTAATAACATATATAACCAAAGTAATAATAATTAATCCCTTAAATATTCTTTCTAATATAAATCATAAGTAAAACTTAAAACACAATACTTATAAGTATACCTATTATAGATGTAATTCAATCATAAAATATAAACGTAATCATCATGAAAGGTAATAACCAAAAAGGGACAAAAGTGGTTAACTCCAACTTAATTCTAAACCTAAACATTATATATATAATTCGGTTTTTTTCGGTTTTTCGATTTTTATTTTTTAAAATCCGAAACCAAACCAAAAAACCAAACAAAGTAATTTATTAATCCAAAACCAATCCGAAAAACCAAAAAACCAATCCAAATAAAAATTTGATTTGATTTGGTTTGGTTATTCAGTTTAATCCGAATAGTACACACCCCTAATATTAAGTAGTATATTTAGTATATATTATAAGTACATATAGAATATAATGTAAGTATTCTATTATATATAAATAAAATGTAATCAATCTATGTCATACATAGTTATAATTATAACAAAATTAAATAGATAACAATACAATATATTGATAATTGACTCAAACTTTCGAATTAATAAATGATAATAAAAGGAATTTGTCTGAGTCCGGCCCGTTAGCCCGGTGGGACAAAACCCGACCCGGATAGTTTAGCCCCATAAAATTGCTTATTGGGTCACGGACAAGTTTTTCAGTGGATTTATTGTTGTTAGACCTATACCAGCCCGGCCCATTAGTGGAGAACCCGATCCAGCTCAATCCAGTATATCAAGATTTTATTTTTTTATGGGTCGGGCTGGCTCTGCCTGACCCAATTAACAGGTTTACGGCCCTCCTTCACTGAAAATACGATTCTTGTTGAAATTATTTTGTTAAAGAGACATAGACCACAGTAAAGTTTCACCTGGAGAGAGTAGAAAACAGAGGATATACACAAGAAGGGAAACAAGTTTTGTACCTTATCAAAAAAGGAAACATATTTATAAAAAAGCAATATTGTCACTCGATAACAGGCATGAACATACATGCAACTTAATATTAATACAACAACAATTGAAATTGAGAAAAAATCATGCTACTTATTAAGTAAAACACATACATACATACATACATAAAAATCAAAATTAAATAGGAAGACTAAACCTCTGTTCAAAACCCATATTCATCCTCCTCCTTAGATAGTTCCAAACAGTAATTTCACTCTGAAAATACGACTCTTCTTCGTCTTCGAATTTTTGCATAATTTTCTTGAAAACCCAAAAGAACATTTCGCCTCCGGAAAGCAGAAAACAGAGGGAAAACACAACATGGGAAACAGGGTAGGTGAACAGAACAGAAGCAGTGGAAGCCAAAGAGAGAGAAGTAAAGAAAATCATAACATTGTGTACGAGGTCGGAGAAATTTCTGTAAATAAGATGAGAAGAGAATCTGTGCTTAATAGCGTATATTAAAGAGTATAGGAGGAAAGAAGTGACAGAAATTCTCATTGTTTTGGGATGGGTGGTAAAAGGATCAGTGCCTTGATATTTTAGCTGAATAAAGTTGAGGAAAATGGTAAAGAAGAATCCAAGAATTGTGAGGGGACTACTCTGTTCCTGCATGAAAATGAAATTGAAAAAGGTTCTCCATGGCTGGAGGACAATTCTTGCATTATAGGCCATTATTAATTATTTGAAGAAGAAGAAGCAAAAGGCAAATAAAAAAGGGTTGATCGATGATGAAGGACGAGAAAGGGTGTGCTTTATATAGAGGAAAGTTATTCGAAGGTATACACAAAATTATAATGTAGGCAATATAAGTTTGACAAAGTTTTAACGCCAGATTTAATTTCTAGTTTCGATTGTGACATTATGGACTTTCACTTCATTTTTTAATTGGTATGTCTGATAAGTTTGACACATTTTGATGTGACATATAGCAGGTTATATTTCGAGAATCCGTATGATCATGCAAAGTTTTCATTTTTTTTATTAGAATGTTTTTTACTTTATTTAAAAATTAGTATTTGATGATGAAAATTTCAAAATCTTATTTTTCACTTTTTTTTTCATTGGTGTTGAAGTAATTCTTGAATAAATTAGAAAATAAAAATAATCCCGATGGTTCAGTTCGAAGTTTACAATTAACAAAATCTGATAGAAAATTGCAAAGACCCACCAATAATCCCGATGGTTCAGCTCGAAGTTTACAATTAACAAAATCTGATAGAAAATTGCAAAGACCCACCAAAAATTCATGTGATGACTTAACAAGTACTCCCTCCATTTCATAAGAGTGACCTGATTTGACTTGGTACAAAGTTTTAGAAAATAAAAAAAAACTTTTGAATTTTGTGGTCCTAAACTAAAATTATGTCAAATGTACTAAATTACCCTTCAATCTTGTGGCTTTAAACATGCCACGTGGAAAGCTAAAATTAAAATGTTACAAAAAAAAGATAAGAGGTCATTCTTTTTTAAACAAACTAAAAAGGAAAGGTGGTCATTCTTTTTTAAATGAAGGGAGTAGTAGTTTTTAGGTTAGCCGCAATTAGGGGCAGAGCTACACCTTAGCATGGGTAATCAGATGAACAATCTTCGTCGAATTTTTTTTTGCGAATATATATGTTAAATATTGATAGTTTTGGATATATACTAATTGTTGAACAACCTTGATATACCAAAGAAAGATAGCACAATGATTAAGACTGTTCAAAGTTGTCTCCATGGCTTAGGTTTGAGCCCAAACTAAGGTGTTTTGTTTAATTTATTTTTTTTCATTTTTTAAGAGAACAACAGTACTTCCAATCTTTATAATCGGAACATCAAGGTTTATTTTTTTAATTGTCCTAAAGTATAATCTCCTATAATACCATTATTGTTGTGCGTTTCTATATTCTTCTTATCGAATTCAAAATTTGATTGTGTTAGAAAAGGTTAGTAAATATATTATTTTTAAAAAAAAAAAAGTTTAATATGACATGGCATCTACTTAGGAGAGAGATTTTTGTTAGTTAATTATTTTTTAAAAGTAATTGAATGATATTATATTCGTTAAAGAAACAAATCTCAAACACAAGACCATTCATAAAATTTACTCCTTAAATAATATATAGGGTGATCTTTGACATATTTATACGCCTAAAAGCTAAATGAAATTGCCGAAGTCATTGTTCAACTTGCCTTAATTGCTCCAATTGTATCCTTAAGTTGGTGCCATAGGATCAAATTAAACTTCCATTCTCAAATTTAATTCATCGGTCTATCATAAAGTTGGTGCCACTTTTAGTTAACGTTTTGGCCCACAAATTTCCAAAGATTTTTTTTTTAAAAAGAAAAAATTGATTTATATTCATAAGTTCTAAAATTATTTAAAATATCCATAGACTTTGTATCATCATTTTATAATGAAAATATTTCATGAAATGCCATGACAATAAACATAATTAATATAAATTTAAAAAAGAGGAAAAACACAAAGGGAAAATACCATTGGTAATGGTTTGTATATGAAAAACTACTATTACTATTTGTAATTAGAGGCGACTTCGAAAAATTAAGCTCGGATAAAAATTGTATAAAATTTATATATAACGGTATAAATTTTGTACAACAAATTAGGAATAAAATTCAGTCCAAAACTATAAATATGGGTGTTTTTATAAAATATAAGTTTGGATGATCTTTAAATTTTTTAATATCACAAATATTAGAATTTGACCCAATTTTTAGTTTTTTTCGCGAAGTTGGGATGTTTATCTAATATATTTGCCAAATAATAATAAATTATATGACTAAACTTTAATTTTCAATTTTTTTTCCAAACATAACAAGCATGTTGCACTTTTTGTTTGGTTGTATATATGCAACTAGTAATCACCATGAAGTTTCCTTAAAAGAAAATTTGACTTTTCATTTTCAGGATATCCAAATGAACAATATGGCGTTCCTCAATTTTTCATTCTTAATAAGAGGGAGTTTTTTCCGTCCGCCGAAGGAAACTTACATAATATACTATATTAAGAAAATATTTATCATTTATAGCAATAATATTTTTTTTTATTTGATCACTTTTAATATATTTATAATACAATTTTAATATATATTATTGAGAACAATTTATAAAACACATATAATACAAGTTTTATTAATGGATAATACATTTATCACACATTTTAATATAATGTGTCAATTTCTTACCAAACAAGCATAATATATTTTAAAACAGTTATAATACATATATATTGCATACATAATTCACTTTTAATACATATTGCAGATTTATCATAGTATTGCTATGTATTACTGTAAATGGTAATAAATAAAAAGTATCGCCAAAATCAATAATTATTTATTAAAAGTTATCCATTCAAGTAATTTTTCCTTTTTCCCTCCCTTTACTTTTGCTTTAACTTGCCCATCCAATATAGTTTCATGTTGCTTTAGTAAGATATATTCTTCAACTTTTTTTCACGTTCTTTCCAAAAATCAATTAATTTCCATCACAAACCTAATTTCTTTCAAATTAAAAACTCCATTATTTTCATATTATATAATAACTCTTCCTAGATTTCTCTATATATTCAACTTCTTAACAAAATTAAAGTGCATAACAATATATATATATAAAACATGAAATCTGCCGCAAGAAATTTCTACAGCTAAATTATATTATTATTCTTGTTTCTCGCTAAGGCTAAAAGAGAGTAAGAGATTTCTTCGATACTCTTAGTTCTTCATAATATTATATAGGCGTTGGTTAATACGAGATGAAAATCTATGTACTTCCTCCATCCTATTTTATATGAGGTAGTTTGACTCGGCACGGAGTTTAAGAAAGAAAGAAAGACTTTTAAAACTTGTAATCTAAAATGAATGATATAAATTTGTGTGACTGTAAATCATTTCATTAAGAGTAAAATAGACATTTTATAGTTAAAATTTTTTTTTTGATAAGTAAATTTTTATTTACCAAGTAAGACTTACACCCCGCAAAATAAAAAGTGTAGTATGGACAACTCCCAAACTTACGCTAGCAACAAACTACTCAAACCAAATCTCCTATCATTATGGTAGAAATTTAAAAGCATAAGCCTATTTGCTAGCTTACTACAATGTTGAGCTCTACTATGAATATCCTGAATGATCTGCCTAACTACTTGATCTATTGTTCTTTGCCGAGTGTCAAATACTCTAGCATTTCTTTCCTTCTATATGTGATATACCCCACCTGCTAATGTCATCCGATACACCTCCTGCTGGGCAATTTTCCCCTTAGCATTTGCCACAACCCATTCCACGTCACTCTTCCAATCTAGAACTTGCCTGGCAATTCCCAACCATTGCAGTAGTTTACCCCATATTCTTGTTGCATAATTGCACTGAACAGCAGATGGTCAATGTCTTCGTTCTCCTCTTGACATAGAGGGCAAAGCATATCTTCCAAATTCACCCAACAAGCTAATATGTCCTTTGTTTGGAGCCTTCTATGGAGTGCAAGAAACAGAATAAATACCCATTTTGGCACTTCTTTGTTATTGCAGACTAGTCTTCTCCATGGAATCTTTGGCCATTCTTCTCTAAGCAATCCATAAATCTTTCTAATAGAGTAGCTAGGCAACTGTGTGACTTCGTTTTCAGTCATCCCTGCTATATCAAAAGTCTTCTTAGCATCTCAGAATCTGTTGTACCATCCAGGAAGCTTGTTGCGCCTGAGCCTCCCATACTGCGCCATCCTTTATATAATAGAGATGCACCCATTTAACCCACAAGGCTTCGGTTTCTACTTTCCGTAAACGAGAACGAGCTTTTTCGAGTTGTTCAATAGCCCCCCCACGCAGTTCTTCTGAATTTCGAATAGTATTCAAGATCATGCATCCTTCTTCCTACAAATATTCCACAATAGTTTACCAATTGCAGCATGGTTCCACTGTTATATATCAAGAATATTCAGCCCACCAGCAACTCTAGGCAGACATAGTCTCTCCCAAGCAATAAGAGATCTCTTCGATATTTCACATCCACCAGTCCACAAAAATGTTCTACATGTAGCATCAATCACCTGGATCACTTTCTTTGGCAAGACAAATACTTTGAGACCAAAATACTTGAATTGAGAATAATATAGACTTCACAAGTTGCAACCTACCTGTATAAGTAAGGAACTTGGTTGTCCAAGATTTGATTCGCTGGAGCATTTTATCAATCAATGGTAAAAACTGCATAATTGTGACTTTTTTAGTACTTAGGGGAATACCCAAGTACTTGAAGGGCAGGGACCCTTCTGTGAACCGTAAAGCTGCCAGAATAGCTTGTTGAACCTCTTGTTTAACCGCTCCAAAATGTATAGAGCTCTTGTCAATATTAGCATCCAGCCCAGAAGCCCTTGAAAATAACTGAAATGCTTGATAAAGTAGCTGAGCAGATTTCAAATTACCTTTACAAAATAATAAAAGATCATCAGCAAAGCTAAGTTGAGTAAGCTTCAATTGTTTACACCTCGGATGAAACATGAAATGTTTGTGCCCCTGTAAACCCTTCAAAATCCTTGTGAGATACTCCATAACAAGCACAAACCAGTAGGGAGACAAAGGATCTCCTTGTCTTAATCCTTTCTTTGCTGGGAATGGAGCTAGAGGGGAGTCATTCACAATGACCAAGTATGAAACAGTTTTCACACAAGTCATGATCCATTGAACAAACATAGTTGGGAATTGCAAACAGTTTAGTATTTGCTCGAGATAGGGCCACTCCACAGAATCATACGCCTTTCTCATATCAATCTTCAACATACACCTAGCAGAAATACCTTTCCTACTGTACCCCTTCACAAGCTTATGACTTAAAATGATGTTATCAGAAATCACCCTTCCCGGCACAAAAGCTGACTGACTCTGATCTACCAGGCTGTTCATGACATTTTGCATTCTTCTAGTTAAGACCTTAGATATCAACTTGTACAACATGAGATAGGCCTAAATTCAACAATTCTAGATGGATTGGCAACTTTAGGGATTAGAGTAATAGTTGTGCAATTTATGGGTTTGTACATTTCACCATGTCGAAAGAATTGCAAAATTGCTTCAGTTACCTCATCTCCAATTATGGGCCAAGCTTTCTTAAAGAACAAAGCGTTAAACCCATCACATCCAGGAGCCCTCTGATCATCAATACTCAGAAGTGCTGCGTGAATTTCCTCCCTATCAATAGGTACAATTAGAGCTTGTTGTTGCACTCTATTAAGGCAATTGACACTCTTCATAATTGGAATATCCACAACACGTATTTGCACAGCAGCTGATCCCAATCCAACACAGAACTCCTTAATTTCCTTCTCAATATCCACAGTCTTCTGGACTATATTCCCTTGTGCAGTAGTAAGATGCTTTATTCTATTTTGTGCTAATCTACTCCTGAGATTAGCATAGAAATAAGCAGTATTTCCATCTCCCAGTTGCAACCATTTAGTTCTAGATTTCTGTTTAACTATGCTCTCCTTCACCCCACTCCATCTTTCTAATTCCTTTATCAGATCTCTTTCAATAGTAAATAGTTCACTAGCATGTTGTTGATCTCGCATCAAGCTTTGAGTGATTTCCAACCTCTGTCGACACTCTTGAACTTTAGCTCCCACACTATTGAATTCCTGAGTATTCAGCTCTTTCAATTTTATTCTAGTAACCTTCAGCTTTTGACACACTGACTCCATATACTTTCTTCTCGACCGCGTGACCCATGCTTGTTGTACTAGGGGCATGAAGTCCTAATGAACACTTAGACAATTCAAAAATCTGAATGGTTTAGGCCTCTGTACTTCTTCTTCTGTAAATTGAACACTGAGAGGTGTATGATCGGAGCACCCCGGGTCCACAACCATAACTTCATTCTGCTCTAGTCTGACTGTCCAAGCTGCATTCACCAATGCTCGATCAATCTTGCTATACACATAGCCGTTGGTCCAGGTGAACCATCTCCCTATACCCCTTAATTCAATCATGCCAGCAGTAATGATGTATTTATTAAAATCATGAACCTCATATTCATGGACAGGGTTCCCTGAAGCTCTATCTTCCAAACATGTCATTGCCTTAAAGCCACCAAACACTAACCAAAGATCTAGTATTGTGGTATTTAGAATTAATAGTTCTTCCCATAAGCCTCTTCTATCATCAATTATATGCAGCCCATAAACAGCTGTCAGCAAGAAACATTGTTTCAAACTAGTAATGGTGACAGCCCCATGAATTATCTGAGAACTCATCCCCACCAGATCAAATTCAACTTTGTTAGGGTCCCATAATACCCATATTCTACCTTTGTCGCTGTGTGCATAATTTGCACACCAACTCCAACCAGGAGCTATTTTATTTATAATGCTACCAGTATGTTGCTGCTTCACTTTATTTTCTAAAATAGCTATAAGTCCTACTTCATTACTCTGTACAAACTTCTTTACTTCCTTCTGTTTATACATTTTATTTATTACTCTAACATTCCAAGCAACAACCTTCATTAAATAGATTGAGTATGACCACTTCCTCCTGGATCCACCCTTATCCCACCAATACACTGTTCAGCACTTGCAGAAGTTGGCATCTCACTAAGAGGACTAAAACCATTTCCCACCATCAGCCCTTGAGGACCCTTAGGATTTACTTGACCACTTCTAGCACTAGCTTTAACCTTAATAGACTCCCAATTATCTTGTTTCTCAGTTTCACTATTCAGAGTTTTCGAGGTAGTTTGAACTACCTTTATAGGCTTCCTCCATACCTGCACAGGTGGCTTTGTTAAATTGCTACTTAATATAGAAATATATCATTCTTTTTGGGACTGACAAAAAAGATAAGTAAGTCACATAAGTTGGGACAGAGGGAGTAATTATTAAAGCATTATGTGCTCTAATTTTTGGACCATAAGGGTACCAATGTCCCAAAAGTATGACAAAAGGTATCTACATACCATTTAAGATACTTCGGCAATATATTTGTCATTTTCCCATATATATTTTTTTTTATTTTTTTATTTTTATTTTTTTTCTTTTTATTTTTATTTTTATTTTTTTTGGACGGTGTGGTACCAATGTCCCAAAAGTATGACAGAAGGTATCTACATACCATTTAATATACTTCGGCGATATAGTTGTCATTTTTCTTATATATATATATAATCAATCTATGTCATAAATGGTTATAATTATTACAAAATTAAATAAATAACAATACACTATATGATAATTGACTCAAACTTTCGAATTAATAAACGGTGTTAAAAAATTGTCTGAGTTGGACCCATTAGCCTGGTGGGTCAAAACCTGAGCCGGCCCATAAATAAATTGCTTAACGGGTCATGGACCAGTTTTTTCAGTAAATCTAATGTTAGACTAGTACCAACCCGATCCATTAGTGGGGAACCCGATCCGGCCCATAAATAAATTGCTTAACGGGTCATGGACTAGTTTTTTCAGTAAATCTACTGTTAGACTAGTATCAACCCGATCCATTAGTGGGGAACCCGATCCGGCCCATAAATAAATTGCTTAACGGGTCATGGACCAGTTTTTTCAGTAAATCTACTGTTAGACTAGTACCAACCCGATCCATTAGTGGGGAACCCGATCCGGCCCAGTCCAATATATCGAGAAGCATTTTTTAATGGGCCGGGCTGGCTCGGCCTCCTTCATTGAAATATGATTCTTCTTGAAATTGCTGCATTTTATTTTCGTGAAGAGCCATATATACCATAGTAATGTTTCAACTTTCACGACGAGAAAGCAGAAAAGAAAGGAAATACACAAGAGAGGAAACAAGATTTGTACCTGTCAAAAAAGAAAACATATTTATATATTTACTAACATAATAATCTGTAGTAATACAACTTTTTCTATACCATGAAATTCACAACAACATTGTCACTTTTTTTTGGTAATTAGTTGGACTTTATTAATCACCAAAGAAAGCATTACAAAACCACAACCAGATTCAAACACAATTTGTTGTCTAGCCTTTAAAACCAACACTACACTAGGGGGTTATGGAGGACTTAGCCATATCGACTATATCACTCCAAGTCCCAACAAGAGAACCAAAGGTATTCTACTGGGGAGGTCTAGAGAGTCATCTAAAATTTATACTGCTGCAATAGATTGCTGATCATAGGCTGGGCTCTGGCATTGCAGGTAAATGCTATGTCTTTTGCAATCATCTCCATCGCTCTGTTTTTCTTCTCAAAATGTCTTTGGTTCCTTTCATCCATATCGCGTGAATTGTTTCAGTGTACACCATTTTGAAAAGTTGAGCCTTCAGTGCTTTACCTTTGGCATCCCTTTTGACTCCAGCTAGGTGGTTCTCCCAATCACTTGTGGTTAGTGTTGTTCTTTTGAGCCAAGAGCAGATTCTAGTCCACAAAGAACTAGCAAAAGAGCACTGGACAAACAAGTGAGTTCTAGTTTCCAAGCAAGAATTGCAAAAAACACAATGAGGTTCTACTCTCACTCCCCATTTCAAGAGTCTATCCTTTGAGTAACCTATCTTGTAAATATAGCCATAGGGAGAATATAGCTTTAGGTCTTGTCTCATTATTGTACATCATGACCTTCCACGGTACTCTTTCTGTAACCTCCAATAGATGCAAGTAAACTTGTCGTATCATACTCACCAGACCAAATGTAGCTTCTACAGCGTGCCTCCAGAGGCGGATCTATTAAGGGGTTTGGGGGTGCCACGCCACCCCCGAACTTCGACGGAAACTCTATATATACATAGGTATATATATAATATTTATATTTATATAAAGCGTGCCACCCACAGAATAAAATTGGCTTGTGGTGCCACGGTAGGAGGGCAACTTTAGAAGGCTGATGTTGCGGGTTCGAATCCCATTTGTACCTATTTTTTTGAGAAAGACGTTTTTTTAAGAAAAAGGAAATTGCTGCACACGTTCTTTTAAGAAAAATTAGAGAACTAAAATTAATTTATATCGAAAAGACGAATAATTTAATCAAATATAAAATTAATTTAATCAATAAGTCTATTTGACACCCACAGAGTCTAAATCCTGGATCCGCCACTGCGTGCCTCTATAGCTGTCAGTATCTTCGTTGGAATTTGAAACAGTTGCGACCAGAAGGCCAGTATACCAAATAAGACTGTTTGCACCAGCTACATCCTTCCAGCGTAAGATAGATGTTTCGCAACATCTTTTTGGTTGACAGAGGTACACCTAGATATGAGTCCAAAGGCGAATCCAGGATTTAGAGTCTCTGGGTGCCAAACAGACTCATCGCTTAAATTAACTTTATGTTTGATTCAAATTACTCGTCTTTTCGATTTATATGACAAATCAATCAATAAAATAGGAATAAACAACATGTATAAATTTTTTAAAAAGTGCTTGTAGGTTGTTTATGAAAAATTTATGGTCGTTCATAATGTTCATTTGTCAAAATTAAATAAAGATAAATATATTAATATTTTTTATTTTATTTTTAAACTAAAAGGCCAAAGGGCCAGATTTTATTAATCAAAATAAAAGCAATATACATCAAATGATCAGGCCCAAGTCAGCAGGCCTAATCAATAAGGAATGAAATAAAGAAAACAACAAACAAACAAATAAAGAGAAATTAGAAAGGAAAAGAATTAAAATCTGGACAGAACTAAAAGTGGAAAGAGGAAAGTGAATAGTTGTCCTCTTCAAAACTTCATCCACATCTCCACCTATCAATCGACCATTTCACCTCTAACCCATCCGAAAGCTTGTTTTTCAAGAGGTGGAACTGCTCCAATCATAGACGAAAAAATAGGTGAAACCTTTCCACTTCGTCTTTTTTCCATTGATAAGCTTGTTTCTTTGTTGTTGTAGTTGACCTCTTGTTCGACTTCATCATACATTAGTGAAGAGGAAAATCCATGATCGAGCTTGGAAAAAGCATGTCAAAGTCATCAGAACACAGTAAGTGACCCCTATAGCCTCTCAATTTCCAACTATAACCTCAACAATGTGTAAGAACCAAAGCTCTCTCCTCCATTACTAAGAACCAGAACTTAGATTCTCAAGATCTAGATTTTGCCCTTTATCTAGCTTCTAATGGGTTGAATCTCTCAAGAGATTAATACCACCATCTAAAAACTAAATTATAGGCCAAAATCTCTAAATTGAGATCTAATATATTATGTACATTTGATACAGGTGAAGAAGGATCCTCTTCAAGACAGTAGCAACTTACTAGGATTGCTCAACCAAGTCTTGATTTAGCATCAAAAGGACACCCCAAAGCTCTCACCAGGTGCATGATGCTATAACCATGTGAAATTTCTTCAGACTTTGTTATTTGCCTTCTAGAGAAGTGACTATTGTTTACTTTCACCTTCCTTTCATATAATTAAGAGTTTGATGAATTTCTAGTTAATCTGTAGAGATTCTTCTTATATAAGAAGTGTCAACTTTGTCTAGGTTAATGATTCTTTTGACTTCACTTGGAAGTTCCTGGAATTGATTATATTGAAAGCCACCTGCAAAAATAAAAACCAAGTTAGTTAAAAAATCAGCAAGAGTATTTCCTTCCCGGAGGGAATGTTGTACTCTTGCTGAGACAATCCTCATTAGCTCATTGATAGTGTTTACCTCCTAACTCAAACTCCAAGGAATCTCCCACCTCCCTTCTAAGATATTAACCATTGCTAGAGAGTTTGTCTCTACCAGTACGTTAGTCAATCTATTCTCTTTACAGAACATCAATTCCTCTCTAATAGCTCTTGCTTCTGCCACTAAATTAGTAGAATCAATCATTTTAACTCCTTTAGCAACCAGAAAATTCCCATTCTGATCTCTAATGCAAAACGCTGCAGAGCTAGGCCCAGGATTCCCTTTAGAAGCCCCATCCGTGTTGCATTTTAGCCAACCAGTAGGAGGAGGGAACCATCTAACACTCTTACTGATGTGGTTAGCTTTGTATCCCTCTAGAGATGCTATTAACAATGGCCAATTAAATCTCTCTTTGAGTAATTTCAAAATAGTGTCAGTGATCTCCCATTTAACTTTATCAACTGAATAAGAACCTCCATGAAGGATAGTATTTCTCCTTTTCCATAGAAACCATAGAATCACAATAGGAACAACTTGAAATACCACATTTAATCTTGCATTTCCACTTGCACCCCACCATTTCTTCACTGACTGCTTCAGTTGAACAAATGAGCCAGTCAGGCCTGCTGCTCTACCAAAATAATTCCATACAATAGATGTAATTTCACCTTTTAAAAATAAATGCTCAATTGTTTCTCTCTCCGGTATAGAACAACATTTGCACAATTGAGAAATATTATGATTCCAAGAATGCATGACAACAGCTACAGGAACCTTACCTTGCCAAATTCTCCAAGAAAGAAAGGAGAATTTAAAAGATAATCCTTTCATCCATAAAAGTTTAAAATCATCATTGATTTAAAGTCAAATAATTACGTATTTAAAAAAGAGTTAAACTAAGATAAATTAAGATATCTGTTGTTAACCTCATACAAAATCAATTGTATTATTTTTAGGATAAACATAAATAGTTATTTAAAATTACTTGTCAATCAACAAAATATAAATATAATTAACCAGTTTTTCTTTTTTTCAGTTTACTCTCTCCATTTATTTATAGGTTATTTTTTGTTCTTGAAAGTCAAGCTATAAGGTGTATTTTTTTGTTCCTTTTTTAAAATTATATAAACATGATAAGAATCGCAACTAATAAAGTTTTTGGTTGAATTGCAACTTAGCGAGAAGGTAATATTTATGAACAAACATAAGTTGCAATTCTTATCATGTTAATGTAATTATAATAAATATTTTCTAATATTTTAATTAAATTTCACGTAGCTTGAATTTCAAGAATAAAAAAATATCATATAAATTGAGAGAGTATGTATATATGTAGGAGTTTATGGATGATTTTCGATTTTGGGTTACATGAAAATAGTACCAAACCTTATATAATTATTGGTTAAAATTACTGATGATCTTTTTGTTATATTTTCTTGTTGGAGAATATTTGATGCATTTAAGTGTTTATGAAATTATTGAGAAGGGAAAACAACAATTTATACCTCTTTCTATTAGCTATTAACTTTTTCTTTTACTTCTTTAGGAAATTATAAATAAAAATGATAGTTTACTATTTTAATCTTTAAGATAAACATTTTTGGTTATTTTTTTACAAATTTTGTTTACACTTTCAAGAAAAATTAATTGTTTGGATAATGAAAAAAAAATTAACAAATTATTGTTTAATTTTGTTAATTGACAAATAATTTTTAATAACTATTTTTAGTAAAATGTAAATAATTAATATAGGATAAAAAAATAATATCTAATGTTAGGAGTAGGATGAATTAGGCTAAAATTCATACTTATAAAATTATTTAAAGATAAAGAAAGTAGCAAATAATTTGAAACAATGGTAAAAAAGAAAAAAAGAAAAAGGTCGAAAAGCTATTACAGTATGGTTTATGAGAGGAGCCTTAAGTTTTAAAAAAGAAAAAATGAAAATGTGTAAAACGGGTTCAATCCCGCGACCTGAGGCTCAAACATTTGGCCTTTTACCACAGGCACCACATAGTACTTTGGTACTGTGGGTGGCGGGTTTATTATTTATATATAGACTGTGTATATATATAACTATATACATAAAGTTTCTGTCGAAGCTTGTGGGTGACATGGCACCCCCACCCGCCTGAGTAGATCCGCCCGCCCCTGTATATCTAAAAGGCATTTCGCCTTGATATTTTATCTGTATGAAGTTGAGTAAAATGGTGAAGAAAAATCCAAGAATTGTGAGGAGACTACTCTGTTCCTGCATGAAAATGGAATTGAAAAAGGCTCTCCATGCCTGGAGGACAATTCCTGCATTATTATAGGCAAATAAAAAAGGGTTGATCGATGATGAAGGAGGAGAAAGGGTGTGCTTTATATAGGTTAGGTATCACCACGAAAGTTATCACAAGGTGCCAATGCCTTTTGTCGTACCATTGAAATCTTGTCATAAGTTTGACGTGGGATATTGGCTTTTGGGATTTTGTACGGTGACATAGCGTCAACCCAAGCGTCAATGATACGATTCAATCGATTATTTTTTAAAAATTATATCATTTCAATTTTTTGACTATTTTATAATGTATAATCAAAATTAAATTTATTAAACCTATCTCAATCATATTGGTTAATTTTTTTATTTACTTTTAAAATATCACCTTCTTTTTTTTTACCGTGGTTTCCGGGCGTCGCTTTGCGAACCCGACTAAAAAATATCACCTCAAAATATACTATTATTAAAATATTTCTTTCGCAAATATGCACTTCAATTTTTCATTAAAGAAATCAAGAATGTAAAACATTGTTGTCATATTATTTGATCTTAAACATTTAATAGGAATGTTTGCATAGGTTTTGTCGTATTGTTTGATGAAGTATCTATTATAATATTTTTTTATTTTTAAACATAATTAATTAAAGGTTTATTAAAGAGCAAAGACCCAAAGTCATCCCGTCACCAAAGACCTAGGACCTAAGTTTAATTTTTTTTTTCAATTTGTTGTTTGCGGTTTGATTTTGATGACCCATATATTTTGTTATGTACACATTTAGATGAGAGATACGTGTCCTATTTAATTTTGAAAGGTCCAAATTATATTGCATTAACAAGTATCATAACTAGGGGTGTACATAGGTCGGTTTTATTTGATTTTTCATTTAAAAAAATCTAAACCAATTATGTCGGTTTATTAAATCTAAAAACCAAATCAAACCACGCAAAGTAGGTATTTTCGGTTTTGGTTTTAGTCGGTTTTTTCGTTTTTTTACAACTATACGGTGTTTGAAAAAGAGATCAAATATATTTTTACTTACCTGTGTAATAAGCTAAACTTAAGAAATGTTAAATGAATAGAAATTTTCGTAAAGACGGTAAAATTCACATGAGTACAATTTTATTTTTTTTGAAATATCAACGTTCATTATGTTAAATTAATAAGATTAAAGGATACAGTCAAACTGAATACAAAATGAAATATTTACAAAGTAAATTGTTAACTTCGAATTTGAAAAACTATAACAATATAATTGTAACTTCGGATCTTAATACAAAATAAAATATTTACAAAGTTTACAAGAACAAATTTGAAATAAAATATATAAACATTGAAAACTATAAACTAACTAAAATATATTAACAAAGTAGACTATAAATAATATTTTTTATCTATATATAAAATAAAATTATATATATAATATTTACAAAATTTTACATGCCCAAATAATTAAATATGTCGGTTTGGTTTGGGTTCGGTTTGACTTTTTTTCTTTTAGTATCAAACCAAACCAAGAGTGGTCCATTTTTTTTTCAACCGCCACACCAACCAAACCAAACCACAAATCGGTTTTTTTTTTCGGTTTAATTTGGTTCGTCGGTTCGGTTTGACTTGTACACCCCTAATCATAACCATGATTGAGTTAATAAAATTTATTTTAAAATAAATAAATAATAAGTCAACTAATTGCAGAAGACTACCTCCAACTTTGGTAAGAACAAGATCCTTGAAAATTTTGATATCCTATTAATATATGTAATTTCATATTATATTTTTATATTTAAATTTGTTGACTTAACTATGATTTTGATAAAATTTTGATTTTCAAAATTAAATAAAATACATGTCTTTCATTTAGATATATATTTGAATCTTTCGGGAGAGAAAGTGTAATAGATAAGAGCCAAATCTAAGAAGTTTAAAGTTGGAAACTAAATCTACATATATATATATATATATATATATATATATGAATCTAGAATCGCTGATGTGGCACCCTCCAATGACCAGCATTCCTATTTATTTTTTTCTCATTCTTTTCATTTTTTTAATCCATAATATTGTACTAATTAAATAGTTTAAGAAAAACCTAACAAAATAAATGTTTACTAACGGTAATGTTAATGCCTAACAGTTATGTTATTAAAGCCTATAACAAAAAAAAATAAAAAAAATATAGAAATCCCACCTTTTACTTTACTTATTACCATTATCTCTTATAAGTTTTACAAATCTCCAAAATTCCTCATTTTCGCGCATTAGATTAGTGTATCAACGCTTCTATTATTATATCTCACGCATCATATTGATGTATCAACGCTTATATTATTGTATCTTGCGCATCAAATTAATGTATCATCGCTTATATTATTGTATCTCGCGCATGTATCAGCACTTATATTATTGTATCTCGCGCATCAGATTAATGTATCAATGCTTATATTATTGTATCCGTTTGAGAGATTTCTATAATTATAAACTTTTAAGGGATAGATTGTAATTTTGCCTTAAAAGTATGTGATTTCTGTAATTTGCCAAAAAAAAAAAATACCGTAAGCCCACATAATAATAATTTCCAATAAAGCCCAAGTAACTGCTTCACCCGCGTAATGCTAATTAGTAGCCAGACCTTTGGCTTTTCAATTTCTCCAGTTTTAATGTGCATTGCCATGTCAAAATTAGGATATAAAAAGACAAAAGCTTTACCTCACCAGAACAATTCTAATTGCTATTTAGTGTGGATTATATCAAGTTGGGCTTATTTGTAGGTGTCAATCTTCCTAGCATATCTAAATATATATTCATTTCTATACTGACAAAATTTGTCTGTTTTTTTTTATTAGTGAATAGATTACACTTTTGAATCCCATGTGTGATTGCTTTTTACTTGGCATTTGCAAAAGTTTTCACATTATGACATCTGCATCAAGGAGCGTGTAGTGCTGAATGGAGTATAATTTTTAAAAGGTCATTATATTTACCCTTTAACGTGAAATAAATATTTTTCTACTCCTATTTATTTTATTTTGCTCTTTTTTATTAGATCATTTGGAATTTGAAAATTGCTTATGAGTTATGAAATTATTTAAAAATAGAGATGCAATCTAACTTATATTTCTTTGTTTGATGCAGATGGATTTAGCATTTTACTCCAATTACTATCTTCTATTAGTATTAGGAATGGAATTTGAACTTTCCTAAAAGAGGAGTTTAAGTTCTAATTTTAATTAATGGGAGCGTAAGTGGACTTATTGTGTAAAAACAAAAATATGGATTTTGAGAAAATCTTAAATTTGTGTTGTGCATGTTACTAATTAAGAAATAAAAAAAAAAAAAACTTTTCTTTTTTATGTATGTAGTAGCTATTTACCCAATTGCTTTTCTTATTAATCTCACTGACTTTTGAAATAATTAATGTGTATAATATTTACTAGTGGCGTAGCTATAACTATCCTTTCGTTGGAAATTACGTTGTATATATATGTCAAATTCTACATTTAAAGGATATATATTTAAAGTTGGACACACTTGACAAAAGTTATGTCTTTCGCTTAGTTGTAATGGGTGTCCATTTGAATGACGGAGTTCTAGGTTCAAACCATAAATAGAACAATATTATTTTGTTTTATTCTGACAGTCACACCCAATTATTTTTTGACACCCTTAATAAAATTTATTTTGACAACCACACACCATTATATTTGGACATCCTTAGTAAAATTTCTAGCTCCTCCACTTGAGACAGAGCAAACTTTTAAGATTGAGTCAGGTCAAGTGTCATATCTTTATAGAAACAAATCGTAATTCATATTTTTAATGAAATATACTGATAAATTTAAGGGATTGTTGTAAGCCCAAGTTATAACTAAAAAGTGGTTTCAAATCCTGAAATGACAAGTGGAGCAAGGTGAGTGGAATTGAGATGCTACAGTTAAAAGGACGTTGTCGTAGCAACATCTCTTTTTGTATAGCGTAGAAACGTAACCTGTCAAGTAAATAGGAGTGAAATGAGTAACAATTATGTCCATGTAATCTGCCCCTTCAAATTTTAAAAAGATTTCGACAAATTTGAAAGACGAAAAAAAAAACACAAAAAGTTGAAAAAGGCAAAGAGAAAGAGCAACAATATACATTCACCCCATTGGGACTTTGCTTTCATCTCTATGTATGTACTTAGACATCGGAGCCCGTGTTAGCACGAGCCCAATATGTATCATTTTTTGTTTCAATTTATGTGACAAAGACAAAATTAAAGAGTTAATTAAACTTTAATATTAATTTTAAATAGTTTAAATTTTTAATTATTGTTAACTATGGTAAAAAAAAATTTTTATGTCTTTTAACATTCTAAATTGCTAATTATTGTTGTATGATTTGTAATATCTTTTACGCAATTTTGAAATAACAAAGGTTATTTCTTCTTTCTCAATTTATGTGGTACTAATAAAATTCTGAGATTCAATCAAATTTTTTTGTCTTTAAAATATTCTATTGTTAATTACTGTAAATTATTGTACTTTCTAAGTAATTTTCAAATAATATATATTATTTCATTTGTCCAATTTATGTGTCACCGATAAAATTTGAAGAGTTAATCAAATCTTTTACATATTTTTATATCTTTTGAATATTTAAGTAAATAATTATTGTGATTTATAATATTTTATACAATTATTTTTAAAAAATTAAACAACAAACAAAACGAATTCATCATAGAAAAATTACCAAACCATCCTTGAATACATCAATAATGGGTCTCACTTTTTGTTTTAAAAAATATGCATATTGGGAGGATATTTTTGTCCAAAGTGGAAATAGAATAAGTATAAAGCATGAAAGTCTTTTAAAAATTTAAATTGTTAATTCTTATTGTATGATTTGTAATACTTTTGCGCCATTTTCAAATAATAGAGGTTATTTCTTCTTTCTCAATTTATGTAGTACTAAAAAAAATTTGAGATTCAATCAATTTTTTTTTGTCTTTGAAATATTTCTAGCTGTTAATTACTGTAATTTATAATACTTTCTAAGAAATTTTCAAATAATATATATTATTTCATTTGTCCCAATTTATGTGTCACCGGTAAAATTTGAAGAGTCAATCAGATCTTTTATATATTTTTATATCTTTTAAATATTTAAGTAATTAATTATCGTGATTCATAATATTTTATACAATTATTTAGTATAGTAAAATAAATTTAAAAGAAACAAACGAAACGAATTCATCATAGGAAATTACCAAAGCATCCTTCAATACATCAATAATGGGTCCGACTTTTTGTTTTTAAGAAATTACACATTCGAAGGATATTTTTGTCCAAAGCTGAAATATTGTGTAAAAAATGTGTATTTATTGTGATTTTGAATATTTTGTGGGGTAATAGGATGCACGCAAAGTTAAGGTGTCTTTTTGAAAATCTGGGACAACTTCAAGTATCACTTAATGTTTTTTCTCAAAATCTAATTTACTTTCGTAAACTATGTGTCAGATCAAAATCAGATTAACAAATTCAAAAGGAATGAGTAATAAATAGCTCATACAATGACAGATTTATTATTTAACTAAATAATAAATATGTAACTAAAAATCTTGTTAGCTTTTGGTTGAAAGCTAACAAGATAGTTACAATGATAGTTGCATTGTGGCTTATTATATATATATATATAGATACCTCTTCATATTCTACAATATATTTTATGTGCTATTTTAATATTTTGTTTTATTTTCTTATGTTGAAACTATATAATATTATATTTTATTACTTATCTTTCTTATTAAGAAGTTGAAAAAGAAGTAAGAACATATATTTTGACAATTTTTTAAAGACAAGGTAGTCAGAAAAGGTGAGGAAAAAATAAAGACAAAAAGTATTAAAAAAATATACATGTAATTTGATTTATTAAAGATATACAAAGAAACATCATATTTTTTAGAAGGAAAAAGGGACGGATTTACCCCCGAACTTTAATAAATGGTATGTCTATGCCCTCCGTTATACTTTCCGTCCACATAAGCCCCTGCCGTCCAATTATAGGTACACACATACCCCTCTCACTAACGGCCCCCTCATTTTTTACACGTGTCTTAAATCTAATCAACTACCCGTTTGACCTTTCTTTTTAACCCATAAACCCAATACCCACCCAATTTCCTCTAAGATATATCCTATTCTTCTTCTCTACACAAAAACCCCTTTATTACCCAAATGAACCAAATCATAATTTCTCCATTGACAACACTAATTATTCCCTCGACCCATTTTGGGATAATTACTCTGTTTTTGCTAATGAAAATGAAAATGAAAAATCCCATGTTCTTGAAGGAATTGCTGTTGTTGTTGGAGAACATGTTCTTTTCGGTTACAATAACAATGAAAACAAGAGTGATGATCCAAATTCAGCAGTTTCAATTCTGAAACGCACGTGTCCTGCAGAAAAGAGGAATAATAATAATAATGTTCCATCAGTGGAGAAGAGTTACAGAGGAGTGAGAAAGAGGCCATGGGGGAGATGGTCAGCGGAGATTCGCGACCGTATAGGGCGGTGCAGACACTGGCTGGGTACATTTTACACGCCGGAGGAGGCAGCGCGTGCGTACGACGCGGCGGCGAGGTGGTTGAGAGGTTCAAAAGCTCGAACAAATTTCCAAATTCCTCCGATTGTTCCTCTGCCTACTTCACCAACATCGACGTCATCATCTTCAAATTCGTCTCGTGAAATGAAAATGAAAATGAAAATGAATAACAAAAAGAACCCAGAATTCCAAAGATTTTGGTTGTTTCAGAAACACAAGGAAGATCAAATCAAACAGAATGTACCGATTGCTCCATGGTACCGCCCATTCTCCTGTTAACACTTTGTTTAGAAGCATAGAATCTATTTGAATGATTGCTTGATTGAGATTCATTTGTTTACAATGTTTGCTGGTTGCTAGTATCGGTTTCGCTTCTGCCTCTGTGTTTGTAGCATTCTCAATACTTGCTCCTTCAACTATTTCATTTCTTAGACAATAGGCATATGAACATAAACCTGGATTACCTCTAGATGTGTCATCTATATTGTATTTTATCCATCCTTCTGGGGGATATTCCAATTTAACCAAGTTGGGTGGGTATTGGGTTTATGGGGCGGGTAGTTGGTTTATGGGTTAAAAAGAAAGGTCAAACGGGTAGTTGGTTAGATTTAAGACACGCGTAAAAAATAAGGGGGCCGTTAGTGAGAGGGGTATGTGTGTACCTATAATTGGACGGCAGGGGCTTATGTGGATGGAAAGTATAACGGAGGGCATAGACGTACCATTTATTAAAGTTCGTGGGTAAATCCGTCCCTTTTCCCTTTTTAGAAATATATACAGAGAGAATTAATTTTTTCTTAAATTGTTATTTTTTCTTTACTTTTTTTAAAGAAAAATAAAAGTATACGAAAATCAAGTACTTTAAAAGATTTAAAACTCCTAAGTGATGAAAATTTATATAGGAATGTATGAACCTAAATTAAATGTGAATAATTAAAACTTGCAATATTTGAATTTGAAAATTAAAAAGAATTTTGAAAATTAAATGTACTTTCTCCATAAGCTATTTAGGTTGAGAATTTTATTTTTTTCGATGATAATTATAATCATTTGAAATTATTAGAATCTTGAATGTTTTATGGAAATATAGGACCTTCTTTTAATGAATTTTAATTAGTTGTCGATAATGAAATTTTTGTATATAATTATTACGGGTTATCAAAATAAGGTTATTCACTATTTCTTTATGCGTATGAATTTTGATTAATAAATTTTGAATACTATAAAAATTTGTAGTAATTATCTTACGAAACAACATAAAAACTTATTTTTTCTAAGAAAAAAAACAAAAGAATGATTATCTTATGCATTATGAATTAAAAATTAGGAACCTTAAAAATAAGACAATGACTAACCATCTAACCGTAACATCTTAATCGGTAAGTGAGTTTTGGACTTTTTTAGTCAGCTTGATTTGATTTGTGTTTTAGTTTTATTTTTCACCAAATCGTGAACATCTTATTATAAAAAAAAAGAAAAAACTAAACTAAATCTATGGTTTTTATTTGATTTGTTTTAAAATTTTAAAAAATCAACTGAATTGATTTGATTTCGATTAAAAAAAATAATCCAAATTGAATCATCAACACTCTTGTTTATAATAATTGATTGTAAACTAAATCACTATTATATAAAAATTGAAAATTATTATAATATTTTAGAAACTCCAAATCCTAAATTTATCTTCATTAAATGATCAAATTATAAATGATTGTATAGCTATGTTTTGTATAGGTAAGTAGAGAAACAAATAAATTTAATGGGATTTTAGCCCGTGGACTCTCTTTGGAATATGTTTGCCAAAACGCGTTACTCCATTCGTTAGTTGCTAATAAGGGAGAGCCAAAAGGGTCAATAGAGTTTTTTTTTTAATTTGATTCGTCTTTGTTATCTCTTGTTCATTTTTACTTGTCGAAGAAGTAATAAATAGATAGTTTCTGTTGGATTAAGGTTTAAACATGTGATTTTATAAAAGTCAAGTTTAGTTAAATGATAATTTATGAAGATAACATCTATATTTATAATCATTATTATTCTTGTAATCTTTCGCCTCCGTAGCATCAAGGACATAGTAAATTACATTTTTTAGGATTCAAATTTCATAAATTCAAAAGTCCGAAGACATGCATGATACGTATCTAACTGTTCCTGGTACATATAGAAAATGTAGGATTGTGTAGCCATAAAAGTGGAATGTGCTTGGAACGAAAATAGGCCAATTCTTGAATTATTAGCCATAGAAAAAATTGAAGTTAAGAGACAAAATGAAATAAAAGGGAGTGATGATGAAGATACAATTAGCAGTTGATTTAATAATGTGTATATATATAGAGAGAGAAACAATTTGTCTAAATTTTTATAAATTTCCATATTTACATCTTATGGTTACTTATATTGAATAAAAAGTTGTCAAAGTTGGGACTTCAGTTCTCTTTTTTTCAACTTTACCATCCAAGAGGGGCCACATCCATCCAATTCTAAGAAGTTTTTTTCCCCTCATCTGATTTTTGGTATCAATATTAGAATCAGATTATTCCGATTCTAATTTTATTCTGATCCTTAATATATTTCATTTGATTAAAATGGTCTTTAATATATAATAAAGAAGTTTATTTTAGTCCTTAAAATATTTCACTTAATTGAACTGATCTTTATAACAAAAGATGTTAGTTTTTATCCTTTCACCTTAAACTTAACAAATTTATTTTTAAAACAAATTAAATTAAACTGTAATCCCTGTGATTAAATAAATTCACCATTATTATTTCTTCGCGAAGGAAAAGTGTCTTCTTTGCAAGGGGAAAAGAACTTGGGAAAAATATATAGTCGAAGAACTATGTTGCCGCTTTTTTTTTAAACCAATTTTTAAAAGAACATTGCAACTCTAATTTCAACTTACATATTTAAAACAACAAGATTAAAATTTTACTAAATTTGAAATATAATTAAAGATCACAAAATTTAAAAAAATCTTATTTATTTTCTTAAATTTTTATATCTAATATTTAAAAAAGAACAAATAAATTAAAACAGATGAAATATATCCGGCCACACAATTAAGAGTTTTAAGTTGTGTAGATTAAAATTTACCTTATTAAATCGCTTGTAAAATAAATATACATAAATTTTTATGATAAATGTTGTATTAATAATCTTACGAAGTAACATAAAAACTTATTTTTGAGGAAAAAGATAAAAGAATGATAATTACACTGGTTAAACTATCTTACGTATTAATTAAACAAGATGATGACTACCCGTAACTTCTTAATCGGTAAGTAGGTCTTGTATTTTAAAACAATAAAACTTTCAAAGAACCACTAAAGGGAAAGCATATATATATATATTTACATGCACTTTTATCAATTAACCAATGTTTAATTAATACACATATTTGATTAGTAGTACTTGTTAAATTAACAATTTTCAGAAGTATGATGTATTTGGCCGTGTTTCTTGACAATCAAACAGGTTAACAATATCAACCAAAGATAAGAGTTTGCACTAATCATAGAAATTTTCTTTTTAAAACGACCTTGGTCATTATAGATGAATCTACAATATAATATATGGATAAGATCATATATAAGAAACAAAATAGCGAATATTTATAATTAGATGTATCCACGGTTTGGTGAAAAATAAAACTGAAACACAAATCAAATCAAGCCGACTTAAAAGAAACATTTGATTTTGTTTGGTTTTTGAATTTTTAAAATCGACAATATTTTATTTGATATGATTTTGATTTTTATCGTAAAAAAACTGATAATTTGATTTGATTTTGATTTGAATTGGACATTTTTTTAGTTAACAACTTAGCATAGAGACTCATAAATTAGAGTAAAAATACATATTTTTTGCTATCATAATTTACGTAAAAGTGTTTGATTGAACATAAAACTTAGGAGAAAAAAAGATAAAATTTAAATAAACTAGAGCTATAGAAAGTTTGGCGGTTATAATATAGTAATGAAGTATTTTGTGTGATAAAAGTTCTGTTAATATTAATTGCTAGTACTTGTAAAAAAGACCTAATCCTTTTTGTTTTGTTTTTTTAGATTTCATGCGAGAGTGAATGGATAAAAGGTCAAAAGGATCAATGAGTTCAGTTTGTACATACAAATTATTATTAAATTGAGATAAAAATAAATAAATAAATAAATAAATAAACAAATAAAGATGCTATAAGCAAATTACTTTTTAACAATAATTTTTAAGGAATTTGTAAAAGGAAAACATGACAAGTAAAATTAATTGGAGGGATTAATTTCATTGCACTTTGGAAGATATTCGACACTATTCTTGGTGAAAATGTTTTTTCATGAATGAACTCAAATTTGCTAGGGAAATATATTATTTTCCTTCAAAATCTTGTTTTTAGAGCTTTTAAGATTTCCTTCAAATTTTGGTTTGTCTTTATTATTTATCTCCCGTTCATTTTTACTTGTCGAAGAAGCAATAAATAGATAGTTTCGGTTGGATTAAATTGCCTTTTTTAAAATTTAGAATTCATAAATTCAAAATTCAAAATTTAAGTTTATTCGAGGTCCGAAGACATGCATGGTATGCATCTAACTTAGTATTACAACTGAAATCTTGAAGCAACATGAGAAATAAACATAGTATGAAGTACAGAGAATGAGAAATAAACATAAGTATCTTGCAAAATTAGACAGTAAGAGTGAACCTCTGTTCCATTGGATAAACAATCATATTTGCCCTCCTTCTTAGATAGTTCCAAATTGGTTCACCACTCATCCTCCTTCTCTCAAAATACCGTTCTTCTTCTTCTTCCAATTTTTCCATAATTTTCTCGAAAACCCAAAGTAGCATTTCACCTCCAGAAAGCAGAAAACAGAGGAAATACAAAACAGGGGAAACAGAGTCCGGGAAGAGAACAGAGGCTGTGGAAGCCAAAGATAGAGAACTAAAGAAAATCATAACATGGTCGGAGAATTTCCTGTACATATAATGACGAGAAAAAATCAGCTTAATAGCGTATATTAAACAGTATAGGACCAAAGAAGTGACAGAAACTCTCATGGTTTTCGGATGAGTCGAAAAAGGATCAGTGTTGTTATTGCCTTGATATTTTAGCTGTAGAAAATTGAGTAGAATAGTGAAGAAGAATCCAAAATCTGTGAGGGAACAAGTTGTGGTGCTCTGTTGCTGGTACATATAGAAAATGTAGGATTGTGTAGCCATGAAAGTGGAATATGCTTGGAACAAAAATAGGCCAATTCTTGAATTATTAGCCATTTGAAAAATTGAAGTTGAGAGACAATGCAAGAGAGTATTAATGTGTGTGTATATAGAGATGAAGAAGATAGAATTAGCAGTTGATTTAATGTGTATATATAGAAAAAAAGCGCCTTGTCTAAATTGAGTGTCAATATTTTTATTCGGAAACATTTTCTTTCGTACCAACTACCAAACTCATCCTAAATATCACATGTTATATTGGAAAAGAGTGGAAAGGGTAAATTAGGCTATTTTAAGGGTCAGAAGGTTCAAAAAGAATAAACAAAACATTATTCCCTAACATATTGATGCACTCTCTTTTTTCAACATTCTAAGACGTCACGGCCACATCCACATCCAATTTCAACGAAATTTCATCTATTAGTAGATATCAAATATGAAACTTTAAAAGTTTGATACTATAATTAAATTTCGATTCGGTAATTACATAGGGAAGAAAAAATATTTTGATTATCCAATATTTTACATGTTAGCTTTTACAAGCATCATATATAATGTTAGATCTCCACTCTCAAGTTCGACATTATGAATTCGCGGTATGAGTCAATCAAGACACGCATGATGTAGTTGTTAGGGAGCGCTTTATCCCCTAATGTAGAACTTTCTGGCGCGTTAGGCTTCAATATGGGCACCGAACACCGGGTGGCTCCACTCTCAAGCCCGAACATTATTATTGAAAGCCTTAACTCTGAATGGGTCCTATTCAATGCGAATCTAAATTAGTCTGACTCTAATAAATTTACTAGACATAAGTGGAAAACAAAAATAAAAGGCTTACTGCTGCTATTAATATAGTACTTTTGAAAGGGACTTGATGCTCCTCCTTTTTTAATTCTCTTTTTTTTTTCAAAGATTTGATGAGAGGATATATATATATATATTAAAGGTTAAAAGGATCATTAAGTTCAGTTTGTACAGCAAATGCTGTCAACTAATATACATAATCACAAAGCTTGAGCTTTTTTATTATTATTTTTATTTTGGATGTGGATAGAGAGAGAGAACAGAAATTGGGAAGAAAAGATTCTGTTTATAAAATTAAATAAAGAAAGTTGTACCATTGCAAATGTTGAATTTCTTGGTTGTGCAAGTTTCTCAATTTGTAGTTAATTTCTCTAATTTATTCCATATCACTTAGCCCAAAAGTTGCCATCTTTTAATTTGTGATTCCATGTCAATATGATATTGAACCTTTTCTTCTTGTGTTTTTTTTAATAATTATTTCTCCAAACATGTTACTGTAAAATATTTTTTCATGACTGAACACAAATATTTACCCATATGTTTCAATTTGTTTGTCCTATTTTTCTATTTAATCCGTTTTAAAAGAAGGAATCTCTTAAAGAATGTCTATTTCCATTTTTAACAACTTTTTAGTTGCAACTTTTCAATTGTCATGTTTAAAACTATAAAATTAAAGGACATTTTGGTATATTTGACGTATGTTTAGTATGAGATTACAAGATTTAAAAATCTTCTTTACTTTTTTTTTAATTGTGTGCCAAGTCAAAAAGCAGATAAATAAATTAAAACAAGGGAGTAAAACTTCTAAGATTTACTTCCAATTTTGGTTTGTCTGTTGCATGAGGGATTTAACTTGAAGCACTAACATCTTAATTGATCTTTGCACTAATATTATATTCATACTGTAGCAGGCTATTTACTTTTAACAGTTTAACTCTCCATGTTACCACATTAGACTTTTTATAAAGGGCTACATGTTGTTGTCATTCACTGATACAACATATCCAGTGAAATTCCACAAAGTGGGGTGTGGGAAGAGTAGAGTAAACGGAGGCCTTACCACTACCTCGTAGAGGTAGTGAGGCTGTTTCCGAAATATCCTTGGATCAAGTGCATCAAATCCACCTAAAAGAAAAGAAAAAACAATGAAAATCGCATAACAATTAGTACAAAAGCAGAGCAGAACCTATTAGAAAGAAAAATTATACATCATATTGCATAGTAGTTAAACTCTTTATATGCCTCGCAATAACGATATTCAGAAGGTTTTGTTCTCAATGGGCAAATCTTTCACATAAAATGTTACAAATATTGCAGAACATTGACTTGTGTTCTCTTCTATAGCAATGTGGCCACATTTTGGGGATCGTTCAATAAAAAGGGTTTCAATCGAGGGTCTGTTAGTTGGGGAAGACCAGCTCTTGCTCCCAATGCCCTACACCCGATAGCTGCCTGCAATGAACCCACAATGCACAAGTTAGCTTCTTTTACATTTACAATTTACATAAGACACAAAGCTAAAGTCTACCAACCACTTGAGAAGCAAATGGCAACATTCTTTCTGGTGGCATATTGGCACAGAGAGCTGCAGATTGCAAGTGGGAAATCCATGAGAAATGAAATATAACAAACCCTTATCAAGCATGAAGGAACAATGACATTAGATTTAAACTTGCATGGATATAGACACACGTAGAGGGAAAAGGGTGATGCAGGAATATAACACATTTAAAGGAAGAACATTAGGAATAAAGACTGCAGAGTATAATTTTGCTTACCATACAGAACTGCTCCAATAAATGCATCACCTGCACCAATAAATGCAATTTTGCAATATCCTAAAAGAAGACATGTACTTTAGTTTATTCAGCTTCATAAGAAGTGCCAGGGAGAAAAAAAATTCATAAGCAACATTTTGCATTTTCGATACTTATATGAAACATTTTGCATTTTCGATACTTATATGAAACATACAGGTAATAAAAGAACTAAATCAGTTAACCATCAAACAGGAAGAACAATGTATGGTATAGAAAGACAAAAATGAATTGTGTGCACGGATTTCTATTAGTTCATGAGCACTGTGGCCATGCTTCGGTCTGTCTATTGAATCATAAATCTTCTAATTGGTGAATTACCGAAGATATGGATGTTGCACTGGTTGCGTCAGTACCAATACTCTGCTTCATTTTCTGGAACAACTCATCGACATCAATTTCTTCAGATTGGAGATCCTCTGAAAATCAACCCAATAGCGAAAAGTAAATACATACACCTCTTGTTCATCTTTCAAAACAATTTGTTTGCGTACAAGCAGACACTTAACATACATCATAACATACATCAGAAGAACCAACAGGTTAACAATATCAACCAAAGTTAAGAGTTTGCACTAATCATAGAAATTTTCTTTTTAAAACAACCTTGTTCATTATAGGTGAATATATATAGTTAGATGTATTCAATGTTTGGTGAAAAATAAAACTAAAACACAAATCAAATCAAGCTGACTTAAAAAAAAACATTTGATTTTGTTTGGTACATTATTTGCTTTGATTTTTACAGTGAATAAACTGATAACTTGATTTGATTTTGAATTGAATTGGACAGTTTTTTAGTTAACAACTTAGCATAGAGACTCATAAATTAGAGTGAAAAAAACATATTTTTTGCTATCATAATTTACATGAAAGTGTTTGATTGGACATTAAATTTAAGAGAAAAATAAATAAAATTTAAAATTTATAATCTAAAATAAACTAGAGCTATAGAAAGTTTGGTGGTTATAATATAGTAATGAAGTATTTTGTGTGATAAAAGTTCAGTTAAAAGACTTACAACTAATATTAATTGCTAGTATACTTGTAAGAAAGACCTAATCCTTTTTTTTTTTTTTTAGATTTCATGAGAGAGTGAATGGATAAAAGGTTAAAAGGATCAATGAGTTCAGTTTGTACATATAAATTATAATGGTAGATACTTTTAAAAATTTACAGTGGTGGACTAGAACAAAATGAATTGTGTGCACAGATTTCTATTAGTTCATGAGCACTGTGGCCATGCTTCGGTCTGTCTATTGAATCATAAATCTTCTAATATGGATATTGCACTGGTTGCGTCAGTATCAATACTCTGCTTCATTTTATGGAATAACTCATCGACATCAATTTCTTCAGACTGGAGATCCTCTGCAAATCAACCCAACAGCGAAAAGTAAATACATACACCTCTTGTTCATCTTTCAAAACAATTTGTTTGCCTACAAGCAGACACTTAACATACATCAGAAGAACCATGTGTTTATTTGTGGATAAATCGGGTGGGTTAAATGGGTTATGGGTAGGTTTTGAAATTTGGGTTAAAAAATTGGTCAATTCGGGTTGTGGGGTAGGATTGCGCCACGTGTACATAATAAGTGATCTGTTAGTGGGAGGGGTAAATGTGTACTGATTATTGGACGGCAAGGGCTTTGATGAACGAAAAGTATGACGAAGATATTGACATCCCTTTTTAGGAATAATTTTTCTATTTGTGTACCAAATATAACATAAATAAAATTTTTGTTTTAAGTCTTGCGGCGATAAGTAAAAAAATATTTCCTAAGAAGATATGTATATATCTAACACAAAACGAGAAAAAATTGAAAGTGAAGGGTTAGGTGGATTGGGGTAGAATTATTATTTAAAATAAAATAATATCTAACTTATGATTTGAGGAGGGAGATGAAGTAAAAAAATACTTTTATTAAAGAAATTTAAACAAAAAAAAAAACTAAAAAAATGAGTGGGGTGGGGGGGGGGGGGGGGGGCAGGTACGGTGAGAAGATGTGATAGAATGGGGTAAGAAAAATATTTTAAAAAATATATTATTTTTTAGGATAATAATTCTTTAATCCTTAATTTTAACTTATACTAATAATTTGTTTAATTTTTGCCAAAGTGGAATGTTTTGTCCATATGGAGTGTGATGTGACAATTTTTTTAAATAAAAGAGAGAGTGTAGTACACACCATGAAAAGAGTGTAATAATATAGAGGGATGTATTTCTAAAACTCACAAGTGATAGTTTAGTTATGAAACTCATAAGTAGTTTAAGTATGAAACTAAAAAAAAATTGGACAGTTTAGATATGTTTTTGACATTAATCTCTTAAACAAATATTGAGTATTTATAATAATTGATTGTGAACTCTACTATTAATATTACTATTTCAAATTGAAAAATTATTATAAATTTTAGAAAGTTCAAATCCAAATTCATCTGAAACTCCAAATTTCAAATTTATGTCAAGAATAAGTTGATAAAATCTTGGATATTATACTTACCTTAGCTTAATTCAAACTTTGACTAAATTTCCAAAGATATTGTATGTGTACTAGAACTCCTTCCATCCCAAATAAGTGTTACTTTAGCAGAAAAAAAAGTGTGTTCCAAAATAAATCTCATCTGGGAATTTAAGACACGAATTTATATTTTCTTTGGTTCTTGTTAAGTGAATTATTTGGGAGGATACGATCCCTTAAGAAAAATATTTTAGCACATAATAAAATGTTATTCTTAATGAATATAAAATAATTAAGAATTTTATTAAATGAAGAATAAATAATAACAAATATTAATAATTAACTTAAAATAAATTAAAAATAATATTTAATAAATGTTCATTTTTTATGAGAACGTATATATTTATTATATTACCCTTATTTAGAAGGGAGAGTTGTGAAGGACGAACATGGCTGCAAAAATTGTACCGTTGGCTGTAAAAGTTGTACCGTGCAATTCCAACAAGTAGACAAATAAGGGCATTTTTGTAATTTCAAGGCATAAATTGGTACTTCTTTCATAAGCCACGTGTTATTGCTTAGTGCAGCTTTTTTTCAATAGTTAACTGATCATTCCCACTTTCTCCATTTCATTCTAGGTTATTCTTTGTGAAGCTCTTGAAATTGTAGAGAAAATACTATCAAACGTTCTTAATTTCTTTGATTTTTTCTTTATTTTGTCTATTTATTTACAGAAAATTAATAAATTTTGCGCTTTGCCATTGTTGAAATTTCCCAACACGCAAATACAGTTCAGGTAACAATCTCTTTTCCAAGTTCAAATTTGAGTCGTATCATGTATGCGTGATTATTGCTCTGTTTCAGCTTCTCCTTGGGTTGTATCATGCATGTTTGATTGTGTGTTGTATTTTCTGCTTTCTCTTTCTTCCCTTCATTGTGATAGGATTGCGATAGACTCTTGGTTTTCTTCTTATTTTGAATATTTTGGTCCATAAAGATTTATAATTTCCTGAATCGAATGAATTTTATTAGAAGCTCACAAATTTGACAATTACTCCTATGTCTTGGTCCAAAAATGGATACTTGAAGTTCATGAAATTGGTATCTACTTATGTGAATGTTTATGATAAACATGAATAACGAAATTGGTTATCTCGATTCTCTGCTCCATTGAAATGTGATATACATTAATAACAAAATTGGATATCTCAATTCTCGCTTTGGTGATTCACATATGTGTGCTACGAACACCACTTGGTTAGTTGGTTTAATCGTCGTAGAAATATTTTTCTTTTTGGGGTTTTAACTATAACTTCGAGAAGCATATTAAAGGAGCTTTAGCAGTTCCCATAGAGAAGACAGTGAAATTTCAAAACTTAGTGACCTGTTCTATTCTGTAAAGGTCTACCTGAAGGTAAATGTTTCTTACTTCTTAGTATTAAACTGAGTTGTATTTGTCGTTCTAGATCATTAGGCTTTCTGAACTTTCGTGTTACTATTGAGAAATGATATATTGTTTTATCAAGAATAGGTTGTTGTTGATTATTATATATATATATATATAATCTTATGTAAAAATATACGGTAAAAGATGAAGAAAACGAAGAATAAAAAGTTCTAGGTGATGAGAAACATGTCATTAGAAGTAAAGTACAAGAAATTAAATGCACTATATATATCTATCACATTGATCTAGAAGGACAAACAACATCTTCTGCCTATGATGAACTACTTTCTACATCTCAAAAGCATTCAATTATAATCTTCTTTGATTGTTTGTAGATACAAATGCAGATGACAATTCAACTAGCTTTTTATCAGTTTCACCACTTTCCTCTCTCCAATTTGGAAGATGGATAGTGTGAGATCTCAACCATCTTGTAGCAGGTGAATCAAAGCCATTAATTAATATGCTTTGACATAGGTATTGCAGTGAATTGTTGTTGTAATTAAATAACCCCCACAACAGTAGCCAATTATTTATGCCTCTTGCTCCCTGACCTGCTTAAGTTTTTTTTTCCTTTATGTCGTCTCATTTGCAGTACATGGACAACAAGAATCATTGGCAGGTTTTGAAATTTGCATTGATTACTTTGCATAATTTTTCAGCTCATTTCAATAACACCTAAACTAAGAATTAATTAATAACCTGATTTTCTATATGTGCTTGAGCGAGTTTATAGAGAAAATGTAATTGTTGTGAATTAATTTTTTTTTGCTGAAATTGTACTATCCACTTTTAGGGAATAATGATACCACCAGTTGACTTATATACGTGGCTAAATTATTTTTCTAGCTTTTCATCCATTTTGATAAAAGTTTGTCATTTTTTTATATGGTACTTGCAGAAATCGAGCCATTCAAATATGAGTTTTTGTGAATTGTTCTGTATGACCTAATCTTCAACATTTAAAATCTTAGCTTTTGGCTTGATGTGTAGGAGCTGGGGCCAAATTTTAAGGATTGTGGATACTTTTCTGAGGTAAACAATATTGAAATCTAACTTAAACTGACATGTACAAGTATAGCCTCTACAATCTACATATTATGTTCTCTTTTAGTTTCATGTTGTCTCGATTCTTTGTGGTTCATCCAAGATCATTAATTGCGTGCATAGTACTTGTACAGAAAGTTGTAGTCAAATTTTTAAAGTTGTAATTTGTGTTCGTTCACTGGTTCACATGTGATGATGCTGATTTAATCCTTCTAATGATACAAACATATTTCATGAAATTTCACATGGGGTCTGAAGAGTATGGTGTGTATATGCAGCCTTACTCCCTCACTTATGAAGGTATAGATGATATACTGGACTGAGACAGAGGAGAGTGGAACTTCATGTGTAAGGGTGAAATATGGAGATCTACGAAGGAACGCCAAAAGCGAAGGCAGCTCTCTCGTCCCTACCGACGCTGAGGTGTGAAAGTACGGGGAGAAAGCAGGGTTTGTAGTCCATACTGTAAACGATGAGTGTTCTTATTACATTTTTACTATTGAGACATTATAAAATTCTTGAGTAATGCTACCCTACGAGCTTACTTTTTCACAAAGGTTGCAGAATGACAAATATCACATTCGTTTGGGGGTCCAGTAACATCTAAATTGTGTGAGTCAAATTATTTGTGATGATTCCATATTGCAGATGTGTTCAACACCATTTGAATGAACAGATGCATTATCTTGGATCTTATTGGTCTTGTAAACGCCCTCAGACAATGGTTCAGTTCGTATAACACTTGCCTTAGGGAGCATGACACATCAGCCCCTTTGCGGAATATGTAATCACTCTCTCATTCTTTTTTGTTAGGTTCTCTTTAAAGCCTCTTAGGTGCAGTATAATATACATTTATGTACGTGTTTTTTAGCGTTCTTAGTTGGTAAAGCACAAGGAAGTGGATTATGCTACTGTTGGCTTTAAAATCTTATGTTTTATATTTGCAGGTTGCATGTCACAGAGGAAGAAGTTCAAGAGGCTTTCATTTACATGCCTTTGAGATTTCAAATGAAGGATGATTTAAAATGGATCAAAACAAAGTTGGGATAACTTTGGAAGGTGTATAATGTAGTTTTTATACTGCCAATTTCGTATAATTATATTTGAAGTACTGTAAATTCCATTTGCAATGTATTTTTCCATCATGGAGAAGAAAGACCGATTAACAATGCTTAACAATTGCAACACATGTTGCTACTAGAATTGTTTGGCATAAAATTAAAATTATATTATCTTGAATTTGCTGATTGACTAAAAGGTAATTATAACATATCTAATTTTCAAAGGGATAGATGTTCTAATTGCAACTATGTATTACTATGTTGTGACAGAATGTTTAGTGTGAACATCTTACGTATGATTGTTATATTTGTGTAGGTCAATTTATTGAAAATCAACATGTTGAGCACGGGCCATCACCCATCTAGTTAGAAAATAAATATCACTAACATTGTCCACGTTGGTAACCTCTGGGCCAAAAGTTGTTGTAACCTGGGATAAGACATGTAGGTGTAACATCACTATCTTGTCCATGTAGTTAACATGGACTTTTTTTTAATATTATTTTTCATTCGTCCGGTTTCCACGTTGAAGTCGATTAAATTCAGATTCATATCAGAAAGTCTCATATTAGGACTAAATCGCTCCCTAAAAAAGATGACTTTGTATTCAAGAAGATTCAAACTCAAAATCTCTAACTAAGAGTAAAGAAATACTTGTCACTCCACAATAACTCTCATTAGTTGGGTTATAAGTTGTAGTTAGGGGTGTTCACGGGTTGGTTTGGATCGGTTATTGGTCAAAACCAAAATCAAACCAACTTAATCGGTTTTAAAATTATCAAAACCAAACCAAACCAAATATAATATACATTTATCGGTTTGGTGATTATCGGTTTCAGTTTGGTTTGGTTCGGTTATTAACCATACACAAAAATAAAAGAAACAATTCATTTAAAATGTGATGAAAGTGACAACAATCCATTCAAAACGAAAAATAGTTAGAATGACTTAAATTACTGAACTTTCGATCACTAAATTTACTATCAATAAAACTTTAAAATTCGCTATATTGGTCTAGAAGGAAGAGAAAATAACATTTTCAGTCCCACAAAGAATTGTCATAGACACTCATATACATGAAATCAATAAGATAAATGCTTCATCTTGGGAATTTTTGCTTTCAATAAGTAAATTATAAAGAAATTTTAATGAAAATATGTATAAGATCTTTAAAATTGTTTATAAAAAAATATATTAAGTATGTATATTAATAAAATATATGTATATCGGTTCGGTTCGGTTATTTCTTCGATTTTTTTCAAATGAAACCATAACCAAACCAAATACTATCGGTTTTCAAAAATCTAAAACCAAATAAAACCAAACCCAAATAAAATCGGTTTTATTTTATCAGTTTGGTTTGGTTTTTCGGTTTGGATCGATTTTTATCCAAACCGTGAACACCCCTAGTTGTAGTTAAGCAAATAAATTTGGTCCCTTAAATTTTACTCCTATTTAAAAGGGAAGTAAGACATTAGACATACATGGCAAACGGCCAACCGGGGGGGGGGGGGGTTGTAATTTGTGGTTTGACTAGTAATACATAATACATTCTACTCTTCCCTCTTGCCGTAATTCATGTGGCTGTTTCAATTTTGGGTATAGAATATTCAAAGTTCTTAAAATAAAACTTATATCTTTATAAACTATGTAAAAATATTATAAATTATAATGATTAATAATTTAAATAATTTAACAATATAAAAATTATAATTAAAAATAAATTTATTTTAATTTTATCATATAATATATAATTTAACTTTCAAAAGCATGGAGAATCTAATACAACTTGTTAAAAGAACTTTAGAGGAAACTATATGGAAGTGGAGTAACTACAAATGCCCGCATTTCTTGACTGTTTTGGCAACTTTTTCTTTTTTTAAAAAAAATCATTTGATATTGAAGTTTCATTAATTTGGTTTATACTGCCTAAAGTTTTATTTGGGAAGGGAGAATTTTTTAATATTCAAAGTTTAAATTTAAATATTTATTTTCTTAAATTTTATATTAAATTAAAAAAAGTTATATAAATTAAAACAATAAATATTTCTGACTAAAGTCCGACCACACAATTAAGAGTTTTAAGTTGTGTAGATTATTATTTATCAAATTAAATCACATGTAAAACAAATATACATAAATATTTGTCATTAACACTATATTACTCCCTCCGTGTCATTTTATAAAATTTATGCATAAGTTATCATATTTTGCCTATTATATCCTTAATAGAATAGTTAATTAATCTTGTCATTTATTAATAGAGTTGACTTAAGAAAACATTAAATAAGGGTAGAAGGATAAGGTTACATTATTTCTTAATGCAAGCAAAATGGTGACATATAAAATGAAACGGAGGGAGTAATAATCTTACATACAAATAACATAAAAACTTATTTTTCAAAGAAAAAAACAAAAGAATGATAATTACACAGGTTGAACTATCTTACATATTATTTATTAAAAAAAGGGAAATTTCGCAAATATCCATTATAATAAACTTAATTATGCTTCATAATTATAGTTTGCATATTTACCGACGGTAGCTATAGTTTAAGTTGTTTGTATAATTTGCGGGTACGTTTGTAATAATCGAGTTATTTTTGTATAAACTTGAAATAATGAATTTATACAAATATGAACATCTACTTTAAACACTTATACAAATTATATTATGCAAAATTACACCATACAAATATTGATACATATTATATTATACAAATTCTAAATTATACAAAAATGTGGGCATACAAACTTGAAATCCCAACCCACGTAATTATCATTAAATGTTGATCGTGAGTGATAATAACTAATATTATTGTCACACCCCAAATCTGGATGTGATGGCACATGTCTATTTCCCACCAGACACGTCAGCCTAACCCAACCACAACGATAGAGAAGTAGAAATACGAGAATAAAAGATAATAAATAAGCGGAAGACTTTAATTAAGACTCAACACTACCCAGAATTTGATAGTCACATGTACAAACCTCTAAATACAGAATTCGAATAAAAATATACAAGTCTCAGAGTATAGTTCTCAAATAGAACAAAACTGAAAGTAAAGATAACTCAAGGGCACGTCTGGATTGAACCGCTACCTCTCGAGTATGTCCCGAAGCTCAATCTGCTAAAGAAAATACTAAGCCGAATCTGAGAGAGCTGTCAACCTACACAATTGTGTAGAAGCAAGGGTGAGTACCGAAAACCACAGGTACTCGCAAGTAACTCTAAACTAAACAAAACTAGCAACTACAAACAACAACTTTCAATCCCAACCGAACCACCGAAACTTCAATATAGCAACAAACCAACCAACCTATACTAAACAGATCATATTCAACAGCCAGAACCAACAGTATATCCTCATCAACCTCAGATCAACAAATAAGAGCAAGTAGATCAAATTCCACATAAGAAGGGTAAACCGATACAATCCACACATCACAGACAAAGATAAGGCAAATGCGATGCAAAATGCAATAATTATGTCATGTAGTCGTGATGCATGTTTGTCCTACGATACACATCTGTTGACGTAATCAGTCCGCGCTGAATACTCAAATCAGAACCCATGGGGGCCACACATGGACCATGTATCACCGCCGGAACCAGATCCCATCGGCATCCAAATCGCTAGCCGGAGCTAGTCCATCTCATATATCTCTAGCCGGAGCTAGTCTCAACTGTGTCTCATATCCATCCATCCTCATATCAGTGTCTCAGAACTCATGCAACAGATAGTTCACATATGGGATGAATAATGAATATGCACATGTCATCAATCACAATCATATCACGATCACATCATAGTATTACACATCATCTGTCTCAATCACAACCATATCACGACCACATCATAGTATTACACATCACCTGTCTCAATCACAACCATATCACGACCACATCATAGTATTACACATCACCTGTCTCAATCACAACCATATCACGGCCACATCATCGTATTACACATCACCTGTCTCAATCACAACCATATCACGACCACATCATAGTATTACACATCATCTGTCTCAACATCAATGTCTGTATCAATCATAGCCTACTCATGCTTTTCTATCCCTTCAATATCAGTTATCACATGACTTATTCAACAAATTCAAGTCACATATAACACATTTAGCTCGTTTTATTCCCCATCTTTCATTTACAACAATTTTAATCAACAAATAAAACCCATCCTCAATCCCCATTACTCCCCAACACAATTAGGAAAGTAGTCATGCGTAGTCTAAGAGTTTTACAAAGTTTGGAAGCCACTTGCCTTAAAACGAACTCCAAAAGTTACTTGACTTGAGCCTTTCCTTTCCGAGTATAATCCGGATCGCGATAATCTATTCAAACAATTATTCACAATCACAATTCGAGTCCAATGACACCAAAATCAAGAAATTTAGGGGAAAATGGCAAAACGGTCCAAAAGTCTCATATCGGAAAATGATACCCAAATCTGGAAATTTTTTATCTAAAATGATCCTTAAAGTATTTGGAAGCTAATGGTGAAAACCAATTTGAAAACGGAGTTGAAATCAATTCACAAACTCAATTTGAAGGAAAATCCACGTTCTCGAAGAAGCCTAAAATATTTGGATCCGAAACCCCGACTCGAAAATGAAATATCTCTTGAAAAACATCTTACCCATGCTTAGATAAGTTCAAATATGAAATTTCATCAAAAACGGAGTTAAGATCGACCTTGAAATTCTCAATTTATCAAACTTTAACTTTACCGGGAAAGTCCAAATTGTACGCGGTTAATATGATGAAAATCAGTTTACCCATAACATAAGGATCGTAAATATACCTTTTTCATCAAAAAGGGAGTCCAAATCGATAAAACCCCAATTTTTCCCAAGAGATTTACGGATAGGAAAAAAAAACCTGATAAAGAAATTATGAGAAAATGTCGAATTGAAGATTGAATACTAACCCTCATATTAATTCAAGAAGAAACCTGTAAGAATCACTCTATTCTGATCTCTAGAACTCCCGATATGCTCAAAATACCAAATGAACACAGTCTGAGATTTTTATAACAAGTACATGGTTGTTATGCACCAGAAAAACAGCAGTTAATCTTTCACTAAAAATGCTGTAATTTCCTCATACGATAGTGAAATGACCCGATTCTTTTTTGTAAATGTCTTAAATAATGATACGGATCTGCTCGTTCAATCGGAGTTCAATTTCATGCTCGTTTTCCCAGTCAAATATCATTTCTACTCGGTAAACAATTATTTCTTATTTGTGATAAAAGTCCAATCTCGGGTTAGCGAAAATGCACCAAAATTTGCAGATAAGTCCTATAATTCATGCTCAAAATTTCAGAACCTTCGGAATAATTTTTCGACCTTTAAAACTAATAATGAACCATTTAGTTGCCACAATTTGCTAAAATAGTGTCAAAGCATCTAAGAAGCTTAAAAGCTCACCCAAAACTCATTTGGCACTTCCCGAACACAAACCAAATATGCTACTAGCTTGAAAATGACATTTTAGACTCAATGAAATCGTCGGAATTTGAATTCGAGGTCTCCTTGACCCGGTATCCGATAAGGCGTCAAGAAACTAACTTTAGGCTCAAAAACTCGAAACGCACTCGGGGCCTCTAAAAATTCAACCAAGACTCATTCTAGACTTAGAATCACCCCCTGAATCCAACGGTGCCCTCGGAATTCCATTTCGAGCACCGGAACCTCGTTTGTTGACCAAAGTCAACTCTTGATCAAAATTTCACAATTTTTGCAACTTAGGACCTCAAATCTTCGTTTTAACTCCAAATTCGACTCCGTAAATTCTCATAGACCTGTTTTGACATTCTAAAACTACTGGAATCGACGGAAATTCGATTCGAGCCTCAAAACTCCAAATGACTCGAAATAGCACTTTTAACCAAACTTTAACTCTTAAAAACTCAACTTTCCAAAAATTCAAATTTTCATCAATTTTCCTTCAAACCAACTTCGAAAATACAACAATTAGGACTCGGGGCAATTTTCAGGAGGGGTAAAACGATCATTTTATGAAAATTTCCAAAAATGACATTTAGGGTCATTACAATTATAATAATGATGACTAACTAACTAGTATACATATACTTAATTACATAATTTTCCCAATTAAAAATAAGACTATGACTAACCGTAACATCTTAATCGATAAGTGGGTCTTGGATTTTAAAATAATAAAACCTTCAAAGAACCACTAAAGCCTAAAGGACAAACATATATCTTTTACCTGCACTTTTGTCGATTAATCAATGTTAATTATACACATATTTGATTAGTAATACTTGTTAAATTATTAAAGATAAGATTTTGCACAAATCATAGAAAAAAAAATGTAAAAATGACCTCGGTCAAACAACTTAATTAACAATATCAAACAAAGATAAGAGTTTGCACTAATTAATCATAGAAAAATTAAAACGGCCTCGGTCACTATAGGTGAGTACAGGGGCGGATCTACGTGGACAGGTGGGGGTGCCATGGCACCCAGTGATCTCGGAAAAAACGTCGTTTATATATGTACATATGCACAATAATTAAATATATATTACTTTCGCCACCCAGTGACTGAAATGCGGAACAGCTCAATTGGCGAAGGAGTTAGTCTGCCACATAGCCAACGCGGGTTCGAACCTCACTGCAACACATGTTTTTTGCTTGCTCCTTTTCTTCTTTACTTTTCTTTTTTGTCTTTTTCATTAGTATGTAAAATTGTAAAGGGCTTAATTTTTTTTTCTCCATTCATTCTTATTTATTTACTATTCTTTATTAATTCAAATTGACTCATTTTCATGATTAATTTTTAGTTCTTGTTTTTCTTTTTTTTTTGTCTTTTTCATTAGTATGTAAAGGGGCTTAATTTTATTTTTCTCTATTCATTCTTATTTATTTACTATTCTTTATTTATTCAAATTGACTCCTTTTCATGATTAATTTTTAGTTTTTTTTTTTTACTTTCTCTTGCACTAATTATTAATCTCTTGATATGGGTGTTATATGTTTATTTTTATCAATTAATGAGTACTGAATTATGAACGTCAAATAAATATTATTAAGAATATATTTAAATAGTTGTATTTTAAAATATGTTTTAAAAATGATGAATATTATTATTAGAGCTTTTATAAAAAAAAATTAAAAGTTCTTTCAATCTTCATCGACGTTCTTGCTAAGTAAGATGACTAGGCTGAAACTACAATTTTTATTCTTTCCCTACTATATATCTCCAACAACACATAAAGTCAATGTAATATGAATATATTATGTTAATACTATTAGATAGTTTATACAAGCTCAAATTTTAATGTAAAAAACCTATTTTTTTTCTCAAAGTTTCAGCGAATAAGACATCTAATTCCAAAAAGAAAAAAAATTGAATTGCTTTATTTCTAATCTCAGAATATCTAAAAGAAAATATTACTAACATGCATATTTGATCGATTTGTTTATAAAAATAAAAAAAATCAGTAACCCGAATTGTAACCCAAAATTAAAGCAACTGATCCTTTATCTTACTTGAACGTTGTGGCACCCACGACCTCCAAATCCTAGATCCGCCCCTGGGTGAGTACACAATATAATAGATGGACTAACATGAAATTAACTATATTTGCTCAGATCATATATACGTTAAACAAAATATTGTATATTTATAAGTAGATATATTCAAGATTTGGTCAAAAATTAAATTAAAACACAAATCAAATCAAGCCGACTAAAAAAAATAACAATAGATTTCGTTTGGTTTTGAATTTTTACAACGAAAAACATTTGGCTTGATTTTGGGTTTTACTGTTAATAAAAATTGATAAAATAACCAAATCAAACCAACAAATTATATACATAAGTTTTTATAATTATAAACATATGATATTAGCTTTTCATAAATAACTGCAATATTTTATACCTTTTTAATTATTAATTTACCTATAATTTACATAAATCTCACAATATTAATAGCTAATTATATCATTTTTCTAATATTTTTCAAATTACAAGAATCTCTTAAAATTTATGGATTCCGAATGCATCATTGGACTTGTAGATACATCACTAGACTTCCCAATACATCAACAAACATCCTAATACATAGCGGAGGGATGTATCCGAGAGGGGATAAGATATCTGGATAGATAGGCGGGATGTATCAGAGAGAGTAAGGATATATCCGAGAGGGAGATGTATCAGAGAGGGAAGAGATCGATGTATGCGAAGGAGATAGAGATGTATCAGCGAGAGGGGATCGAAGTGATATATCCGAGAGGGAGATAGGGATGTATCAACAAGATGAGAGTGATGTATCCGAGAGGGAATTTTTAATTTTTTTCTAAATAATAGAGAATTTTAGAAATTAAAATAAAATAAGATGTGTATTTAAGTAATTTTTCCATAATTTAATTTGAGTCTACCTGTTCCACATGCACTACAACATTTTTATTTCTATTTCTGGAAGGATGCTCAATCTCAACACTCTACTTTTCTTGTTTGGTCTAGAGGTGGTGTGGCATATTGTCGGTTTTTTTTTTTTTTTAAGAGTTTAGGTAATCATTTTATTTAAAGTTAGGATATAACTATTTTGTATATTATCTGTATAGCTATGCAATATAAACATGCTAAAAATTTGAAATAATGTTGAAAAATGATAAAAGATTGAGACACATCCATCTTGCAATAGTAAAGAGAAATTTGTCGATTCGTAATGTTCATTTGAAATAGTTACATCTCTCATATTTAAGTTATTTTAATATTGTCAATTTATCATTAGCTAGTTATAAAAGGAAAAAACTAAATCAAAGCAATAATTTTTATTTGATTTGTTTTAGAAATTTTAAAACCAACTAAATTAATCCCTTAATTTAATTTTGATTTTAAATAAAGAATCCATCCAAATCGACCCCTAAATTTTTTGTTTTCCAAAAATAAAAAAAAATCTATTTCATTTCACTTATATGGGTTGGATATGGATTCTCATGTTAACTCATTTTATCCATATTTGTATGAGCTTAAATAGATGGAAGACCATATCAACCCATTTAAGAAAAAAAAAATGAATGATCCATTTAATTTAGGACAAATTACTTAACTACACTCCTTTAGTTACCTTAATATCCATTTATCCCTACTTATTTCAAAATTTTCAAAAATCCCTTATTTACCTATGTATCCCGCATGTATATCGTGTGCAACGCTATGTATCTCGCTATGTGGAATGTATCAAACGCTATGTATCCCGTGCACAACGCTATGTATCCCGCATGTATATCGTGTGCAACGCTATGTATCTCGCTATGTGGAATGTATCAAACCTAATGTATTACGTGCACAACGCTATGTATCCCGCTATGTGGAATGTATCAAACCTAATGTATCCCGTGCACAACGCTATGTATCCCGCTATGTGGAATGTATCAAACGCTATGTATCCCGTGCACAACGCTATGTATCCCGCATGTATATCGTGTGCAACGCTATGTATCTCGCTATGTGGAATGTATCAAACCTAATGTATTCCGTGCACAACGCTATGTATCCCGCTATGTGGAATGTATCAAACCTAATGTATCCCGTGCACAACGCTATGTATCCCACAAACATCATTTTTAAGGGATTTTTGATAAATAGAAAACTAGAAGGAATAAGATGTTATTTAGTACTTATAATATGTGGTTCCTATAATTTATACTTTAATTTAATATGAGCAAAAAGTGATTTCATTTCACTTGTATGAACTAAAATTGACACCCCTAACCACAATAAAGTTTCACTTGGAGAGAGTAGAAAACAGAGGAAATACACAAGCGGGAAAACACGATTTGTAGCTTATCAGAAAAGAAAACATATTTATTTATATATAAGATAATAAAAAAATGTAGTACAACAATATTGTCACAGGCTTGAACATATATACCTGCAACTTAATATTAATACATACAATAAGTTAAATCTCGAAAAATAATGATGCTACTTATTAAGTAAAACACACACACAGATACATAAAAATCAAAATTAAATAGGAAGAGTAAACTTCTGTTCAAAACCCATATTCATCCTCCTCCTTTGATAGTTCCAAACAGTAATTTCACTCTGAAAATACTTTTCTTCTTCTTCTTCTTCGAATTGTTGCATAATTTTCTTGAAAACCCAAAGTAACATTTCACCTGCGGAAAGCAGAAAACAGAGGGAAAACACAACATGGGAAGCAGGGTAGGTGAACATAACAGAAGCATTGGAAGCCAAATAGAGAGAAATAAAGAAAATCATAACATTGTCTACGAGATCGGAGAATTTCTTGTACATATAATGACGAGAAAATTTCAGTTTTATAGCGTTTATTAACCAGTATAGGAGCAAAGAGGTGATAGAAACTCTCATCCTTTTGGGATGGATGGTAAAAGGATCAGTGCCTGCATATTTCAGCTGTATATAGGTGGGTGAAATGGTGAAGATGAATACAACAAGTGTGGGGGGACTATTCTGTTCCTGCATGAAAATGTAATTGAAAAAGTTTCTCCATGCCTGGAGGACCATTATTAATTATTTGAAGAAGAAGAAGCTAAAGGCAACGCAAATACAAAAGGATTTATCGATGATCGATGAAGGAGGAGAATATATAGACGCAAGTGGTTCCTATAAGTGAACCTAATGGTAACATCGACAAAGACATATGATACTAATCCAAATATTTTGCTATTTTGTGTCTTACTCAACTTGCACTAGAGACGACTTTAAAGGCAAAAGACACATGTTACTTACATCGCTAATGGTTTGTATATGAAGAACACTATTACTGTATTACTACTTAGAGACAACTTCGAAAAATTAAGCTCAGATAAAAATTATAAAAAAAAATATATATAACGATATAAATTTTATACAATAAACTAGGAATGAAATTAGTCGAAAATTATAAATATCTGGGTGTTTTAATAAAAATATAAGTTTGGATGATCTTTAAACTAAATTTGACCCAAATTCTAATTTTTTTCGCAAACATGGATGTTTATCTAATAAATTTGCAAAATAATAATAAATTTTATGACTAAACTTCAATTTCCATTTTTTTTTTTCCAAATATATTTATGGTCAAACAAGCCCATTGCACTTTTTTTTTTTTGGTTTTAATTCAAAATATGTATATTCAAACTAGTGGGTTGGGTCATTAAATGATATATTTTAAAAACTTTTAATAATTTGTTTTAAATAAAAAACTTCCATGTCAACAAATTTTATTGAAAAAATTAATCAAATAGGTTGAATAACTTTGTAAGTATTTGAAAGTAAAACACATATAGTTGAATGATTAAATGTGAAAAAAACTCATAATTGAAAGATTTTTGAGTTAAAAATCAAAGTTGAGTTACTTTCTATGACAATGGTTCATAGATGGGCGACTTTAAAGTTAAAAATCAAAGCTGAGTGACTTTCTGTGAAAAGAACTCATAGTAATTGAGTGATCATCTAAGATATTTAACATTCAATAATTGGTTCAATATGTTCGAAGTTTGATTTAATTCAGTAATTGTTTATCGAAAGTAGATATTATTTATTGAAATTTTTAAACTTTAGTATAAAAAATCAAAGTTTGATTTAATTCAGTAATTGTTTATCGAAAGTAGATATTATATATTGAAAATTTTAAAGTTTAGAATAAAAAATCAAACTTCGATTCTGTAATGACCAGATTTTATTTTTTTTTGGAAATTATTATTAAAAAAATTATTGCTTTACCCCTCCCAATAGTTGCCTGAGTCAATTTTGATCAGTGAAGTTGGGTTGGAAATTTTGAACTATTCGATAACTATGATTATTTTAATTGACGGATATATAATCAATAATTTATTTATTTAGTTAATGGTTAATGGATCAATGCCATAATTTTTACTACTTAACCCATATTAAAATAAATTATACGGTTTATCAATTTTAGTACATAATTATTTCTTTTTAAAAAAAAGGGGAGTTAGAAACTTACCTGCGGCGACAACTGCAAAGGACGGAGACGCTTCTCCAGGTAAGCCACACAGAAGTTTAGAATATTGCCTGTAGAATATTTAAGTGTTCATTATTTAAGTATATGTTAGTGGGAAAGAAGTGTCAGGTTTGATTTTGCACTTAAATGGAGCAAATTAATTACTCCAGTACAACGTGACCTTTTAAGTTTTTTTTTTTTTGGATCGAAGAGATGGTATTTTGGGTGATTAGTAACTTTAGTAAATACCATTATATAATATGTATTGATATGTAGAATATTGAACGAATTATTATTAAATATCATTGGGTGAATTAACTGGAAAATATGGGATGAGGTTGACGGCTGGAAATTTGGGGGCTATAAGGGATTGTTGATGATTGGTTAAACATTAGCCATTATTGGATAATGATTACCATTATGAATTTAGATTAGGAGAAAAGAAGGAATTTCAATTTGGATTCATCTCGCTGAAATCACAATTCGGTGAAAAATTGTTAGTTTTGTTGAATTTTTTTTCTGATTTTGTTGGAATTATGTTTGGAGGAATTAAGACTTAATCCTAGGCTTGAAACTTAGGAATTTAATTATAGAATTGGATGAGTTTTTGGGTCTAGGCTAGACACATAGTAATATGAGGTTGTTATTGTTGAAATCTTATTGTGATTATTTATTTGAATAGATCAAATTGATTTAGAAGTTCAACGAAAGGGGAAGGCTCAAGTCCCGGAGTAATTGTTCGACTATTTCAGGCAAGTGGATTTCTAAACCCTTGTTAAGTGTATGGAATTCGTGTATTTCCTTGTAATATGTGTTTGGGAGTAATGTAACTTGGTGATGGGTTGACTTGTCCACATTGATTAATTCTAATAATGAAAAAGGGGTAATAAAAGGCAATGTGATTAATTGTTTGTGTGTGATGTATTGAGAATTGTTGGTGATGGGCAATGATACGAGTACCGATGTTATAAAGAGAAAAGTTTATTACTATAGAATGCGGATTGTAATCTGAGAATGCCAAAGCATATGGGCATTAGCTGATATATTATTGACTTGATTTATTATGTGTGATTGTGTTCTTTATTGAACCGTATACTGGTGATAACTAAGGTGATTGCATATCATATTGATATTTGATTGAGATGCATCATCCCTTTTATTGAAATCATATTCTGCACATGCATTGACATGAGATTGGGTATAAGTTGGGCACGTGGAGATCTTCTGTGTTGGGGATGGTGAGATGTTAAGATTATAATTTGGGCACGTGGAGATCGTCCGTGCGAAATTTGTTTGATTTATGATAGTGCATTGAGATCGTCCGCACAGACACGTGGAGATCGTCCGTGTCGGTAAATGGACCTCGCGAGTCCCCCATGGGTCATGAAATCTCGATGTATTTCCGAGGAGTATCATATATATACGGTTGAGAGAGTACTTGGTGTTCTGGGCATATCATTTCATGGTGTCATATTGCATTGCATCCCATGTCATCCTTCATTCTTGATGATTTTGTGTTTTATTGGTAGTTGGAAAGTACTTGATATTTGATTACCTCTATTTGATGAACTTGATCTTGTGTGTTGCTGATATTATGAGTGCCCCTTTTTTGTGGAAGTTGTGATTGATGAATATTGAGTTTGTTGTTGAGGATACGTAATTGGTTAAAGTGATTGTTGTTAGCTTGGTGTTATGTACACTGTGAATTGTTAGGTTGGGTTGGTTTTATGTAGGTTGTAATTGTGGAGGTTTGGTTGGTGTGTAAGGAGTACCCGTATTTCATTCCCTTAGCTTGTGTTTAGACGTTTACTTGCTGAGTACCGTGTGGTTTGGTACTCACCCCTTGCTTCTACAATTTTTTTTGTAGGTTATGAGCCTGGATTTTACTTGTCATTCTCTTCTTTTTCGAGGCTTCTTGGAGATTTGTGAGGTAGTTGTTTATCATCTCAGCGGACCTTCTTACTCCTATTTATGATCTTGTTCTATTCTAGAACAAGGTCATTTGAGACTAGTGTTTTCTTTTGAATCAATTGTAATACTTTAGAGGCTTGTACACGTGACAATCAGATTTTTGGGGGTATTTTTGAGTTGATTATAAAATTTCCGCATCTTATTATAATGGTTGAGTTTTAGGCTGACTTGTCTTGGTGGGATAAGACGAGTGCCATCACGTCCATTTTTGGGTCGTGACAAATTCAGTAATTATGTATTGAAGAAAAAGATATTTCGACAGTCCAACATTTACATGTTAGCCTTTTAAAATGTCACGTATAGATGTTAGATCTTCACTCTCATGCCCTAACATTATTAATTTCTAGTGTAGATCAATAAATACATGCAGTCGTATAAATTAGTATTATGATATACTAATAAACTTATGTTGGGTCATGTGTGGTAAAAGCTTAGTTAAAAGACTTATTACTCGGAGTGTTACTTTCGAATATATGAATTTGAATTAGTACGACTTTATATAATTAGTACAAGTTAAAAGTTTAGTTCAAAGGCTTATTATTTAAAGCACTACTTCAAATAAACTCTATTCAATGCGAATTTAAATTAATCCAACTCCAATACAAGAGAGTTAGCAAATATATTATCCAAATATATAAGAAGTCCAAATGGTAAGAGTCTAAAAACAGTATTCTTCAAAATAAAATAAAAATGGATCTTCCATCCTGAAATTTATAAAGATTTGTGATATTGTGTTGACATTCTGCACACAAGTTAAGCTGATTACTGAAAATTACTATTCTCTCCTCAATTTATTTTTATTTGTCACAATCTTCATAAATTGACACTTTGGTGCCTTTAAAAATGATTTTCAGAATTTATATAATATTGTGAATGAATAAAAGAAAAAGAAAACAACTTGAGTGTTATTGTAATTTTAATTCTCATTTATACGTAACTAAATTCCAACCTTAAACTTCTCAGATTTTGCTCAAATCCATTACACTCTCTCTCTAGAGAGATTCAAGTATATATCTAAATGAGAAACACGTCTTTTATTTAATTTGAAAAATGTAATGATCCGATAGGTTATTTTTGAGAATTTTAAACTATTCGTTTAATTTGAATTAATTAATGGGTAACTGTAGATAATTGACTTAATCGATAGTTAGTGGGCTAAATTGATAATTTATTTAAGACCCTATACTATTTGACCCTTACACAATAAAATAAGTGAGCAAAATTTATCACTTTTAATACTAATTAATTGAGAAAAGAAATAAACAAACGAAAGAAGGAACGGACGAATGGTTACGATATTGCCGATTAGGAACGCAAAATATCACTTTCATTAAACGCTGCATGCATTAAATTGAATAAAGGGGTTGTTGGAATAAAGAAGGGAATGTGCAGATCTATAGGTATGTATGCAAATTTTAATGTAAATGGAGAAATTGAAGGTTGAAACAGTGGTGTCCTCGTGTAATTGACGTCATTATTTCATTGATTTTCTTATTAATACTAAATTATGTTTCAAGTTTTGATATCTTGGTATATGTAATAAGTATTAGGTGTTTGGTATTATGTACGACTGTTCATGATTATGGTTATAAAATCAAATTGAATCGCAATCCGAACAAAACCGATTAAAAAAACCGTTATTTGGTTGGATTTGGTTAGGTTCGGTTTTAAATTTTGAAAAAACGATATTATTTGGTTTGGTTTTACTAAAAATTAACCACAAATATAACCAAATCGAACCAAGAAATTATATATATATAAATTTTATAATTATTTATAAATAAAATGTAAGTATTTGGATAAATTTTAATAACTTAAGTCTTTAATTTTACTATTTTCTGAAGCTCAATACTTAAATTTTAGCCCAACTAATAAAATCTTATTAAGTCTAAATCCCTCAATATTCATTACTTTAAAGATCACAACTTCTCTGTTCTTTGATAAAATTTTCTAACGTAGCATTGAATAATTTAAAGCTCAAGCTAAAGAAGATGGTAATTGATTAATTTGAGTTTTTGACTATGAAATATTGGGTTTTTTTTAGAAGTAATTTCTCAATATTTTAAGGTGTAATTTTATTGAAAAGTCTATTGATAAGATGTTGAAATCTCCAGAATATTGAACTAACTTTATGCTATTGACAATGAGTTTTTTTAGTTTCTGAAACTTGGTACATTGTTCATTTAATAGCTTATTTGTGAATTATTCATGTACTAAGTGTTTGTGTCTATCGAGATGCGTATGTCTTCAACAAATTTATTACTTTCGAACCGAAAAAACCTAACCAAATCAAACCAAACCGACGGTTATCTTTTTGATTTGGTTTGGTTTGGTTTTGGAAATTTAAAAATCAATTTAAATTGGTTTTGGTTTTAACTAATAACCGATCCAAACCGAACCATGAACACCCTTAGTATTATGTGAATACCCTTAGATTTATGATATTGGAAAGAAATTGGGACTTAACCCTAGGCTTGAAACCTATATAATTTGTTATTTTTTTCTATTTTATCATTGTAAATATTATAAATTGAGATTTTTAAAAATAATTTTGAAAAGAACTTAAGAGATTAGGGTACAAATCATCCAAAATAATAGGATAAGGTGTAAGTCACAAAAGAGCACATACATTAGGATGCAAATCGTAAATTACTCTATTTTAAGATGGCAAGATTCAAAAACCTTATTTATTTGCTTAAGCTTTGTGCCAAATAAGAAAAAGACAAATAAATTAAAATAAAGAAAGTATGTCAGACCACATAATTAAGAGTTTAAAGTTGTGTAGATCAATTTTTTTAAGGAAAAAAAACACAAAAGAATGATATTTATACAGGTTAAACTATCTTATACATTATGAATTATAAATAAAACGCCAACTAACCGTAACATCTTAATTGACAAGTGCGTCTTGAATTTTAAAATAATAAAACCTTCAAAGAACCAGCAAAGGACAAACAAATATCTTTTACATGCACTTTATCAATTAATCAATGTTAATTAATAATTAATATACATATTTGATTAGCAATACTTGTTAAATTATTAATTTTGTTGGAGTCTACTTCTTTCACTTGTCTATTTTTAATTTTCTTTGTTAAGATATCCATATGCTCTCGAATGGCTTGTATTCCTTTGATTTCTGAAGATTTAATCATTCTGTTTAAAGTTAGATATTATTTTTATAGATGATCTGTATAGCTATGCAATTTAAACATGCAAAAAAAAAAAAAATAGAAATAATGTTGAAAGATAATAGAAGAATGAGACATCATTCGTCATGTGATAATACAAAGAAACTTGATGAATGATAGTGTTCATTTGAAATAGTTATCTCATATCTAAGTTATTTTACTATTATCAATTTATCATTAGCTAATTATAAATTGGAAAATCAAACAAAATCAATGGTTTTTATGTCGTTTGTTTTTTTAAAAAGAAATTAAAAACTAACTAATTGATTTGATTTTGATTCTCATAAAAAGTCTATCCAAATAGAATCATAAACACCCCAATGATTGATTGTAAACTAAATTATTACTTCCTCCACTTCGTATTAATTGAATTGCTGAGACATTTTTCATCTTTCAAATTAACTTAATTGTTTAATTTCAAGACTATTTTTAGATGTTCTTTCAATTTTTCCCTTCATTAGTTAGTGTTGAAATTAATTACTATTAATCACAAATTTGACAATAATTAATCAGGGTAAAAATAGAAAATTATGTCTAATTTATGTCTTAATCTTCTGTTCTTAAAGGGTGTGAAGCACCTCAACAATTTAATTAATTTGAAAGGAGGGAGTATTATATATTAATTTAAAAATATTATAATATTTTAGAAACTCCAAATCCTAAATTTATCTTCATTGAATTATCAAATTATAAATGATTGTATAATTGTGTTTTGTATAGGTAGTAGAGTAAATAACAAATAAATTTAATGGTATTTTAGCACGTGGAGTCTCTTTGGAATATGTTGCCAAAGACGCGTTACTCCATTTGTTAGCTGCTAATAAGGGAGCCAAAAGGGTCAATAGCGTTTTTTTTGTCTTTATTATCTCTCGTTTATTTTTACCTCTCGAAGAAACAATAAATAAATAGTTTCTGTTGGATTAAGCTTTAAATGTGTGATGTTATAAGAGTTAAATTTAGTTAATTGATAATTTATTCGTTTATCACAATTATGTTGATTAATAATCTTACGAAGTAACATGAAAACTTATTTTTGAGGGAAACAAAATAAAAGAATGATAATTACACTGATTAAACTATCTTACGTATGAATTAAATAAGATAATGACTAACCATAACTTCTTAACCGGTAAGTATGTCTTGGATTTTAAAACAATAAAACTTTCAAAGAGCCACTAAAGGGAAACCATATACATATATATCTTTTACATGAACTTTTATCAATTAACCCATGTTTAATTAAACCACATATTTGATTAGTAGTACTTGTTAAATTATCAATTTTCAGAAGAATGATGTATTTTTGGCCGTGTTTCTTGACAATCAACAGGTTAACAATTTCAACCAAAGATAAGAGTTTGCACTAATCATAGAAATTTTCTTTTTAAAACGACCTTGGTCATTATAGGTGAATATATATAGTTAGATGTATTCAATGTTTGGAGAAAAATAAAACTAAAACACAAATCAAATCAAGCTGACTTAAAAAAAAAACATTTGATTTTGTTTGGTTTTGAATTTTTAAAATCGACATTATTTGCTTTGATTTTTACAGTGAAAAAACTGATAACTTGATTTGATTTTGAATTGAATTGGACTGTTTTTTAGTTAACAACTTAGCATAGAGACTCATAAATTAGAGTGAAAAAACATATTTTTTGCTATCATAATTTACGTGAAAGTGTTTGACTGGACATAAAATTTAAGAAAAAAATAAAAAATATTTAAAACTTATAATCTAAAATAAACTAGAGCTATAGAAAGTTTGGTGGTTATAATATAGTAATGAAGTATTTTGTGTGATAAAAGTTCAGTTAAAAGACTTACTACTAATATTAATTGCTAGTATACTTGACGAAAGACCTAATCCTTTATTTATTTATTTTAGATTTCATGAGAGAAGTGAATGGATAAAAGGTTAAAAGGATCAATGAGTTCAGTTTGTACATATAAATTATAATGGTAGATACTTTTAAAAATTTATTTTGGACGAGGAAAGTGGATATTGGATAGGGAAAAGGGAAACAAAGATTTATTTAAAAGGTTGAATTCTTAGCATCTGGCATGGAACAAACTTTTTGCTAGTCTCTTTCAATCTATTTTCCTTGCTTATTAAAATTAACGAAAAAGACCTAAAATACTCTTTAACTATTCAAAATGGTACAAAATTATGCTTTCGGACTTAAAATGCCTTCGATATTAACCTTTTGGCTCTCTTTTGTCCTCATAGTAAATCATAATCTCAATTAACAAAAGATCAAATACAGGCTTCCACCCGAAAGCCCCACCCGTAAAAATCCCCAAATATTTTAACCAAACCTTTCATCCCCAAACCCATTGATAATGTTGAATTGCGCTTCACACCCGGAGATTAACCAGTTGAATTGCTTCGAGATAAAAGTGGCAATGGACATAAAGTTCTTGCATACTAGCTCCAACACCTACTACTTCTTTTGAATCTCCAAAACGACTTGGAATTGGTTGATGTCGAGGGCATTTTAGGCCCGAAAGATAGAAGAAGGATAATTTAGTATCAATTCATATAGTTGAAGAGAATTTTAGGCCATTTATCGTAAAATTAATTTTTACTACTCATTATATGATTAAGATAGAAATAATCATTAGTTCCACCTTTATCCTTGCTCAATAAATATGACAAAAGTTGATTAATGAGGTGAAAAAGAGATTGTTATTAAATTGAGATAAAAAAGAAGAAGAAGATAATATATGCAAATTACTTTTTAACTTAATAATTTTTTGAAGAATTTGCAAAAGAAAAACATGATAAGTAAAATAAATCGGAGGGATTAATTTTATTGCACTTTGGAGGATACTTTCCACATGCACTATTCTTGGCGAAAATGTTTTTTCACGAATGAACTCAAATTTGTTAGGGAACATATATTATTTTCCTTCTAATCATCTTGTTTTTAGAACTTTCGAGATTTCCTTCAAATTTTGATTCGTCTATATTATCACCCATTCATTTTTACTTGTCAAAAAAGCAATAAATTAATTTATGTTGATTACCTAAGCAGAAGTTTATAGGTTAGTCCCAATCATGTGAATAATTTGACACTTGACGAAAGAAACAAAGAATACCATATTGAGTTCGTATGAAAATAAATTACGAGGCCGGAGTAAGAGTGTTACCTATGCTATATAGGTATCGTAAATTTAGCACAAATATTATATTTTTATCTATAAATAGAAAAATTGATCAAGGACGTAATAAATTATATTTTTTAAAATTTAAAATTCATAAATTCAAAATTCATAAATTCAAAATTCAAGTTCACTCGAGGTCTGAAGACATGCATCATATGCATCTAGCTTAATATTACAACAATAACAACTGAAATCTTGAAGCAACATGCATGAGAAATAAACATAGTACGAAGTAGAGAGAATCTCTCATTCTTTGTATATTTCTTGCAAAATTAGACAGTAAGAGTAAACCTCTGTTCCATTGGATAAACAATCATATTCACCCGCCTTCTTAAATAGTTCCAAATTGGTTCACCACTCATCCTCCTTCTCTGCAAATAAGATTCTTCTTCGAATTTTTGTTTAATTTTCTCGAAAATCCAAAGTAGCATTTCGCCTCCCAAAAGCAGAAAACAGAGGAAATACAAAACAGGGGAAACAGAGTCCGGGAAGAGAACAGAGGCAGTGGAAGCCAAAGACAGAGAACTAAAGAAAACCATAACATGGTGTACGAAGTCGGAGAATTTCCTGTACATATAATGACGAGAAAATTTCAGGTTAATAGCATATATTAAACAGTATAGGAGCAAAGAAGTGACAGAAACTCTCATGGTTTTTGGATGAGTCGAAAAAGGATCAGTGTTGTTATTGCCTTGATATTTTAGCTGTAGAAAATTGAGGAGAATAGTGAAGAAGAATCCAAAAACTGTGAGGGAACAAGCTGTGGTGCTCTGTTCCTGGTACATATAGAAAATGTAGGATTGTGTAGCCATGAAAGTGGAATGTGCTTGGTACAAAAATAGGCCAATTCTTGAATTATTAGCCATTGAAAAAATTGAAGTTAAGAGACAAAATGAAGAAATAAAAGGGAGTAATGATGAAGATACAATTAGCAGTTGATTTAATAATGTGTGTATATATAGAGAGAAGATTGTCAAAATTTGGTGTCTATATCGACATTTACATCTTATGGTTATATTGACGAAAAAAAGAGGCTAATTGGGGTATTTTGAGGGTCAGAAGGTTCAAAAAGAATGAAGTTGTCAAAATACTACTCCTAACATTAGTGCGTACTGTTTTTTCAACATCCAATTCTATGAAATTTCTTTGTTTTTTCCATCCGAAAGTGATGTAGGATTATATTAAATTCACTTCCCGTAGTGCTTCATTAAAGGGAAGCGCACTTTATTAAAGATTTTTTCATACTCAGACTCAAAATCAAGATCTTCTTATTAAGGAAGGAGTAATTTTTCCGCTGCATCATATCCGTAGTAGGTGATAATTCTACGAAGTTTCATGTACTAGACAATTGAAAAATTGCAACCAGTATTAATAGGGGGGTTAAGCATTCGGTATTCGGTTCAATAAGCTCAAAGTTTCATCTAATTCAATAATTGATAATTGAAAATAGATATCAAATATCAAAAATTTTAAGTTTGATTTAGTAAATCAAACTTCGAATTGGTAATTGTGTGTTGAAGAAGAAAAATTCGATAGTACAATATTTTACATGTTGGCTTTTAGAAATGTCACATATAGATGGTAGATCTCCACTTTCAAGCCTTCATATTATGAATCGGCGGAATAGATCAATCAAAACATGCAGTCACATAAATTAATACGGATGGGACTATCAAACTTATATTGTCTTATTACTCGGAGCGCTACCTTTTGAATGAAGTTTTAGCCAATACAAATTTAAATTAGTCTGATTCTAATACAAGTATTAGACACCGGTGGAAAAAAAAAGCCATACTACTGCTATTAATATAGTACTTTTGAAAGGGACTAGATCCTCCTCCTTTTTTTCATTTTTTTTTCTTTTTTTAGATTTGACGAGAGGATATAAAGGTTATAAAGGCTAAAAGGATCATTAAGTTCAGTTTGCACAGCAAATGCTGTCCACTAGTATACATAATCACAAAGCTTGAACCTTTTTTTATTTTGTATTTTATTTTGGATGTGGATAGAGAGAAAAAAATTAATTGGGAAGTTCTGTTTAGAAAATTAAATAATAAAAGTTTTTCCATTGCAAACGTTGAATTTTTTGGTTGTGCAAGTTTCTCATTTGTAGTTAATTTCTCTAATTTATTCCATAACTGACCTTGCCATATATTACAATTAATATCACTTAGCCAAAAATTTTCTTTAATTAGTGATTCCAAGTCAATATGATAATTTGAACTTTTTCTTCTTGTTTTTTTTTAAATAATTATTTCTCTAAGCATGTTACTGTTATTGGTAAAATAATTATTTTAGGAATGAATACAAACTTGCTAGGGAAAAGATATGATTTATCCTTCTAATTACCTAGCTTTTGTTCCCTCTGTTTCATTTGTTTTAAAAGACGGAATCTTTAAAAGAATGTCTCTTTCCATTTTTAACAAGTTTTTAATTCCAACTTTTCGGTATTTACTTTTAACAGTTTTAACTCTCCATACCACCACATTAGACTTGTTATATAGGGCTACTTCGAGTTGTCATTCAGCCTAACTGATACAACAAATTCAATGAAATTCCACTAACTGGGGTGTGGGGAGGCTAGAGTGTTTAGAAACCTCTCCCAAATAAAAGAAGAAAATACAATGAAAAATGCATAACAATTAGTTCGAAAAGTAGTGTAGAACTTACGAGAAAGAAAAATTATACACCACATTGCATAGTAGTTAAACTCTTTATATGCCTCGTTATAACAATATTCGGAAGGTCTTGTGCTCAATAGCTAAATATTTCACATAAAATGTTACAAATGTTGCAGAACATATGTCTAGACAAAGTGAAAAAACAAAAAGAAAATCCAAACTTGACAATAGATTTGGCTTGTGTTCTCTTCTATAGCAATGTGGCCACGTTTTGGGGATCGTTCACTAAAAAGGGTTTCAATCGAGGGTCTGTTAGCTGGGGAAGACCAGCTCTTGCTCCCAATGCCCTACAGCCGATACCTGCCTGCAATTAACCCACAACGCAGAAGTTAGCTTCTTTTACATTTACAATTTGCACAAGACACAAAGCTAAAGTCTACTAACCACTTGAGAAGCAAATGGCAACATTCTTTCTGGTGGCATATTGGCACAGAGAGCTGCAGATTGCAAGTGGGAAATCCATGAGAAATGAAACATTACAAATTCTTATCAAGCGTGAAGGGAACAATGACATTAGATTTAAACTTGCATGGATATAGACACACGTAAGACTAAAGAAAAAAACAATAACATCCAGAAAGGAGGTAAGAAAATGGATTGAGGTAATCTCTCGATCCAATTGTTACAGGTAGAGGGAAAAGGGCGATGCAGGAATATAACACATGTAAAGGAAGAACATTAGGTATAAAGACTGCAGAGTATAATTTTGCTTACCATACAGAACTGCTCCAATAAATGCATCACCTGCACCAGTTGAATCGACTAATTCTGATGGCGGTATCTTTTCAGCTGTTCCAAGAAGCAGCTTCCCACTCACTGTCCCGATGCCTTTTGCATGCAATTTTGCAATATCCTAGAAGAAGACATGTACTTTAGTTTATTCAGCTTCATAAGAAGTCATAAGAAGTGCTGGGGAGAAAATAAAATCATAAGCAGCACCAAGAAGTCTCCAATAAAAAGAATTAAGAGGGTGATGAGTGATGGTACGACTGCAAGAGAACATGTGGAGGCAATTCATATTTGTAAAGATGAATATCATGACGTAATAGAAAAAGGGTACTAGCCAGGAAGCACCAACCATACACGACTCCCACTCCACAGTAGATACTCACTTTACAGTGGTGGGACTAGAACAAATTGAATTGTGTGCACGGATTTCTATTAGTCCATGAGCACTGTGGCCATGCTTCGGCCATCTATTGAATCATAAACCTTCTAATTGGTGAATTACCGAAGATATGGATGTTGCACTGGTTGCGCCAGTATCAATACTCTGCTTCATTTTCTTGAACAAGTCATCGACATCAATTTCTTCAGACTGGAGATCCTCTGCAAATCAACCCAATAACAAAACATAAATACATACACCTCTTTGTTCATCTTTCAAAACAATTTGTTTGCCTACAAGCAGACACTCAACATACATCAGAAGAACCAAAAAAATATGCAAGCATACCAGCTTCAGCCCTTTCTAACATCATGCAGCCATCTTCACCCAATGTCACAATTACAAATTTGATGTTTGGCAACTTTAGAAGTACAGAAACTAGAGCAGCTGGGATTGAAGGGGCCTCTGTCCATACCTGTGAGACAATACATCTTTTGTCAAGCTCAAAAGGGCGAAAGATATTGTTGAGTCCCACATCGGCGGGATGAGGAGAAATTGGTCTCTTTATATGGTCGTGGACAATACTCACCTCTTGAGCTAACTTTGAGGGTTAGGCCCAAGGTCTATCACATGGTATCAGAGCCAAACCTATACTAATTCATGACTTACAGATGTTGTGGACCATATTAAATTTCCCATGCTCTAGATGTCCTGTCCAGGGTGCTGGGCGTGTGGGGTGATGATTCCACATGGTTGGATGACAAGAAATTGATCTCTTTATATGATCTTGGGTGATCCTAACCTCTTGAGCTAGGAGGAGAAAAATTAACACTATTTCACCTTTTAAAAAAGAGTGTTGAAAACAATTTTAATCCCCAATTATGTCGTACGCAGTGGCAAGGGATAAAAGCTTTAAGTTGTAAGTTGTAACACACTGAGGGAGGAAGGGACTTTGTCGTCGAATTAAAATTGGGGAGACAACACATTTCACTCCTAGACTTTATTAGCAACTAAGAATTATAGGTAGATCACCAGATATCCAAATTGAAATTCCGCAGCAAAGGAACAGTGTCATTGCAATTTGTCAGTGTAGCTAACTTGCCTGTGGAAATCTCGCTGAGCATACGACATAAGTTGCCAAGTTTAGAAGGTCATCTACCCTTTCTCTTTTACTTTCTGCATCAATTACAATAGGTATATTCCTCTGATGTGCCTGCACTGGGAATCCAAAAGGCATACAGTATTTTCCATTTGATTGAAAACATAAATCTTCGGATAATTTGAACAAAAAACAACAAACAATAATTAAGCTCAATATGTCGGCTCTAGGATGAGTACAAGCAACATATTCAAAAGCAGACAGTAGGATAGAAGTTTTTGCTAGCCATTACTCCCATTTGTCTGACAAAGAAGTTCAAGTTAAAATTACCTCTCGGGCCACAACTAAAGCTGATAACAATTCAGTTTCTTGCAATACTCCATCAAAATATACAAATCTCACATCATCCAGAGCTGACGACAAATTCGACTTGGATAAATCCTCAGGTATCATAGGTGGGTATCCTGGAGTGTAAATGCAAGTCCGAGTTTTCCTGGTAGATCAAACAATACTAATCATGACTCACGAGAGCTAATAGCTTCAACAGAACAAGTTCAGAAGGGTCAGCAAACCAATTGTATACACCAAGAGATAGTAAATATAGTAAACTTTCTAAAATGTTTATACTTCTCTCACACAAATATGGTGGAGAAAAACTTTGTTGGTTCTTGCATAAGCAATTTTTTGTCTTAGAAAGGATAGTGAAGACTGAAACCCACTATACAGAAGTATAGGTAATGTACAATATACTGTTACTGATCTAGAAACCAAATATTAAGCAAATCACAGCAGAGCCGTTTACAATTGATTCAACAAAACTAGAAACTGACATCATGTTTTGAGGTAAAAATCTGAAATATGCCAAACAATCACCAGAATGCAATTAACATAAACAGAGAGAACTCACGCTTGACTATCAACAATGACGTAAGAGAATGTTGAATGGCCCCCTTCGGAAACCTGAACCCAAGATTTAAGGTTGAGGTAAATTAAATACTTGAGTTATATCTGATGTTGCTAACACATTCGAGACCACTCAAATTGTGATTGATTTAACAGATGCATGAAACTACATCCATAATTATCCTACATGCAAGAACCTTCAAGTTTGAACATTGCCAAACTCACCACCATAAACGACGTATCGACCCCATCAGCTTCCAGCTCTTCCAGTATTGCTTTCCCTTGAGAATCATCTGCAACCTACAGGCAAAAATAGTAACAAAAATTTGAAGACTCAATGTGATTATTGCAAAAGGGTTATGTGGGGAAAGATGAAGAAATTAGAAAATAGTTTTATAGAAATAACAGTTATAGGCGACTCCTTATGCAATAATTACGAATGATACATAAAATAACACAACGAGTCAGGTTACATTTCATTAAATATGTTTTTGTTCTACGCTATGCAACTATTGAAAAAGGAAGTAATATTTACAATTGAATCTTGACCACCGATACTGAGGGACAAGTTTATTCTGGTAGACTTACATATATTTGCTTTGGAATAGAGGCTGTCTTTTCTCCAATCAACTCCAGATTAAAGAAACATGGAGGTTAAACAGTGTTACAAACCTCTGTAGGAAAACACAGTGGCAGGGGTAAATTGGTGCTTGTTAACTCCAATAGCAAGAAGGAGGTTCAAGAAGCTAATGAGGACCATGCTAAGATATAGGACCTGTGCTCAGTAGCACAGCAACAGTTGTATGACATGATATTGGAATTTCATTATCTCATTATACACAGTTCGACTCACATCAAAATGGGACAAAGCAATGTTTTTTAAGGGGTAACATAACATAATTCTTCTTTGAACCTCTCATAGAATAATATAAAGTCTTACTTTTATACTTGAACACAACAACACACCCAGTATAATCCTACAAGTGAGGTCTGGTTATACTTGAATAGCCGGAACAAAAATACAATCAAGAAATTGAGTCGCCAATTGCTATTTATAAGTCCCCAAAATCTCAAACCTTCGATATAATTCTTGGAGATAGGCCTAAACGAGCTGCACAAGTCAAAGCATTCCCTGCATTGCCACCTCCTTGAACCTAATGAAAAAAACACAACTTACTCTGAAATTTTGAAAAAAGATATCATACTATCAATCACACACAAAAAACAATCACCTGAAAACTGGTGCTTCGAATCTTATCATCAGGGTTAGGATAAGAATCAACAGCAACAAGGAAATCCACCGCCGCCATTCCACAACCTAACTACTCCCAAAAACAAAAATTCAACAGATATAGTAAATCCTATAACAGTTTCTAATTTATTTTTGACATGTCAAGAGTGTAAGGAAGACCCACAACGCTATGATTTTCTGGGATTGCGGCAGTTTGTGGGGTTGACGAAATTGACATTTTAAACCTGAATTTAATCAAATAAAACATATATTATATCTTTCAGTTTACTTTACACAAGGAAAGTTAGGATTTTGATTAGATTAAGATAACATACCTGGTGAAGGAAGAGTTACAGGTTAGGTTACAGCGTGTGGGAATATGAAGTAGCAGAGTTGACGGCGGTGATCGGCCGGAAAGTGACGGAGAGTTACATGACTGCAACCGGAACGCCGCCATTTCTGGGAGATGATCAAAGTAAAGCAGTGATTTTGAGATGACACAGAGGAAATTAAAAGCTGGATTAGTCAGTCAGCTCTCAGTGAAGAAGGAGTAGTAGGCAAATTCTTTTTTAATTTTTTTTTTTTTGGCTTAGTGTGTTAATTATTTTAATTTTTTGAAATTATATCTCTTAATCATAAATAGAATAAGTTATCTGCAAATTTGATTTGTAAAGTGTAATGTCATTGAAGTTGGATATTCTCATTGAATAAGATTATAAATATATTTGTTTTATATTGAGCAATGTAAGAATTAATGGATTGTTTTTTAATCAAATATTTGAACAAATCTTATGAACTTATAATTGAAAACATTAATCTTTAAATATCTAACTTTCAGAAACAATCTATTTATCATGTAAAAAAAGGTCTAAATACATTGTACCATTTTAAATTGTACTTCATCGAATATATACTTATTATAATTACACATACATAATCAAATATTATATTTATAATTATGTATAACTATTATATTACATATTTACTAGAGGTGTACCCCTTTTGTTAGTAAGAAATAGTTATCGGTAATCAAATTTTTGATAAGCCAACCTCTTTTTCCATCTTTCTTATAGATACGTCAATTCCGAACATACTTAATGATTTTCCTAACATCATATTGTCTCACAATTTCCGATAATTTAGAAAGGTCAGAAGAATCACAAATAGATTCGAAAATGAAAACCTCAAATTTATTATCAGTTGAGGACATAGTCAGATTTAATAATTTTTTATTTTATTTTCTACCTTGTGTGGGGAGCGCTCATTGGAGTAACGTTGATTGTGTGTGTGGTGTAATTTAGAGAAATTCAATTTGCGAATTAGCTTTCTAAACAGACCCTTATAGTTTTGTGTAACTCAATTATGACCCCTACTTTTAAAGAAAAAGACCAAATCGTCGGGTAAAAATATTTAGAACTTGATTTAGCGTCACTGTCCGCCATCTCTGATCCAAGAATTCAGAGAGTTCAATTGAATCCATGGAAACTGAAACCTTCATTAGACCCAACAACAAATCAAAGAAGAAACAAAGATCTCCACTTTTAACTTTCCTTTTTCTCTTCACTTTGATTCTCCTTTTCTTCTACTTCAAGAACTTCATTTCCCCTTCTCTTCTTCCCCTTTCCAAAAAATCAATACCCATTATTCCCCGTCCCCAACAATGCAACCCCACAAATCGTCTTCAAGGAAAGTTCATGTGGTATGCGCCTCACAGTGGGTTCAGCAACCAGTTGGCTGAGTTCAAGAATGCGATTTTGATGGCTGAGATTCTTAATCGGACCCTAATTGTACCACCCGTGTTGGATCATCATGCTGTTGCGCTTGGTAGTTGTCCTAAATTTAGGGTTTTGGAACCTAATGAATTGAGATACTTGGTTTGGAATCATAGTATTCAGCTCTTGCGTGATTGCAGGTAATCTTGAAATTTGTACCAGTTCTTAACAACCCTTTTAGCTTTAGCTCACTGATTAGAAAGAATCACTTTTTGTGTATTCTTTGTGTTTGTTAATATGTCTGACTGAATTATGTAGAGATATTTGGAGTCAAATTGTTGCTAATGTTCTTTTCTCCGTTATTTTCGGCATGGCTTCTTCACTACTGTATTCCCTTTCCATACCTGCTTTGAAATGCTTTACTTGGGAGAATTTACTACTGTATTCCTTGTTACATACGTGCTTTGAAATGCTTTACTTGAGTCGAGGGTCTATCGGAAACAGTCTCTCTATACCTTGTGAGTATGCGTGGACACCACCCTCCCCAGATCCCACTTATTGTTGTTATTGTATTTGGAGTTAAATTGATCACCTTTAATGAGGAATTTGCATGTTTCGTGTCTGGTGCTTAGTACTAGTATTCAAACGGTAGGTTAAATATTTTGTTACACTTACATTAGATCCTGTTTGTGACGGGGGTTTTTCGTTAGAGACTTGTATTTCAGTATACTGATTAGGAAGAGATTTAGAAACTTCTACTTTTAGATTAGAGCAACTCGTATTTTGATTTTAAAAGATAGATATTTCAATTGGAATGACAATGGTTGCAGAGAGATTCATAGAAATACTCCATCTAGTTTGGGATTTTGATTGCTTGATTGAATGTGCTTAAAGCCAGCATGTAAACTTTGTGCATAGACACAGTGACAAAGCTTTACTGTAAACTTTGTCTGCATTGCGGAACCCTATCTTGCTTGTTTTTATCTTTCTGCTGCTGATAAATTATTAACTTTTGAATTTCATTGTGCATTTTGATTTTTGACTGAATAAAGATGGAATTACTTTTTGGATGGAGTATTTAGAAGTTTCTAATAATCTGCTTACTTTGTGTTTCGCAGATATGTATCCATGGCTGATATAGTTGACCTTTCACCACTTGCTTCTTATTCAACTGTGAGATTTATAGATTTTCGTGCTTTTGTGTCCTCCTGGTGTGGTGTAAACTTGGATGTTACTTGCTCTAAGGACCAAAATATACCATCTCCATTATCTGAGAGCCTTCGACAATGTGGTTCTCTATTGTCTGGTTATTATGGTAGTTTCAGTGGTTGTTTGTCTGCTTTAAAAGAAGATTGTAGAACAACAGTTTGGACATATAAAAAAGACGATGAGGATGGAGCTTTAGACTCGTTTCAACCTGATGACCAACTTAGGAAGAAAAAGAAGAAATCATTTATTAGGAGAAGGAAAGATGTGTATAAAGCTCTTGGCCCTGGTTCTGCCGCAGAATCAGCCACTGTTTTGGCATTTGGAAGCCTTTTTACTGCTCCTTATAAGGGATCTGAATCCCATATTGACATTCATGAAGCTCCTAATGATCCCATCGTACAGACCTTAATCAAAAAGATAGAGTTCCTTCCCTTTGTGCCCGAAATAATAAATGCCGGCAAGAAGTTTGCTCTTCAAATTATCAAGGGCCCCTTTCTTTGTGCACAGCTCAGGTTACTAGATGGACAATTCAAGAACCACCATAAAGCTACTTTTCTTGGACTGAAGCAGAAAATAGAATCTTTGAGGCAAACAGGACAGAAACAGATCCATGTATTTGTGATGACTGATCTCCCCATGGCTAATTGGACAGGGAGTTACTTGGGGAACTTAGCAAAAGATTCAGATGCCTTTAAGCTGTTTGTTATTAGAGAAGAAGATGACTTGGTTCAAGAAACTGCTAAAGAAGTCATGGCTGCGGGGCATGGGCTAAAACTTGGTTCAGTTTCACAGAATTCGGCAGGGATTAGCAAGCATCACCATCCTCAATCATTAACTGATGTTCTCTTATACATAGAGGAAGTAGTCTGCAGCTGTGCTTCTCTTGGTTTTGTGGGCACTGCTGGGTCAACAATTGCCGAGAGCATAGAATTAATGAGAAAACATGACATTTGTTCTGGCTAAATTGCTTTGGCTTCTAGCTAACTAATGTTACTCACCCAGCTTTGTGTTCTCACATTTGGCAGCTAGAATCCATGTATCATCTGAAATTCTCTCTTTTCACAAGTGTGAACTTACAAATTAACAATGTCCTGCTCGAATTCAAAGATGGACTAGGCTGTCAAATTTGAAGGATACAAGTGATCCATACTGCTGGAAGAGGGACTATTGGATGAAGATTCTGCCGCATATATCAATGGATTAGAAGCACTGATGGCTGAATCTGTCTGGTGTGGAGTTTTCTATTCTTCAAATGCATACTGCTAACTAGATTCCACCCTTTTAAAGGGAGGAGGTAATCATATTTCTAAACTTAAGTCCAGAATTGGAAACAAGATCAACAACCTTCAAGGTGGGAAGGCTATTCGTTGATTTGTGGCATTTAATAAACGATAACATAGCACCCTGTAGAACAATCGAACTGTACAAAATGTTTATGTACTCTGTTGGAGGTGCTCCTTCTCTTTCTTGATTACACTTGTTCAGGGCTTAGTACACCAAGAAGAAATTGAAAGGTTCTGCTCTATGTTGATTCCTAGCCGCCGTTTGTCTCCTCCTCACTATGGTTTTCTATGAACATATTTATGAATTTGTACTCTGAACTCATTGTTCCTTTCACAATAAACTTTCTGGGAGAGCAGTATGGATGAACAACAAAATTTCAGAGTTCTTTGCTTCTGGAAGAAAGGGTTGTACTGAATTGTTACTACTATATGAAATTCAATCAGGTTGATATTTGTTTGTTTTCATTTGTCTTATCATTTCTTTACAAGGGTTCAAATTCCTGTAGAGACAAAAGGGGTTGGGTGAATCTTTTATGGCGGAGTTACCGAGTATCTATGTTGGTGGGAGATAAATGGTATTTGATGGAATAGTTGCATGCAAATTAACTAGAAGAACAATAATAATATACTCGGTGAAATTTTACAAGTGGAGTTTTAAGATGATAGAATATATGCTGACATTACCACTACCTCATTGAAATAGATGGTTGCTTTAATCCAAATATAATAAACGAACATATGATAATAGATATCACAAGTAATACAATAGAATAAAAAAAATGTTTTAGCTCACTTCTTGGAGAGACATGATTAAATATTACTATTATATTATGGGCGGAGGGCAAATATAAGAGTGATAAAACTTTTCCAAAGTAAATTGGAAACTTCTCTTGTATAGATTTGTTTAGATGTCTGATGTTTTAATTGTATAAAAGAATATATCTTTTAAGAAATTATACTTCTTCCTCTGTTTCAATTTATGTGACATTTTTCGTTTTTCAAGAGTCAAACAGTTTAAATTTGATTCGAAAATTTGCGCATGGAATTTGTAGTTTTCTTGAAAAGAAATTTATATAGTTGTAAACTACGTAAAAAGTACTATAAGTCACAATAATTAATAATTTAAAATGTTTAAAAGATCTATGGAAAACTTACTGTTAAAGATAAACTTTGTTAGAATCTCAAAATTCGAAAAATATCACATAAAATAAAATGGAGAAAGTATTATTTATTAGTGTATAGAGTGAAACTTTTTCTCCTATAGTTGGTTTAATTTTTCAAAGTCCCGTAAATATATTTTTTCCCCTTCTTTTTTCTCCCTTGAAACGGAATACGTAAAAGAAAAATCTACACTTCCACTAATTAGAGATTAAAATATTTCCCCAATTGTTATTTCCATTTATTTATCATAGTCGGTGTACATAGAAAAGCATGTCTTTTATTTTGCATAATTTGTATTATATTTATTTATATGTTGACTTGAAGATATGCCTTTTATCCATGGGAAGGACGATAGTAATTGATGTTGTCAATTATTTGGCTAGTGTTTTGAATTATGTGGAATTCATAAATTTGGTTATGGATGTGTGACATTTTGGTCCACTTCTTGAATGGCTCCATTCACTGTTCCTGTTTATGCATATTTATTTCATGTTGGACGGCACAAGAAGGATCCGCCTACTTTTTTTTTAATTTGGTTTACGTAGTTTGTATTAAAATCCTGATTAAATTTGAGTCATATATTGTAAGGTTCATTTAGAAGTTATGCTTTTAATTGAATTTTTTCATACGTAGGGCTTGAATCAAAAACCTCTTGTTAAGGGTGAAAGAATTCCTCCATTGCACCACAACTCATAATGATAACTATGTTTTAAGTGCGATTTGAACCGGGATTTGCCTACTTAGGACTTCCTTCGTTCTATAGTTGTTTATGTTATTATAAATAGTTATCTCGAATTATTTATTAATTTATAAAATTAAGATATAATTAATTATTATTTTTATTTTACCTTTTCAATTAATTCTATTTTTGAAATAAATATGAGCAAATTTGAAAAAAAATTTAAAAAGTTTTTAAAGGATAAATTAATGAAATTGTTATTTAGGGATAATTTCAGAGACCTCCCCTCAAGTTTGACTCAATAACATTCACCTCCCTTCTGGTTTACGATATTACACTTACCTCCCTTATTTTGAATTTTTGGTAACTATTCATTTCACTTATTAATTATTGATAGAAGGAATTATAATCTAACTAATTTGCCCTCTTCAAAATACTATTTTTTTATTCCTTGATAATCGATTTATTTTCATCTTCCATTGAAACCTTTTTGTTTAAATGAATTTATAATTTTATGCAATTCACGGTAAAATCACTTATAATGGTGTCAACAATTAAGATGAAAATATAATATGTTACGATGACTTAATTATTGAGCTGGAAAAGAAAATGATCAAAATTAGGATAAAATGTATGTTAAATTGTTTGCATTCCAGTCGATATGAAAATTGAGTTGCTCCATTTTTCAAGTTTCAATATTTGATATAAAAATCATTTTCAATAAAATTTGACAAATAAATCGGTGGCATCAACTCTAAAACAAATTTAGCATAATGAATTAATGGAAGATGAAAAATATTCTTCATGAAAGATGAAAATATTTATTTTATAACTTTTTTTTTAAAAAAAAAAAAGCTTGTTTACAAGATAGGATATATTAAAAAGGGTAGATTAGTCATATCATAATTTTTACATTAATAATTAATAAGTTGAATGAATTGTAACCAAAAACTCAAAATAAAGGAGGCAAGTGTAATATTGTAAATCACAAGAGAGGTCAGTGTTACGAAGTCAAACCTGAAGGGAGTAATACTTCTTCCATCTCAATTATTTTTTTTTATTTTTTTTTATTTTTTTGAAATTTATCGTCTAAAATAAACCTTAAATATTTATGTGACTATAAATCACTTCATTGAGGAAAAAATGAGAATCTTAAAGTTAAGTTATTTCTAAGTTAAAGTTGAGGACACTTGTAAATTTTTTCAAATTTTTAGCTAAAAACATTTAATAAAAACACTTTATCATCTGTTCAATCATAATAAATTATAATTCATTTAAAGGTGTTTTATCAGGCGAGCCTCGAGACAGAGTAAGCCCCGTTAATTTAGATATATGCGTGGACGTTGATCGAGTTTTTATTTTGGAGCATAAGCCCATAAAACCTCTTTCAATTTTTTAAGCAAATGGGGGTGGGGGGTGGGGTGGGGGGGTGTAAATCAACATGTAAACTATACAGTAAACATGCCTGGTTTGAGGCTTCAAAATGTATTGTTTTTCGTTTTTTAAGAGTTGATTTATAAATTTTTACTCAATTTATTCAAAAAGTCTAATTAGTTTGTTTTAGATAAGCAGTACTTAATTATTGTTTTATTGATTTTGATCTACATTTTAAGTGAAGCAGATTTGTGTCTAATTACACTATTTTTTTAGTTACAATACTTTATAAAATACTAAAAATTTATGGAGTTTATGTCGACGCTTCGAGATTTATGCCACATTCGATACAATAAAATAACACCTCGTCTTATGCATTGTGTTTTAAAACACTAAATATTTAAATAAAATTTATTGATAAATTTAAATAATATATTTTAAAATACAAATTATAATTTAAATATTTAAATAAAATTTATTGACAAATTTAAATAATTATTGACGTATTCCGCTGTAATAAAAAAACATATTGAGGAGCATTGGAAATAGAAAAAGATGGGCTAAACCGACTGTTCACACTGCGGACCCCACGAAGCAAAAAAGGCTAAAATAATATTCCTAATATACTATGAACATTTATTTTATTTTTTGGTTAAAAGCATCTACTATGAACATATTAAAATGGACAAACTTTTTTTATTTTTCACAAAAAGTTGCAAATAGTGTAAGCAAAATTATGGTCAAAATATGAATATGCAGATTGCCAGTATAACTACCCACCTACTACTATAAATATTACACAGCTAAAACGTTCTTGAAAAACTCAAACGTGTCCAATCCTTATCCTTTCTATTTTTTCAAGAATCGAATTGGGTATTTGTAAAACATCTAAAGATTGGATTTTTTTTTCACTGTGTAGAATTTGGTTTTGATCTGAGAGTAAGAGAGATGGAGGGTGTAGATTACTTGGCTGATGAGAGGAAGAAAGCTGGATTTGATGTGGATGAGATGAAGATTGTTTGGGCTGGTTCTCGTCATGATTTTGAACTTACAGATCGTATCTCTAAGCTTGTTGCTAATGATCCTGTAAATCCCTTTTCATTTTTTTAAATTTTATCCTCAATTTAATGATTTTTTGTTTGATCCCTATTTGGGTATGGAATGGCTGTCGGTAGATGTAAATCAGGCTTTGCTGTGATTTTGTTTAGGTTTAGAATTGATGATTTGCTGAGGGTCTTTCGGAAACAGTCTCTCTACCGAGGAGAGGTAGTAGTAAGGCCGCTGTACATTGGGTTTGTAGTTGTTAGAGCTGTGATTTATTCTTCTTTGGTTGTTGTTTTTTGGGTGTTTAATGTTTTATTTTCTTGTTTTTTGTACATGCATATGGTGATAATGGAGAGAAAATTCATGATCATTAACTGTGTTTTAAGGGGGAAAATATTTGATTTTGATAAGTTTTAGGCAGTCAGTAATGTGTGTGATTTAACTGGATATGTTGATGATGGAGAGGAAGTCCTTCTTATGATAATTAACTGTGTTTTAAGGGAAAAAAGATTTGATTTTAAAAAGTTTTAGGAGCCAGTAATGTGTGTGATTTAACTGATATAAACTGATTTTGATTCTCTTTTATCTGTTTTTATTTTTTATTTTTTTATCTTGGAGTGTTTGATGCTTTATTTTCCTTTTTTTTTTTTACATGGTAATGGTGATGATGGAGAGAAAGTCCTTCTTATGATCATTAACTGTGTTTTAAGGGGAAAAAGATTTGATTTTGATAAGTTTTAGGGAGCCAGTAATGTGTGTAAATTAATTGGATATGGTGATGACGGAGAGGAAGTCCATCTTATGATCATTAACTGTGTTTTAAGATAAATTTGATTTAGAAAAGTTTTAGGGAGCCAGTAATGTGTGTGATTTAACTGATAAAAACTGATTTTGATCCTCTTTTGTCTGTTTTTTTTTAGATTGTTTGATGCTTTATTTTCTTGTTTTTTTTTTTGGTACATGGTTATGGTGATGATGGAGAGAAAGTCCTTCTTATGATCATTGTGTTTTAAGAGAGAAAAAGGTTTGATTTTGATAAGTTTTAGGCAGCCGGTAATGTGTGTGAGTTAACTGATATAAACTGACCACATTCTGGAATTGAGCTTTCATCAAACATTATTTAGTAGGCTAATTTTTTTTGACGTGGAATGATGAATCATTGTTTGGTGTGAAAACTGCTCTGATGTTCTGAAGAAAGAAAAACGTAAACACAACTAGTGCAGGTGGATTAGAATCTTTTGGTAGGAACAGGGACAAGTTTTTGATTAATGCTAACATGGAATTGATTTTAAGATGATTTGGTCAGTAAAAGGTTTTTGCTGTAGTACTCGCTCTTACAGCTCCCTTTTTTTTTCCTTTTATGTACTGAAATCCATGTCCCTCTATGGGTTTGGAGAGCCTGGCTGGGTGGGGCTGTCTAATGCTTTCTGTTATATGTTTCAACAACGATTCTGATGCTGAAAATCTATGGTACCGGTCAAAACAATAGTTTTTTTTCAATGTGATCTGAAATAGAATTTCCATTTGGTACATCGTAACGGACCATTGGTGTCTGTGAATTGCAATTTAGCTGGTGATCATTTTGGGGTTGAAAGTTGATCAAAGACTTTTTACTGGCATAAATTTATAATGACTTGGTTTCAGAAGTAAAATTGAACCGAGCAGGTGTTATGTTGTTTGATGCGTGTCATTTTTGAGGGTTGAGGGGGAAGTTTTTAGAAGAGGGTATTGTCTTGTTTTGACAATTATATTTGTTTCTGCTCCTTCTCCATTTTAAATGTCTAATATCTACCGAGTGTCATTGTGGGATATAGGGCTTCAGTAAGGAAGGAAGAACTATGCTTCCTAGGAAAGAGCTATTCAAGAACACTCTAAGGAAGGCAGCATATGCATGGAAACGGATCATTGAACTTCGTCTATCTCGTATGACTTCATTTTAGTTTTTTAATCCTTTTCACGAGTTCTGCCAAAAAAGAGGCATCTAATCGAAGTTTTCTGTTGTTTGCTGATTGACTTGAATTTCATTTCTGCAGAAGAGGAAGCCACTATGTTAAGGCGTTACGTAGATGAGCCTGCTTTTACTGATCTTCATTGGGTAGCCTCTTCTTTTGTGTTTTGCTTTTACATATGTTAAATTTTGCAATGCTGCTACCTTTGCATTCGTTATTTACATGCATAATGCGCTTGAAGACTAAAAGACACTAAATTTAGAGTTGGTGCAATAGTCTTTTCCCCTTCCGTTTTCGTTGCTTCAAACCCAAGGATTGTCGTTCACCTGCCAACATTTTTTTTCATTAGGGAATGTTTATACCTGCCTTAAAAGGACAGGGCACAGATAAACAGCAGGAAAAGTGGCTGCCGTTGGCTTACAAGATGCAAATAATTGGCTGTTATGCTCAAACTGAACTTGGTCATGGGTCCAATGTGCAAGGCCTTGAGACCACTGCCACATTTGATCCTCAAACAGATGAATTTGTCATTCATAGTCCAACATTGACGTCAAGCAAGGTAAGAATGGTCCACTGCTTGTTTTCCTGTATTCCTTTTGCAAAACAATTCTAGATTTTAAGCATCATGAGGAATGATGCTCAAAATATATGATATTCTATTATGCAAGATATGCCTCCTGTGATCTTTGGTCTGCTGCTATTTTGTTTTATCATCCAATATGCTATTGAAATGAATGTATCATCTCTATTAACACAGTATTCATCAAGATATAGAGAATTTCCCTGATCTCTAGCTTTTTTACATTTTTTAATAGTGGTGGCCTGGTGGATTGGGTAAAGTGTCTACCCATGCTGTTGTGTATGCTCGTCTTATAACAGATGGTAAAGACTATGGGGTTAATGGTAAGTCAATGATTTATATGTTACAAACTGTTGCAATGCATGTCACTTTCAGGGAAGATGTTTGCGTTTGATTGACTATTCATATTGTAGGTTTTATTGTCCAACTACGGAGCTTGGAGGACCACAAACCTCTTCCAGGTGTTACTGTTGGAGACATTGGAATGAAATTTGGGAATGGAGCATACAATTCCATGGATAATGGGGTGTTAAGCTTTGATCACGTGCGCATTCCAAGAGATCAAATGTTGATGAGGTTTGTGGTTTTCCATTATCGAGTTATATAGCTCTTTCCCTCCTTTTTCCTTTTGAGTGTATGTATGACGGCTCCAAGATTACGCCCCTTGTTATACACTTTTTAGTTTTAGTTTTTAAAAAAAAAAAACATATTCATAGCCCTCTAGTTTCAGCTTCTTGTGTTTAAGTACATAGTCTTAGGAGTAGCAATTCTGGCAGGGTTTACCTGGAACGAGAAAAATAAGCTTTATCTATTAGGAAATTTTGAAATTTCTGGCCTCTAATTATATAAAACAAAAATTACTGTTCAAATGTTACTAGGCTGAATCCCATGGGCGAGCCAAGAACCACATCTCTCTCTCTCTCTCTCTCTTCTGTATCAATGATTTTGATTTCAAGTGTTTGGCTTATTACCATATTATATTAACATGGTAGTTATTATATTTGCTTCCAATATTTCAGGGTTTCACAAGTTGTAAAGGAAGGAAAATATGTTCAATCTGATATTCCTCGACAACTTCTTTATGGGACCATGGTATATGTACGGCAATCAATTGTAGCTGATGCTTCCCTTGCAATGTCTCGGGCTGTGTGTATTGCAACCAGATACAGTGCCGTTCGTAGACAATTTGGCTCTCAGAATGGTGGACAAGAAACTCAGGTAATCTTGTAAGCAATCTGTCAGTAGTTGAATAAGTTGTCATTTGCTTATGCCTTGCATTTAACTGGTGCAAATAAAAAGGGGCACTTGTATTAAGATTTTCAATTTAATATTGATCTTTCCCTTTCCAAAACAAAAGAAAAAAAGAAGGTTCTTTGTGGTTTATGGAATTCATTTGCTTATTCCAAAGTGAAACCCATACCATACAGCTTTCCATATCAGTGCTGCACTTCCGCTAATGTTGGCCAGCACAAATCCAACTTCTGTACCAAGGGCAATCTCTTGTCTTGTCAGTATTTGAGTGGAGAGGGTGAGTTATGATGTCTGCGCGTTGGTTAATAAAGGGGGTGGGTGAGTGAAAGGACTTGCACTTTTATATTTCCATTTGCCATTGATCCCTTATAAAAATCCCCAATACCCACCTATGTTGGATTAAATGGCATAAAGAGACATTTACCATGACTTTCACAATTGCCTCTTGGTGATTTCTTGAAAAATCTAATCCGACAGGGGAAGAGGGAGAATATTATCAATAATCATGTTATTATGTGTTAGAATAGTCAATGAGATCCCGCATGGTAGCAGTTTTAAACAGTACTATGACCTGGAAAATGAACATAAGATTTTTGAGGGGACCTTTTACATGATGACAAAGAATTAAAACTATGCATATCTTTTGTCATGCCTCGAGCCTACACCCTGGGAGGGACCAGCACCCGATGTCATTGTTGGCTCGACCGTACCCATAACATGGCATAGCATTGACCATGCATCTAGACATGAGCAGAAATATGATCTAAAAGCATTTGAAGTAAAGAAGGGTCAAAACTCAAATGTCTTAAGATCATAAATGACTCAAAGGTCAAACCAAGATACATGTCATGAAAACAAACAAACTAACTATCTATGAAGCCTCTAACATAACTGAAAACTGTTGCTGGGACAAGGCCCCCGGCATACCTTAAGCTGAACATACTGTGCTGTAAATAGAGACTATGCCCCAAAAGTAAAGTGGGGCTCACCAGATAGCTGAATGTAGGAACTTAACGTGTTGCTTGATCATCTGTCTTAGTACCTGAGTCTGCATTTTTTTAAAATGCAGCTCCCCTGGCAAAAGGGGAGTAAATACATATGGAATTGCACTGTATGTATTATGGAATATGACAGAATGAAACATAATAGAGGTACATGGACTGAAAGGATATCCAAAGAATCATAATAAGTAGGGAAGGAATTAAAAGATTCTCATCATAAAACTGACCTTGACATTTTCATCTTTCATCACAAATCAGTTCATTGGGGGAAACGTAAGTGAACTTTTGACATAAAACATTCTTTAAGTAACACAATTTAAATGACTCAAGTGCTCATGAAAGTATCTGAGTAAATACAAATAGTTAAATCCCAACCATTTTGACTGATATGTGGTGTGAGATGCGACTCACAAGTATGAGATGCGGTCACATCTCGGCGAAATTTTCTGTCCTTGCTCTTTAGAAGCAGAATTCTGATCGACGAATGGTTCAAACCATACCCCGAAGGTATGAGGTGTTTCATCTGTAGGGTGATGTAAATCATTGCACATGTGATATTTTTACCAAAACATCTCCCAGCAAAGCCAATTGATCTGCCCAACATTTTTGGACATTGCAGACTACTGTAGTGCCTAGGAATCTTATGGCTTAAGTAACTCACGTTCATTAGTCCTATGTGACTCCGAGAAAAGAATTTCTCTGCTGACTGAGCTTGATGAAGTTTTTGGCACCTCAATAGTACAAAATCTGTTTTCCATGTATTCCATAGTACTTGGCTCAACATCATAGATTATGTTTTTCCCAGTCAAGTTAATATTGTCAGGTGACTGCACATCGTCATCGTTTATCAGCTTTAAGAGTTGTGATTAATGCTCCTACTGCATGGCACATGCTTTGTGCAGGTGATTGACTACAAAACTCAGCAAAACAGGCTCTTCCCCTTGTTAGCTTCTGCATATGCCTTCAGATTTGTTGGTGAGTGGCTGAAATGGTTGTACACTGATGTTACCCAAAGACTTGCAGCAAATGATTTCTCAACATTGCCTGAGGCACATGCATGTACCGCAGGATTGAAGTCTTTGACCACCAGTGCCACTGCTGTAAGTGCTGACAACAACTTTGATTGTCCACCGACCTTTACTTTCTTGCCCTTTTACAACCAGTCATGGATGCTGTCATCCTTGTCTGGGGCTTTTGGGTTATCATTCTAAGTTTTTTACATGAGTCATCCATATACCTAACAACATAGATGTCAATTTCTGTAAAAAGTAAAATTTTATAATATGCATGCGGAAAGCCTAATCAGAAAAATATATGGCTGGCCACATGATTAAATTTTGCACGTCTTAGAGTTTTTGTTCTTACAACTTGTACCGTTTGGCAGGTTAAGGCTCTGCTATGATTGATGTGTCTGCTACAATGTAGTCTCCTAAACAATCTTCATTTGTATTAGGATAAGAGATTAGCAATTAGGTTTTCTGCAACGGTGGCTTGTACTGCTTATAAATAGTCAAATTTCTTGTCTGACAAAAGAGTTTAATTTGGACCTGCTCCTCTTTAGCTTCAAGAAAGAACTGTTACGTTATAAAATGGAGGAAAAGCAATTCTTAAGTGCTGATTTGAATCCAATATCATACCATTTAACATAACATGCTTCTTGTGTGGTTGCATTTCATTCCAGGATGGAATTGAAGAATGCCGAAAATTATGTGGAGGTCATGGTTATCTTTGTAGCAGTGGGCTTCCAGAATTATTTGCCGTTTATGTCCCTGCCTGTACTTATGAAGGAGATAATGTTGTGCTACAGCTACAGGTAAACTAAATTTTGTATGGAGTTTGACATACCAGTTCTCAGTTTTTCTATGCCTTCCACTCATCCAAAGGGAAAGATCAAAATTTTGCTAGTTTCCATTTTATTCCAAAATTTTGAAGTTCTTATAAAGTGATGGTGTGGAGTTAGAGATTCCTTTAGCTCAGCTGGTTCCATAGCGCCATAGCGGTCATTTAAGCCTGTCAATCATATTTACCTTTTTGGGTGCAGTACCATCAAAATGAACAAATAAGTAAAAACATAAATCCTTTAAGCTTGAGTTTCTCATTGATTTTAAAAAAATAAAATATCCAGCAGTTGTATTATTGTTTCTGGTTTTTTCGGTTCAATATAATCTTTTTTTTTGTAAAATAAGAGAACCAGCAAAGAAGTATTGAGGAATTTCTGGAAAATGTAAAATTCTTATATATAGTATTTCCAATATCCTGTACTTCTTCCCTCACTTATCATGATCTTTCAGAAGTTATAGATGTTCTATAATTAAGTCAATCAGTGTTTGGAACTAGAAATTGTGCAGTCGCTGAACCAAGGTACATTTTGTCACTTTTAAGTACTGAGATCATTTTCGTTACAGAGGAGACTAAGGTAATCTTTTTGGAATGGAGGAAGTAGATAAGAAAGAGTTGATGATAGCAGGTTGATTTTCTTAAAATCAATGGACAAATTTAAATGTTTATAGAATCGGTGGTTGAGCAACCTTTCCTATACTAAATTTTGTGAGATTGCATGTGGCTTCACAATGGTGATCTGTTGCGGGTGTTTTGTCTATTTCTCCCAAAAGCAAGTGAACTGCAATAGATGCTTATCTATTTTATGTAGACTTAATGCATAGTGTTCTAATCCTAGTATTATATTTTAGACCCCGTTCTCCACTATGAACCATGCGGTGTTTCGTGTAGGTTGCAAGGTTTCTTATGAAGACCATTTCACAACTGGGCACTGGAAAGAAGCCAGTAGGTACCGTATCTTATATGGGAAGAATTGAACACTTGATGCAATGTCGTTCTGATGTGAAACAAGGTAAAGTCCTTGGCTCCTTGCAGCTGATCCTTCAATGTCATAGTTACAATTCGTTCTGAAAGCACTTATTGTAGTAGCAGTTGGGTTAGGAAAAGGATCCGCTTGTGATATTAGTTCGTGTAATTTCCTCGCTTTTACTTGCATAATGTCAAACATGTGAGAAAGCCTGTTGTTTCACCCTTCAAATATCCTCCTGTGTTTTCTGACCTACACAAAGTTAGTTTCTGATTGTGGTTTTCCCATCTCCTGCAGCCGAGGACTGGCTGAAACCTAGTGCAGTATTGGAAGCATTTGAAGCAAGGTCTGCCAGGATGTCTGTTGCCTGCGCTAAGAATCTTAGCAAGTTTGAGAATCAAGAAGAAGGTACTCACTTTTTAGTTTCTGCTGCTTTCTTTTTCACTTCTGTATTTTTTTTACTACCATCTACATTAACGTTTCTTCGTGAAGTTTCAGATGCAAATGTTTAATTTAACGATCACTCGGTGTATTTTTCTCGCAACCAAATTCAATTTCTAATTTTCTTGCTTTGTCCTCCTTTTTTTAGGCTTTGCAGAACTAGCAGCTGATTTAGTTGAAGCAGCAATTGCTCATTGTCAATTAATTGTGGTCTCCAAGTAAGTTTTTTTTACTGCAATCTCTTCGTAGTGAAATGCCAAACAATGTCATGACCCTGCGAACACAAAATCATAATTCATAAGTAACTATAAATATGAACTGTCCAAATAGAAAGATCACATTATTTACTGTATTGACTATTCGTTCTTCAGCTGTATTTGGTTTAAATGATCAAAATGTATTCACTCCGTCTTGCTGAAAATGGTGAATTTGTTGATAAGAGTTTTAATTTGTCTTGTAATGCATGGATTGTATCTCATGAAGGTTTATCGAAATTTGATTGACAAGGTTGTGGAATTTAGACCTTTGTTTACTATTACTTCTTTTATCTCATGAAGGTTTATCGAGAAATTGCAACAAAACATTCCTGGTAGAGGGATTAAGCAACAGCTGGAGGTGCTTTGTGGCATCTATTCACTCTTCCTTCTTCACAAACATCAAGGAGATTTTCTCTGGACAGGCTACATCACCTCAAAGCAGGGGTCGCTTGCTAACGACCAGCTCAGAGCCTTGTATTCCCAGGTTCGTCTCGTTAAACTTATACTGTCATTCCTGTATTTCTAGGGTGGAATTGTTTTCACTGATCCAGTTCGTGTTTAATATCAGCTTCGCCCAAATGCTATATCACTGGTTGATGCATTTAACTATACCGATCACTACCTTGATTCAATTCTTGGACGTTATGATGGAAACGTGTATCCAAAACTGTATGAGGCTGCATGGAAGGATCCTTTTAACAAATCAGACATAGCAGATGGCTTCCACGAATATATTAGGCCACTACTCAAGCAGCAACTACGAACTGCTAAGCTGTGAAGCGCAAGAACTGCAGCAAATACACACATAGTAGAACTGTTGTTCTGTGCTGTGCCAATAAACTAGATTTTGAAATAGCAACATCCTTTATGACTATAAAGTGGTGTTGTTTTGAATAAGATTATTGAACTTTTGAAAGGAAACTGTTATGTATGCTTTAGCTTTTTTTCCTCCCAGAATTATGAATAAGAATAGATTGATTTTTTGCCTCAAATATGAGTTCCCTGGTGTTTGGAGCCTTTTATTTTTAACAAGTATCCTGTATAATCTGTCTGATTAATAATATACTTTCACAGTCTATCATGAAATCTATGACAAAAAGGTTTTATGCTTACTAGTACTTATGAATTATTGCCTATAGCTTACACATAAATGGTCATAACATTTTGTGTTTTATGAAAAATTATTTCACCTTTTTATTTCCTTTAATTATAGCTTTCTTATCTGTTTATTTCCTTTTCTTTTAATCATCTTTTGGATAAAGAACAAACACGAGTGAAAACGAAGTTGATTCTAATAAAGATATTTTTTTTTTTCTGGTTTTCAGCGAGATGTATAATGTTAATTATGCTTAAAAATAAGATTTTTTTTTTAATTTTTAAAAACAAATTAATAATAAAATAACATGAAATTTGGAGGGTTAGAAGTTAGAATAGTACTTTTCACTAGTTATTGTTGTGGAGATTACTTTTGAATCTTGTGTTTTTCAAAATGCTCTTTAGTCCTGTGGTAAAAAGTTTTGAAATTAAAGAGTTTGCAAAAAAAGGAAAAATACGTTTTTTTGGAATGAACTAAAAAGGAAAGTAAGATGTCCTGGATCATGGTTTGTATTTGGTTAGAACGTCAGCTTTAGTCCAAACATTATATTTAGTTCATTAAATTCAGAACTCAGTTATTTAACATAGATCGATATATATCACTATCCTATATTTCTCCTAGCTCGGCCTCTGTCTACAAGCCCATAGTAAAATAGCGCTTGTGTAATGAGTCTCTGCATATTGATGTATTTTAATTTGCTAGTTGTTGGTGTGGCCTTGTCTAACAAGTAACTTCAATGTTCACTCAGCTAGATTACTACCTTTATAATGTTAAATGTTTAATTGAAGAATTAAAAAAATGTATGTAAGAGTGCTGGTATAACCACATACTTTAACTACTCAATCTTGGTAGTCCATAATGATCAGAGTCGAAACATGAGCCTATTAGTGAAGCAAATTCAATGAAGCAACAACTGGCACCGTATCTAGCTATACATAGCACACATGAAAATGTCTAAAGCCCTTCTCCTTTTTGTTATAACTATCCAAGATTGGATTTTGTATTCTGTTTCATCCCTGAGAGAGAGAGAGAGAGAGATGGAGAGTATAGATTACTTGGCTGAAGAGAGGAAGAAAGCTGAGTTCAATGTTGATGAGATGAAAATTGTTTGGGCTGGTTCTCGCCGTGCTTTTGAAGTTTCAGATTATATCTCCAAGCTTGTTGCTGATGATCCTGTAATTCCTTTTTTTTCTCCCCATTTTTTAAACTTATGTTTTGACCCTTTCTTGTTGGATAATTTTTGTGTATGGCTGTCAGTGACATTTCTGAATAATGACTCTCTTGAGCTGAGGGTCTATCAGAAACAACCTCTCTACCTCCACAAAGGTAGGGGTAAGGTCTGCATACACTCCAGTCTCCACTAACCCCACTTGTGGGGTCACACTGGGTATGTTGTTGTTGTTGCTGTCAGTGACATGATCAGGATTTGTCTTTTATCTTTATCGAGTGTCATCGTGGGATACAGGGCTTCAGTAAGGAGGAAAGGACAATGCTTCCCAGGAAAGAACTATTTAAGAACACTCTAAGGAAGTCAGCATACTCATGGAAACACATCATTGATCATCAGCTTTCTGGTATGACTTCATTTTAGTTTTAAATATTTTTTCAAATGTATTCTGCCAAAGAAGAGGCATCTAACTGAAGTTTGTCACTGTTTGCTAATTAAATTGAATTGTCATTTCTGCAGAAGAAGAAGCAGAAAGGTTAAGATATTTTGTGGATGAGCCTGCTTTTATTGATTCTCATTTGGTAGTAACTTCTTGTTTGACTACTATTTTTACATACATATGCCAATTTTGAAGTTGTTGTTCTAGTCTTTTCCCTTTGCGTTTCATTTGCTTCAGGCCTTAGGATTATGGCTCACCTGCCACTGTTCTTCTTCGTTAGGGAGTGTTTATACCCGCTATAAAAGGACAGGGCACAAAGGAACAACTAAAAAAGTGGTTGCCGTTGGCATACAAGATGCAAATTATTGGCTGCTATGCTCAAACTGAACTTGGACATGGGTCCAATGTGCAAGGCCTTGAAACCACTGCCACATTTGATCCCCGAACAGATGAATTTGTCATTCATAGTCCAACACTGACATCAAGCAAGGTGAAAATTGTCCAACACTTGCTATATAATACATTCTTATGCAAGATATGTATTGTCCTATATGACATCGTTGGCCTGCTTCTAGTTTGTTTTTCTGTTCAATGTGCTATTCTGAAAGGGCTTACAACATGCTTTTTTATTAAGAATAAGTGAATTTCACTGATCATTGTTACGATGTCAATAGTGGTGGCCTGGTGGATTGGGTAAAGTCTCTACCCATGCGATTGTGTATGCTCGTCTTATAACAGATGGTAAAGATCATGGGATTAACGGTATGTCAATGATTCTCAGGTCACAAAACAGTGATGCATGTCAAACTTTCAGGAACTATGCACTCACATTTTATTGACTATTCATTTTTCAGGTTTTATTGTCCAACTACGGAGCTTGGAGGATCACAAACCTCTTCCAGGCATTACTGTCGGAGATATTGGAACAAAATTTGGAAACGGGGCATACAATACCATGGATAATGGAGTACTAAGATTTGATCACGTGCGTATTCCAAGAGATCAAATGCTGATGAGGTTTGTGCTTTTCCTATTTCTGGAATTCATGTTTCAGAGTCTCATGATTAACACAATGGGGTATTATATTTGACCCTAAAATTTCAGGGTTGCGCAAGTTACCAAGGACGGAATATATGTCCAATCTGATGTTCCTCGACAACTTCTCTATGAGTCCATGGTATATACTCGTCAAGCACTTGTAACATATGCTTCTGGTGCTTTGTCTTGGGCAGTGTGTATTGCAACGAGATATAGTGCTGTTCGTAGACAATTTGGTTCTCAAAATGGTGGACAAGAAATTCAGGTAATTTGGTTCTGATCTTTTGTTCCTGCATTCCATTTATAGCATACTCATATTGGACAATTTATGTTTTTCCCAGTCAAGTAATAGTGTCTGGTGACTGCACTTAACCATCGTTGTGGATTAATGCTCTTACTTACACGCGTTTATGCAGGTGATTGACTACAAAACTCAGCAAAGCAGGCTATTCCCCCTGTTAGCTTCTGCATATGCCTTCAGATTTGTTGGTGAGTGGCTGAAATGGTTTTACACTGATGTAACTCAAAGACTGCAAGCAAATGATTTCTCAACGCTGCCTGAGTTGCACGCAACTACAGCAGGAATAAAGTCTTTGACAACCACTGCCACTGCTGTGAGTAGTGACAATTTAATTCTCTGACTATTGATTTGAATACAATATCGCGCCATCTAACATAACTAGTGTGTTCCCTGAATACAATTTTTATTCCAGGATGGAATTGAAGAATGCCGGAAGTTGTGTGGAGGTCATGGTTATCTTTGTAGCAGTGGACTTCCAGAATTATATGCTGTTTATGTCCCTGCCTGTACATTTGAAGGAGATAACGTCGTGCTACTACTTCAGGTAAAAACTAATTTTCATATGAAGTTTGACATATATACGCGTTTCAAGTCCTTTCTTAGATCTAACACTCCACTATAAACCATGCTGTGTTTCATGTAGGTTGCAAGGTTTCTTATGAAAACTGTTTCACAGCTGAGCTCCGGAAAGAAGCCAACGGGTACCATAGCTTATATGGGGAAAATTGAACACTTGATGCAATGCCGTTCTGATGTGGAACAAGGTAAATCCTTGCAGATCATCCTTCATTGTTATAGTTACACTAGTGATATTAGTATATGTATATCCTGTTTGACCGAGCTTTTAAAATCAATTTATTTTAAAAAGTGCTTATCAAAAAAGTACTTTTGATGAGAAACAGTTTGTGTTTAACCAATAAATTTGAAAAGTACTTTTTGTGAAAAACTACTTTTTTTTTAGATTCTGAAAAAACAATTTTTGTTACTTTTTAGAAACACTTATTTTCTTCCACAAGCTTGGTCAAACAGGATAGTAATCTTCTTATGTTCTTCGCTTGAACTTGCATAACATCAACCGCGTAAAAGTAAATCACTAGTTGTGGTTGTTTTCCATCTCCGGCAGCCAAGGACTGGCTGAAACCTAGTGCAATATTGGAAGCATTTGAAGCAAGGGCTACCAGGATGTCTGTTGCCTGTGCTCAGAGTCTTAGCAAGTTTGATAATCCAGAAGAAGGTCCTTACTTTTAAGTCTTCTTCAATGTAAAAGTTTGATTATCGATCGAGTATAGGTTAAAGAACTTCCTTGCTTTACTCTCCTTTCACTAGGCTTCCAAGAACTTGCACCTGATTTAGTTGAAGCAGCACTAGCTCATTGTCAGTTGATTGTTGTCTCCAAGTAAGCTTTGCGATATTATGGAAATTTGGATATATATGTTGAGAACATTGTTAATTCTTACATGTCTTTCATCTCATTGAAGGTTTATCGAAAAGCTGCAACAAGACATTCCAGGGGAAGGCATTAAGCAACAGCTGGAGGTGCTTTGTTGCATCTATGCACTCTTCCTACTTCACAAACATCACGGAGATTTCCTCGTGACTGGCTACATCACCTCAAAGCAGGGGTTATTTGCTAATGAGCAGCTCAGGGCCTTGTATACTCAGGTTCGTCTCGTTGAATTTGTCATCTGTCATTCCTGTTTAATTTGTTGTGGTGGATTATTTTTTGTATTGATGTATATATTACTCTTTAATATGATCAGGTTCGTCCAAATGCTGTATCGTTGGCTGATGCATTTAACCATACCGATCATTTCCTTGGTTCAATTCTTGGACGTTATGATGGAAATGTGTACCCAAAACTGTATGAGGCTGCGTGGAAGGATCCTCTCAACGAATCAGATGTACCCGATGGCTTCGATGAATATATCAGGCCACTACTCAAGCAGCAACTGCAGACTGCTAGATTGTGAATGAAGAATTGCAGAAAACAGATATATAACTACGACTGTTGTATTGTATTGTGGACACTAAACTTGAGTTACAAACTTATTTGAATAAGATTATGGAACTCCTGAAAGTGAGCTGTAAGGTGTTAAATATTACTCCCTCTGTTCAGTTTTACTTGTCTACTTTGGATTTTGCACGATCCTTAACATAATGATTGATATGAGTATTTTACCACAATAATCATATTAATTAATATTGTCTTAAATCTTGATAAATGATTTGAAAAATAAGTAGTTAACGTTAAGGATAAAACATGAAAAAAATTATATTATCTTAGTGAACCAGTAAAAACGTATGGAATGAGTAGGTAGTAGTCTAACAAAAAGGAGGAGCATTAAGAAGTTGTGTTGATCATAGAGTAAGGTGGGATGGGATATCCATAAATTTATACCTTCAATCAAATAAAAATATCAATTTTATATATCCAAAACTTAATAATGAATATATTATTTTCTTCCATTTGCTAGGCATAGGATATATTAGTCCGCTAACCAAACATCCCCTACCTTTCACTTATGGTGGTAAGATTTCAGTAAATAAACAAGAAAATGAAATTATTGTGCAAACCAAATGACCCCTACCTTTCATTAATTAATAATTAAGTGCTGAGAGTTCATGTACAAACACATTATGTACTAATTAGCTTGACTACTTGATATAAACATTAAATACAAATAATTTTTTACGCAATAATTATAAGTTCGATAGTCATTCTCCATTGATTTTTTTCGTTCTTATATAGTTCCTAGCTCCTATATATACTTGGGAAAAAAAATAGTTTACATGGTAATAAATTAAAAGTAGTTAAAAAGTTTGAATGGTGATTAGTCCAATGATGACTTAATACAAGACCAGTAATAATACAACACCATCCATGCACAATCTAGATTTTTTTAATCTTTGTGCTTTGCTCCTGTTCCAAGTTTGTAGCCACAACCAAAAAAAAAAAAAAAAAAAAGTGAAAAATGAAAGATCATGTAATGATATTTTTTTTTTAAAAAGTCAAAAGGCACAAAAGCAAAAGACATGATTAAGATTTTAGACTAACATTTTTAGTAAAAGATTAAGTTAAAATGTCATAATGCCTCAGTAATTTTTATATCTACTATGTATAGATAATTAATGATATTCTCTTAACTCGTGCTTCATGTGGGGAAGATTAATTTGAAGTCCGATTTATTGTTTTTGCCCGTCTATTAGCTAGTTACTTTTATTCGTAACTTGAAAAATGAGAAATCAGTGGATTTTGATAATCATAAATTATGGATGATAGTGTGTCATACATAAAATCTTCAAATAAGCTTAAAATCAAGGTAATGAGATGATTTTGTAAACATAATTCATATTGATAATTGATTATTTTTTTTAAAGTTATATAATGAAATTAATCTCAATATAGTTAATCTCAATATAACTTGTCTTTAAATTAAACGACTCTATAAAAATTGTTTTCCAGTGTGGTAAGTAAAATAGTTCTAGTTAAAGTTTCAATCAATCACCATCACTAAAAACTGGGCATCCAAACATATTGAAGTGCCTAAAAAGCACCTAATAAAAAGCACCAAAGTTTTGTTTTTCTTTTTAATAAATAAAATTCTTTGTTTTCTTTATTCATAATATTTAGTTTCTTTTTTTTACAAACTTTGTTTTCTTTATTGATTACTAAGATATTGTATCTATGGACTAGGATGAATTTGGCCCATCTATCCCTAAAATGCTTAAAGGAAATATCACAGCCAAAGGGGTAAGAGAAACTACAAAAAGTAGATTGAAAATCGGGTAAAAACCAACAAACGACCTCATTTTTTTTACTTGAAAATATACATTTAATCAACTTAGAAAAGCTAAATAAATGATTCATGTTCATTGGTTAAATTAATTAATCAAAATAAATTAATTCATATTCATTGATTGAAAACTTGAGTTCCAAAAAAATTAAATAAGGGTTAGAAGGATAAAGTTACATCATTTATTAATGCAAGTACAAATTAAAAATATGACATACAAAAAGGAACCGAGGGAGTATTGATTTTACCACTAGACCACATATGCTATTTAATGAAATATTTATGTAGTTTTAATTATACTCCTCAACTGTAATTTTGCACCTTAAAAAACTGAGGAACTCCGACAGTTTAATTAAAATTAAATTCAAAAAACTTTTTTATAATTTCCTTATACTTTGCGAGAAAAATAATCTTTTGATGTTCATCGATTTTCTTTAAGAAAAAAATCATTAAAATAAAATAGAGTCTGTTGGTTTTTAACGTTTTTTTAAAGTAGTGAGACACAAGTTAAAGTTTTTTAAAAAAACATTAACATTTTGTCATTTAAAAAACATTTAGAAATGTTACGAACTAAGAAAGGACAAATGTTTCACTTTGTGTTAGTAAAGCTTTAATGAAGGCAACGGACATTGAATGGAAAAAAAAAAATTACATAGAAAAGTAATTTGTTTTGTGACATCTACTATGCAAGTCCATTCTTATACAGTAAATTATTTCTACGTACTCATGTAACACAGAAGAATTATCATTGGAGAGCTATTTTATGATTGTAATACCACGTAATCATTATGTCAAATATCATATACTAACATACTAATTAGTTTTCTATATGATTATGGTACTTTCGATGAATTTAATATACTTTGGAAAATGATTTTTTTAAAAAATAAACTAAAGCATTTTAAGGAAGTATTTGAGAGTATTGCATTAACAGTAAAAAGTCTGCTGGCGAAGACGCTAAGATTACCATAATACAAAAATACTAAGGAAATAAAATGTATTTATTCCATGTTTGATTAATATAAAATTACAGAACAAGTTGTCTTAAAAAGTGAGATAACTAATCTCGAAATAACTTATTTCCCGAGCCCATAATGAAGAATGACTATTCTGGATAAGGTAACTTTTTAAAACGAAACTAAAAAGAAATGTAGTACAAATAAATTAATTTGCTTTCACTTTTTTTATTTTTCTTTGTATTATTCCATCTAAAGGAAAAAAGATAAATAAAGTGCCAAATGAGTTGAAGAACCAAAAACACTATAAGAAGCCTCTCTTCATGTTTTTCACTCAACTCAAAGAAAACTCCCATGGAAGAAAAACATCAATCTCCTATTATTTTCAATAACAATCAGACAACTCCATCTTCATCTCTAACAAAAAGATCAATAACCTTAAAACCATCAAAACAACAAAGCAATCACAACAAGAAAATCAAATCCAGTACTGAAAAAACCAAGAAAATTGATGACTCAAAACACCCAATTTACCACGGTGTTCGAAAACGAAGCTGGGGTAAATGGGTGTCTGAAATTCGCGAGCCGAGGAAAAAATCAAGAATTTGGCTTGGTACTTTTTCTACTGCTGAAATGGCTGCCAGAGCACATGATGTAGCTGCAATGGCCATTAAAGGTCACTTAGCTTTACTCAATTTCCCTGAATTAGCTCATCAGTTTCCTAAACCAGCTTCGAAATGCGCTAAAGATATTCAATCTGCAGCCGCGAAGGCTGCAGCTTTGAATATTTCACCAAGAAATTTTATGGAAAAACAGAGTAAATGTGAGTTAATGGAAATGCTCTGTTCTCCTGAAGAAACAGAGTCAACAGAATCATCATCTTCATCTTCATCTTTATCTTTGGGGAGTAATAATGAGGATCCTTTTCTTGATTTGCCAGATCTTCTACTGGATCTTACTCAAAAATTTGATAAATTTTGTTACTATAATTCAACATGGGATTTGGCTGGAGCTGTAAGCAATGACTCTAATTACTCTGGATTTTGGCCTCAAGAAGATCTCTATTTGTGGGAATACAGCCATGAAACCGAACTCGAAGTCCCACAGCTATAATAATATAATTTTTCGACGAAAAGTGAACTGATGCATGAATGCTAAAGATCTCAATTTGTGGGAGATTACAACAATGGAGGCTGGAGCCGTCACAGAACTATGGAGCATCAAAAAAAGGTTACAGTTCACCAATGATGTTGGAAACGACTGTTTACTTGTTTTCAAGCTTATATAACGTCACTCTTTAAAAGCTATTATTAAAGATTGCAGATATTTATTGAAAGCTCAATGTGTCGACTTTTTAGCAAGCGAAAGACCCAAGGATAAAGAAGATTTGCTAATTTGAGAAGGTGCGATAAGGAATATGATTTTTTTTTCTCTTTAACATTTTTAAGTCATGTAACTTATGAATGATTTAAAAAATTTCTAATCTTTTTTTTATGCAACAAAATAGAATAAATGAGTACGGAATTGACAGTCATCTTTTATGTTATGGCATTGTAAATAAACTGATGAATAAATTATTTTCTTGATTATTGTTTTTCAGTGACTGATAAATAAATAAATTATTAGGGGAATATAATTTAGGTTTCTTCTTTTGGTAATTTTTTTTTAGGGGAATCCTAATTTACCAACAATGGAAGAAAGTGAAACATGGAATCATGTGGAATTTATCATTTTACGCATGACGTTTGACAGGTTTTATATAATTCTTTTAGTAAATAAAATATTTTTAATTCTTCTGCAAATCAGAGCTTATATTCTCTGGAAAAAAAAAAAGAACACGTGAATAATTTAATCACTTTCCTTTTTTTTTTTTTTTCTATCCAATGAGACAAGGATATTTCTTCCTTTTTTATATATATGGCTCGTGTATGAAGTAGAGCCTTCGAACAATGATAAAATTATCTTTTATAAATCACAAACTCAAATTGTTGAGTCAATCATTTATAACATAGATAAGATTATTTACGTATAGACATTCAGAAGTAAAGTCAACATTCGAATTAGTTTATAATTTCTGAACTTGTATCAAACTTATAATTTATTTTTGTTATAAAATATACAAATATATATATTGAATGAGTGTTTTTTTTAAAAGAAATTATAAATCTCAAGTCTAAGAAAAAAATATTGTGTGATATGATTAATAGTTCAATACTATAGATCTGCCCCTGCCTACATTACTATATAGTTGAGAGAAACATGAACATTTGAAGCATTTAATTGTAAACATGGGATTGAATAAGACTTTCACATGGTAATAATTAATAAAGCTAAGATATATTAATACAATCATAGTTTAGGATACAAAAGGATACATTTCTATATCCCAAATTTAGGGAATGTATTTATTGTTATTGGTTTACAATAGTGACACATAACATCATTGTCCTAATTTCTCTTTCGATATATGTCAGCTTCATTAATTTCCTTAATATTTTATAAATACAATTTATTGGTTGTGTCAAACGATAAATAAAACATACCCACACTACTAAATTGGTTTAAATCAATAACAAATAGTCACACAAAGATCAACCTGGATTGCGATAGAATGATTAAGATTTTCTCACTCTTGATTAGATGTTTCGAATTTGAGCCTCTACGAATGAAACTTTTTTTTGTTGGACCATTGAAGATGAGATTGAATATGGAGTGAGAATTTTTTTTAAAAATAATCAGATAATCCTCTAAATTGATATCGGACATACAGTTATAACCATTGTTATGCGTCAATTATAAATAAATTGAAGTCTGCTGTATAACTTTTACTAACAATATTATTTCATTTAAGCTCATCAATTATCTCAATTTAATTGACCAACTAGGTTCAAAATTAAGATAAAAAACTGTTGTATAAATAAGTTAATAAATCATATAAAATATACTATTTCTTTTAAATATAAATGTTAAAGGTTAATATACCTTAAAAGTTAAAACCTCAAGTATATTCCAATTGAAGCTAAGGTATAATTAAAGGAAATTACAGCTAGTTGCTTCATATACTATGACACGTTACGTTTCAGATTAGTTTACCTTTACCACATGAAATTAGAAAATGTTTAGGATTTTTGTATTAATAAAAAAACACAAGCTGATTATTATCTGAATATGAAATTATTAAAAATGTACAGAAAATAAAAAGCAGGGTTTAAATTACTTTTTTTTTTCTTAATCATTGAAATCCTCTTTTGCTTTTCATGCATTTTTACCTCTTTTTCTTGTTTCCATTTTTTTTTAATTCCCCCACCCTATATACAGTAAACTCCCCACCCTACCCTAATAAGTAGCAAAACCATCAAGAAATTCTAGTCAATGAAGCAAGTGAAAAATATCTTTTATATTTTTAATGATGGTGTTTGGATCATCGAGTATCTATTATTTTTATCTGATATTGAATAACTTTGCTATTAATATTAAGCAGATATAAGAAGAAATTAATTAGTATTTTCATCTCAATTAAATATTGAACTCTGATTTCAAAATTTGTACCGCATTCATTAATCGCTAAATCACGCCATTCGGTGTTGAAGCAAAGTAAAAATCATAACAAAGATTAAAAGAAAAAAAATTAGCTCGATGTACGAAGTATTACATATTCAATAGGGTTCAAGGATAAGTCACACCCGAAGATGGTGAATGTAGGCAATCTACTCTGATGTACTCTCTCCGTCCACTTTTAGTTATCATGTTGCGCATTTCGAAAGTTAATTAGACTAATTTTAAAAGTTAAATTAGATTACATTAATTTGATATTTTGATAAAATTAGATATTAAAAAATTATACGAAAAGTACTATAAATTGCAATTTTTTGCATTTTAATATGATGAAAATATACATCATAAAATGTTAGTCAAATTTCTTATAGTTTGACTCAGAAAATATGCACAGATTAATAATACTTAAAAAATGTGGTCCAAAGGCATGGTAATTTTGATAGGACTTGTTACCCTCTAAGATTTAGCCAACCACATATTTACAATTCTCAAATTTAACTAAAGTTGTTCTCATTTTGATAACAAATACTCCATTATCTTAGTTAATTTGTCAAGAGCTGTAACATCCCCCAAAAAGAACACACAACATCAACAGTCAGAAATTAATTAAGTTTAACTTTCATGATTAGTTTCTTAATTATTCTCTCTTTTTTTAATCTTTCTTTATGTGGTGTCATGTTAATTAGCAATATATAGAGGTTATCCTTATTAATCAAATCAAATGTACTTTTCATGGTTGCAATAAAATATAGTATCTGCAGGTCTGATAATTAGGGCAATTTAAGTACAAATTAAAGACCCTCCAAATAGGGGAGAAAAGTTGGGTTTTTTCAGTCACATTCTAATTTCGTTTTGCTCATTCCAATCGTCAAGTCTGATCAACTAGACTATTTGTCCTGTCTCCGGTCTCTCACTTCATTCCGCTCTTTTTTTATATTGTCGCTCGAATAATAATCACATGTTTTATAATTTATATTAAAGGGATCACTGTGCCAAATTAGAAAATAATTAAAATTGTCATAGGAGGAATAAAGCTAAATTCTGCAAAGTGAAATATATTATTCATGTACAAGAACAAAGATATTCAAAAAATCTTAAGTGTCAAGACCAAAGTCCAAATTCCAAGCATTTTATGTAAATTATAAGAAATAAAATGAAAAAAGGTGAGATAATTACTTTGACTATTCTTTGGCACCAAACCTACAAAAGAATACGATATTAATTAATTAAAACAATCCAAAGTAGGAGTAATTTACACATCCAGGAATACTTTGTTTGTCTTTATTACTCCCTTCGATTAAAAAAAGAAAAAAATGTTACTTTTATATACATAAAAATTAACTTATAGAGTATCTTTTTATTTCATCCTTAATGACCACCTTTATGGCCAGTACACAAACAGAGACAGGCAAAAATTTTAATTTATGAATTTTAAATTATAACTCTTCTTGCTTACTGAATTTTGAATTTGATTATATATTCATATTATTGAATTATACCGAACACACAATTACAATGCTTTCTTGTTGCACACAAATATTATAGTATGTTCCGACGATAAATTTTAAAGCCATAAAATTACATGGATGTAATGATCTTTTGACTAATTAAACTATGCTATATAAATTGAAACGTATTAAAAAGGAAAAGAAAGCATGCAAATCTTTTGGTAGGTTATAGTTCAGTACAACATGCAGATCAGAATGATTAAAGTCAATGGACCAAGACTTGGATGATAAGCTAGAATCCCATTTACACTATACTTTATGCCATCTGAAATTGATAGTAGTACAAAATAATTATTTTGAATTTATTCTTAAAAACCTTATATTTTATATTGTTGACATGTCTCTTAACATAAGAATCTCTTTTGAGATGGACCAGGCCATATAGCGGAAAATTAAGTAATCACACGACTTAAGATAACATAATTTTAAAAAATTTCTATCATTAAAAGTTTCATTTTTCCTTCTCTTTCTTAACATCTGGATACATGACTCCAACTTTATCAGATACATTACAACTTTGTTTGTGTACAATCTATCTAGTACAAATGTTATTGTTGATACAAACCCCAATTATTTCAAACCTAAATTAATATGAATCTGATTTATAGTTATATATGTCACAACCCGAGCCTACACCCTGGACGTAGCCGGCACTCGAGAACCATTGCTGGTCCCCAAGCTAACCCTCATCTTGGCTGACTTCAAGCGGAAGACTAACTCAAGCATACAAAGCTTAAAAACTAAATAAAATTCATGAAAACTTAAATAGAAAGCTTTAACTCAAAAGAAAACTCTGAATAAAATAAATTATTCAACTCGCCATAAAATAGGCAACTTAAGTCTTTAAAACATTTAATAAAATAAATAATACAGACTTCTCAACTATACTGACTATCTATGAAGCCTCTAACCGGTAAAGATGGAAGTCGGGACAAGACCCACACATCCTGACTAAACTGAAAAGTAAATGAAATCCTCCGGAAACAAGGAGGCTCACCATAGCTAACTCGAACTCCCTGATGTATCAACGAATCTCCTGTTGATGATCCTGAATACCTGTGTCTGCATCATGAAAAGATGCAGGCCAAATGGCTCAGTAAGTGGAATGTACGATCATGTAAGGGGAATTCTAAAACATAAACATAAGCTTGAAACTTGATAAAAAGGAAACATACTTACTTTTTCTCAAACTTACTCAACTCAAGGAATACTCAAGGATACTCAAAACTACTCAACTTACTCAACTCAGAAGTACTCAAGGATAAGATACTCAACTCAGAGATTAGATACTCAACTCATGAATACTTAACTGAACTCATTTCACTATAAAGCAGTTTAAAACAAGTGCAATATAAAGAAAAGGAAAACTGTTTAAAAAATGATGTCAACTCATAATCACAAATTCATAAAAGACATACCATGCTCCCTCTCAAAGTCTACTTGTGCAATGCATGAATGAAGTCTCATACCTCAATTCATACTAAGCAGAACCCCTTGAGGAACCATGTAATTACTGTTGTGGGAGTTTCTCTAACTGACAACCATCACTTAAGAGCTATAGTGATGATACAACACTTTACCTCACGCTGCCAAGGACTATCATATACCTTGCCGAGGGTATATGATCTAACTCACTAAGTGGATCCACTAGTCTATGCGAAAAAGGTTCATCTAAAAAGTATGACCCTTTTCTAACCCATGATGGCTACATGGTTTATGGAGACTTGAGTTAATATGAACTCGCATCCCCATATCGGTGCTCAATACTACTCCCAAAATATACTTAGCTCATGTTTTTGTAAATCAAAACTCTTTCTTAGGTTTGAGATAATTACTCAAAAACTTAGCTTAAAAGCTCTCTTAGAATCTATGTTCCCTTTTCTTTTTCAAAATGTGAAAACATTTTCAAACTTCTTAGGAATACTTAGTTCCCATATACTTCTTTGAAGAAAATGAACTTTACTCTTACTCTTACTCTTACTCAACTTCAAAGCTTAAGTCTTAAAATAAAGTTTAAACATTTGTAAAAGACTTCTTAAAATATGGTTCACGCCGAATTATGGACTTGAAAGACTCAATGCAAGGTTTTTCAATAACCATAGATAGAACTCAAATACTTGGAACTCAAGAACTTCAATGATACTACAATTTCAAGAATGCTCAACTCAGAGGGTTCATGCGGAATTATGAGCATGAACTACTCAACTCAAGGACTCAAGGCTACTTCTCATCTCAAGATTGATCGACTTATAATGTTCATGCGGAATTATAGGCATGCACAACTCAACTCAACTCAAGGACTTCATGGGTAATAGGTAATAGTCCCATGATTAGGATTATAATCTCAGAAGGGTTAGGAACTCGATACTCAAGACTTAGAACTTGAAGATACTACTTATTCCAAAGATACTAAACTGATGGAGTTCATGAGAAAGTTATGGGCATGAACGACTTGACTCAAGGGTCAAACTATCAATAAGGAACTCAGGTATATGACTCTTCTCATTCTCATACTTACTTCTCAAAACTTAACTCAAATTGATGGTGGATCTCAAAGGATTCACAATTGAACTCAAAGACTTTCTTGAACTCTACTCTTAACTCTCTCTTGAATGTGAATTATGAATTCAAGAGTTATGGTTCATGATATGAAGGATCTAGGTGATAGTGTAGACTTATGAATACATTCTCCTCACTCTCATGCTCACTTACTCGAGTCTTGAAACAAGTTTCTAGAAGTTGTAAAAGACTCCTCAAAAAGACTCACAAAGACTTTCTCAAAATGTTCGAAAGAAATCTCAAGACTTAACTCTTAACTTTACCTTGAATTTGTATATTCATGTTATGAATGATTTCTAAGTGTTTGGAAGTATTTTGAAGTGTTTAGAATCAAAAGGGGTGAAGATACACTTCAAAAGAGCTCAAACGGGATAACCGACGGAGAATGAGTAGGGGCAGGCGACCCTGGCACGTTCCGGGCGTTGGGCGCCAGCCCCTAACTTCAGAGGCTGCATATGGGCGCACTGTAGGGGCGTCGTCCCATCCCCTTGGGCGCATCTGGGGCGCGCCGTGCCAGCCTCTCCCCAGGCTAAGTTCGACTTCACTTCTCGTTTTCTGATCCTAAATCGCTTTTAATCGTTTTCTTTTCTCAAATTTTTCTTAGATTCAATTACCCAACATAAGTACACACTAATCCATTCAAAACAACACTCAAAAAAATCACTTTCATCTCAAGAAATCATCAAAACCTACCAACAAAACAAGATTTAGAATGAACTTCAATAACACCTATCAAGAACTTAAATCCTTCAACTTTTTGAGAATGAAACTTCGCTGAAAATAATATGTTTGGCGTGTGGGTGAACAAACCCAACACTATGAACGCTTACACACCTTTTAGGGATAAAACCCATGGCGACGATCCGCAACAACTCTCAAGAATTTTGACGAACGCTTCGATCCTTTTTCTTTTCTCTTCTTTTTTTCTCTTCTTGAACTCTCAACTAAAACCCTAGGCGTAAACTAGGATTATAAAACTGAACCTAATCAGATTAGACCCCTAAAATATTACTAAAAACGAATCAAATCTGATTGGGTAAGGAAAAGACCAAAATACCCCTCTAAAATCCGGTTTTGACTTTCCTTATCTTGACATCCCAACTTCAAAAGGACATGTCTCCCTCATACGAACTCGAAACTGAGCAAACTCGGTGGCATTGGAATATAATTCAAAGATATTTCCTACGGTATAGGGTAGCATATCTAACTCATCTTGAGCTATGAGTTATGGTCGTTTCAAGTCGACCTAAAACTCATACTTAGCTTAACTTGCAAAATTTCAGAGTTTGCTATTTCCAATTTAATTCTTTTTGGAACTCAAGGTGTTACATCTAGTGACCTTAACACTTAAGAAATTTTAAATTACTTGCAAAAATATCACTCACTACGAAGAACAGTTCGAGTCTTAGCTTAAAAATTTTCTGGGGTGTTACAATATATCTGATACATAACCTTTATATTGTTTGCTCTGTATCGGAAAAATAAAAAATCCAAAATTAATATAATTTTGGAAACTTTCAGATAAGATATAATTACCGCCTAAATGGTTAAGTTTCTGTACTTTATACAAAGAATTTATGTACTAGCTAGCTACTATTTGGCTATTTTTGTCATTAATAAAACTGATTTTACCTCTCCATCATTAAGTGCTAAAATTATTCAATCATGTAACTTACTAGAAGTATTATGAGAGTCGATATTGAAAAAGAAAAAGTCCAAATATTTATGAGTATTAACAGATATTGCTAAAAATTACATGCATGTAGTCAGTGGCGGAGCCATAAATTTTAATAGGGGGTTCAAAATCTGAGAAGTTAACACACGAACTAGTGGAAGGGGGTTCGACATCTATTATACATACCTAAAAAATAATTTTAACCATGTATAAATAGTAATATTTTTCACTGAGGGGGTTCGCCCCTAGCATGCCTAATTATAAAAGGAGGTTGTTTAATAAAAATTATGTTTAGCCAAGCTTATGTTGAAGACGGATCCGGCTACTCTCCATTTCTCTTCTTTCCATTTTCTCCAAGTTCTGGCTTGGATTGGAGACACATGTCATAGTTTAGAATTAATGGTTGAGATCTAATTGATTAAAACAAAGTCCTTGTCACGACCCAGACCATCGTGATTGGCACCCATGTTAACCCTTCAGTGGGTGAACCATTACTACAACCCAAACTAACAAATTATATGAAAACTAAGGCATTTAAAGATACAGAATCAGGTTTAAATGACTAATCAAATTGAGTCCCCATACACTCCAAGGTTTTAACAAACAACTAACCAAACTAATGAGGAAATTCAACCCCTAGAAACTGAAAGTCAATGTACCAAAACTCTAACAAGATTCATAAGTCTAAACAAGAAAATCATCTAAAGAACTAGTCTAAGTCCGAATAGGATGGACTAAACAAAAAGAGAACTCAAGGCAGCCCAGAAGAACTGGCTCACCCTTGAATTCGAATCAGCGATCATTGATCTTCTACGCGAGGTCTGTCGATAGCCACCAGAAGATGTCATGTACTCAACAAAAATAAGAGCAAGTACAATATCAGTACACAACCACAGTGTACTAGTAGGATCACGCGGCTATCCCACTAAGTGTAACATAAACAAGTTAATACAACAATATAAAGCAGACATATACCGAACATATACAATATTAGTCATATTTTCAAGATCAAAGAAGTATCTCACACTCTCAATAATACACATTAGTTATCAATTTAGAGCAACATACACTCTTCCAATATCAATCATCATTAGATATAAACGTAAACATCACAAGTAGATACACAACACAATTCAATGGTCCTCTCACGGAACCCAATTCAATGGTCCTCTCATGGAACTCACACCCAAACTGTTAGTATATCGGAGCGTGGTATCCGATCCAATGTTTAAGTCGGAACGTGGCAACCAATTTCAATAGTTATGCCGGAACGTGGCAACCGATCTCAGTTAGTTATGCCAGAACATGGCAACCGATCCATTCAACACACCACAATCACAATCACAAGTATATTCTCAATAATCATACAATCAAGAAGTATTTCATGACATACAGTTATTCGTTCATACTCATACAATTAGTGTGATCAACAATGCAACATTCACATACATACATGCATCATAATGATGCAAGAACAAACATATATCACACAATCATGAAATCACAACCATCACCTACCTCGAATCCAAGCTTGAATCCCCTAAGTCACTTGAATCTTTCCTTTCCGGATTCTTCCCGCTTGTCTGTGGTCTAAAAACATACAATTAACGCAAGGATCAATAAACAAGGCCTAATTACCCGGATTATAATCAACATTATCAACCCTAGGCCAACCCTAGATCCCAATACCCAATTTTGGGCTTTTTCCATCATTAACTTCAGATAAAAACCTTTCCCCAATGATAATTACCCAAGAAACTACGTTCTACGGATAAAAAAATGGATTCAGGGAGTTAAAACCTTACCTTTAACCTCAAGAATGGTGAAAAAGGGTCAAAAACTCGTCTGGGGTCGTTCCTTAGCTCTCAAAGTCGAAAACTGCAGAATAAAGACGTTTTGGGGTTTATTTACGACCTTAAGTCGCGTCTGGCCTGCCACAGCGGCACCCACCTCGTTATAGCAGCCCCGCCCTAACGGCAGAAATCCCGCCCCAACGGCTTACACGGAACCAGTGATCTATTTTAATAATTCCAAGACCCCAATTTCACAATACACCTTTAACCAACAACGCTCAGAAAATACTATTCACGCTAAGATCGATTCTGAGAGTTCTACTCACCTGAATTCAATTCTGAAATGTTGTACAAATTCCTTAGCGACTTATCTAACCACTCATGTAATCAAAATCATAAATAACTCACCCGATTGTTACCAGATTTTCCTACACCTTAACGACTCTGATTTCGTCCAAATCTAGACTAGGCAGGGAAATTCAAAGTTACTACTCAAAAGTTTTCTGACACTAATTCTTTCCCCATCAGGTTTTCTATAACAACGGGAACAGGTCGTTACAGTCCTAACCATAGTTATTTACTTCCATATATTTGCTTCTTAAATATTTTTGCAATCCAACAATTCTAGATTTACATTATATTTTTCCTAAATATATTTAAAATAATTTCTTTTCTTAATTACTTGAGTAATTTTTTGCTAATTTTTTACTTTTTTTCACCAACGTTTGGCATTTCTCAAATAGTATTTGCCAAATTAAAAATTAAAAATTGTGAGCTGATGTTTTTTTTTTTTAATTTTAGGAGTAAAATAAATTTTGTCACTCAACTTTAAATTCCTTCTTACTCCCTAAATGGAGTCCATATATATTGCTCTATAGACACTCTAGCTCTTAATATTCAATTAGAATAATAAAAACGTTTAACTACATTATAATTTTTTTCAAAAAAGTAAAAATATTTAGTAAAAGTTTTAAATATGTATGCAGGCAGTAAAAAAAAGTTTTAAATATATTTAGGGAAAATATAATTGATTACATAAATATTTAAGAAGTAAATATATAGAAGTAAATAATGATGGTTAGGACTCTACTTTAATCAATTAGATCACAACCATTAATTATAAACTATGACGTGTGTCTCCAATCCAAGCTAGAACTTGGGAAAAATGGAGAGAAGAAAAATGGAGAGGAGCCGGATCCGTTGAAGACATGTACATACTATGAAAGATTCTGATAAGATGGATATAGATCGGGGCGGATGTAGTTCTATAATATCTGATTCATCTGAATTCAATAGTTTTTGCATAGTACAAATTTATATGTAAACAAATTATAAAAAATAATAGGTCTGAATCCAATATTTTAAATTTTAATAGGTTGAGTATAATTATCCATAAAATTCAAATAATGAATCCTTTCACTTTTAACTAGAGGTTTCAGATTCAAACTATAAAAATGAAAAAAAAAAAAACTTGATAATAATTAGCAAGCAATCCTCTCTTTAATTGGCCTTATGCCACAAGAATCTGAATTAATAGGCCATAAAGCAAATTTCGAGTATTGAATGAAAACAGAAAACAAAATCGGGAACAAAAGGATGGAGTTTTTTTTCTTAGTTTTTAAATTCTTTTATATAAATACATAAAATATTTTCTCTCTACATTTTTTGTGATTTGCTTCCACTTAAGTCTCAAGGGGAAAGGGGGCACACATTTTAATGGTGAATTATGATTTTATTTTTGATTAATTCAAAAATACTGAAATATATAAGGAAAAAAAAAGGATCTCTTCTATTTAACAGTAGAAATATTTTAGAATTTAAATTAAACTATCCAAAATTCTTATATTAGTAAATGAAATTTCTTAGAATTTAATCAAATTAATGTATTACAAACACATGAGTAATATCTTATTACTTAAAATAACTCATACTAATTATTTAAATAATAATAATTGTAAAAATTATGCAAATCACATAGTGTAATAGACAAATTACATTCTATCCTTACTCTTTTATTAATTATAAAAATCCCTTTTTTATACCTTTCGGATACATAATTGTGAGGGCGGATACATTAATTTAGACACTTCTGTTATTAGTTTACTGCCCTAAATAAGGGACTAAAAACAAAAAATATAATTGAATCCCATAAAAAAAGCTTACGTTTCTTTCTTTTAACAATCAGTCGTTCACAAAAAGGTAACATATCTAGGAAATTAAAATTTCAAATTGTCAAATTGTGTCTCCCTATTCTTCCAAAAAACTGCATAAGCTTGATTCAAAAAAAATTGCAGCGATATTTTGTGAAGATTCATAATGAATATTTCGATATTGTTAAGGCATTCGTAAATATGGGAAAGTGATGTTAGGTACGAGCAATACAAAAGTGATGGGATAGCGGTTGGAGAAAATATTTCATTCGTGAACCTTATTTCCGCCATTGCAGCTGAGTTAAAAGATCTGATAACAAAAGGTATGTGAACAAATAATCTTGTGATACACAGATAATATAACTTTCTTTGTTTTGTTTTGAATTTGTTTGTTACTATATTATTCATGATACACTGTTATTTGCAAACTATATTCATAATTAGGTTGCATCTTATGTATTGGGTGTTGCATCGTATGTGTAAGGTGTTTAAATTTGTGTATCATTGCTTGATAATTACAAAGTATCATATACGTCTGAAATACTTCTTTGTTCTTTTAATGTATCAATGAATAGAAAGGGGTAATTGTGGTACATAGGTGTGTTTTGCATTATTTTTTTATATGTATCTAAAACATGTAAAACTGTGGGGAGAGTAATATGTATGATAAACTAAGAGTATATATGATCCGTTGAGCTGCGTTATAATAATGTATCTTGAAGTGTAATTTTTTTTTTTGGAATGGCACAATAAACAATAAATAGTAAATATATTTGGTACGATTACAGCTATGTATTAGTGTGTTATGCAGTTCCAATGGAATCAATGTAGGACAAAAGTGATTGGTCAGTTTTGGAATGTGTTTTGGAAGAAGTTGTCTTGCCGCCAAGATACAAAAGAATGCCCAGTAGATCAAGGAAAAAAAGGAAGAAAAATCCAGATGAAAAACTAACATCAAACACAAACTGTTGTGGGCGATGTGGACAAGAAGGTCACAATCGAAGAACTTGTACTTTCTTTCCGAAAGAATCTTGATCAATACTTTTTTGGAGTACTTTGTTTTTTTAGATCTAATAATACTCAAATTATAATATTTATTTTCACTGTTACAAATGTTTAATTAAAAAGTACTTTTAGCTTACTAATTTCTGATTCAATAAATTGAAATGTTACTTTTTCAGCTCTGCCTATATTTTTTTATTGTTAATTTCTAATAAATTGAATCTAGTATACATATTGTGTATTGTTTTGTGTTTGATACAAAGTTATTTTTAAAATATACATTGTATTGGTTAAGTAGTTAATGTATCTGTAACTATTGCTAATAAGTACTGAAAATACTATTACATTGCATTGATTTGTTCAACATAATGAATCTGATACTTAATTCTTTGAAATTTTTTGTATCGGATAATATAGTATCAAGTGTTGTGATATGTACCGAATAAGAGTTGTGATGTGTATCGGATAAGCGATATAATGTTAAAAGGTACTAAATATATTAGAAATTAAGAGGATTGTAACAATTGTAAATATATAGTATCAGGTTTTGTGAGACACATCAATTTGTGATTTTGAAAGCATGATAAATAATAATTGTGTATCATATACATAATACATTTTTTGGCAAATTTGTATCAGCTTATAATATAGTATCAAGGGTAGTCATTTGTATCAAATTTATAAGAGACATAATGTTAAAAGGTACTAAATATATTGAAAATTAGCTGATTTGTATCAAGTATAAAAATATAGTATTAGGTGTTGTGATACATACAAATTTGTTATATCGAAAGTAATCGTGTATCATTATACATAATAATTTTTTGAAAAATCTTGTATCAACTAATAATATAGTATCAACTATAGTGATGTGTACTATACTTATAAGAGACAAAATTTAACAAGGCATTAAATATATTGAAAACAAAATGAAAAGCAAAATAAACAACTTTCAACATAAAAACTCTTCACATTTAGAAGTAGTATCTTCAAAAGGGAAGAAATACTAAAAAAACACTAACTAATGTATCTTAAAAACAATAGATCATCAACAACTGTCGGTGAATCGATACATAAAAATCTATTCTACATTAACAAGATCATCTTCTGTTGGTAGAGTGTAGTCACTCTTTGGCCTTGTAGGATCATCATTCTCGCTAACATATCCCCTCTTGTCCTTGTTGAGACCATACTTTCATAACAATGTTGCATATCTTGTGCGAAGATAGTCACTTCGAAAATCATTTGATGGGATGTTGATTTCATCGCTCAGAAATTCAACAAAAAACATTCCGCAGTCACTACAAAAAAGAAGAAGATACATTATAAAAACAGATCAAATGTGTAAGTAAAAGAAAAGCTGATTCAATAGTTACAAACTGTCGCTTTCTTGTTGCATAATATCTTGAACATATTCCACCTCAAACGAATGTTGTGGATCCAATAGTTCAATAGGGGAAGACATAAATTTAAAACAAAATAAATAAATACTAAAATACATGGTTCAAAATACATATCCTGGATAGTGTAGGTCGAGATATGGCAGGGGCAACCTTTCTACCTCTTTTTTTTTGTTGTTTTTCAACCTTTGCTTTCGATGATGCAAGTTGATGCATGTGCATCCTTTTTCGCTTTTGCCTTCTCTGAACTTTAATTTGCCATTGTTAAAGGATCCTGCAACCTTTTAGATTTGTTTTTTGTCCATTTTGAATTATCAAAATCAAAGATTCGATTCGTATTAGGTGTAACTATTTGGGTAATCTCAATGCAAAATGAAGGAGCATCCATATGTATTAGACAAAATTATGAAACAAGAAAAAACGAAGAAGAAAATTGAAGAAGATGAAAGTACCTACAGATCTGAAATTAGTTGACTAGAGAGAGAAACCTCTTGAAATTCAAATTTTGATTAATGTGATAACTAATTTGATTATGTGAGTGAAAAGAGGGAGAAATTGAAGGAGTAAATATAGGAGTTAGAAACATGTTGGAGTGGAAATGAAATAATGTATCCGACAGTTGGATTTTGAGTGGAAAGAAGAGATTTTCATATTATCTCCAGTCTCTCCCATGCTTAAATTTGAGTATACATAAAATGAACGTTCATAAAAATCAACATGTCAATAACAATAATAATATTACAAAATATATGTGTTGAGAAGCAGTAGAAAACTATTTATCTCATTCTTCATCAATTTGGTAGCGTTACACAATATACATTTACGATAATTTTATTACTCCATTTCCTTCCTTGAAATATCGATGCCTTGCAACGATATTCCTATCACAAGTAATCCATATAAAATACCAAAATCATGTAGTGTAATAGTAACATCTCCTATTCTTAAGGATGGCAAAAAGGATGGGTAAGGTGATTATTGGACAAAGACAGATTAAATTCATAAAGATCTCAATTTATTCTGCATAACCTCAATTTTTATAATCCATCTTACCAATTTTTTTATTATCAATTTTCAAAGCTACAGTTATTCATTTAATATAATTTGTCAGTTTTCCTTTTCTCATGTTTTACATCCATGTTTAAGCATGTAAATGTTAATTGTCCGTATAAAAAAATGCAAATATTAATTATTGCCACAATATAACATTGGGAGAGATTGTTATCAATTTATCGCAAAATATTAATATTGAATTTAATAATATCGAATTAATTAATTTCTCATGATATATAATATAATATTTGTTAAAATTAAAATTATCGTACCAAAACTTGTGCCATGTCCACCCTAGACACATGGGTGCCACAAATTGAAAGAGGCAACAAATGATTTTTAAAATAAATTGAACCCCATTAAATTAAATGATGAAACAAATATTTTTAAAATAAATTGAAGTCCCATAAACTAAATGATGAATAAAAGAAGCGAAACGTGATTCCATAAAAAAAATTTCCAGTTAATCCATATGAAATTTTTTCAAAAAATTATTCTAATAGCTTTAGTAAATTTTAGAATAACTTACAGTAAATGAGAAAAATAATTTAAAATAAAATTTTATAAGAAAAAAAAAACATGTTAACTTGAAGAATTTAACAGTAGAGAAATAAGAAAAATTGCCTCTAATAATGTAATATAACTAATTGGTATATAATTGAAAGAACGAATATGATGTGTCTTACACAAAAAGTACATTAACGACGGATGACTCTTATCGTTAAACAATAGAAATTTGTCGCAATTCATATTTAACGATAGTCGATAGATGACTTTTGTAATTAAATAACAAACAAGAATTTAATGACGGATTAATTATCTAAAAATCTATAGGCATGGACTCTATTCAGTACTAATAATTAACGACAAATTTCTTAGCTAATTTCCTATTTTCTAGTGTTTGATTTCTCATGGTTAATGACATGAGAATAACATTAATCAACCAATAAAAAGCACCTATATATCTTTCAAGCTCCATACAACAATCTATTTTCCAACTAGTACATATCACCAATATATATACATATATTTTATTTTTTTTCTTTTAATTATTATGTCTTATTTTTTGTCAAGTCTATTTATTAATTCTATGAAATTGAAGATCTTTCGAAACAACATATTTTCATATGATTTTAAGTCTACCTCGTATCCTTTCAACACCTTCAGTCATCATTCGTCGAAAGTGGTCATTTTTAATCTCATCTAATCTTATATAATCACACATTTATTTTTACACCATTAGTACATATAATTTAAATCTAAATGAAAAATTAGGTAGACAGTTTATTGTTCAACTCAGGACAACTAAAATCTAAGTTATGTACATAAAGATTTTTTGCAAGCTGGAAAAACTGTGAATAAATTATTTATTACAGACTTTGCTAGCTTGTGTCATAATCAATTGGAGTAGTAATCAATTTTGTCCTTAAAAACGTACTATTTAATTTGTCCCTAGGCTTATACAGGTACTTGGTGGTACAAAAAATAAGTCATGGTTGATTTTTCAAACTTTGTACTTTAATTTCCCCACTTAATGGAACATGCTACTGCCCAACTATATATGTTGACACCACGATTGTACATTTTTGTCTTCAAAAGGACATATTGCACTACATATTTAATTTATTATAAAGTTTATAAATCAAAAGGTTGCTTAAAGTTAGTTTCCATTTTAAGTGTGCATGTTCATGTGCCCTTCCTATTCAAGGTCTCTGTCAATTACACTCCCAGCCATTGTGATAGCAGAAATAATAGAGAAGAGAACAGTAGAAATAATAAATAATATAATTATGTCGAAGTAAAAAGAGACAACAGATAATATCAAAATCGAAGAATGTGTTAGTATGAGAGTGATAATATACTAATACTGATAAAGAAACTAAACAATATAATGAGTTGCAACCTTATAGGTGTGTTATGTTCTATATATTTGATCATCTCTTCCCAATATATTTCTTCGACCCACTTTTACCTCGGTTCATCATAGCCCACCCCTTACACTTTTTTACTGAGATATCAGTGTATCTCTTTTTTATATATGCTCAAACCATCTAAATCTTACGTTTCTCGTCTCGTCAAACAGGCACCTTAAAACTTAAAAAAGTGCACGTGCAAACAAGCTTACCCCCATCCACCTAGCTACAATGAGAAAAGGATCAGCAATGACTTTGCCGGAGTTCATTTAATTGTTGATCTCTACCCTCTCTTATTTAATATCTTATTTTTGGTGAGCTTAAAATATATTATGTCATCTCACACCTCCTTACTAAGATATTTGTGCTTTTCTTGTCCTCTTCACATATTCAAATATCTCAGTCTCGCTTTCTGCATCTTGTCCACCACAGAGGTCACTCTCACCTTGTCTTGAATATCTTTATTTCTAATCTTATCTCTTCTAAGTATGTCCATACATCTATCTAAGTATCTTCAGCTTCTAAACGCACTTGACCCTATACAACATAATTGGCCTAACAATCACTGAACATACCAAATCTTGATGACACTTCCTATTGGAGTGGAACAAGTTATCTAATTAAGCTCTAATCTTGATTTTAATCCCAAAATTATAACCTTTAAGATATCTCAATTTTAAACCAAACGACACCTAATTAGTAGTAGTATTTGCTTTCACTTTTTTTTCTTTGGAATTATTCCATCTAAAGTAAAAAAGATAAAAAGTGCCAATAAGTCCAAAAACCAAAACACTATAAGAAGCTCAACTCTATAGCTTCCTCTCCTACTACTTAGAAAACTCCCATGGAAGAAAAAGATGAATCTCCCATTATTTTCAACAACAATCAAACAACTTCTTCTTCATCTCTAACAAAAAGACCAATAACCTTAAAATCATCAAATCAAGAAACCAATCACAACAAGAAAATCAAATCCAGTACTGAAAAAACCAAGAAAATTGATGACTCAAAACACCCAATTTACCACGGTGTTCGAAAACGGAGCTGGGGAAAATGGGTGTCTGAAATTCGCGAACCGAGGAAAAAATCAAGAATTTGGCTTGGTACTTTTTCTACTGCTGAAATGGCTGCCAGAGCACATGATGTAGCTGCAATGGCCATTAAAGGCCACTTAGCTTTACTCAATTTCCCTGAATTAGCTCATCAATTTCCTAAACCATCTTCGAAATGCGCTAAAGATATTCAATCTGCAGCCACAAAGGCTGCAGCTTTGGATATTTTACCAAGAAATTGTATGGAAAAACAGAGTACAGATGAGTTAATGGAAATGCCCTGTTCTCCTGAAGAAACAGAGTCAACAGAATCATCTTTGAGGAGTAATAGCGAAGACCCTTTTCTTGATTTGCCAGATCTTCTTATGGATCTTACTCAAAAATTTGATAAATTCTGTTACGACAATTCACCATGGGATTTGGCTGGAGCTGAAAGCAATGACTCTAATTACAGTGAATTTTGGCCTCAAGAAGATCTGTGTTTGTGGGACTACAGACTCGAAGCCCCACAATTGTAATAGTATAATTTTTCAACGAAAGGTATTTAACTAAATGGACGCATATTGAAGGTCTCTAAATGTGGGATTACAGCAATGGAACTGCATTTGAAATTCTGTTATTGCATCAATATAATTTTCCGACGAAAGGATTAAGTAGCATGAAAAATAATTGAAGATCATGGATGAAGTCTCTGCAGTAGTATGCTTGGTAAAAAAAAAGTGTAACTGCCAGTAATTTTTGTTTTTACCTCATTGAATTCATGAAAAATAAGTACTCTCTTATACGAGGGGAGCCTTGCGGCAATAATAAGTACTGTAACTTATTATAAATTATTTCCAATATATATAAAATATATATATAAATATGATCGGTTGATCGCTACATTATATCTTGAGGTGCAGTTCCTTTTCGAATTTTATCAACGCGGAATGCTTTGTGGATCAACCTGGCGTGAACCTCTCATTGTAAAATGTAAACAAATGAATAAGTTGTTTTCTTGATTTTTATTTTTATTTTTCATTTGCTGCATGCATACAATTATTATTTTTGTTTTGTTTAGCTTGCTTCTTTTGGTAAAAGTACTTAAGGGGAATCCTAATTTACCAACAATAGAAGAAATACAACTGGAAGCATGTGAAATTTATCATTTCATGCACGACGTTTGTCAGATTTTTATAATATTTTAAATACGTAAAATATTTTATTTTGATTTTCTGCAAATCAGAGCTTATATTCCCTGAAAAAGAGAAAGAAAAAAACATGTGGAATAAAAGTTTGGCCACTTCAGTTGTAAACAGAAAACGGCGGTGAGATAAGAGGTTTCCCTTTTTTCTTTCACTTTTCATTTCTTTTCTTTGCCTTTTTTTTAAAAAAAAATAACTCATGAATGGACAACTCTTTAATTTTTATTTTTAAAAAAATTCCTTAAAGAATTATTTGTATTTTCCTCCATACCAAACTCATGTAGAAGGCGTTTGACAGAGTGTATAAGTAAAAATAATGTATGCGTTAATTTTTTGCATTAGTAATACCTTGTTTTGTATATTTTTTCCATTCTATATATAACTAATGAATTATTCATTTGGTAGGGTGTATAAAAATAATATTAAATAGAGTGTATTAGTAATACTTGCATTAGTTACATTTCTATTAATTATACATAGATAATTTTTATACATTGTTTTGTTTGGTGTAATAAAATTTGCATGCATTGCATAAAAATATTAATTTACAAAAATATCCTCCACAATTATAGTGAAAAAGGTGTAAAAAGGGTTTTGAGGAGTAATTAGGTCTTAAATCATGCTAATGCATGCATTAAATCCCTTGCATTACTAATATCTATAAATTTGTGATATTAATAATACACACCGTAATACACAATAGAGTGTATAACTAATACATAAGTTGAAAAAGTGTACCAAATATGCATTATTTCTCCAAATACACTCTATCAAACGACCCCTCTGATCTATTGTGTATTAAGGTGTGTACTACTAATGCCATAGATTTTTAGGTATTAGTAATGCAAGGGGTTTTAATGCATGCATTAGCCCAGGTAAAAAGCTCATTGCCCCTCAAAGTCTTTTTACGTCTTTTTACATCTTTTCCATCATAATTGTGAAGGGTATCTTTGTAAATAAATATGTTTATGCAATTCATACTATTTTTAATACACCAAACTAAATAATGTATAAGATATAATCTATGTATAATTAATGCAACACACTCTTGTTAGTCCGCTGAAAACGCCTCATTTAATTAATCACATCACAAATTAGAAGAAAAGGAATATAATTTATTTATTTTAAAAAAAAGTATCAAATGACTTGTAATTTTTCTAAATGTACGTCCTTTGAAACGTCTCATTAAATTAATTACATCACTAATTAGAAGAAGAATAGAATTATTTTTTAAAAAAGTAATAAATGACTTGTAATTTTTGTAAACGTCAAATATTTTGAACAAATTAATTGGCCATAATGATTTACTAATATTTGAGACCGGAAGGAATATTTGAATTTGAAATGTTTATATATGCACATGCCTTAAAATTAAAATTAAAAATTAGGCAAATGACGTAGTATAAGAAAGAAATTACTTCCTTTCCCTACTCTTTCATTAATTACCAAAAATCCCTTTTTTAGTGTTTTTCGGATACATAATATAGTAGTGTGGATACTTAATATAGCAGCGCGGATACTTTAATTAATAACGGGCGGATACTTAAATTATTAAGTTGTTAGCCGCACAAATACTTAATTAACGGACGGATGCATAATATAACAGCGCGGATACTTTAATTAATAACGAGCGGATACTTAAACTAATAAAGTATCCGGTTAAGTTGAATTGGGGGAAAATAAGGGATTTTTGTATTTTAGTAAAAGAGTAGGAAAATATTGAGAATAGGTAAAAAAGTGTTGTGTATTTAAGTAATTTTTCCAAATTAAAATAAGATTAGTTAAGACTTTCACATCGTAATAAAAACAATATACATAAACCTATACAAAATCATAGTTTAGGATACTAAAGGATACATTTGAATATCCCAAAATTAGGGAATGCATTAATTATTTATCGTTTACAACAGTGACATATAATTAACATTATTGTCCTTTCTCTTTCGATATATGTCAATTTCATTAATTTCCTTAAGGTTCTATCAATACAAATTATTGGTTGTGTCAAGGATTAATAAAACATACCAACACTACTAAATTGATTTGCATTGATAACAGATAGTCAGATATAAACCAATATAGATTGTGAGGTAAGCTAGCAATTATATAATTTATACTAATGGTACAAAGAAAAGTATTGAAAATATCCTAAATTTGGTATGAATTGTTAGTTTTATCTCTAAATTATTGACAGTCTTAAAAATATTCGTTAAATACACTCATGATCTTGTAACATGAGTGAAATACACCCTTAACTATTTCTCGTCAAGTTTAGGGGTATTTTCAACACTTCTCTCGATTTTTTATTAAGAGTCGCATACTCCTACAAACATTTAAGATTATTTGTTATGTCATGTTGTATATCGGAGGTGTATCTAAGTTTAATTAGTCAAATAGAGGGATATTTTTAAAACTATCAATAATTCAAAAATAAAACTAATAATTCACGTTAAATTCAAGATTGTTTTCAATACTTCTCTCCTGTGTAAAATAAAAAATTAAACTAAGGTGGGCCGATGGCTTGCAACAGAAGAGAAGAGCGAGTGTGATGCTATAAAGTGATATAAGTAGCAATAAGAGACCAATCTTTGTCTTTCTTTATGACTTTTGAGTTGGAAACCCAGTCTCATTTAGTGCTTTTTTTCCTTAATCATTGAGATCTTCTTTTGCTTTTCATGCATTTTTACCACTTTGTCTTGTTTTTCATTTTTACCCCCACCCAACATACACCAAACTCCCCACATTATATACCTTAATAAGTAACTTTATTCTTACAGATGTCATGTAGTGGATGCGATTGTTCTTTTCTTAATCAGAGGTTTTGAGTTTACATTTTGGATATACATGAAAAACGTTCTTAGTATGGATTGTTTTCCCTCAAAGAGCCCTACACAGCGTGAATATGAAATAGTCGAACTCTAATATGGATACAGAACATCTGATGGAAAATCACAAGAAAAAAAATGTAACTTTAGTCTTAAAACCATCAACTAATCGTAGTTCATGAAGCGGGTGAAAATTATTTGTTATTTTTTCTAATGGTGGTGTTTTGGATCATTGAGTATCTATTACCTTTCATCAAAATAGATATCAAGTAACTTTGTTGTTAATATTAGGCAAATATAAAAAGAAATTAATTAAAATGTTTGTCTTTATTAGACGTTGAACGCAAATTTCAAGTTCTGCACTCATTCATTGATCACTAAATCACGTCATTATATTAGGCGTAAAGCAAAGTGAAAATCATAAAAGATCAAAATTAATTAAAATCATATCAGAGATTAAAAGATTTAAAATAGTCTGACACACAAAACATTGCACATTATTTCCACAACCTGGGGTAAGGTCACACTCTAAGGCAGTGTAATATAATTTGTTTACTCTAACGCAAGTGTCATCGATGCCGACTAATTTCACGGCTCAAATCATAATTTATAGTTCACAGAGATATAAATTTATCATTGCTTCAAAACGTCCTTCAAATCTTAACAAAGTAAGGGAAAAAAAGAAGGAATTGATACATCTTATCTACCTAAGTTTTGATGGGCAAAATAGAATTACTCCCTCCGTCTTAATTTATGTAGCATTTTTTAAATTTTGAGATTCAAACAAGTCTATCTTTGACCGTAAATTTATCATATATCTTTTAATTATTTTAATTGTTAATTATTGTAACTTATAGTACTTTTTACATAATTTACAAATAAATAAATTTCATTTTAAAAAATTTGAAGATTACATGCGCAAATTTCCGATCAAACTTAAATTGTTTGACTTTCAAAAAATGAAAAGTGTTATATAAATTGAGTCGGAGGAATTGTGAAAAGTAAAACTAGTTGTGCCCAGTGGAGTAGTTGAGGTGTTAGTCAGTAAAAAAAAAAAGAAGGTAAGATCCAAAGAGATGGTAATTCCTTGAAGTCAAGACATTATCCAACTTTATGCTATATTAAATCATTGTAAACTAAAACATAATTATTATTTTTTTACTCGGTGTTCGATTTTCATATTAAAACTTGATTATTTGAAATCGTATTGTGTAGGATCCCATATGGGGAACACTTTCTAACAAAGATTTCTATATCTAGGACTTAAATTCAAAACTTTTAATTAAGAAAAGAACAGTCTCATCTGCTGATATTCTGGTAAAATAATATCCTTGATAGGACTTGTTCCCCTCTAAGATCCAACCACATATTTACAGTTCTCAAATTTGACCAAAGTTCTTCATAATTATGATAACAAATATTTCATTCATCTTAATTAATTGTCAAGTGCTGTAACATCCAAAAAAAAAAAAACATAACAATATATTGTCAGAAAATAAGTTTAACTTTCATGATTAGTTTCTTAATTATTCTCTCTCTTTTTTTTCTTTTCCTTTTTGTGGGTTCATGTTAATTAGCAATTAGAGTTTGTCCATATTAATAAAATCAAATGTGCTTTTCATGGTTGAAATAAAATATAGTATCTTTACGTTAATTTAAGTAATAAATCAAAGACCCTCCAAATAGGGAAAACGTTTATGAATTTGTCTAATTAATATAACTAGAACAAGTCACCTTTACACATCCTTGTGACGTGGTTAATGCATAATTGATTTTTTTTTTATGATAGGAAAAACTCCTACTCAATCACTATCATTCGGGTGCGCATAGAGTAAATTCGTTCTGGTGTAATAATTCGTAAACCAGGAACTAGATAAGCCTTATGTGATAATCCTTGACCCAAAAAAACATGCATACAAAGAGTTTCAAATATATATGAGACCTTCCATTTGAGAAGACATCCCTGCTCAATTAACTCGATCACCATTGTGAGTTTAATGCATAATTGCATATCATAGATGTTTACTTATACAATCACATGTTTAATTAATAATTAAATTAAAGGGGTCACTTTGCCAAATTAGTAAAGAAAAAAAAGATTGTGATGTAGGAGGAATAAAGCTATACTCTGCAAAGTGATTAAGTGAAAATAAAGATATTCAAAAAATCTAAAGTGTTTTATTTTTATTTTTAAAAAATTAAATCTAAAGTGTCAAGACCATATTACAAGCATTTTTTTAATGAAAATTATAAGAAATTAAAGGAAAAGGGTGAGTTCAATTTGACTATTCTTTGAGGCTAAACGTACAAAAGAATATGATAATTAATTAATTAAAATAATCCAAAGTAGGACTAGAGTAATTTACACATCCAGGAACACACATATCTTTGTAAATTTAAAAATCAATTAACTTAAATTTTTTATTTCGTTTTTAATGAAGTTTTTATAATCACACAACTAGATGCGAAATCAAAAATTTTAATGTACGAATTATAATTGTTCTTACTCACTAGGCTTTGAATATATTATGTATACTTGTTAAACGATTTTATTCAACACAAATACAGTGTTTGAGTCTAAATTATTGAGTTTTGTCAAACTCACAATTACAATGTTGGCTCCACCCCTACGCACCAATGTTACAGCATGTTCAAAATGACAAGTTCTAAAGTCTCATAGTTCACAAATATTATGCATATTTATAATTAAAAAATTTAACTAATTAAACTATGTTATAAATTGAAATGGAGAATATAAAAAATAGGATAAATAAAAGCATGCAGATCATTTGGTGGGTTATTTGTTTAGTGCTGCAAAAAGAAAGAGAATGATTTAGGTCAATGAACAAACACTTGGATGACAAGTTAGAACCATATATATTTTAAATTAAAAATTATGATTTTGTCTCTAATTATTCTTTAAAAAATGTAAAGCATTTTTTAAGGTATATATACACAACATTTGTGTATTTACATTATTACGTTACTTTCACCGCTTCACGTATTATAATAGGTAATATATCTTATTAAAATAACAATTCCACATTTTAAGGATTATTACTGACCTACAAATATCTTTTTAACCACTAAATTAATAATCTAATAAAAAATTACATTGAAGATGCATACAACTAAAACTCTCTTCTATAAAATATCAAATTAAATTGATTGTAAGTACATCAAGAAAATCATATATTTACGGTATTACTTTACAACTATAATATGATCTCAATAGAAGATATGGCATGTGTATATGTATTTTTTTCTTTCATCGTGCATACTATATAAACTAAAGTTTATATTGATTTCAAGAAATTATAAATTGGTGATCAATTTTGATGATTCAAAGAAAACTTATCACAACAAAAATGAAGATGTCCGAGCATGATAATGAAATGTCTGTAAAATCTATAACAACATTGAATTCAATATCAATTTACTAACATCAATAAGACTTTAACATTCTTTATTAATAATAGGTATATTTATTGTCGTTAAAATTGTTATTGTTATGGTGTATTTGAGTGTACATAAAGATTATTTGCAAGGAAAAGTAGAGAATAGATTCTTTATGACACTCCAAAGAGTGGTATAGCTAGCTAAGTGTCACAATCAATTGGAGTAATAGTAACACTTTAATTTTCACCAATGAGGCAATGACAAATCAATTTGTCCTAAGGCTTATCCATATAAGTGGTGGTACAAAAAACGTCATAATTGATGTTTTATACTTGGTTTTCCCCACTTTATGGAACATGCTACTGCCCAACTATGTTGACACCACCATTGGACACTTTTGGCTTCTTGTCAATTGCACAATCCACAAGTTCAGATAAATATCTAACCAAAGGTACTATTTTTATTTTATATGAACAGTATTTGACCTAACATAGTACTCCGTATTTAGAAAGAAAAAAAATTAAAACTTGTCATCTAAAATAATTATTATAGTACATATTTATGTGATGGTAAATTATTTCATCAAAAAAGTAAAAGAAAAAATTTAAGTTATATTATTTCTAATTATAATAAATATTTTAAGGAAGCTGATAGAAAAAATGTCGCATAAAATAGGAAGGGGGAAGTACTATGGATGCCTACAAGTTACAATAGTAAGAAAAAAAAACGCATGGTTGCTAAATTGAAAGTGTAACCCTCTTTAGCACATCCTAGCTAGTACTCGATGATGTAACAATATGAGTTGTGGTGTAGTGATGGACTGTTCTGTTTTTAATTAGAGATTTTTAATTTGTGTTTTAGGTATGAAGAAAATTCCGTTGAAAGCATATGATGATGTCATGTGCAATGATAAAAAAATCTTTTGACCTAATACATCAATTTCCCTTAAATATATTAGTAAATTTTATTTAGATATTTAAATTATGGCATATTCTGTTTGAACATCTAAATATATGATATAGTTCATATTAGGTGTTTGTGCATCAAATTTTGAAAGAACTTATGTGTTTACTCAAACATCCATTACATAATCATATAATATATGTCACGTTCTTTAATTGAATACAACAACATGAGTTGGAACATGCATATTGTGATTTATTGAGGTTAATGCATATAATTTTAAAATGTCACATTTTCAAATGATTAATTTATATACGTAGTGGACACTTGAAAAATACACACATAAACTTTTTCAAAATTTAGTTGAAAGGTCTAATAAGAACACTTTATCAAGTGTTAGGTGCTCAATCAAAACCAACCACAGTTCAAGCGTTTAAAATGAAATTTATTGGAAAGTTTAAAGGTTGTGTATGTACATATTATGTGGCCTAATTACTAACTCATATTTAGTATCATGTAAGATTCGTTAAAAATGAAGCACTTTCAATCATGATCTTTTTTCATTTCAAGAGCTTCAATTCGAGACATCTGTTAATTTTATGACTATAATTATTCACTCTTAGCATATAATTTCCCCCCAACAACCTTCTAGTTTGCCACAAGACGTATTGACCAACTTAAGAAAACTAGCCATGGTAATGAATTGGACCACCCCTTATAGTACTAGACTACTAGGGGAGAAATACTATTTTTGCGTGCCTTACAAGGAGTAAAATTAGCGTGCTCTTTACATTTACTTGCTTCACACACTCTCTCTCTCCCTTCCTGTTCCAATCGTCTCGTATTTGCTCTTGATTATAACGGAGATTCAACATTTAGAGGGTCCAAATTCACCTCTCAATGTTTAATTTGACTATGTCATTTTGAATTACGCTTCACGTTGGAACTCTATTAAGGTCAAGTAAGACGATTTGCTAATGGTAATGATATGAATGACCTTAAAATATAACGAAAGATAAACTTAAAATATTTCATATAACAGAGGTTGGTTCAATACTAGGTAACCATACTGACTAACAAACCATTAGTCTAAACAGACACCACATAGAAATGAAAAGAGTGGCAATGGTTTTAATTATTGTTCATTTTAAGCATGCAGTGCCCGTGCCCGTCCTATTCAAGGTCTCTTTTTATGTTAAAAAAAAAGAATATTTACACCTTCATTGAGACCCAATATTACAAAGTTTTAATCCCTCAAACGGCTAACTCCTTCATTCTTTTTGGAACAGAGGATGCGACCATTCTAATAAAGGAAATTTTGAAAAATAAACATACGGTCGAACATAAATATTATGTGACATAACTCTTCGGGGTGGCCAGTGGTTTGGGCTTGAGACTTTCATGTTGGAGGTCTCAAGTTTGAAACCCCTTGTCAGCGAAAGAAATGGATTTTACCTTCTGAGTCGAACTCGTCGCACCGAGCTTGTCTAGTGCGGGTTACTTCTCCTATGTGGTTTGCGAGTTGAGCGGAGATTTTACCCTGTGCGCACCCAAATGATAGCAACTGGCGGTTTCCCTTGTCATAAAAAATAATAATATTATGTGACATAACCTAATATGCAATATTATAAGTACTACTGCATCTGTCCCAATTATTGTGACTTATTTTCTTTTTTAGTCAGTCCAAAAAAGAATGACACATTTCTATATTAAGCAACAATTTAACTATAAAATGTTTATTTTACCCTTAATGAAATGATTTACAGCCACACAAATTTCTATCATTTATTTTGGACCACAAGTTTTAAAAATCTTTATTTCTTTCTTAAACTATGTGGTGAGTCAAACTACCTCACATAAAATGAAACGAAAGGAGTAATTTATATTAGATTATGTGGCATAAATGTTTGGGAAAAGGCTCAAATATGCCATCGAACTTTCAGAAAAGGCTCATTTATGTCATCCGTTAAAAGTTTGGCTCATCTATGTCATTACCGTTTAAGAAAAGGCGAATTCATGCCATTATTTTTAACGGTGGTTTTGCAAAACCATTTTTTACACGTGGCCAATTATAATTCAGCCACATCATTATTATTTTTATAATAAAAAATTAAAATTCTGAACAAACATTGAATTAAAATAACACACTCAAGTAAAGACCCACCCAAATTTTAAAAACTCCCTATAACCCATTAGTAACCCAATTTTTCAATCCAAAAAGCCCTAAGATCCTTCTCAACCCTATTTCACTTCTTGGGCGATTGGATGAGTTCTAACACATTCCCTAACCCCAAACTTAATTCTTCCATTATCATCCCTTTCTCCCTTTGCCTAAGCTTGTGATTAGTATGACAATAATAATTATGATTAGAGTTTAAATGGTACTTAGATCCCTTAATCCTCATTAGATAACCCATTTTTTTCCATAAACAACGCCTTCTTATTCTTGGTGATGATAATCCAGTCACGTGACTCACGTGCCCCTTACTCTTCGTCCTTTTTACCGTTAATCCCCGTACTTCCGGTGGCCGGTAAGTTCTGATCAACGGTCATTTTATTCCGGCAAAGAATGGGTGACGTTTAATATCCGTTGCAGCCCTGGTGCATCCTAGCCTCCTCCTTGGATCCTTAACTAATAATGGAAGAATTAAGTTTGAGGGTTAGGGAATGTGTTAGAACTCATCCAATCGCCCAAGAAGTGAAAGAGGGTCGAGAAGGATTTTAGGGCCTTTTGGATTGAAAAATTGGGTTACTGATGGGTTATATGGATTTTTTAAAATTTGGGTGGGTCTTTACTTGGGTGAATTATTTTAATTCAATGTTTGTTCAAAATTTTAATTTTTTATTATAAAAATAATAATGACGTGGTCGAATTATAATTGGCCACGTATAAAAAATGATTTTGCAAAACCACCGTTAAAAAATAATAGCATGAATAAGCCTTTTCTTAAACGATAATGGTATAGATGAGCAAAACTTTTAACGGATAATATAAATGAGTCTTTTCTAAAAGTTTAATGACATATTTAAGCCTTTTCCCTAAATATTTTTTCCTCGTAGACTGGAGCATAATTTTACGTTAAAATAATCCCACATCCAAACACCTATTTTCTGGGGATGACAAAATTCAATCATTAAAGGACGAAAGAGTACAAGGCATACGTGTATGAGGTCCAAACAGATAATTTGCGTGTGCATATGATTAGTTTGAACTTTTATCATCAGTCATCACTCATCACCATTGTGTAAGTGCTTTTGGGTCCTATTACGACTCGAAATTCTATGTACTACATTGTTCTGGTGGGGAACTCCTCCTTTGATGCCCCTTATACACTTTTTCCTTGCACTTGGAGCCAAAAAAAAAGGCGAAAATTTTATAATTGACATTTATAGGATTAATAATTATAAATTATGATATTATTCTTCATCTTTTAAGTTTTAACAATAAATAATTACAGGTTATAACATTTTATTAAATTAAAAAACGTTAAATACCAATTTGTTAAAAAACAAAAATTTAAGTAACAGAAAATTTGAAAATATTAATGATAATAAATAGTAGACATAAAATTAAGAGAGATAACAAATTGGTATTTAACGTTTGTGTTACTTTCTTATTGTGGGTGGAAGATGTTGTCCATTTGGTTAGCAAATTACTTTCTTATCTTCATTTTAGCTTGGACTGAATTCTCTCCTCTTTATTTAACTAGGATGAGGAGAATCTCGATGTTGATCAGATGGAGACTTGGCAGACATTGAAGCACTTAATTATGATCATCTAGATAATGTTTCCAAGAGAGATGAAATATTCTTTTGTTATGTCTCTCTTAATTTTATGTCTACTATTAATTATCATTAATATTTTCATCAGTAAAATGTTATAACCTATAATTATTTAATGTTAAAACTTGAAAGATAAAGAATAATGTCATAACTTATAATTATTAGTCCTATAGATGTCAATTATAAAAATTTCATGTAATATAATTACAGTTGATTCTCTTTATTAATGTTATTTATCTTACCTATTAATTAAAATATAAATAGAAAATGATTTGTTGTAACTTACAATTAAAATATTAAAAGTAGTACTAATATTTAAAAAGTAGATCTAAAACATGTAATATTACCTCTTAAATAGATGTGTAAGGTGATTTTTCCAAAAAAATATAGTTACACTTGTTAGGATGAGGAACAAAGAGGTGCAACTTTTTCGATTTTTCAATTACTAGCCAAACATGACAATCATTTGGACACAAGAGTATTAGAAGTCTAGTTAACTTTGATGTACATATATGCTACGTCTGATGTATCAAACGATTAGCATAGTGTTTCTTCTATCAAAAACATGATCAAGAAAAACAAATGTTTGCATTTTACTAGAGTCTTACTGCACTGAATCGGGAAGAACCTGGACATTGGTGCCCACTAGGTCTGGTTCATGTTCTCTTAATCTTAGAAAACGTTCCAGTATCCGAGAAATAGGTGCTCTGGGTTCCACTGCCGAGCTGATTTGCAAGCGCCTGAGGATTTGATAGCTCGATTCCCTGACATTAACGTTAGCATCAGGATAACCAACACAAAAGACAGAAGTACTCAAAAGAAAAGGGGAGTTTGGGGGAGGGGTAGGCGAATAAAAGGATTGACTGAATTAGACCTATCCGACTTATCCCGGACGACAGTGAACCAAGACATGAAGAAGTGCAATGCAAAAGAAACACAATCTTAAGAAAATAACCAAATCAGAGAAACTGGCATTACAAGTGTAAAGGGGCAACCTTAAAATTTAAAAGTACATATGTAGACATGCTTATCCCCATCCACCTACATTAGATATTATTTGGCAAAAACTCAGTGGAACCACAAATTACATTGTGATTCCTGCTGCGCCTTCACGAAGATTTGGACTACGTAAATACTTTTTCCTTTAATAACAATGAAAAAAGTGTTCATGTCGTCCCAAATCATTTTGCTATTGCATAGCAAACATATTCCCGAAGAATTAAGAATTAGACTGTTGCCTAAACTGAGTACATAGTCCCGTTTGTTGTGAGGTGCCTCATACTTCTATACAGAATGGTGTTTCATAATGCGTCTTAAAACATGACATGAAACATAGGAGTGAACAACTCCGTCTTCTGACTCCACATGCATTACCTTAGAGAATCTCGTGTATGATAGTTGCGTGATAAGAATGAAACACCAATAAGTAATTAAACAACAAAAGAGAGCTTACTTGCACAGGAGTAAAGGCCAAACTTGAAGTCAAGCCTGATGTAGCACCACTGCTTCCATAACTCTTCTCCTTGAATCTGGAAAATTGTCAAGCAATAAGAAACAGTATGTGCAAAATTCACTGGTCATCAATGTTTCACAAGTGAGGCCCCTTTGCTGGGAAAAGAGAAGAGAAGAGAGACATACTTCTTTGCTACTTTGGCAGCAAGCTTGCTCTGACCAACTGATACACGCAATTTACCACTTCCAGCTTGACCAAGCATGCCATAGCCCTCTCCTAGTCCATCCCCTAGTTTCCAGGAAGATCAAATATGAAGTGAAGAACAACATCAGTCCTGATTTACACTTATAAAAGAAAATCTGAAAACAAAATCCTAAGAATCACAAAGAGTTGACCATCTCAGATTAGATTTGAGTTCTCTCATCTCACAAAATTGTGAATACTCGCAAGAAATTGTAACATGTACTAACAGACATTATATAGCTCATCATTTCACATGCATGAGTACTCGCATCAAAGATTTCATACAATATGTGTCAGCAAACAACATGGCCATCAATCAAGCATTTAATCCAAGTACAATTTTAACCAAACTTTTTCCATTTTCACTTTTTGCTCTTCTTTCTGGAACTACTATTTAATTTAGAAGGTGAGGGGTTGCATTGAGCTGGTTGGTATTACCTAAGGAGCTTTCTTCAGGTATTCCAAACTGCATCCTATTTGCTAGTTTCCGCATGTCTGTGATAGCATATCTGATGAAATACAACAAAAACATTTATGTAAATCAAAAAACATGTGCTTCACCATATATAACTCTGGAAACTGTAGTTCATATGAGATGAAGTGGAAACATCCATACCTTTCTTTCATCTTCCTCAGCCGACGGCCACCTCTCTTTTTCTTAGGCTCGGAATCAGGAACTGGAAGAGGCCTTGGCTGCTTTGCAGGAGGTGGCTCTTGCCACTTCTCTATCTTTTTACGAATCTCTTCCCTAAGAGATCTTCCAGTTTTTCCAACCGGGTCTCCATTGATCGAGTCAACACGTGCAGCTAAAGTAGATTTTGCTGCCAGCAGTCTACAGGCTCGCATCCTTAAGGAAGGAGGTGTACTCTGAAATAATTCTGTTTGCTCAATATAACCCACATGAAATTGGGATGTTGCTGTGGAGAACCCTGCTAAATTCTTCCTTTTGGCACCAAGAAGCTGGACATTACAAGCAGGCATTTTTGCCAACGATGAGAGACCACCAGCAGTACCCATAAGTTTTGCAGCAACTGCACTCCCAACTACAGCAGAAAGATTGGGAGCAATATACCCCATTCGACTCTCAACAAAATCAAGAACCTTTTTCTTTGCTGAATCAAGAGCAAGGGCTCTATCACATGCTTCCACCGTCTTCTGTAAAACATCTTCTGGCAATGGCTTGCCACTGGTAGTTGATGCCGTAACAGAGACAACCATGATAATAGCTGAGGGTAGGAGTCCTTCCAAGTCAACAAGAGTCAGATCTATTTCATTTCCAATTTTTTTAACAACCCGAGCATAATCAATCGGGTGATGAACAAGTGACTCTAACTCAGGAAATTTCAATCGATACTTGTCACGTATGAAGTTATGGATTATAACGATTTCATTCTCAATGTCAACTGATAAGGCATTACAGTCTACTATCAACTGATACTCTGGTTCATCTTCAAGAACAACACCTTTATTCGTGACATCAGACTCCTTCTCAAGTGCATCTTCAACTTTCTGCAGCATTAATAGCATATCACCATTTGAAATTACTCCTAGCACCGTAGGAAAAGCGGATAGTTTGAAGATAAGAATAAGAGGACAACAGAAAATAAAAGGCTCTAAATTTCAAACTAACACATAGGATATTTAACCTCTAATTTCAACCCATGTGTGAAAAAGGAAGCTACAGGGATTATTTCACTTACCCATCCATGTTGACATGATATAAGAAGAAGTGACGCATGATGAAAGAGAAAAGGTAATAGGAAATATTTTTTTTGATAACCGAGAAATCCGTTGTGACCCGCCCTTTTGGACCAATCACAGCCTTCTAAACTCGGTGGATAATGGGCCCGCCCCTCTACCCTTCTCCACTTAAATACCGGGCTTCGCTTTGCATGGTGTGGGGCTTGAACCTGCGACCTAAGCCACAAATCCTTCACCTTTTGCCACTTGAGCTAGGTCTTGGGGGCAAAAGGTAACAGGAATTAAAAATATACCAATCTAGACTTCAGAGATAAAAAGCATACAAGACCTTTGAATTCAAACCGAGAAGAAGGCAGCATCAATAGTTAGACAACAAAATATAATGTAAAAATACTTGTGGGCAGTCCACATTGTTTATAAGTATATCGGGGACATGATGTGATGATATTAAAGATAAGGTTGGTATAAACCTGCATTATGTCAATGTACCGACGTGATTTTTGTAGCTTGGAAACATTATCCAGATCATCATAATTAAGTGCTTCAATGTCTGCCAAGTCTCCATCTTCCTCCATCTGATCAACATCAAGATTCTCCTCGTCCTAATTAAATAAAGAGGAGAAAATTCAGTCCAAGTTAAATGAAGATAAGAAAGGAATTTGATAACCAAATGGACAACATCTTCCACCCACAATCTTCTCCCAACCCTAAACATAGAAAAACACAAAGGAAAATAGAAAATGAAGAAACGGAGATTACTAACACCTTGTTTGGATGGTTGCACCCGTTGTATTGTTTTGTTAGTTTAAATACAATGTTTTTTTTTATTATTGTATCTTGTCGTTTAAATCCATCTTTAGGTAACAACGAAAAGTCACATTTTGGTGTAATGATCGATTTTGTTTGATCGAATCGTTGCCTTAATATTTTCTTCTCATCTTGTCTTTACTTGTTATTTAATTATCCTATTTATTTGTTGATGTCTGACGTTACATAAATACGGAGAAGACACGACCTATCAAACTGTTGTATTCATTAAAACAATACAGTACAGTACAGTACGATATAAACATAATACAATACAATACAATACATAATAAAACAATACGTAACAACCATCCAAACAGGGTGTAATGAGCGGGAAAAAAAGTGAAAGAGATATACTCACAATAACATCAGCTTCATTATCGGACAACTCGTCCAGATCTGCCAGGAAAGAATCAGCAAGAGTTGCCTGAAACCAGGTAAAATCTATTAAAACCCTAAATCAATAATCAATACAAATATCCAAAACATGAAAATTGGGAAATTGGCTAATTACCATTATTCCTGCACAAAAACTCCAACAGACCAGTTGATGATTTTGCTGCAAACACTAATCTGCTGAGAAAATAACAGGAAGGGAGTACAAAAACGGAGTTTGTAAACTACAAGCAGAAGCAGAGAACAAAAATAATTAACTTTACTGACAATAGAAAAATAGGAAATTCGGACTCTGAAAGAACCGACTCTAATTAATGGGCTGGGTCCACTTATTGAAGCCCTGATAGATGTGCTAACCAGGCCCATGCTTGAAGGCCGCTATTTAAGATGTAATCAAAATTTTAGGGAAAGTTGTATAAAATAACAAACTATTAATTCAAATTAAATGTTATAACCACAGTTTAATTTAATTGTAACCCGTAGCAAATAGTTGTCATTCGCCTCTCTCCCTAGATTTTTCGCTCGCCACTCTCACCAGTCTCTCCCTCGCCTCTCTCGCTTTTATACAAACACAAATGTATAAAATGTGTTTGTGTTTGTATAAAGCGAGAGAAAACTGTATATACATATATTTTTATCATATACACTTATAATTATATAAATACAAATCCTCCTCTGCCCAGTTCTCTTTTGCCTTTCTCTCTTTCTCGCTTTATACAAACACAGATTATACAAATTACAATGTATAATTTGTGTTGTATAAAGCGAGAGAGAGATATTTGATATGCAAATGTTTTATTTCGATTCAATTGTATACAAATTCAAATTTTAAGCAAATATACAAACACATAAAATTGAATTGAGAGGCTACCAGCGATTTATACAAACGAAAGTCTGCCAACGATTTATACAAATGTACTGCCAGCGAAATTATACAAATCTGAAGCTCCTGTCAGCGAATTATACAATCTGATGCTCCATAGCAAACATAAAGTTTGTTATGGAGCGCAATTATACAAACTATAGTTATAATATACAAATATGATTTTCATGTTTGTTATATGTGAAAGTTGCTCAAAATTTCAAAATGTTTAACCATTTAGAGTTTATTTATATTTATTTGTCATATATGAAACTTTCTCCATTTGATGTCGGGTATTCATATTGGACCCCGACTATTTCAAATTCATGTCAGATGGGGACCCACTAGGGAGGTAGCGTTTTCTATCAAGGATTTTTCCATATTTAGGGCTTGAACTTGAGACTCTAGTTAAAAGGAAGCAGCCCTGATTATCCATTGCACAACATCCTTTAATTATATTTTAGAATTGAGATTTCAAGTCCCCGAAGTTTTCAAATTAGGCTTGATTAAAGGGAATGAAGAGTCAAAGCTAATAATGAATAAATTAAGGCAAATAATGATTTGTTATTAAAGGATTAAGGATGATTAATCCTTTCCTCAACACAAAAGACATAGATAATTATAACTATGAAAATGTACTTTCATTCAAGGTGTTGATCTCTACCTGAAGAGTTTTCATTAGCGTGTTGTTGGTAAGAAGGAAATTATTTTTCAAAAAATAAGTAAAAAATATATAATTATTTTATGATATTTGATACATAAGCTGAAGAAATATTTTTAAACCATATATTTATAATTTAGATAAGTTATACGGTAAATGGTAATGGTGGAGATGTGATAGGTATACGCAGGGTGTTAAAAGAATATGAAAAACCGATAGAACCTAATCAAACCGAACCGATTTATGTTAATTTTTCAATAAAAATGTGGACTTTTAATTAAGTGTATAACCGTCCAGAATAATTGAGAAGGTCTTTTTAATTTATGAAAAATCCCAAACTGAACCGAATAATCTTACATGAATGTAAATATATTCTATATATTAACAATATGTTAAAATTAATATATAAATATATTTTATAATATTTTTCAAATATAAATATAGGACAAATTACAGAAATCACATATATTTTAAGGCAAAATTATAATTTATCCCTGAAAAGTTTATAATTACAGAAATCCTTCATTTTCGCGCATAAGATTAGTGTATCAGCGGTTATATTATTGTATCTCGCGCATCAGATTAGTGTATCAGCGCTTATATTATTGTATCTCGCGCATCAGATTAATGTATCAGCGCTTATATTATTGTATCTCGCGCATCATATTAATGTATCAGCGCTTATATTATTGTATCTCGCGCATGTATCAACATTTATATAGCTCTGATACATTAATCTGATGCGCGAGATACAATAATATAAGCGCTGATACATTAATCTGATGTGCGAGATACAATAATATTAGCGCTGATACATTAATCTGATGCGCGAAAATGAGGCATTTTGGAAATTTGTAAAACTTATAGGTGATAATGGTAATAAGTAAACTAAAAGGTGAGTTTTTTGTAATTTTTCCAATAAATATAACCTAGGTCCTAGCTAGGCCTCTGGTGACTATACGACTTTGGGTTTTTGCTCATCAATTATCCTTTACCTGATTAGGTTTAAAATCAAAAGATATCGTAGTAAATACTCTATCAAACAATACAACAAAATCTATGCAAACACTCCTATTAAATGTTTAAGATCAAACAATACGGCAACAAGGTTTTAAGTTCTTGTCTTCTTGGTGAAGAATTAAAGTGTTTTTGCAAGAACATATTTGCGAAAGAAATATCTTCATAGTAGTATATTTTGAGGTGATATTTTAAAAACGAAAATTAACCGAATCATACCGATACCGAAGAAAAGCCGATATGATTGAGATGATTTAAAAAATCTAATTTTGATTATGTACTATAAAATATCCAAAAATTAAGATGGTGTAATTTTAAAAAAATAACCGATAAAACATACCATTGAACACTCCTAGGTATGTGGGAAGCTGGGAGGAGGGGTATATCATTATAGATTTTTTTTTTAAAAAAAATTATCATGAAAATTATTTTACAAAATATAATATTTTTCGAAAATCTTACACAATCAAACACAAGAAAAATTCATATTAAATCCAAGTGATATGTTTTTATTCTTTTATGTAATAAAGAAAAAAGACAATTGCCGCGTGGGAGGATATCTGTAATCCAATCATATGCTTAAATTAAAAAATAGCATACTTCCTTCACCTACAACTTTGACTACTAATAAATAAAAACAAGCTTTGGAAAAAAATTCATAATTGTTTTCTCCAATACACATCTCACACAAACTGAATGTTGCGAAGGCACGCAACTAAAGCTTGATACAATCTGTGTTATTTGAGAGGAGTCGTGATGTGATTGATAAAAGTGAAGATTTTTGAGCCGTGAAAATAATTTTTTATAAAAATATAAGATAAAATTGTGTATAATTTTTTTTATCATCTAACTAATCTCTAGATCAAGTTATGATTAAAGTATTAGAATAAAATATATTGTAACAACCAAATAGGAGTATCAATTTACATAGGGAATGCAAAAGAATAGTAAAGCATATGTATCAATCTAAGTTACGATGAGATAACTATTATTTCTCCACTTTTAATTAGGGAAAATTGTATGAAATAGTAAATTATTAATTTAAATTAAATGTTATAGTTATAGTTTATTTTATTTGTAATTCGCAGTAAATATCTCATTTTTTTGCCATCTGGTTCGGTATACAATTACTCATGCGATATACAAATGTATAAAATGCGTTTGTGTTTGTATAAAACGAGAGAAAAGTGTATATACAAATACAAATACATATATTTTCGTCCTATACACTTATAATTATACAAATACAGGTCTTATTATACAAATTATAATGTATAAATGAATTTAAACAAAACTGAACAATTTATATAAAATTAGATGTATTTAGCGAATTATACAAATAAAAGCTCCATAGCAAACATAAAATTTTCATGTTGAAAGCATTATTTCCAAAAATAAACCTTGCAATACTCAAATTTCAATTTAATCAAATTTTAATCTGAATAATAGGGACCAGACAGAAAAACTCAAAAGAAAAATATAGTTGGTAAGCAGTAATTTCATATATATATATTTGTCAAAAAAAAAACAATGTTGTTGACAAAGCTTTACAAAAACATGTAATGTCCTGTTTCCTGTCCGGCTCTGTTTGGCTATCAGAGTATTTTAATTATCAAACTACATTAATTAGAACACTCTTGAAATATTTGCATGTTAATTTAAAGATATTTCAAGTTAGCTAATAATTTTTGCTTCTAAAATTATAAACTCACAAACCTTTTTTTCTGTTAAACTTACAAAACATAATTTTGTATTTAACTCAACCAAATATTATCCAAACATGTACGTACATCTCAAAGTTCAAATTTCTTATTCCCATTGGAAAATATTTAATAATATAATTCCAAACACACAATAGTCCATTTAGCATTCAAAATCAGTCTTTTCAAACCTACGGTGGAAACACAAAAGTCCAGTGGGACCCTAAAAGAAGGAAAATCACAATTAAGGAGGTAGCAAAATCAAAACGACACGTTAGGAGCGTCATCTTCAAATGAGACTGATAATATATAATTTAAATTAATTGAAATTTTAGTGTGTTATTAAATATCAGATTTTGAAAATCTCAAAAACAAAAAACAAAAACAAAACGCCACGCATAAAGTACCATTTGGGTATAGAAGCAATGCTAGTATTTACTTTTTAGAAAATAATATTTTTTCTCTTCATTTTAAAAATAATATTCCATCATAAATAATTCAAATTCAATTTGAAGTTCATTTTAAAATTTAGAACACAGTTTATAACATATTTTTCACTCATTTTTTATTTTTAAAATTATCTTCAAATTTAAATATATTTACACACGAACATTATTTCAAATATTTTCAATAAAAAACATAACTTAACATAACACTTGCATCAACAATCTTCACCCATACTCGAAGTCCCTATTCTCACCGCCCACACCCCTACTTAACTCTTGACTTTCATAGTAATCTAAGATTATATACAAATAATTTTACTTATATAAATAACCCAAAAATAGATTTTTAAAAAAAAATTTATTATCGAAACACCCCTACTAATTAAAGAAAACCCACGGGTTTCCAGAATAATTACCCACAAATCCGCTTCTTCTCCTCTTCTCTTGTACCCATATAAAAGGCGCCATTTGCACCCCCACCCCCGTCGTTTAAAAACCCCTAAACCCTCAAATCTATCTTCACTCAAAGCTTCTTACATTGTCATGCGAAAATGATTTCTCGTGGATACGCAACGGACACTCAGTCGAAATCCTCCGATATCGCCGCCACCGTACTCGCCGCCTCGTCGCCGCTGCAGATCCTCGCTGCGTGCGACGCCATTGAGTCGTTTCTACACAAGCATACAGCTGAACAGACCCGATGGTTCTTCTCCATCACTTTCCCAACCTTAATTTGTAAAATTTTTGGCTTCGATGAATCTTCTTCTGCTTCAGCTGCTGTCAAGTCTATGTCTCCTTCTGGATGGATAGATATCGCCGCTTTATCCAATGATACTCAGCTCGCAGGTTTGCTTCTGAAACTCTGCGCGTTTTCATTTCTGAGCTGATTGCTTTGTATTTACTTCCGTTTTGTTAGATTAGACCTTACAAATAAGGTATAATTTCTTATAATCTCATGTGCTTTAGGATGCTCATTAACTGTTTATATATTTATCATCACATTGTCATGCATAGCAGTTAGAGTTCTTAGCTAATTAAGTTGTTTTTTAATGCCATTACTTGATGACTATCTAGACTACACATTTTTGAAAGCGAATTTATAAGCCGCCACATATTCTAGGATTTTCTTACAATATCCTTCGGTGTTGTGTGGCATTTTTATTTTATGTTTTATCTGCAAGTTGCTATAGTTTGCAGGTAGAATTTCAGCTAATAAATTGATCTTTTCTGCCATTATTTGGTGATTATCGTGAATTATTCATCTAGAAAGCTAATTCAAAAACCTCCACATCTTTTGGAATTTTTCAATTTTCTTGCGTATTGCAATGTTTTAGTCATTTTATTTTATGTTATTCCAATGTTCTGGTTTACAGGTTGATGTTCGCCTTATTATGTGAACTTATAATCCTTCATTGCTTCCAGAAAGTTCTTTTTTTTTTTTTACTATTTCTTATGTTTTGCAATGAATTATCTTTGTTTTTTGGTAACAAATTTTGTTGTTTACAGGTAGAATTTTCAGCTTATTATCGCCCACTGGTGTGTTACTATCTTCTATTGTAGCTGCAGATGGGCTGTCTCTGGTTAAATATGTATTTCCTGTAGAAAGGTTACCCAAATGGGTTCGTCCCCGCTGGCTGTATGGGCCTCGCTCGCTGTCTACTAAATGAGCCTTCACTGCCCGCCCGTCGGATCCTCAAAAAAAAGCTTTTCTGGGGACGCTCTTTGGTTTTGTGTGACTTGTGCCCGTTGTTCAAAAATAGGTTGAAGGAGGACTCAGTTAAGGGTTCTTCATTTCAGGTTCAGTTGAATGTGTTTGAATATTACATGTTCTGGTTTGTCTATTACCCTGTTTGTCGAGGTAACAGTGAGGGCCCTCAAACTGTAAGTGTTAGGAGAAGCAGAAGGTTTAGATTGGAGAATTGGACTTATTCGATTCCAGGTTTGTCAAGCACCAAACGCGGGATGGAGCAGAAGAATGAGGGCGATTTGTATATGCGTCTCTTGTATGCATATCTCCGTGCATATGTGCCTGTAGCTGATATGAAGGCACATCAACCATATAGGAGCTCACTGCTTCACTACTCTTTTTCCTATGGGACTCCAATTGTTGAAAAAGCAGAGTTCTTGGTTAGCACTCTCATACATTTTTGGTTAGTTGATAATGATTTCTCACCATTGCCTGTGAATTTGTGCAAATCATTTGGTGTGACATTCCCTTTTCGGTCAGTAGTGGGTGAGATTCCTCCTACTTCAGGATTAGGTGAAGTAGTAAATGTGTTTGTCAAATATCTGAATCTAAGTTCGATTGCATCAAGTGATAGAACTGACCAGGTTGACTACACTGAAAGTCCTAAGTGGAAAGTTGGGGGGACATAATGGTTCTCAGTCAAGAAATGCTGTTCCCGTCGTGGATTCTGGTAATTCTTGGAACTCGTGGATTCAGAGGCCATTGTACTGATTTATATTGAGGACATTCCTGTATTGTCCAATGGAAAGTTCTATTAAGAATGCATCTCAGGTGTTCACCTTGTGGGTTAGTTACCTGGAGCCCTGGTCTATTTCTATGGAAGAATTTGCAGAACTTAATGCGGATATGGGGAAGTCTAATAGAGGTACATTAAAGGAGGTTACCCCGTCAATGCCACATGGTTATACCTCTTCTTGGCAAGTTTTTGTATTAGCTAATTACTTATATTACAGCTCTTTGGTCATGCATTTTATTGGTTTTGCCCACAAGTTCCTTCACACAGATCCAAAAGTGATAGTCAAGATGGTTTCAAAGGTCTGTTCCATTTTCAAATCTTTCCTTTTGTTGGTTACTATTGTAGAGAAGCTTCTGGCGCATATTACTTAGGTGCTTGTTGCAATAATGAGTGGCTGAATGCATGACATGTACTGCCAGTTATGTGCATGGTCTTTGTTTGGCATGTCTGGTCATCAATTACCTTTATATGGCTACTTTTAACTTTCACTAGCTAAATGAGAACTGCTCCAGATAACACGAGTCTTGTGGTTTCAGTTTCAACAAATACTGTGGATTTTCATATTGGCAACTGTTGGTAATACTAATTACTTTTCTTTGTTCTTTGGAAGTGTTTTTGCGCTCTTTTGAAGAGTCTGATGTAATAACTCGCATGGTATTAGAGGACAGAGGACATTGGTCTTAGCTGCCTTGCCAAAAGTCAAAACCATGAATCATGGTACAATTGAACGTGGGATTGTAAGATCTAGTGGCACAGTAGCCTTGAGTTTGGCTGTCATCTCAATTTTGCTAATATTAGAAAGAAATTGTGAACAGACTGGAGCATCTCACCAGGAGCTGTTGATCAAAATATTTTGGACCAACTCCTGTAATTATGTGTCTCAGAGCATATGTTGTTAGTTTAGTGCACTTTGCTGCCCTGCCCTTTAGAGCATATGTTGTTACTCTCCAGCGTTCTTTAAAATCTGCATTGCATGTCTTTATCCTTATTGACTTTTAGATTAGTTAGGCATTCCACATGCTTTTATTTTACTATTGTTCTCCTTGTCCCTTTCTAAACTATGCTTTATTGTGCAGGTGATAACAATATTAACCTCATCTGCAGAACTGATGGACCTCATAAAAAATGTGGATATTGTATTCCATTCGAAACCAGCTGGATCATCTAAATCAATGCTTAATGCTTTGCATAAATATGTTCATGCTATTTGTGAGCAATAACAGGTACTCTAATAGCTCGTCTTACCAGTGCTTCCTTAATTCATTGTTAGCCGTTAGCACACTTCATTTTGATCTTTCCTCTTAGTGATTAAATGAAATGTACTCTCATTTTACCGTTAGAAATATCTTGTCAGCAAGCATCAAAAGTAAGTGAAGAAATGCTGACCTCTGTAATAGTAATAGTGGTTACAGTATGATACATGTAGATGATGTGTAGTTCCCTTAAAGTAATGAATGAAAATAGAAAAAAGATATGAATAACTTTATATTATTTTATCTTATGTGCCCAATCTTCACTTGCACATTTCAACCAACATCTCTGAGCCATTTGGAGAGATGAGGTTAGGGCTTGAAATTTGATTTCTGCTTTCATAAAGAGAAGAGTGATTTATGTGTATTGTGTTTACCATTATGAAACCTATCGTCTTCCTAAATTAGGTCATGTAGCTTTGGAATGGTCTTACTATATTATGAAATGTCCAAGTGTCTAATGAGCTTGCTTATGCGTAGGGCTCATCAGATTTTCAAGAAAGTATTAGCAACATTTGTGTAACCTTTCTAGTAGAGCCTTATTGCATGCATATCCATGCTAGCTCCAATAGTCATGAACTTATGTTAGGGGTGTGAATACCTTCACTTGGTATGAAGTAGTAGCAACAAATAATTATTCTTTATTTTCATGGAAATAAAAAAGCGGCAAATAACTTGTATCTAATATTGCTTTTATTTTAAATTTAAATCACTTTATGTTTTGTTTATATGTAATTTCCTATTTTATCCTGTTATAATTGAAAAATGAGATGTTTTATAACTTTGCAAAAATCTAAGAAGATAGGGTGCAAACCATTAAAAATGATAGGCTGATGTGTAAAACACATTACTCTAAAAAGTCGTATACATTTAATTCCTTGCAATATTCTACGGTCTAATTCACTAATTTCCATTGCTGTAGAGTTTCCAGGAAACTACAAACTAATTATAATACAATATGTTAGTGCTCACTTTTCAAATCTTCTGCTCTGACTGCTGCATAGTTGTATGACTTAACATAAGTTTACAAGCCAGTGTCATTTTCACTCTGTAGAAATTGGCTACACATAGTCAAAAGTCTCAATTTCAGTGTAACTCCAAATCCCACCTACTTCTTCTATAAATATATTTGCCATACTAAATAAACTTGTCATCATTCATCACAAAATTAAATATGGAGGTTTTTCTAGCCTTGGCAGGACTAGTTGTATTAGCTTTTCTCTGTAAAATTACCACTTCTCGACGCCCAGTTAACCGGAAGCTACCACCGGGTCCAAAACCATGGCCCATCATTGGCAATTTGAACCTACTTGGTCCTATCCCACATCAATCTTTTGACTTGCTTTCCAAAAAATATGGAGAGCTGATGCTACTGAAATTTGGCTCCAGGCCAGTTCTTGTGGCATCATCTGCTGAAATGGCAAAACAGTTTCTAAAAATACATGATGCAAATTTCGCCTCCCGTCCTCTGTTAGCTGGTGGAAAGTATACAAGCTATAACTATTGTGACATGACATGGGCACCGTATGGTCCCTATTGGCGCCAAGCAAGACGAATTTACCTGAACGAGATATTTACGCCAAAAAGGCTAGACTCGTTCGAGTACATCCGTGTTGAAGAAAGGCAGACCTTTATTTCCCAGCTAAATTCTCTTGCTGGGAAGCCATTTTTTCTGAAAGACCATTTGTCACGATTTAGCCTCTGTAGCATGACAAGGATGGTTTTGAGCAACAAGTACTTTGGTGAATCAACAGTTAGGGTGGAAGATTTGCAGCACCTAGTAGACCAATGGTTTTTACTTAATGGTGCTTTTAACATTGGAGACTGGATTCCATGGCTCAGTTTGTTGGACCTGCAGGGGTATGTGAAACAAATGAAGGCTTTGAAAAGAAGTTTTGATAAGTTCCACAACATTGTGCTAGATGACCACAGGGCTAAGAAGAATGCAGAGAAGGACATGGTGGATGTCTTGTTGCAGATGGCTCAAGACCCTACTTTGGAAGTCAAACTCACAGATGATTGTGTCAAAGGATTAATGCAGGTTAATTTCTTTCAATTCTAGATTTTCTCTTGTTTTAGACAAACTTTTAACCTTACTAAACTATGGCAGGATCTACTAACCGGAGGAACAGATAGCTTGACAGCAGCAGTGCAATGGGCATTTCAAGAACTTCTTAGACAGCCAAGGGTTATTGACAAGGCAATCCAAGAGCTTGACCAGGTTGTCGGAAAGGAGAGATGGGTAGAAGAGAGAGATTGTTCACAGCTATTGTACATTGAAGCAATTATCAAGGAAACACTAAGGTTACATCCTCTTGGAACTATGCTAGCACCACATTGTGCTATTGAAGATTGTAATGTGGCTGGTTATGACATAGAGAAAGGAACGACCGTTCTGGTGAATGTTTGGACCATTGGAAGGGACCCCAAGTACTGGGATAGAGCAGAAGAGTTTCTCCCAGAGAGGTTCCTAGAAAAGGGCATTGACATGGATGGACATAACTTTTCCTTCTTGCCATTTGGCTCGGGGAGAAGGAGGTGCCCTGGCTATAGTTTGGGACTTAAGGTTATCCGAGCAACTTTAGCCAACATGTTGCATGGATTCATCTGGAAATTACCTCAAGGTATGAATACAGAAAGCATAAGTGTGGAAGAACATTATGGGCTCACAACACATCCAAAGTTTCCTGTTCCTGTGATCTTGGAATCTAGACTCTCTTCACATCTCTATTCCCCTAAGTGAAGGAACTTTTGGATTACTATTAAACATGAACAACTTTTAGGTTTTTGTCTATTCTGTTTTTGGTTAAGTTTATACAAGAACAAAATAAGACATATATGAATAAAAATAGTTGTTATATCGATTATGCTTTAATATTTTTATTGGACAAGCACTTTCAATAATCCACAGCCACCACTGCACTTTCTCACTATAAAGACAGAAACAAAAATATACTACTTCTTTTCAACAAAGGTGGGCTGTCAACTGTGCAAATACAACTAGAGGAATAAAGTCATTTCAGTTTCAAAGTGGTCACTTTAACCTTCAGATTTCACTAGTTTACTCAAAATGAGGACTAAATCAATATCCTCAGCATATCGCTTTGAAACACAGTATTTTTTTGTTTTCACCCAAATTCTTCAAGTTCTAAGTCAGTTGAAACTTGAATAATCTGCTTTCTAACATTTCGCCCATGATAAATACCAACAAAAGATGATGCAGCATTTTCTAAACCCTCAGCAATGTCTTCTACAAAAAGCAATTTTTCTCTCTTATTAGCTGAATAACAAACTCGAGGTACTCTGGAACCTTGTGCCGGAAGTCAAACTCAAAAAAACCTTCCATTCGTAATCTCTTTGAGATAAGACAAAACAAATTGTGGTTTCTTTAAATTGTACTGAGAGATCATCCCAGAAATTGCAATCCTACCATAGAGGTTTATGTGCAAAAGCACCTCATCCAGCATATTTCCTCCAACGTTCTCAAAGTAAACATCAATACCCTTAGGGAAATGCCTTCATTTTGCAAACACACAGTTAGAGAAGCACATCATTCCACAGAGTACTAAATTACATGTTTCAAACTCATAAAATTGGTTAATAAATTTTAAACATTTATCAATGCGCTCTGAAGTCTGGAAAGTCCTTCATTTTGCAGTGAGAGACAGATGAAGAAACATGTCACTCCACAGAAAAATAATTTTTTTCTCAACCTAACCAAATTTAACATAGAAAAGTACTTGCTTCTGACTCATAAAATTCAATAATTAATTTCAGCATTTGTCAATACCCTCTAGTAAATGCCTTTTTGCAGACCGAAAAAAAAAAATCATTCCACAGAAAAGTAATGTTGTGAAGAGTTTATGTTACGGAAATATCGTAGCTTAACTAACACAATCACACACAAGGCAAATAAAGAAGAAAAATAACATAAAAATTTAACAAGGTTCGGCTAAGCCTAATCCACGAGACAAAAGTAGAATGTTTCCACTATGAAAGAAAAAAGATGTACAGTCATATGAATCCCCAACTACAACCCTTATATATGCATCCCAAATCTACAAAAGAAAGGTTTACTCAACCTACAAGAGCAATATGTTTTTCTTTTCCAAATCTATTAGGACAATGTATTTCCTGAACCAATAGAAATTATGAATTTTCTAAATATACAACGGAAAAATTCAATACGTCATTAACAAATCTTTCCCTCGACTTGAACTCTCTTTATCAACAGGAACAACATCTCTCTATCTTGCCCTTATCCCTCGAAAGTGCTCTACTAAGTACTGCACACACCAATCAAGTTTGCAATGCCTAATGTCATGTCCCGCCACTATCGGAGCCAAATTTTGCAGCAAAGAAGACGTAGAGGTTTCTAGAGTCAAGTAGAGAACTCTAGAATGCCTTAGAAATTTCAAGAAGGCCTTGGAGACTTCTAGGCTATGTAGAATTCTCTAGAAAAGGGGCCAATGTGTAAATACTCTAGGGACTTATCATGTAAATATTAATTGCACTTTAGTCCTTAGGAAGTAGTATAAATAGAGGTGCCATTCATTTGCAAAGGCATCACTCAAGTGAAAAGCATTCTCCAAAGCAATACAAAAGACTTCTTCCAAAAACTCTCTCCTTGTTCTTTCTAAGTCTTTCCTTAAGCATTCTCTTAGCGATCTAAGTCTTAAAGGCTTTCTTGAGTTTACAAGATCTTGAAAGAGTAGTGAGTAAATTGTCAAGGGCCACACGGAACTTTAGCCAACACTCTAAGTCCGTGACACTAAACTTGTTAATAGTGACTACCTTGGTCATCATATCAGTCGGATTATCATGTGTACACACTTTCTTTGCATCACAAACCCCTTTGCGATCTACTACCTAATTTGTCCCTTTGGCAATGAATCAAACTTCCATGTTTGATTCTTGTGAAAAGACTCAATCTCTTCGCCCATAGCACCAACCCACTACCCACTTATCTTCTTCTGAATTAGAAATAGGCAACACTACAACAAATATGATATATAGCTACGAAATTATTAGCTACGACATCCAATTCGTCACTAATTGTTCGCTTTTAGTGACAAAATTTACTTTTCGTGCTTAAATATATGAGACACATACTTTTAGTGACGAAACAAAAAAACCGTAGCAAAGTTTCATCTACTAAAGTTTCCCACCAAAAAATTAATTGGCGCCATTTGTTAAGTAGTGTTAGTCACGAATTTAAAGTTATCAGTGACACATTATTTCGTCACTAATAATGTATCTAATTCATGACAAATTATTTTGTCTTAAAATTTATTGATTTTTTTACCCAAAAAAATTTCATCTAAAAAAATATGTTGTTACAATATCGACAAATTAGAATTCGTAGTTAAATATTATAAGTTTTAGCTATAAGAATTTAACTTTAATTATGATATTTATTTTCGTCACTAATAGTATAAATAATTGGTGACAAAGATTTTATTGTCTCTAAACAATCTGTGATTCAGTGACAACAAAAAAATTGTCACAAAATATGTAAGGTGTTAAATAGCGACGACTTAAAATTTGTAGTGAATAATTCAACTATTTGCTACGAAAAAAATTCATAGCTAAATACAATTTTTTTGCTACAATTGTTCATAATTACAAGTGACAACTTACAAAAGAATAATATAAGTGCTTCATAAGAAATAGACAGAGTCCTTTCTTTAATTGGCGAGGAAAAATATTAAAACCAACGAATTCGGTCCATTTTGTAAAAATGAAAAAGTTCAATTCATGAATTTTCTTAAATTACACAATTATGCATCATTTCAAAAATACAATCCAGGTTATAAGTATCGTGAGTGGGGTACGATTCTGCCACTAGATCACTAATATTTGTTGGTTTAACACTTTTATTTTTTTATTTGATACACTTTTATCGATAAAGACGAAAGAAAAAATAATTCTCAAGTCTTGGTGCTAATTCTTGTGCGTGTCTATTGATTTGTGATTGGTAAACTGCATAGACTAAGTCGATCTATTTGCTTTTGTCTAAAAATATGTAGTTATTTAATAGTAATTCCACAAATGCACGTAGATCAACTATACAGAGATAACATCGACTTACAAACTTAGACTTTGCAAAGGTGCGAAATATTTCATGAATTTCTATTAACTTTTCCATCAGTGTAAAAATTGAAATAAACTAAAAAAATGAAAGCACAAATGAAAGAAACGAACAACCTAGGATTTCAAATATATTATGATGAAGTACTATATATAGTTATGGGTATCAATGTTTTTTTCTACAAAACAATTGATTTACTGACCGAATTGAACCGATTATTCAATTTTTTAAATAAAATTGAAAGTTTAATTTTATTTAAATTTATAATTGTACTATATAATTTTTAAAATGTATAAAAATAATTGAATAAAATAACAGAAATGTACTGAATATATTTAAAGATATGTTAAAAAATATAAAGTTTAATTAAAATATAATCTACATTTGAATGAATTGTGGGTGGTAAATTTCATGCAGTTGTGTATGTGTATAAATAATCATATAGTATATTATATCTACAAAAGTTAAATTTGAAAGAAGTGAATGAGTAGAAAATAAATTAAAAATGAGAGACAAGAGAGAGTTGATCTGACGGTAAGCACTCCTCATTTCCAACCTTAAGGTTGTGAGTTCGAATCCCCAAGAAAGCATGATGTGGGAGCTCCTAGAGAGGAGTTTAAAATAAATTTGAGATGGGGGGCGGGGAGGATAATAGGAAAATTAATCTTTTTTATAATAATAAAATTGTCCCTAATTAATACATTTAATAACAAAATAATTTTTGGTATATAAAATATAGTCATTAGCAATAACATAATTTTGTCGGTAGTAATAACCTTTTTAGTGACAAAACATACTATTATCTACAAAAAATATACTTTTTACGACAAATGAATTTGTCACAAATGTTTAAGCATTTGGGGACGATATTTCTTTATATAGTTAATATAATACTTTTAGCGACGAAGCACTAAATCGTCTTTGTATACTTTTAGAGACACACATTTAGTGACGACTGAGCGACGAATTATTTTTCGTCTCACAAGAATTTTAGTGACGAAATATGATTTATAAACGATAAAATTATTTGTCCCTGATAATCGAATTTGTTGTAGTGCAAATAGCCTATTTGTAGCTAGTAGACTCAAGCATGTCAATGGTCTATGCAACTGACAAAGCAAATTCCACAAGATTTGCATATCCAAAAAGATTTTCATCAATTACATGTGCAAACCTTTTCAGTCGGTTGATCACTCTCTTCTCGCTGCATGTTGCAATGTTATTCAGTTGTTGTTGTATAGGTGCATCAACATTATCATCTTGATTAAGGTTTTGCACCTCCTCCATTTCCTCCGCTCTTGAACTTCTGAGTTGAGCTAGTGGAAATTCAACTTTTAGCTTTACATAGTCACAGACACCACAACCTGTTTCTACTATTGCCTTTTTCCTCAAACTGTTCACTGAGATAGATTCATTACATGTCATATACCTACTGACCATTAACCTTGGAGTCTTCCAATCTATGCACCACAATCTATAACCTCTCACTCCAGTTGCATACCTTAGAAATATACACTTATTTGCTCGTGGCTCAAGTTTAGTCATCCATCATATGAAGATAAACAGGACAACCAAATATTCTTAAATTTGAATAATGCAAATCGAGCCATACCTTAGAACGAGTTTTGAACTCAATTGTTGTGGATGGAGATCTGTTAACCAAATAACAAGTTGTATTGATTGTTTCAGCCCAAAAGTACTTGCTAACACAAGTGTGAAAAGACGCTTCATGCCCTATTACGAGGTAGTTTGTTCATATGTTCTTTAACACCATTTTGTTGTGTTGTTCTAACACAAGTGTGGTATCACATTATGCCTCTCTACTATAGAAATCATTGAGCTTTGAGTTGTAAAATTCCAACCCATTGTTGGTCCGAAAATGCTTAACTTTCCTTTGTCTGTCTCTCAATCATCGTCTTCCATTTAACAAATGTTCGCAATGCCTCATTTTTTTCTTTCAAAAAATACATTCATACTATTCTTGAGTAACCGTTAATCAAAAACATAAAATACGTGGCACCACTCTTTGAGGGAATTTTGTTTGGACCCCATAAGTCTGAATGTATATGGTCTAACTTGTCTTTGGTCTTTTTTTTTTTGCCTCTTCGTTGAACTTCACCCTTATTTGCTTACAAAGATATAATGCTCAGAAAAATTCAAAGCTTGATTTTTGTAGCCACCTAACAAATTTCGCTTGCTCAACGAAAGAAAGTTGCTTGTCACTCGTACGACCATGTGCAATTGGCACAACTAAAACTGATTCAGATCACTCTTTTGAGAAGCTACATTTGCTTCCCCCGACTAATTCGGATCACTCTTTTGAGAAGCTACATTTGCTTCCCCTTCAAGTACACTGGCTTGAAGATTATTAATACTATCTAGAATGTAGCTTACTCTTAATGAGTACCATGGACCCTTTACACACACTCAGTGTCCCATTATCTCAATGAAAGTTATATATCTAATCATCCAAAGTTGAGAGAGAATCGAACTATTCTTCATTCGAGGAACATATCAACACTCAATGTTTCCGATAATATCATCAAACATTCTTAGTTACCTATCTCATCTACTGCTAATGGAGTATCATCGCCTAAGTAGACATTCTCATTCGTTTGCTTGTAAGTTGCAAATCAATTCTTGTGTGGACACATATAATAAGTTGCACCAGAATCAAAAACCAAGAAATTATGCCTATGACTAAAACTCACAACGCAAACTTCTCTTATATAGTCATTGTTATCAGAATTGGTTCTAGTGTCAACAATAGAGTTATCAACTTTCTACTTCCCTATTTTATCCTTAAGCTTAGTAAAATCTCCTATAGTGACTCTGCTCCACGCACTCATACCAATTCTGCTTCATTGCTCTAAACTTCAATATGGTGTTTTTCTACTAAGTTCTTCCCCCTACTCATAATACCCTCACCCTCAGTCCTATTATCCAGAAAGTTGTTCATAAAACTCTTTAGATTTTAGTGCATTACTAAAATACTGCCTTTCTTGTATAGCAACGTATCAACAAATGTATCATAAAATGATGGTAAGAAACATAACACGATCAAGGCCTGATCCTCACTCTCTATTTTGATATCTATGTTCTCCAGGTCCAATATCATTAAATTAAACTAATCAAGGAGAGTTTTAACCAATCTACATTTGTTCATGTGGAGATTGTACAACCTTCTTGTTGGGTAGAGACGTTTTTTAGGATAAGTTCGTTGACTTAATGAGGGGATTGTCCGTTTAGAATTTAGATTGCCTGAGATGAACAAGATGTTGATTGGATGGATGACTTGGTTTGAATAGCAAGTATCATACTTTGTATTCTGCAATACAAAAAGATAACTTAGAGTTTTAATGCATGCAGTAGTGACACTTGAAAGTGAAACATGTTTGGCATTTTCACTTGTAATCGATGAAATAGTTAGTTACGATATTGATTGACTGCTAATTGTGATTTATTGTTGTTTTAATATAGGTGTTCAATGTACTCGATAAATTGATCTCTTCTGACTCTCAACTGTTTGCCAAGATGGAGAATGAAGTAAGAATTGTTTGATGTATGATGTATGAGGTTTTCACCCGACCCTCCTCGGCAGAAAATTACACAAGGTAATTCTTTACTTTTTATGTGTACGTTTAGATTTTGAGTCACCCTGTATACAAAATTCACTTTGATGGAAATCTTAGATTCGTCATTGTTGGCAGATGTGTGATTCTGATCAAAACATTGTGTGCTTGGATTCTCATCTAAAGTTGATTGATTTTGAAGATGAAGACGACTCAGGTTTTTCCTGAAGAATGCACAAGAAGTATGTGGTTTAATGTTCATTTAAAAGTGTTAAAGAAACCATTATGATGTTTGATTTTTTTTACAGTACTATTTGTCGCTAATATCCAAACACAACTTACCAGTGCATTATTTGTATTTTAGGTCAAGCTTTAAACACTTTATTCAATCTGTGTATCAGGTGGTTTTAGAAGCATTGAAACTCCACCTTAATGAGCTATTGACTACAAAATGAGGCACTAATCAGGTAAAAACCTATCTAAGCTTCTACTACTTGGTTAATGTTGACCTCAAATAGCCATTTACTTATATGAATACAAGGTAATGTTGATGATTGTTAAAATTATTTCATCATAATTATTTTACAACTTGTGCATTGATTTCAAGTGGAACTCCATATCTAATCTAGATATTCTGTAATTTCTTAGCTCTCTTCTATTTCTATTCATTGTAAATAATGTTGTTGAAGCTTATTTTATCTTAATTTCATTGTTATCTCATATTATGTACAACATGGAGGGAACTTTTTTTTTTTTCAAGATAGATCCACTACTGCTGAAGCAATTATTCAAAAATGAAGTTCCTCCTCCTTGGATTTTGAATTCAGTTGAGTCCAGATTATTCGTCACTAAATAATGAGCGTTTTTAAAATTATGATTATTCAAAAGTATTTTGTACTACTTTGATCTCAACCATAGTTCTTACGGAAATCACATACTTTTAAGGCAAAATTACAATCTATCCCTTAAAAGTTTATAATTACATAAATTCCTCAAACAAATACAATAATATAAGCACTGATACATTAATCTGATGCGCGAGATACAATAATATAAGCGCTAATACATGCACGAGATACAATGATATAATCGATGATACATTAATCTGATGCGCGAGATACAATAATATAAGCGCTGATACACTAATTTGATGCGCGAAAATGAGAGATTTGTAAAACTTATATAGGATAATGGTAATAATTAAATTAAAATGTGAGATTTTTGTAATTTTTCCAATAAATTTACCTCAAAAATTAAAATGTTGGGCCCATGCTTAACACCGACAAGAACCATCTAGTATATATATATATATTTGTCAAAAAAAAAAAAAACAACTTTGTTTGACAAAGCTTTACAAAAACATGCAATGTCCTGTCTCCTGTCCGGCTCTGTTTGGCTATCAGAGTATTTTAATTATCAGACTACATTTATTAAAACACTCGTGAAATATTTGCATATTAATTTAAAGATATTTCAAGTAAGATAATAATTTTTGCTTCTAAAATTCTAAACTTTCACAAACCTTTTTTCAGTTAAGCTTAATGTTCAAACAAAATTTAAAGTTAAAATATTAATTTTATAACTTAACTTCAAAACATAATTTTTTTTCAACTCAACCAAATATTGTCCAAACATGTACGTACATCTCAAAGTTCAAATGTCTTATTCCCATTGGAAAATATTTAATAATATAATTCCAAACACACTTGTCCATTTAGCATTCAAAATCAGTCTTTTCAAACCTACGGTGGAAACACAAAAGGCCAGTGGGACCCTAAAAGAAGGAAAATCACAATGAAGTAGATAGCAAAATCGAAACCATCGATAAATGGCGTATCTCCAAATGAGTCTGATTGTATATAATTTAAATTAGTTGAAATTTTAGTGCGTTATTAAATATCAGATTTTGAAAATCTGAAAAACAAAAAACAAAAACAAAACGCCACGCATAGAGTACCATTTGGGTATAGAAGAAATGCTAGTATTTACTTTTTAGAAAATAATATTTTTTCACTTTATTTTAAAATTAATATTCCATCATAAAAAATTCAAATCCAATTTAAAGTTCATTTTAAAATTTAGAAAACAGTTTATAACATATTTTCACTCATTTTTTTTATTTTTAAAATTATCTTCAAATTTAAATATATTTACACATGAACATTATTTCAGATATTATCAATAAAAAACATAACATAACGCTTGGTTCAACAATCTTCACCCATACTCGAAGTCCCTATTCTCACCGCCCACACCCCTACTTAACTCTTGACTCTTGACTTTCATAGTAATCTAAGATTATATACAAATAATTTTACTTATATAAATAACCCAAAAATAGATTTTTTTAAAAAAAATTATTATCAAAACGCCCCTACTAATTAAAGAAGACCCACGGGTTTCCAGAATAATTACCCACAAATCCGCCTCTTCTCCTCTTCTCTTGTACCCCATATAAAAGGCGCCATTTGCACCCCCACCCCGATCGTTTAAAAACCCCTAAACCCTCAAATCTCTCTTCACTCAAAGCTTCTTACATTGTCATGCGAAAATGATTTCTCGTGGATACGCAACGGACACTCAGTCGAAATCCTCCGATATCGCCGCCGCCGTACTCGCCGCCTCGTCGCCGCTGCAGATCCTCGCTGCGTGCGACGCCGTTGAGTCGTTTCTACACAAGCATACAGCTGACCAGACCCGATGGTTCTTCTCCATCACTTTCCCAACCCTAATTTGTAAAATTTTCGGCTTCGATGAATCTTCTTCTGCTTCAGTTGCTGTCAAGTCTATGTCTCCTTCTGGATGGATAGATATCGCCGCTTTATCCAATGATTCTCAGCTCGCAGGTTTGCTTCTGAAACTCTGCGCGTTTCAATTTCTGAGCTGATTGCTTTGTATTTACTTCCGTTTTCTTAGATTACTCCTTAAAAATAAGGTATAATTTCTTATAATCTTATGTGTTTTAGGATGCTCTTTAACTGTTTATATATTTATCATCACATTGTCGTGAATAGCAGTTAGAGTTCTTAGCTAATTAAGTTGTTTTTAATGCCATTACTTGATGACTATCTAGACTACATATTTCTGAAAGCGAATTTATAAGCCGCCACATTTTCTAAGATTTTCTTATAATATCCTTCGGTGTTGTGTGGCATTTTTGTTGTATGTTTTATCTGCAAGTTGCTATAGTTTGCAGGTAGAATTTCAGCTAATAAATTGATCTTTTCTGCCATTATTTGGTGATTATCGTGAATTATTCATCTAGAAAGCTAATTCAGAAACCTCTACATCTTTTGGAATTTTTCAATTTTTTCGCGTATTGCAATGTTTTAGTCATTTTATTTTATGTTATCCCAAATGTTCTGGTTTACAGGTAGATGTTCAGCTTATTATGTGAATTTTATGTGAACTTATAATCCTTCTTTGCTTCCAGAAAGTTTTTTTTTTAATTTTTATTTTAAAACTATTTTTTTATGTTCTTCAATGAATTGTCTTTGTTTTTTTGGTAACATTTTATTGTTTACAGGTAGAATTTACAGCTTATTATCGCCCACTGGTGTGTTGCTATCTTCTATTGTGGCTGCGGATGGGTTGTCTCTGGTTAAATATGTATTTCCTGTAGAAAGGTTACCCGAATGGGTTCGTTATATGCTTCAAAATGAGAGAGATTCTTTGGTTTTGTCTGACTTATGCCCGTTGTTCAAAAATAGGTTGAAGGAGGACTCAGTTAAGGGTTCTTCATTTCAGGTTCAGTTGAATGTGTTTGAATATTACATGTTCTGGTTTGTCTATTACCCTGTTTGTCGAGGTAACAGTGAGGGCCCTCAAACTGTAAGTGTTAGGAGAAGCAGAAGGTTTAGATTGGAGAATTGGGCTTATTCGATTCCAGGTTTGTCAAGCACCAAACGTGGGATGGAGCAGAACAATGAGGGCGATTTGTATATGCGTCTCTTGTATGCATATCTCCGTGCATATGTGCCTGTAGCTGATATGAAGGCACATCAACCATATAGGAGCTCACTGCTTCACTACTCTTTTTCCTATGGGACTCCAATTGTTGAAAAAGCAGAGTTCTTGGTGAACACTCTCATACATTTTTGGTTAGTTGATAATGATTTCTCACCATTGCCTGTGAATTTGTGCAAATCGTTTGGTATGACATTCCCTTTCCGGTCAGTACTGGGTGAGATTCCTCCTACTTCAGGATTAGGTGAAGTAGTAAACGTGTTTGTCAAATATCTGAATCTAAGTTCGATCGCATCAAGTGATAGAACTGACCAGGTTGACTACACTGAAAGTCCTAAGTGGAAGGTTGGGGGGACATTCAATGCTTCTCAGTCAAGAAATGCTGTTCCCTTCGTGGATGCTGGTAATTCTTGGAACTCGTGGATTCAGAGGCCATTGTACCGATTTATATTGAGGACATTCCTGTATTGTCCAATGGAAAGTTCTATTAAGAATGCATCTCAGGTGTTCACCTTGTGGGTTAGTTACCTGGAGCCCTGGTCTATTTCTATGGAAGAATTTGCAAAACTTGATTCAGATCTGGGGAAGTCTAATAGAGGGACATTAAAGGAGGTTACCCCATCAATGCCACATGGTTATACCTCTTCTTGGCAAGATTTTGTATTAGCTAACTACTTATACTACAGCTCTTTGGTCATGCATTTTATTGGTTTTGCCCACAAGTTTCTTCACACAGATCCAGAAGTGATAGTCAAGATGGTTTCAAAGGTCTGTTCCATTTTCAAATCTTTCCTTTTGTTGGTTACTATTGTAGAGAGGCTTCTGGTGCATATCACTTGGGTGTTTGTTGCAATAATGAACGGCTGACTGCATGACATGTACTGCCAGTTATGTGCATGGTCGTAGTTTGGCATGTCTGGTCTCAATTAACTTTATACGACTACTTTAACTTTCACTAGCCAAATGAGAACTGCTCCAGATAACACGAGTCTTGTGGTTTCAATTTCAACAAATACTGTGGATTTTCATATTGGCAATTGTTGGTAATACTAATTACTTTTCTCTGTTCTTTGGAAGTGTTTTTGCGCACTCTTGAAGAGTCTGATGTTATAACTCGCATGGTATTAGAGGACAGAAGACAATGGTCTTAGCTGCCTTGCCAAAACCATGAATCATGGTACAATTGAATGTGGGATTGTAAGATCTAGTGGCACAGTTGCCTTGAGTATAGCTGTCATCTCAGTTTTGCTAATATTAGAAAGAAACTGTGAACAGACTGGAGCATCTCACCAGGAGCTGTTGATCAAAATATTTTGGACCAACTTCTTTAATTATGTGTCTCAGAGCATATGTTGTTAGTTTAGTGCTCTGTGCTGCCCTGCCCTTTAGACCATATGTTGTTACTCTCCAGCGTTCTTTAAAATCTGTGTTGCATGTCTTTATCCTTATTGACTTTTAGATTAGTTAGGTATTCCACATGCTTTTATTTCAGCTTTTATTTTACTATCGTTCTCCTTGTCCCTTTCTAAACTATGATTTATTGTGCAGGTGATAACAATATTAGCCTCATCTACAGAACTGATGGACCTCATAAAAAATGTGGATATTGTATTCCATTCGAAACCAGCTGGATCATCTAAATCAATGCTTAATGCTTTGCATAGATATGTTCCTGCTATTCGTGAGCAATTACAGGTACTCTAATAGCTCGTCTTACCAGTGCTTCCTTAATTCATTGTTAGCCGTTAGCACACTTCACTTTGATCTTCCCTCTTAGTGATTAAATGAAATGTATTCTCATTTTACTGATAGAAATATCTTGTCAGCAAGCATCAAAAGTAAGTGAAGAAATGCCGACCCCTGCAACAGTAATAGTGGTTACAGTATGATACATGTAGATGATGTGTTGTTCCCTTAAAGTAATGAATGAAGATAGAAAAAAGATATGAATAACTTTATATTATTTTATCTTATGTGCCCCAATCTTCACTAGCACATTTCAACCAACATCTCTGAGCCATTTGGAGAGACGAGGTTAGGGGTTGAAATTTGATTTCTGCTTTCATAAAGAGAGGAGTAATTTATGTGTATTGTGTTTACCATTATGAAACCTATAACCGTCTTCCTAAATTAGGTCATGTAGCTTTGAAATGGTCTTACTAAATTATGAAACTGTCTCTGAATGCAAGTATTCTTGGTTAATCTTTTTAATATAAATGTCCAAGTGTCTAATGAGCTTGCCCATGCGTAGGGCTCATCAGATTTTCCAGAAAGTATTAGCAACATTTGTGTAACCTTTCTAGTAGAGCCTAATTGCATGCATACCCGTGCTAGCTCCAATAGTCATGAACCTATGTTAGGGGTGTGAATACCTTCACTTGCTATGCTTCTTTCCAATTCTTATATTCATTTGCCATTGTGTCAGGACTGGGAGGATGGCTTATCTGAGACTGATGCTGATGGTTCTTTTTTACACGAGAACTGGAACAAAGATTTACGACTCTTCAGTGATGGTGAAGATGGTGGACAAAAGTTGCTTCAGGTGATCAAAATTTAGCACTCCAGATGTTCTGTGTAGTTTGCACTTGTATGTCTGTGTTACTAACTTAGGCCAAACTGTCTTTCAGCTGTTTGTATTGCGAGCAGAATCTGAACTGCAATCAATTGGCGGAGAAAATCTTTCTCAAAACCTCCAGGGTTTGGATAGACTGAAATCCGAGCTGTGCCAGTTATTTGGTGGCCCTATTATGAATCCCTTGAGTACTCCAGAGACTGTACAATGTGAGTACATGCGAGATGAAATCTTTAAGCCCAGGAGTTTTGCAAATAGAGCAATGGTCGATATTAAATACAAGGGTGATTGGATGAAGCGGCCCATCTCAGACGATGAAATTGGGTGGCTGGCAAAGGTGCTTGTAAAGTTATCAGGCTGGTTCAACGAGAGTCTTGGGTTGGGCCAAGTCGAGAGCAGCCAAGAGAGTCCTTCTTGGTCATATGTTGACGTGTCCAGTGATGCAAGGAGTGTGTGCGGACCCATGGAAGTGATTAAAGTTGTGTTGTGCTCTTTCATTTCCTGGCTTCTTATGTTACGTGGAGCTGGTGTGAGGTTCATGAGAGAGCATGGTGTCAGGGTGAATCTCAGGGTCTTAGCATCAAAGAAGGTGGTAGTGGTGTTGCTTGTCATTGCTGCTTTCAGTCTACTCAGGAGAGCTTTTTTCGGAGTTGGGTAATGTTTACATGGGAGATCAAGCAACATAACAGAATGAACTCCTCAAATATAGGTCTAGGACTGAACCAAAAAAGAACAGAAATACTCGGAGAGTGTGTGATAGAGAGAAAGAGAGAAAAAAGAAAGGAAACAAAGAAAAAGCCTGCTTGCAAGGTTTCGTTTTGTTCTGTTTGTAAATGGACTTATCTTGTGCAGGATGGAGAATTTATATAGCAACTTGTTTGTTTGTAGCCTTCAGTCCTTCCACTTGTTATAAATATTGTTCTTTCTCCTAGCTGAAGCAATAAGCTTTCTTGTGCCTTATGAAGTACAGTGCACCAAAACCGTCACGAGCTGTGTCTCCTCTAGTCACAACTAGGAATCACGAAACCTTTTCGTTGAGGATGGGATTATTACTGCTCCTTTTGATTTACTGTTAAACCGTGGTAAAGGGAAAGAACTGTTGCAGATTGTTTTATTAGATTCTTAAAGAGCTTGGAACTTGTCTGGAAAGTTTCACCTCTTTGCGTTCCTTGTTTTCTGATTATACTGCCTTCTTGGTACTACGTATTTTGGTAAACTCAAAAGTCAGCTCACAGGGATTAGTTAATTGAATGTAAATTAAACTGCCCATTTGGGGCAAAATATTTGTTTTTGTGTTCTTCAAAACATGTTTATTGAGTAAAACAAGATAATTTGGTTTTCCTTTTAAAAGAACCAGGTCTTTCCTTAACAGATCCAATACGTGAAGTCGACATGGAGAAAGAAGAATAGGTATACACCATACATATATACACATCGGAAAAGTAGATGGGAAATTCTCTCCCTGATAACAGTGATGCAATCAGTGATTTCACAAAGTAAGTTTACAATAAAAATAAGTAAACATACGAAAAAGTTAAGAGGATTCAACATCTACTATATATACATGAAAAACAATTTTAACCTTGAATATACAATGTAACTTTCCATCGAGGAAGTTTCAAAATGAACCTACTCGCTTCCCCACTCCCTAGTATACGTAAACGGCAAATATTTGACATTGTATTTAATACAACTAGCAACAAGATTAATATTCTACATTGTTACTATGACAGACGCACAAAATCAACTGCACATCTTGAACTGCCACCTTCATGTCTGAAACAGTGCCGGCTCAATGCTTATAAAAATTAGGCATATGCCTTAGCCCCCAATTTTAGGGGGCCTCTAATTTTTACCACAATAAATTATGTGTTAATTTTTTTTATAGAAAAAAAATAATTATCTAAGATAAATATATTTTTCTTAAAAAATATATATATTATTTTATTCACCTTAACCTCAATAAATAGAAGAAATCAAGAAAAAAATGTTTTGTCTTCTTACATTCTCTTCACTAACTCTCGCACTGTAATTTTCTAGACTCCTTTTATACTATAGGTAAGTTAGAGCTTTATAAAAAATATGAATAAATAGTAAAAATCATGTTTTGGATAAAGTGAATTACAAGCCTGTTTAGATTGACTTATTTTATGTGTTTTTAAATAAAAAAAAAAGAAGAAGCTTATAAGTTGTTTTGTCAACTTATTACTTATTGAATAATGTTAACAAGTTATATAATAATTGCTAGCTAAAAGATTTTAGGCCTTTAATTGAAATTTCGCTTTAGGCCTCCAAGTACGTTGAGCCGCCCCTGGTCTGAAAACATATTCAGCAATGTACATTCCTTTTCTATGTACACATTAACTCGTTTCTGTGAGCATCTTCTGGTTTAGACTGCGCGAAAATTCAACTTGCAGTGGAAAAAACTCGTGATGATAGTGAAAAACGTGTGAAATGCTGAAGGCCTGAGACAGTTATCCTTTCCCCTGCTGCTTAGTGTGCATTGCAGGATTCAGGACCTGTCAGCCTTGCAGACACGAACGGAGTGAAATAACCAATCGATGAAACCTCTGTCATCAGAAAAGAAATGTAGTTTATCAACAACTCTACATTCATTTGTATTCTTTTCTAGTGAAGTGGTAAAAGCTATGATCAGTACCTCATATCATCTCAAGCAAATGGTTCATGTTGCTGTAGGCGGGCAAGTTGAAAGCACGATGAACTCGAGTGGGGTTATGATATCTGTGATTCTTGAAACTGGTTGAGCCTTCTAGACCAAATGGAATGCAGAATCATATGGAAGAGATCAAATCTAAATGGCATTGCGTTCCAATGAAAATGCTTCTGCACCCTCTTGACGTTATTTTGCATCACCTGATAACGTCTTAAAGGTATACTTAACAAAATCTCCTTCAGCTTAGGAATATCTTCCTCAGAAACTATCAATGAGAAAGCACTCCAATCGAGCACTTCGTCAAATGGGAGGGCAAGATTATCAGCAATGATCACTGGTACACACTCGTAGTATATTGCCTCGACAATCCTTGGACTGTTCACTTCAAAACCCATTGGACAAAGACAGAACTTGCTTGATTTCATGTGGTCAGGATAAGACATTATTCTTGAGACTTTGGTAGGTAGAGGCCCGTAAATTTTCATGTCTTCATCTCGGTCACTCCAGTACTTGAGGAGTTTGGGACGGACTGGTCCGTGCATATTTCCAGCAAAAAAGGCGAGGATAGGGCGTTGTGACACTCTTTTTCCACCAACATTTACTAGAGGTTTACCGATATTTCTTATGGCGGTCTCCGGAAGGGAAACATCCTTTCCAGCTTTAAATATTCCTTCTGATATATCTGCATTGCAGAGAGCTTTTATAGTGTTTCGAATTAACTCCTCGTGATCCTTTAAAATGTAAGGCCCCTGAAAGAAAATTTATGTTGAAGATGTAAGATGGGGTCCAACACCGGGTAAACCATGTGAACTGGGATGGGTCTGACTCTGATACCATGTTGAAGTAAGTAACTATCTCATCTAAAAACTTAAACTTTAGGTTATTAAAAATCTTAGGGAGCATTCTTATAGATGCTCCCGCTCTACTTCAAGAAAGTCATGTTAAATTTTGAGACTGGTTTTTATCTTTATATAACATGCTTTTGCACTATTATATACCAGATTTCGTTGAGACAAGTCTGACTACCTAGTGTAATCCTACAAGTGATATCTGGGAGGGGAGAGTATACACAGAGCTTACCCCTACCTCGTGGAGGTAAGGAGGTCGTTTCTGAAGGATCCTCGACTCAAGTATAGCAAATCAAAGTAATTGATTGGGAAAAGGGAAAACTACAGTGAAGAAAACATGACAACTAACAAGGAAAACAGTACAGAACATTCAGAAAAGGAAGAATAACAACAACAAAATAGTCTGATAACTGAAACACAATAAACAACAGATGATAACAGATATCAAAAGCAAGAAACTGCATGAATAAAAGACGTGGATGCATACCCAATCATGGCAAGCAACTAGAAAGTGATCTGTTCCGTGTGTACGATTCCAGAAGGGATACTTTGCAGCTAGCATGTTCACATAGTCTCGTAGGAATTCTGACAACGGCCTAAGATTATGCGAGCCAGGCACATAAACTGCCATCTGCAACTGTCGTGAACTATATGGCAGATAGAATAGGTGAGCCTTCTCAGGGTCCCTAGTGACAAAGTAGGGATTTTCCTCCATCAATTTCATGAACCATCCCTCAGACGAATAAATTCCCAGAAGATGAGGTTCGTGGAAAATAGGCCTGTCTCCTTCTTTGTAAATGTAAACTTTGAGTAGAAGTTCCATCATCTCATAGCTCCTGGAATGTCAACCAAAATTTGTGTTTAAACAAAAAAAAATAATTGTGAAGTCTTCTTTACTTTCTTAAACTCCGTGTCAAGTCATAATAGGTCACTCAATTTGAAGCAGAGGGAGATCATACCTCTTAAAGTTGGAAATATTCCTAAAAAGAGGAGCAAACAAGTCTGGATCATCGGTGACTAAAGGAGCTTGCTCAATCTCCCTTCTAGCATATGCAAGTGCCTCATTTGGTGTCAACGACGCGATAAATCTCTGGAGATAACTATGTTAAAGAAGAACAAGATAGACAGAAAGAAATATGAATTCAATAATCACTTAACTTACTTGCAAGTGATCAGGCACAACAGGTGGAGGCGGATAAACAATCTTTTCTACTATACGTGCCTGCTTCTTGCGTCTCCTACGCCTCAGAAGTCTTGCTCGTCTTTCCATAACTCTCATTAATCGGTTTGCTCTGGCTGTAGAGTTGAGTGAAACAACCGCGGGCAAATGCTTACTCATTTTCAACTGGTTATCAGATGTTACTGAAAGTTCAAGTTCCCTCGATTTGTTTCCGTGATTTATTAGGCGTTGGTAAGATGAAACATCCAAGGGTGGAGAGCTAATCCATTCAGTTAAAGGATTAGGGAGGCTATAAATTTGAAAGACAACTCTAAACACTGTTAAAATAGTGCCTATAACAAAGAGTTTCTTCCAGTTAACTCTGAAGAACAGAACAACAATTATTCGCCGCAAGAATTTCCTCATCTCTTTTGGCAAATATAGTACTCCTTAGTCCTCCCTATACTACAAAAATCCAACTTTGGTAATGAAATGATATGTACATTGACGATGAACATCGGATTTCAATTCATTTGGAAGCCTAAAACAGCCACCCCATACCTCCAACATGTTCTTCAGCTCAAAGTTGAAGATCTAACAAAACAAGAGGATAAAGAAACCATTAAGTTTATTCTAACATGTAGGGTTATGATACAACATCAACATATCCAGTGAAATCCCACAGTGGGTTCTGGGGAGGGTAGAGTGTACGCAGACCTTACCACTACCTCGTGGAGGTAGAGAGGCTGTTTTACGAAAGACCATCAACTCAAGAGCAACAAATCCAAGTACAAAGAAGAAGAAAACATAGCAACTAACAAAGGAAGCAGTGCAAAGCAACATGTAGAGTTATGATACTACATAAAAAAAAAGAAGGCAATACTATGTATCCAACCATGGACACAAAAGATAATGTTGTATTCAGGTTAGCTTGTTCCCACCTCAACTATTCCACGTGATATATTATTACCTCTCACCAACACATATACCGAGTAACTCACCAACAAAATTTATCATGTGGAAAACCCTCTCAAACCCAAAACACCAGAAGAGAAACTAGGATTTCAACTTTATGAGTTCTGAATTTTAATAATGACAATTTTAAGTGATAATAATCGGATTTTCTAAATTTAATATTTATACATATTTAATTAATTTATTCGAGCAAAATCAATTAGGTTCAGCTGAACCTGCATGCAGGCTACTAGCTCCGCCCCGAAAAACACCACACCCCACCTCACAAAATTTGACAAGCATTTACATTTTGACAATAAAGCAACCAAATTGTTATTGAATATTGACATCAATTTTAAAGATTTAGTATGGATATTTTCAATGTAAGAAATGATCACAAACTAATTAAACAATATGTAAAAATAAAGTTGTTGCACATTATAATAAAACATATCCATGTATACTTGATACCTTTAGTGTACAAAGATCAAATGGAGGTCAGCAATACGACGTCGGAGAGCTGGAGAAATAGAGAGAAGGAAAGTAGAAATTGAAGAAGAAAAAATGGAGATTTGGAAAGTTGAGAAGGAGAATTAAAATAGCGAAATTGGCGCTAACTGTTTTCATATTTATTGGTCTATTCTTCGACACTTCCTTTCCTTTCAACTGCTCTTGTTTAATCCAATTTACGTGTGTCAGTGTTTGACTTGGCATAAAGTTTTTTTTTTTTTTTGGAATCTCAAATTTGATATTTTATTTTTCGAGTTCCATATTTAAGTTTTTATCTAAACTATCAACAAATATTTATCGAAATATAAATTATCAGTTGTTTGAGTTTTACATGAAATTTTCAGGTAGAAAAAATGAACAACTAATAAATCACAAATCTATTTTACCCTTATAAACTATTTATTGAAATTAATCTATTTTTTTACTTCTTTTCTTTTACCTTCATGTTTTTAGTTTATTTCATTTTTTTAACTTTAAGAAATATTTTTATCTTCTATATTTCTATACTGACGTGTGGAATTCAAATTCTATACGTTATGACTTGTGATGAATATAATTACACTTTCAACTTTTCTCTAGTCTTGTTTCTATAGAAATCTTTTGAATTAAGCCACACCACATATTCCTTTTCATTTGAAGAAAACAGACAAAGAAAATTGATATGATTCTTTATTTTTTAGGCATCCAAATCTATCCTCTTTTTAAGGAAAAAAAGAAGTTTACCAAGCATGGCTTGCTAGCTTATTGTATAAATTTTTTAAAAAGATGAAGAAGAATAATATCATTTTTTTTAACTTTTGGTTTAAATAGAAATAAACCTCGTGTGTCCCTTTTTTATTTGTCCAATTTTGACTTTTTACTTGTCATATTTGACAAATTAAAAAAAGTAAAATATTTTTTTACCTATTATACCGTCAATTTATTTAGAAAGTTAATGTTTTGAAAAAGGTACAATCTCTTTACTGAGTAAGTTGATTTTGGAATTATATCAATGAATAAAAGTAATATGGTAAGCTCACTATATCAATTGTTATTTGTTTAATAGGCGTGCGAAGTAAAAAAAAAAAAGGATATGTAAATAGGGACAGAGGTAATATCAATCCTACATTTATTGATTAAGTATGAATACATGATATAAATAGGGAAAATGGTCTGAAATATATCCGAACTTTGACCAAAATTGTTGTTATGATACCGAACTTTGGAAATGACCGTTTACCCCTCTGCACTATTTAATAGTGTATTTTAAAGGTATATATGTGCCTACGTGGACATAAAAAATATTGTATCATTATAAATAGTAATGTGTCCACGTGGGCACATATATACCTTTAAAATACACTATTAAATCGTGCAGGGGTGGAAGGTCCTCCATAAAATTTGATATCGTAACAGCAATTTCAGTCAAAGTTAGAGTATTTTTCAGACCCTTTTCCCATATAAATACTCCCTCTATTTTATATTGCTTGATTCCTATTGATTTGACAGACTCTTTTAGAAAGCTTAGATGTGTATGTGTATTTTTACTAAAATAATCTTATTAATGATGCTTAGGAACACCAAATTTGACTAGTACTTATTTAATACTTATTAAACATAGTATGTAAAAAGAAAAAAAAATCTCTTTTGAGTCATTAAAATGGACAAGTAAAATGAAATATCTATTTTTGATATAAAATGAAATAGTGAGAGCAATCAAATTCTTTTTTAATTTACTAAAATGAACAAGTAAAAATAAAATATTTATTTTTGATACTGGAGTCAAATAAAATGAAACGGACGGACTTAGAACATTTTTACTCTATTTTTCTGCTTTTTATTCTCTTTTTCTTTCGTTTTTCCCTTCCTAGTTTTCAAACAAAAATACAAAAAAATCAGTTTCCAGGAAATCCGTGAAGTAAAAGCCCAATGAATAAGGAAAAAATAGAAGAAAAAAAATTAGACTTTTTTTTTCTGCCTCTATTGTATTTGGTCGTTTTTGTGTGTCACTATTGAATATAGACGTAAAAGAGGCTAAGTACTTAGACAAGTTGTACCTATAATAGTACATTTGAATAATATCTTTAATTTTATATTCCAAAAAAAGAAAGAAAAAAGGTGCAGAGATTCCATCAACAAAAGGATATTCTAAAAAGTATTTAATACGTAACATTTATTGAACTTTGAAAAGAATTGCAACTTGCAAGAACAAGATAAATAATAAATTATGAGATTTTTCCATATTTATAAAAAAATTATGATAGGGCAATCTGATTATGCTCGTAAAGATGTGGGAATGAAATATGGAGGAGGTATTTTTCTATACATTGCTCTGTTCAAAATTTTACGGATTCATTATTCAAATTTTCATTTAGCTTGTAATCGCTTCTTAGCCTGATAAAATTTGAATGGTGTTGAAATGTGTCACTTACGAAGTATATATGTTTCTTACTAAAGAAGACTCAATTTTAAGACTTAAACCTAAAATATAAAGAAAATAAAAGAAAAAAATGGGAGAAGGGAGACGAGGTGAATTTTAAATTTGAAGTTTATAAATTCATTAAACAATCTAAGTTAATATATAAAATATTTAATTGTACGATTTATCTTTCAATTGGGTTGATCTTTGAATTTTGTCCTTAGGAATTGAAATTATGCCGCTAGGCATAAGATTTTTAAAGGCACATGGCAATTAGCATAACTTACAGAATATTATAATATAAAAATATAAATTTATGCCTCATAAATTTTTAGCCTTGAGAGACAAAAATTAAAGATCCACATAAAATGTAGAAATGGAAATGAACCATTAATATACAACAATTAAAATCACAATTAAACACTTGTAAATATTTGATAAAACTATTTCTCTTAATATCTAACAAAAACTATTAAATTCATATGATAGTTTTTCATATACATAAAATAAAATAGAAAGCGAAAAAACGAATTAATTTTTACCCAATTGATAAGTTAGGTACTTATTAATTCTTGAAGCAGGTCTTTATCGAGAGTGACACATATCCACGACTGCATCCAATATATTAGTCCATGCACTTATATCCAAAACGACCAATGTCCAAGAATTATATTATTATATAAAATAAATAGGATAAGATTTCTATTGGGATATTAATATATTGACTTCAATAATAGTAGGATCCCATCATGAGTAATTTAAAAAAATATATCATATGTGAACAATATTTTTTATTAAGAAATTTAAATTTACAGTATGCAGTCGGAGTTACTTATGGAGTTATCTGGCACAATAGTGCATGCATCATCGTTATAAACATCGAGTATAAATAAATTTTTTTGTTGCACATAATGATCGGTATTGCCTAAAAAGGAAGTCGATTTGCATTAAAAATTTACTTTTTTTGTGTTCTATATTAGTCGATCATCTTATTAAATAGTTGTTCTATATTAGTTGTCCACCTCACTAAATCAAAAAGATATTAATTAAATTTTCATATATTATCAGTGCAATTAATATTTTTTTAAAAGTGTTCACATTTATTTGTAAAATTCCTAGAAGATTTTTAAGGGGTGAATCAGTAAAATCATCTTTTTATTTATGATTTTTTAATATGCGTATAAAAAGGAAAGTGATCAACTAATATAAGACAGAGAAGGTAAACATCTTTTTATCATCCACGCTGGAACTATAATATTAAGTACAAATTGTGATAAAGCAAATACTTTTAAATTATTTTTTTTCTTGACTTCTATATTGAAAATTAATATTATTTTACTTGTCTATTTTAATAAACTAATATAAATTCCGTAAACTTCAAATTCTGACTCGAGATCTCACGGCCCTACATATACTTAGTCGCGCAGCCGCTCAAATAATAATATTCACATACCCATAATTCCTCTTTATTTTTCTTGCTAACTTCTAAAACCTTCTGCACAATCATTATTTCATTTATTATTTTTTTCCTTTTTATCAAGAAAATATACTAATTGCTAATAATATAATGCCAAATGGCCAACATCTTATTTTAGCTACATTGAAATCAAATACTATATAAATAGAGTCCCTCTTATAGATTTGTGGAGACATTGCTGCTCTGTTTATTTTATTTTTTCTCAAAAAAAAAAAAGTGATTTTTCAGCCATGGTAGCAATAGTGAAATATGGAATAATTGGTGTTGGTATGATGGGAAGAGAACATTTAATCAATCTTTATCATCTTAAATCTGAAGGAGTTTCTGTTGTTGCCATTGCTGATCCACATCTTCCTTCACAAAAATATGCACAAAAATTAGCAGATTCATTTGATTGGCCTCTCCAGGTATGAATTATATCACTTGTCACATTTATGGTTTTCTTAGTTTATGTGGTCTTCGAGTCAGCTTGCATTATGTATACGAGATTCCTCATGTTATTCTGCCCTCCAAGGCAGGACCGGAACCATTGTATTTAATATGTATGAGAAGAAGTCATTTGCATTTTTTCCTATGTGATTTGTGACTATTGAATAGGAGCGGGGTTTTACTGTTAAGCAACCAAAAGATAGCCGTTGCGGATTTGAACTCTATTTCCCATGATTTCTGCCAAGTTCATTATTGTTACACTATTAGCATAACATGTCTAGATACAGTGAATGCTCTGGCTTTTGAATTTTTACTAAGGGGTAGTTTGGTAATTAACCCGTAAGATAAAGTGAAATATTTGAAATTAAATTTATATTATATTTGATTGACAACCTAGTATAAATCTAATCTCAAAATTTAATAAGTACCGGATATCTTACCTTATCCTATCAAACTAAAAATTATTTTATTTTATCCCATAGGATAAATTAATACTAATTCGGGGATAATTTATTCTTCGTACCAAATAACTCCTAAAAAGTTTGGAAGTATAAAAGGGAACTGTTACATTTTGTTTTAAGGGTTCTGTTACATTGTTAACTGTATGATGTTTTAATAATCTCCACTGTCTTTTGTAACTTTTACAGTTTGTTTAATGGAAGTTTTGAATGGTTAAAAATGCTTATTTTGGAGAATGGACGGGGCAGTACTAGGGGTGGGCATGGTGGTACAGTATTTGAAAGTTTTGATACCATAATTTCGATATTCGGTTCTTAAAACATCTCAAACTGTTATGGAATTATAAAAATTTGTTACTGTTTTATGAATATTCCTTGTTTTTTGCATAAAGGTTTATGCAGGGCACAAACAGTTGTTAGAAAGTGGGCTATGTGATGTGGTGGTAGTTTCAACTCCAAACATGACTCACTATGAAATTCTCATGGATATCATCAATCACCCAAAACCCCATCATGTTTTGGTGGAGAAGCCTTTGTGCACAAATGTTTCGGACTGCAAAAAGGTCAGTAGCGGAATCAAGATTTTCACTAACAGGTTCAAAATATGAAGAAGTAAACACACGAGTCAGTATCTACTATGAACGCATAAAAAATAATTTTAACCATGTATAAACATTGTAATTTTCAGCCGAAGGGGATTCAGATGATGAACCTCTTGGTCCTACCTGGCTCTGCCTCTGCTCAGGGCAGAGGTAGAGCTCAAATATGTGTTTGGCCATTCAAACACTGTATTTGTGTTAAGAAATTCGTTATTTATGTACGCATGTTAAATTTAGAACTCAATTATTATCACTTGAACTCAAAATCAGGTCATAAATGCTGCCAAAACGAGATCCGATATGCTGGTACAAGTTGGGCTAGAGTACAGATACATGCCTCCTGTTGCTAAACTGATAGACATAGTTAAAGAAGGAGCTTTAGGACAAGTGAAGATGGTTTCAATTCGAGAACATCGATTTCCATTTCTTGTTAAGGTAATTCATAATTGAGTGAAACAAATTTTGTTTCCATCCTAGTCAGAAATGCTAATGCCTTATGCTTCTTATACAGGTCGATAATTGGAATCGTTTCAACTGCAACACTGGAGGTACTCTGGTGGAGAAATGCTGTCATTTCTTTGATCTCATGAGGCTTTTCATTGGAGCTAATCCTGTTCGTGTTATGGCTTCTGGAGCAATGGATTTGAATCACAAAGATGAAGTGTATGATGGACGGGTAACTTAATTTCTGTAGCTGCAGAAGCTGAATTGGATATAAACTGCTTGTGTATCATGGTTTTAACTGCTTCTCTTTTCGATATTCAGGTGCCTGATATAATTGACAATGCGTATGTAATTGTGGAATTCGACAATGGTTGTCGTGGTATGCTTGATTTATGTATGTTTGCTGAAGGAAGTAAAAATGAACAAGAAATATCTGTAGTAGGTGATACTGGAAAGGTAAATCTCCCGCTTATAAGTATCTATCAACTTGCTATTATACCTGAGTTACTAGTTCACGTGAACACAGTAGCGTTGCTCTCCTTTGATGTTCTTTATCACACTTTTAACAGGGCGAAGCCCTTGTGCCTGAGAGCATTGTGCGTTGGGGCACACGAGCTGAAGGAAGAAACGGTGTACAGACATTGCTAGCTGAAGATAAGCGAATAAAGTAATTCATTTGCTTTATCTTGAGCTACTGAGTCTGTAATATCGCGATGATTTCTTGATGTCATTGATCAATTTTTATTTGACAGATATGATGGGCTACATCATGGTTCAAGCTACTTGGAGCACCTCCAGTTTTTGTCAGCAGTAAGAGCAAAAGGAGAACAAGCTCCTGCTGTTGATTTACATGATGGATTGGTTTCAGTAGCCATTGGAGTTGCTGCACAGCTTTCGATTCAGAAAGGACGATCTGTTACGATTGAGGAAGTCATGCATGAACAGCTTCTTCAATCCACCAAGTCTTGATTTTCAGCCTTTATAATTAGAAAACATGTAGTAGTAGCAACACAAATAACAAGGGTCTCCAGATCTTGAAATACTCTTAGTTGTCTAGTATTCATCATACTATTATTGAAGAAATCATTTCACAAAGTAGAGAGACTTTAAATGCACCCTGATGCATTTGATCAATCTGGTAGCCAATGAATAAGTTAATGAAGCAAGTGGTGGGAGGGTTTATGATCGTTTTAGTTTTTTGATAAACGTCCGTGTACCTCGACTAATTTTATGGGTACCTTTGCTACCTTCCATTTGCGCAGGCACTAGGTAACTCTATCCAGAAAGTCTTGGACAGACGGATAGAAATCACCTAGTAATTTTTTTGCCTCCTCCGCTGGGATTTGAACTGAGACCTCATCATTCTCAACCCATTTGATTGACCATTAGGTCACACCCTTGAGTAGAGTCTGTTCGTTTTGCTTCTTTTTTTTTTGTTTCCCATCCGGTGTCCGGTACCTACATTGGAGCCCGACTAAATCCAGATTCGCACCCGGAAAATCCCACATTGGGGTAAAGCGCTCCCTAACAAAGGCGACTTTGTACCCAAGGGGACTCAAACCCGAGACCTCTTGGTTAAGGATAGAGGAGTACTTACCACTCCGCCACAACAATAGGCGTCTGTGATATGCTTTTGTCATGTTCCATTCACATGTATATGGTTAATCTTACAAGTGTGCGCAAAGTTGTGCCCAACTAAAGCAGTAGAAATTATTTAAGAAAGCTGATAAAACTCGAAACTGCATTATCAACACTGAAGATAAATCTTCTTAGAACGAGTGGTATGCCCAACTAAAAACACTCAAGCATTAATAGTTATGTTACAAACTGCAGCTCAATGTCGAAGTTGAGAAATATGCAACAAAGACTAAAATCAAGGTCAGCCTAACTAATATTAGTATCAGAAGCCTTAGCCTAGGTGTACTTTCATCTGCCAGAGCATGCACAAATATAACATTCTGCTCCCTTCACTTTGTAGGACAAACTTCATTCTTTAGGCATAACGAGCTTGCTCCTCACGGCTGCCAATTTCTCTTTGATATTGAATATCATCTGTTAAATCAGCTTCTAACCTTTACGTTGTTGAATCTCAGGCTCCGTCCAATGGAAACTTTTTGTCCTAAAGAGATCCTCTTCTGCATGACATCCGTTCATTGAGGAAAGTGATTTCACTTGATCATAATTATGTGGAACATCCTAATTTAGAGCGAATATTATCCTGTAGAATTAATAGTGGCACTTTTTCTTTAATAAACCACAGAACTGTACGAACAGCGAATGCTACTTCCACAAGGATCAATAGCCAGACAAAAAGCAAAAAGAAGCTCGAACCCCAACTGAATATGTTAACAGATGCCTACTGTAGTCTGAATCTCAGATACTTAGTCTAAAAAGGGTACTTTATCCTCAGAGGATGCCACCAATCTCAGTTGTTTGTGTCAACACGACCTCTTTTCTGGAAATAGCAAAGAAAACCTACAGTTTCAGGGAACAAACTGATATATAAATGGTATGGGTACTAGAAAATAGAACTTCACAACATGTAATACTAATCTGGAATGCATGTAAGAGAAGTAGAGAAAGAAGGAGAAACAGAGATATTAACTAGTGGTAGCTAATAAGATAATCCATTTTTTATTCGGTAAATGATATTATTAACAATGGGAATGAAATCTCCCGTATAGCCATATACAAGAGGTAAACCAAAAAGTAGAGAATCTACATCAAATCATGATTCTCACTCATTCTCTACAAAAGACATCCAATCTATACATGAAGGAATTTACCAAAAAGCAATCAAAGAAAAAAGGTTATTTCTTAAATGTGCAAACTCATTTTCGATTCCTTCAAAAGCTCTCCTATTTCTCTCTTTCCATACAACCCACCATAAGAGCTAATGGGGCAACCCTCCATGTAAAATAATCTGTCACGGTATCTTTCATGCATTAAAAGATGTAGCAAACAGAAAACCTGATGTATCTTTTCTTTTTTCATTTTTTGACTAATGGTGGTGTCCAGCCAGCTTGCGCGATCTTACCAATCTTGATTGATGTATCCTTCTACAGCCTATCATTAGAAACTCCCCGCCATAATTCTTGACCATATAATATTTTACTTAAGCTTACAGTATGGAAGTAAAACCTATTCCGCAATCTAGTCCTGAAAGTAAAAACTAATACTTATGCAGTTACTGCAGGTGCTAATGCAACAACCCATAACTAGGGAATTTTATCTTCAGAGGATGCCCCCTTTATCAGTTGTTTGAGTCAACAACCCAATTTTTCTTGACATAGCAATAAAAGCCTACAGTTCCAGAGAACAAACTATATGATAAATGGCTGGTACATAAACTAAATGACAGGCATACATAAATGCAGCAAACAACAATCTCAATGTATCCTTCTAAAGCTCTTATCTAGAAATTTCTGCTAAAGTCTTGACCATATAATATACTTAAGCTTATTGTATAGTAGTAAAACATGTTCCACACTTCCACTTCCACCATCTAGTCTGAATGTTACAACTAATATGCAGTTACTAACTGCAAATGCTAATGCCTGTCTATTCTGTATTATATTAGAATTGGAAATAACAGGTCAGTATCCCACTTTTGGTTCCCCACAAGACATTGTTTTGAACTTTTGTGGTCTACCAAACTGTATTAATATAACTCCAGTGATAAGTATCCTTGCTTTAGACTTGAGAAGTCATTGAGCATCGGACTAAATCTCTGGACATTGGGCATATATATGAATCAGATTCATCACTGACAATCTAACATTACAGAATAAGTGTTCTGTTATCAACATCTTAGATTATTTCAACTAAATGAGAATCTTTCAGTTGTCGTATGTAAACAAGGGCCCACTGTACACAGATACAATAGAGTAGCATTTATTCAAATAAGAAGCTCAAGTATGTCTAAAAAATGAGTAACCCTGATACAAAAAGCAATGCAAAAGAAAACTACCTAAGAATGTAACCTCATACTGAGTCAGTCTAACCCTTCGATATTCCATTACAATCCTTTGCATTCTTCTGCTGCAACATGAACTCCTGATATTTCTCTGTTTTCTGTTTCATACCTAAAATCATCTCCTTAGTCGCATCAATTATTTGTTTTGGCAAATAAATCTCCAAATAATCCAACCACTCTCCAAGTGTCATTTTCTCTAAATCCACCTCCTCCTCCATTTGGACTTCACTCATGTTTGCGGCAACATTACTACCTAACCCCTCGCAACCATCCCTTCGAAGTTCTGCTTCAACCACCTCGGGCATATTTCTTTCTACTCCCACATTGGCATTGCTCTCAACAGCTTCTTCACAATCTTTTTGGTCTCTTTCCAACTTCTCCATCACCTCATCTTCCTCCGAGTGCACTATTCTTGCAGTGCTTCCCTTCCCCTTCCCAAGTTGCTTCAATTCCATGTCTACATTTGCTTTTTGATGGAGATTTTCCACGTCTTCCTCCTTCCTTGAACCCCTAGTCCTCCTTGAACACACTTTCTTCTCTTTATCTACATCAATTGCTACAGAATTCGTAGCTTCCTCCACACTATCCATCCATTTAACATTCTGTGCTTTCTTAGAACCCCTAGTCCTCCTAGGACTCGGTTTCCTCTCTCTATCTCCACCAGCTATAGCAAGACTGTCAGTTTCCTCAGCATCATTCCCCATTTTCCTATAACCCCTAGTCCTCCTCGGACTAGGTTTCCTCTGTAGCTCTGCTTCAACTACAGCAAGACTTTCAGTTTCCTCCACAGCATCATCCCCGTCTTTAACACTGTCAGCTTTCTTAGAACCCCTAGGCCTCCCCGCACACCATTTAGTCTCCCTTTCAACATCAACTAAATCAATATTCTCAGCTTCCTTCACACTATCAACCCCAGTTTTCACACTCTCCACTTTCCTAGAACCCCGAGTCCTCCTCGGTTTCCCTTTCCTCTCGTTCTCAGCTTCAATTGCAGTAAAGTTCTCAACTTCCTCTACATTTCCAGCTTCATTTTTCACATTCTTAGAACTCCTCGTCGCTCTTTTGGAACCCACACCCACATTTCCTATTCCCCCATTTCCAAGCCCTAATTCGCGATTTTCATCAATCACCCCCAATCCCTTAACACGCCTCGTGTTCCGTCGGGTATTTTTACCCTTAGCCTCGATTTCATCCACCGGATGAACTTCCATTGCTTCAATTTTGACCTTAATGGACGTTTCTTCGCCAATTTTTATAATATCGCCGTCGGTAAGTTTAGTGGGTCGAGATGGGTCAATTGCAATAGTGTTGAGAAACGTACCGTTAGATGATCCGAGGTCATTGATAACCCAGAACCCGGATTCAAACTGAATACGGAGGTGTTTAGAAGAGATGCCTTCGTCTTTGATAGGAAGTGTGTTGCCACGGACACCCCGACCAATCTGGATCTTTGAACCGGGTTTATACACCAGATTTTGACCCGAAAGAGGACCTTTCTCCATAATTAAGTGTAGCAGTGTCCCTTCTGGTACTTCCATTTCTGTGCTACGGGCGAATTGGAGGTGGGAGGAAGGGAAGAAGAGAGCTTGATAGTTTGTTGCAGAACTGAAGGATTTCAAATTCTGCTTTAAGAGGGAAATAAAATATTGGGATGAAAATGAAAAGAAAATGAATTGGGGGTGAAAAAGAGAAGTATACCCCTAACAAACGTAGTCTTTTTGGAACTTTCACCGCCAATGGATGTGGTGCAGTTAGGTTGTGTATCGACCCATTCGCTTATTGGTTGTCGGTTTTTATTATACTAAACCAATATAGAGTTATTAAGATATCAGTTTATTGATTATTGATTTATTGACGTTATCAGTTCAGTTATCGATTTAATCGTTAAGATTTCACCTACAAAAGAATTATTAAAGATCACTTAAAAACAAGATGATAAACCAAATGAATCATGCACATGTTGAAGATTGCATCTTTCTCAAAAGCATACACTAACGCCTTGTAGAATAACCGAAAGTTTGAGACAATTAGAAATGAAATTATAAAACTAAATCCTGACTTTATATACCGAATGATATAAATATAGTTTTTTAATTTACTATCGATTAATCTATTAAAAAAAAACCTCAAACCATGAGAAATCGATAACTCAATATAAATAAATTAAAACTGTTTACCGAAATTGCTAAATCAATAACCATTATCAATAATACAAAAACTTGTTTTGGTTCAAATTATTGAGTTCAATTCATTTTGAACAACCTTAGGTGTAATGGAGAGAGTTATTTCTTCCATAATTAGATCTGGGGTTCAAACTCTAGCCTCTATGTATGAAAAATCATTGATATAGAGTGCTTTCCCAGAATGAGACCCTACGCGACACAAATTCAAATTAATTAAACTTCAATGCTGATAGTAAACACCAAGTGAAAAAACAAAAATCAAAATAAAATAAAAATTGAACTTTCATATCACTCTCAAATTTCCAAATATTGTGCTCTCAACGTCAACTTTTAATACCTTATTTTTAAATTTATAACTAAATAATATCGATGTCTATCTGAAAAATACAATTCAAATTATCATTTAAAATCTGGATGGATCTTAAAAATTTTAAAAGTTAGGAGACCAACTTGATACTTGAAAATCATATAGGTTTAAAACTCTCATTATGACAAAACATAGGGGCAAGAAGTGTAATTAACGCAAAAAGAGATAAAAGGGCAAAATTTTCTCCAGATCAAATCTTCAGTAGTCTAGAACCTCTACAGAAGTTCGATCTGATCGTATTTTTGCTGCATAAACCCCAATCAACAATGCCCGTAAGTACATTTTTTCCGATTCTGCTTTCTCAATTCTGTGTTTTGATCCGATTAGTAAATGTATGGAACAATTTGAAGCTATGATTTTGAAATGTGTTGATGATTGATTGTTTCTGTGATTGAATTTTGTGCAGATGACAGTGATAGAAGTGGCAGCGCCGAGCCCAATGAGGTACATGATGGGAGCAGCTGTAATGATGATCGGTGTTGTATTGCCTCTTGCTTATATGATGTTTAGGAACAAGCGTGTTCCTTCCTCTTCTTCTTACTCTAAACAGACGTAGGTATCTGCCTTTCTCTTTTCCTTTACAGTGATTTATTAATTATTTATTTCTGATAATCATCACGAGTTGAGTTTAATTGGAGGAGAAGTGAGGATTCATTCCGACTTGTTTGGGACTGAGGCGTAGTTGTTGTTGTTTTTAATCTGAGTTTCTAGTTTCTCATTGTTTTTAGTGTTTTTAATTAAGCACATAAATGGAACTTGTATATAGATGAATCACATTATATGGTGTGTGCACTTAAAATTCTCCATGATTTAGAGAAGTGCCCAAGGTGTGGTCAATGAAGTGGTTGAGAATCATGAGATCTCAGGTTAGAGACAAAAGCTCAAGGCAATTCTTCCCATCTGTACTAGCGTTAGTGTTGCTGGTGGGAGGTGGCAGGACTAGTCAAGGCTAGCTAAAGCTGGCCCAGACACCACATCATAAAAAAAGGAGAAGAAGACAGTCTATAATCTGAAAGTTAGATGGACCTGAGTTTAGAGAATTTATATGATCTACCTGATTAGTTTGCAATTGACGTAGAGTTAATTGATTGAAACGATTGGTTTAATCAATGTGAGGGAAATATTTGTTCTTTAATGATGTTTGTTTGGATTATATGGTGTTTCAATTGGCTGATGCTTAGATGAAATTATGGTTTTTATTTTCAGGAATAAGGTTCTTATATAGATTATGGAGGCATACTCAGAATGAGCTTTTGGAAAAGAGAAACAAGGAGAAGAGCAGAGGTGGCAACTCAGCAATTGTTGTAAATGCATTAACTTTCTTATTTGGATTGAGATCTCTTGAACTATATTGTTAATTTTTACTAAACTTTAGGATTTTTGATTCCCAGAGATTAGACCGTGCTCTCCTTTCAAGGATATAGTTTAGCTTGGTAATCACAAGTTGAATAGAAAGAAAACCCACTACCGCTGTATTATTATTATTATTATTATTTCATATATGGTTGATTTTTTTTCTTGAATTTCCTTGCCTAGAATGCAAGCTATGTTGTCAGCAATCTGTTGACTCTTGTTGTGCTTATGTAGAAGTATATTTGTTGATCAAATAGTACGGTATAAGCTTGCACTGATATATTTCATGAGAATTATTGTTTTTCTTGATGTGGCTGTATGATCAAGAGGATGCAGACATGCCCAAGTTGTGGGATGTGGATTAATTAGAATTGATGTGGTACTGACAAATTGCAGTAAATATTTTCATGTCTTGTCTCTTTTTCAATATTTAGCATCTGTGTTTTCTTGATTGTTCTTTTTGAGCAGAAGACTTCATTTGGCAGCGTGATCTGCATCTTGGGAAATGCGTTTCTAACTAATGGGACTTATGGTGTAGACTCGATTTCTAATTCACTTCGCTTTACTGATAAGTGGTTCGTGGATCTTGTGATTCTGACGATTTCTATGAATTGGATTTACAGCATAGGTCTCATAGCCAATTTACTTAGCTTTGCTAATATTTTCGTCGTTCATCGTGTTATTGTGATGTTTTTTTAGCTTCAAGAAGGGTTATTAGCTGTGTTGATAGGTTCCTATCCTTCCTCATCTCCCACGTGAGGATGATACTGCAATTGGGTTTACTTTCCACAGAACTTTTTCTTTTACCACCAACCTTGAGTAATCACAATAATAGATTACCAAGTCTTTTGGGTACAATTGCTAGGAAGAAGTATGGTTGACATTGTACTTGGTGTTTCACTAGTCATGTTACTGTTAATGAAATGTTGTAGTTTCTTAAATGAGCTGGTAAAACTTTTATTGAACTGTAGTTTCCTTAGGATAGAAGTTCATAATTCTGATAACTAGTTCATTACTTTCCTTAATAGAAAAACAAACAAAATAGTTCATTACTTTGTTGCTTAAATTGCTATCTTCAATACAAGAGATGGATTTTTACAGTTTGTTCCCAAGTGATTATGTTCCTGGGGAACGTCTCCTTCTGATTGGTTGTACTAGCAATTCCTCAGGAGTTTTTGTAGGTATTGAACATCTTCTCTAGAGAAATCACTATTTATTATGCCCCTATATGAGCCCGCCAACATTGTGACTTAGCCAACCACCTCAGATCCTGCGATTACAACTAAGCACATGGTGGTGGGCAAGTCAGTTTCTACGCCCTATGGTATCAAAAGAACTCAAGATTGTGCGCATGAAACCAATTACTTTCTCCAGGCTTAATCTGATGAAGCTAACTGCTATAGTGTAGATGTGCTTCTGTGCTGGTGTCATGTTGTAACTTGTTGATAGATAATAATTTGTTCATCTTTGTCAAAAAGGTAAACATATTTGGCTTGAAAAGGCGAGGAGTGGATAGGACATGTCTATTGTTCATGTCTTGTGTATTACATATTTACATTTAGTGCCTCTTTTAGTCCATGCATGACTTTGAACTCACTAATGGAGCAACTACTAACTAGATAAGCAAGAATATCTTGTTAGAATCGATGTGGTACTGACAAATTGCAGTTAATTTTTCCATGCCGTCTCTTTTTCATAACTTAGCATCTGTAGTATCTTGATTCTTCTTTTTGAACAGTAGACTTCATTAGGCACTGTGATCTGTGTCCTGGGCAATGCATTATTAACTAATGAGATTTATGGTATATACTTGATTGCTTATTCACTTAGCTTTATTGGTAGGTGTGTGTCCTCTTGTGATTCTGTTGATTTCTAACAAATAGGATTTACAGCATTTGTCTCGTAGCTAAATTTACTACTTTTGCTGATTTTTTCCTCGTTCCTCATGTAATAGTATATATTTTGATTTCAAGACGGATTGTTCGCTGTGCTTACCGGCTCCTCATTTCCCAATGTGATTGTGATGATATTGTAATTGGGTTCAGTTTCCCCAAAATTTATGGTTTACCTAAACATTTGAGTAATTGTTATAGATATAGTTGCTAGGAACAAGTGTTATCGAAATTGTGCTTGGTGAACAAAAAGTTGTATTTTGAACTGGTAAAACTGTAGGTAGTATCTTTAAGAAAGAAGGTCATAACCTTTATAACTAGTTCATTATGTTAGTTGCTTAAATTTGCTCTTTGGTAATCAAATTACTATTTCTTGAGAGATACAAGAAATGCAGCACCTCTACATGCTTCTTTTGAAAATGATAAAGAATCTTCCCTAGTATTCGATTATGTTGTTCAGGGACACTTCTGCCTGCTGATTGGTTGTAGTAGTAACTTTTAAGCTTTCTTGGCGGAATTTTCAGTACAGAACTTCTATCTTTGTGAAATCAATATTTATTAGGTGAGGACATGAACCAACCAACATCAGGGGCATAGGCGGATACCACCTTCAGATCTTGCAAAGACAACGAAGCACATTGGTGTGGATATATCAGTTTCTCCACCCGATGGTACAAAAGAACTCAAGAATCTTCAATTCGAGGGACAATGTAGTGTATTCCTTGAAAGAAACGAGTTCTTTGTGATGTGTTGAATCTTCAATGAAGTGACTATGAAAGTTGAAACCAAGCTAATTTCTCATGGCTTAATCTGTTGAAGCTTACTGCTAGAATGTCGATGTGCTTCAGTGCTTGTGTCATGCCTTTACTTAATAGGCATTTGTTGCTCATTTTTTCCAGAAAGGTAAGCTTGAAAAAGAGAGTGGTGATGGATACAACATGTCTGTTGTTCATTCCTTGCTTATTATGAGTATATATTTACATGAACGGAAGGTTTAGCGCCTTTTTTAGCCTTTACATGAGTCTGAACTTCCTGATGGAGCAACTAGATAGGCAAAGAGTTGCTAGCAGGGCTGCTGGAAACTTGAACTTGTTATCCACTATATACAAGTATGCAAAATCCAAGAAGTTTTGGTTATGTGATAACTGATAATGTGGAGATCTTTACTTATTTATTTGGCATTTTCTAGACTGTCCCAACAAATAAACACATTTGATTACACAGAAGTGATCTTCCATTAACAAAGGCACTAAAGTTATTTGGACTTTGTGGTTGGAGGACTAACCTATCCTGCTAGTTTAATTTACTAGTTGCAAATGGCAATAAAGTTTTTGATAATCAGCGGAGGGAAAGGAGGATCTCCATTCTCCACTCACTTAATATAAAAAGACAATTTATTCATAAATTATTTTTTGCATAAGTTATACGACATTTAGTAGTTAGTTAGGAAGTAAATTATTCCTAATGTATAAAATTAAATAATATTTAATTTTTAATATAGAAAATCGAACTCTTCTAAGTTATTTATGTATAAAATTAAATAATATTTAAATTACAATTTAGAAATCCGTATAACTAATGTAAGTATAAATTATGAGGTAATTTCTTATACAACAAGCATGGGTTAAAAGTTGAGAGAAAATTGAAAACCCCTTGAACTTGACACAAATTATTAGTTTCACCGTTTTAAAAACACTCATCAAAATGACTAACTAAATTTAGATACCCTTTGATCTACCACATGATATAACAAGTGGTTTCTAACTCTGGTAGGAGCATGAGATTCTTGATAAAAAAGTGGAGAGAAGCGTTGAAAACACTCTTAAATTTGGTGAGAATTTAGGGGTGTATTTCATTTATGTTACAAGATGAGGAGTGTATTTTATTTGAGTTAACCAAGCTAATGAGTATTTTTAAAACGGTTAATAATTTGGGATTATTTATTTTTAAACTCACCTCACCTTTATGCCAAAACAGAAAGTGATAATTTGCGGAATATATATATACTATTTTTAGTTTTGAAGGCACAGAGATTTGGTTGGCAAACCAAAAACAAAAAGGAGGAAAAACACCGAAAGGAGTTGGGGGAGAGGAAGATGAACTTCCTCCGTAGAGTAATTTCCCCAAGCTCTCGTTTTCAAGTTTCTCAATTTGCGAATAGGTCCTTCAAAATTACACAAAATCATTATGGGTCCATTTCTCAACCCACCTCAAGCTCCTTGGTTCATGGCATTCATCAATTTCATTGCCCAGTAAGTCAATTTTTTGTACATTTGAATGAGATTATTGAGATCGAGTTATCAGTTTTTAATCTCGTTTATGGAAAATGAAATGCGACTAAATTATGAATAGGATGTGGTTGGAATCCTTGCAAAACTATCGGATTGCATAGCATCAAGGGAAGGAAATATTCTCGGTGCTGATATTTTTGTTCCAGATGACAATCATGTTTTTTACTCCAGAAGGTTATTTTATTTATTTATTATTTTTAATTTTTAATTTTTAAAGTTGTGTTGGTAGTTTTTATTTTTATAATTGTGGTGTACGAGCCAGTTTGCGTGTACATTAGATATGAAATGAGTTTGAATAGAATGGAAGGATATAGGAGATTTGTATAGTTGAGCTCAACTAGTTAGGAGTTGATACATAATTAATTGATGGATATCTCATGAATTGTTGATAGAATCTGTTGCAATGACTATGACATTTCTTTCATAGGAGAGATTAAATTTGCTTGAGAGCATTAGAAAGTTTTAAGTGTCAAAGAGTTGAAACCTATTGCCCTGGTTTAATAAAGGGGTGAAAATCTTGGAGCCCTTAGTTGAAATCTTAGTAGAGACAAATAATGTTAGGTGATTTGTTCTCATTTGTGTAAGCTGTTGTGGGGAGAGTTATCTGGTACTCGTGCTGGTAGGCAGTAGCAGGTACCTGATAGAATGATTGATGTGCCTTTTTGAATCATTCCTTCTTTAGGTAAGTTGAAAAACAATATTGTGCCTTTAGGACAAGAGATAGCTAGCCTAGTGTTAAAAATCCTCCTCCTCCAACCATAAAGTTTGGAACAAACCACCAAGGAAACAAAATGGGAAGGAACACACGTGAGCTTGTGGGTATGTGTGGGGATGGAGTTTTAAAAGGCTAACGTGTATGCTAAGTATTGGTGGTTAGATTATTTGCTGAAGTGCACCATATCTGCAAAAAGCATATAAATTGCATTGATAATTGTTTACTCCTTCGATTTACAAGGCAATTGCTCGTTTCCCAACGATATTATGAACATATATTTTCTGTTCTGATGTAATTAGTCGGTTGTCTCCACCCTTGTTTTCCTTCTTTTTTCTGGAAGTAAGTACAACAATTAGATTCTTGGTGCAAATTACAGCGAGTTTCTCTTTGACCCTGCTAAATGGCCACGAGAGCAAATGGATGCAGACTTCTCTAATCTATCTAAAAAGTTCAATGCAATGAAGTCTGTCGTTCGGGTGCCTGATATTGATCCCAAATATAAGATTTCAATTCTAGCTTCAAAGCAGGTATTGATTTTTAAACTTCTCAGAGCTGTTTAAACTGTAATCAAGTTGAATTATTTAGACCTTTTTGATAGTACTCACACAAATAGTCACAATTTTGGTGCAGGAGCACTGTCTTGTGGACTTGTTGCATGGTTGGCAGGATGGGCGGTTTCCTATTCACATAACTTCTGTAATAAGGTAAAGTATGAAATTTCTTCATTTTAGTGATTCATTGTCATTGTAAGGATTGTTTATGCTTTCATATGCTTTTCCATCAGCAACCATGAACGAGGTCCAAACACTCATGTGATCCGGTTTCTTGAGAGGCATGGGATTCCATACTATTATTTGCCAACGACTAAGGAGAATAAAAGAGAAGAAGAAATCTTGGATATAGTTGGGGATACTGACTTTTTGGTTCTTGCTAGATACATGCAGGTATTGAACGCACGAGACATAACTGTTAATCTTGTTTTCTCTTACATTGAAATAAATGTTGATCTGGTCAAATGGGAAAGTTCTTTATCATGAAATATGTTCTGGATCATTTTTCTATTGTCCAAACTAATTGATTTTAAGTAGTCCTTTGTCTGATTTGCCATGACATGCACCTCTCTTACAGAGAAACAACTGTTTATCATGCAGCATGTTCTAGATTGCCTTTTTTATGGTCTAAACAATTTTTGTTATCTGATTTTTTTATTACATGCACTATTAGACCTTGTACTTGGACCCTTAAGTTGCGTCTGTATAATACAAATCTGCAGTGATTTTATGCAGGTATTATCTGGAGACTTCTTAAAAAGCTATAAGAAAGATATCATTAATATTCACCATGGCTTGTTGCCATCGTTCAAGGGTAGTAATCCATCTAAGCAGGTTCCTTTCCTGTCTCCATTTCTTCAAGTTGCCATTTTCCTGTTTCCCTCTATGGAATTATAGCTTTATAAGATGTATTTATCTGTTGCTAGGCTTTTGATGCTGGCGTTAAGTTGATTGGGGCGACAACTCACTTCGTTAGTGAAGAACTAGATTCAGGTCCAATCATTGAGCAACTGGTAATAGTTTTCATGTTTGAATCATGGTATTTATGTCATTTTTAAAGCGTCTTGTGTTTGTTTTACAAATTGAACTGCTTGGTAATAATCCTTAAAAGTGGTGATGATTTTAATCTTTATTACCTTTTCAGTGCTTTTACTTGTGAAGCTAAAGGTATTCTGCCTCCTTCCAACATTCTCTGATAGAAGTATTTTGCAAAATATTTGACATATTCTTGTAGTTGTGAGGTTGTACGTACAAATATTTAGTTTGACATAAGAATTGGTTTTCCAATAGGCTGGTTTTACTGGACCAGCATTCCCCACCAAATATTATAAGCTATCATTTACCAAAGAATTGTACCTCAGTTCACGTTCCCAAGTTAAACGTGGTCATTTATTAATTCTTTAATTTCCAATCCAATTGCACCGACAAGGTTTAGAAGCCCTATGTCAAAAACTGTTTTAATAGGGCAGATGGTGTAACCTGCACCAAGACACAAGTATGCATTGTAAAATATATGGTAGTCCATTTCCACAAAGAAATGATTTCTTATCTCGTGCAATGATATTATGCATAACTTAGTGGTTTTACTAGGTTAAATTGCGATCTGAAGGCAACATGTTATTCCTGTCAACACCAACAAGTTCTAGGCCTCAGGCCCAAACAACATGTCATTCCTGTTGATTGATTCTATTCTTGTTATTTTGATCCTTTGCTTTTCCTCTCTTGTTTATGCATGGCTTTATTCCTCCAGTTTTTGTTTCTCCATGTTATTTTATAATTCCTTACATGTACTTAATTGTTTCCTTCTTCATGCAAGTTTTCACCATCTCACCTTGTATATATAGTTTCAACCTTCTAATTTATTCTTCAAATGTACAATCACTAGCCTTGAAGTATCTTTGGGAGACTGGCTATCTTTCTAGTAGGTTCTGACTATCATCAAGAATTTGCACTCCCAGATGTTACTGTTGCAAGCTTTTGATCTTGCAGGTTGAAAGAGTTTCTCATAGAGATAATTTGCGGACTTTTATACAAAAGTCTGAGGATGTTGAGAAAAGGTGTCTAGCAAAAGCAATCAAATCATACTGTGAGCTGCGTATTTTTCCATATGAGGCGAACAAGACTGTTGTTTTTAGGTCCTGATTAGAAAGGAAGCTGTGATAGCTGCATCAATCTCTTTCTATTCTGTCCATCATTCGGTGATAATGGATATCATCGTTATCACTCAATTATCCAAGTAAAACTTCCACACAGGCCACTCTGAGAAGTAAAAACAGAGAAGGTGACTTGTTCTTAGTAAAACTACCAGACAAAGGAAATTGTGGAAAAAATGAAAGAGAAATAAAGAGGTTTCATCTGAATTCATGTTGTAAAATTCGAAGATTTAAGACGCTGTCTTGATATCTTTTTCCCTCTTATCACATGCAGCAGATATTTGTACAAGTTCCAAATTCTGTTCTTTAATATCAAAAGTGCCTCAAAGCTGCTTTCAATGGTTATAGAACTTTTAAACCTTTTGTCATTTGAATAATGTTTTTGGGTACTAATCATCAGGTGGTATCTGATGCCCACTGACTCAATTAATCCGATTTCTCCATTTCCAGGGCTCGAACTATATTAGTGTATGCCATTTGAATTATGTTAGTGTATGACTCTAAGATGATGAATTTCCAACTCCTTTTAAGGTCAAATTTTCACCTTGTTTTTAAGGTGGATTTAGATTACACCTCAGATGGTTGTCCTTGTTTGTTCTTGTTTCAACACACTTTTACTACAGTGTCCAAGTAGATACTGTTACGAACTATAGTACTATTATTTAATTAGATAAGGAGGGGGGGGGGGGGGGGGGGGGGGAATGAAATATAAACAAGAAAATGTCCAGGAGAATGAGTTCTTTCTTACAAAATTCCATTATATTTAGCTAGTTGGGAATAATGAGTTCTTAGGTGAATTTACAAAATTCTTACAAACAAGATCTGTCTCACACTGCCAATATTTTAGATACTAAGTTCTTATTGAAGATTTTAGTCTCTCCAATTAGTAAGTACAACTTACATCTGAGGTATCATAAAACAGACAAACCAAGAACTATCTCAAACATTTTTATACATAAAAATAACACAAAAAATGAAAAACTAAGTTAGTCTAAAAGCTCTTGTTTATTTTCAACATTGTCATTGACCCCTCAGTATCTTCATATAAACTGGTTTTATCTAGAAGCTTCTGAATTCCATCAACCCATTTTTGCTTATGGCTTTTGTTCTTGCACTTGAACTCTAGAAGACCCTGAGCTGTCTTTACTCTAAGGTACAAATCTAGGCTTTCAATCTCTTTGTTGAATAGCCATGGTTCACTTTCATCACATACTTCATATACAACACCTGTTGCACAATGAATGGCGTTAGAGGCGGATGCAACACGAGTTCAATTGAACCCGATATTTTTGTTGATAAGGGAGAGAGCATAAATACATATAGTCAGACTTCTCTATAACAATCATCTTTCACTTCACTATAACGGACAAGTTTTCTTGGCAACCGACTTTCTTATTATGTTATATTATATATTCTCTAAAATAGCATCTCGCTATAGTAGTTAAAAAATATCTGGACTAATGACGTTGTTATAGAGAGGGTTGAATGTATGTGAAAAGTCACTTAAGTGTCTTAAATGTTGAACTCATCAAGTTAAAATTCTGGATTTGCCTCTGAATGAAGTACATCGCTTATTGAACAAATCTATCAAGGGAAATGAAAAAATTGAAAACAATGATACTATAGGGGAGAGCTTACATTTGTTATTCTTAGAAAAAGCTCCACCAACATGTTTACTCTTCAACTTGATCACAACCTGTAAATTGATCCACAGAAGTTAGTACTTCCATTTCTGTTTGTGAATTTTATGGTATCTCAAGATCTTGAAAGCCTATTAACAGACCTGAGATTTCTTGTTTATATAAACAGAAACGCGCTTCCATCGTTGCAGACCTAAGAATCCAGAATAAACAACAGCAAGTAGAATCAGCAACAGAAGAAAATCGAATGAACTTTTGTTGAACATAGTGTAATAACAAAATGTATACTAAAAATAGTTCTTGCATATAAATCAGTATTCACCTTTTCTTGTGAGATGCAGCAATTCACCCGCAAACGGAGAATCGTGTTCATCCATGTCATTAGGGAAAACAGCAGCAAAACTTTGAGCTTCCACCATGCTTCTGTCACAAGGACTTATTGATGCATTCCTCTTTGCTTCTTTTGGTAATCTTGACTTAAGAGCTGCTTCTCCTCTCAAAGCTTTTCATTAATAGCAAAATGGCAACTGTTAGTAATCATGTAAATAAGTATCTCAAATCCATTTGCCAGAACACAATACCACAACAACAACTATGTCTCAGTTCTAAACAAGTTGGGGCCGACTATATAAATCCTAATGGTCATGTCACTCATTTAAGACCGTCTCATTTCAATATTATAAAAACTTTTAGGGCCGTTTGGACATGATTTCAAATCACTGATTTGAAGTCAAAACTTGAAATCAGACTCCCAAATCCTATGCCAGACGCCTATTTAGTTTCTGTAGCACTAGAAGTTTTCTATAGTTTCTACTGATATATAAATATTTAACATAGTACAGTCAAATCTCTCTATAATAACATTTCACAATAACATCCAAGTGTTCTTTAGAACCGATTTTCATGTTATGTTATATTATATCCGTTCTCTATAACAACAATTTGCTATAGCAGCCAAAAAATATTCATACAACGACGTTGTTATGACAGTAAGTGACTAAATAAGTACCTGTGGCAGCTGCAGCTGTTAGTGTGACAAGATCACTAGCACTATGTATGTCTACAGCTGATCTAACAACTGAGGCTACACGATCATGATCCGCCCCGGCTGATTCAGCCATTTCAAGGCAATGTGAGGCCAAGAGTTCAGTAGCTGATGCTAAAGCCATGCTCATCTTTGAACTCGAACCGTTTGAGTTCTCTGTTGCTGCTGCAGCAGCCATTGCTGCAGCTAGTCCTGCTATGGACAGGACTGTGTGCATATGCGCGTTTTCTAGGCGCGCCTTTTCTTTCTTCTTGACTGAGCTATTGTTAGAATCCTTATGATGGAACCACCTTCCAATCCCTCCAGGCTTTCGCCCGTTTTGTGAATTCAACATCTTGGTCTCTGGCTGCAAGAAAATCTATCACTCAGAAAAATAATTGACAGGTTGAATTTTTTTCAACTCCTTTGAATTGGAATATTGTGGATGGAAACTTAACTATATATTTTATTACAATAGAGAAAAATGATAATCTGAGCTTCAAATATTTTCAAGTAACAGGTCTGAGCAAGTTTTGGAGTTTTTCAGACTTCCACTCACAAAACTTCAAATTTCTTTCAAGTAAGATGCATGTCCAAACACAAATTCTAATTCCAAAAATCACAACTTCAAAAACTCAAATTTTCAAGTTTCAACTACAAAATCTATGACCAAATTCAAAAGAAAGGGAGCTTTGGAGCATAGCTAAAGTTGTCTTCATATGACCTATAGGTCATTAGTTCGAGCCATAGAAGCAACTACTAATATTTGTGTCGGGGTAGACTATCTACCCCTTTTTATTCTTAACTTCCAAAACTTAAAAGGCCTCAAACATCTCTAATATCTTCACCAAGTTCAAGACTCAAGAAATTCAAAAAATTGTAAACCATGAAAACAAAATGATTTTAAGGAAAACTTACTAGTTGTGGAGGTGGAGAAACTGATTCATTAATCACACTAAATTTCCTTTCAAAACTATAGTGTTTCTGATTTTTAGCAAGAGCTTTTGATAATTCAGAAGCAGAGAGACTCCATGATCTTGACAAAAAATCCATTGGTTCCATTGGTGTTTGTGGTTGATGAACAGAAGGTAATTCTACATCCATTTCTTCATCTTCTTCAACACTCATAAGCCAATTATCTGAATCATTATTCTTCTTCCATCCCAAAAGATAGTTTTCCTCCATAGCAACTCTGTTTTTCACCTCTTAATATTCCACCCTTTGAATAACTTTGCCTGTTAATTAATTAACCAAAAAAAGAAAAAAGTGTAAGGCAATAGTCAAGTGTATATATATGCATTGTGGTTTTTTTTTTTTTTCTGAGAGGCGGATTCAACTGAATACATTACTTTCGGCTCAAATCACTAGTACATAGGAGGAAAAAACATTCATTTTGACTGTGTTGACTTTATGAGTGTGTTTAGTAAAATGGAGGTCATTTTTCGTGAAAAATATATTTTCACCAAAAAAAAAAAAACTATATATAAAAAATTAATGATACTATTAGCAAAATCGGAGAGTGTTTTGATGAAATTTTTGAGTTTGAAGATTAATAAGAACGTACAAAGTGTTAGCAAATTAAAACGGAAAAGGAAGATCGAGTAGGATCAATGAATCTAGCAGATTGATCACTATATAAATACAAATAAGTACATATTTTGACATTATCATAAAAAAAAACTTGATTCTTTTGCTCCTTAGCGGCGGAGAAGAACGTAGTGTTAACAACATTAGGTACAGCTAGGCCGTAAACAACCAACCAACTATAATACTGTAAAAATTAGATAAGTTCGATCTATAATCACATTTTCTTGAAAAAATAATTTTTATTTTACCAAACAAACTATATATCTTAAATCGTCCTCTCGGTTTTCGCAAAGTGAAGAAAGGGAAGAAAATGACTTACCTTAACAAATCTGAGGACTGTATAGACACACTAATATTAGAAGAAAAAAGAACATAAAAACTTTGGTCTCAGCTTTAGTAGTAGATTGAGTTTATATATAGGAGAGACAACAAAGCAAACATCAGAGGTACATGATAGCTAACATAGGCACACTTGGTCTCGTGAGGACAGAAAAAATAAAAAATAAAAAAACTATTTATTTACGTATTCCAACACAATATTCGTTAAATAAAAAAACTATATAATAAAATAACATTAATTTGACTAAATCAAAGAAAACATTGTCCAGACTGAACGGACGTTTGTTTCCTAACGTTAAAACAGTTGTTACAAAAGGTTGGATTAATTTATACACAAGCACACGAGCTATATAGTGTGCATAAATAATATTGTATTCCAACCAAGATTATAACTTATATACGCGGACAATATAACGAATATCGATACTATTTTAATGTATTTAATTTATTGTAGTGTATAAAATACTTCTCGTGTGTCTCAATTTTGTTTCTCATTTCCCAAAGACAACTTTTAAGGCAGACATATCTATTTCATATCGCTACATAGTTTGTGTATAAAACTTATCTAGGGTATTTGTGAAAATTATTTTTTGGGGCGATCGTTGACTCTGCTTTCGATTTGGGTATCTTCTTTTATATATACACATTCATTAATTTTCATTTGTGACATATTCAGAATTTAGATTTTATGGATTTGGACATTTGAGTTCGAAATCTATTATTTTTTACTTATTAAATGGTTTTTCCCATACATATACAACCCCTAATATAAGCCAAAACAAGAATCATAGGTGAAATCAGAATTTGAACTTTATGAATTCCTAAGATAAATTTAAATTAATATATAGTGTAATAATAACTGAATTTACAGTCTAATATGTGGAGATAATTACTAATGAATTTTTTAATACAAATCTGAATAAAAGTTACTATTGAGTTTACGTGTACTCATAGCTTTCGATCTAGGTCCACTCCGGGCTCAATTTTTTATTAGATCCCTTTATTACATATGATTTTTTAGCTTACTAATTTCACTTCCTTAATTATGGGGGTGTTACCTGTAGTTATACGTTAGTTGATCAGATAATGTATATTTTTTTCTTATTTATAATATAAAAATATAAAAGATAAATTCTATTTTTACCAGCAAAGGATAGTGGGGATCAAATCTATTATAACTTTCGGTGGTTGTCAACTTTGGGAGTATACTATATATTATATTTAATATATTACATAGTTTTGTAAAACCGTGTTTTAATAAATTGCATTTGTGAACCTTGGATTTAGGAAGATTGCTATGTAGGGACAAACACTTGGTGAATTTTTATTTGTTTTAAGTTATGTTAATTCAAGTTTAATTTGTGACATTTTAATCTTTTTTTTTAAGTTCTCTTGTCTTTAATCTTATCTTTGCCCTTTTGTTGAGACATGAGCAGAGCTACTTTAGGTGAAGGGTGGCTCAATATACTTTTTTTATCAGAAAATTATACGTATATACACATCCTTAAAATAATTTGAGAAGAAAAATTATATATTTTTCGTTAAATTTCTAACTCTATCATGATAAGATGGACGTATAAACACAATAATCCGTATAATTGTTAAAAAGACTAATCACATAGCAAAGTGGTGATAACTGAAAAGATAGGGCGTGTGGGATAATGAACAGCAAAAAATCTTCAAGTGCAAGTGATCAGACTTGACATGTTATTATCTTACATATACATAAAATATATAACTCAAAAAGCTGACATAGAAAGTGGAACTCAGATGAGTTTTTACAGCTGCATGCCTTAAAAATGTGGCATTTTATAATCTTGAAATAAAACAAGTTACCTATTATAACATATCAAAGTATCGTTTAGTTTATGTTTCGATATTACTATTATTACTCTTTAATTATTAAGGTATTCTTCGATTTTAGTATTACTTGTTATTTTCTTTACTTCAATTATCGTATTCTATTTATTACTGTTACTGTTCTCTTCTTCATTGTTTTCAGCATGACTTTATCGCTACTGTATTTACTTTACACATTTATTTCTTGACATATGTTAGTACTAGAATTGCGCAGAGTTTATAGGAAACTTATACCTTCACATGGTAAAAGTAAAAGGTACGAACATACCATCATTCCGAAATCTAACTCGCGAGACCACAATGTTACGTTCTGCTATAAAAAATAAATACAACTCGATAATTAATATAAATTTCATATATATGACTTTTAACCCCTACATAAATAGCACTATAGTGAATTTTTACTTGGAATCCCATGCGAGCACAATGATTTTGCTCCAATATTTAGGTGCTTTTTTTTTTTATCATTTCACGTGCCTATAGACAAGAGTGAATATATAATCATTGTTTTACAACTTTAGGAAAATTAATAGCCACACTATGCTTCCATTTTACTCTCATTATTATTTCCATTGACATATGCATCATGATATATGTCAAAACACTTGAGAATATTACTTTTAGACTCATGCCTTACCAATGGTTAATGGGGAAATTAAAGTAGAATTGAGCCACTAAACCAGCTCACATCATAATTAATCCAATCTTAAGTAGCACTAATTAGCCAGGCATATATATACATACACACTCAATACTCAATATAAAGCATATATGAAATGACAAGTATAATAATTTGTTATATTGTTCGTGTAGTTTAACATGTGATGGAAGGTCTCCAATTTTAAGTAGCATTAATTAGCTAGGAATATATATATATATATATATATATATATACTCATGTGAATTTAGTAATTTTTATTTTATATGAATTGATAAACTTCAAATCTTAAATATGACTCTTTTTGCTAGATAATCGATTAATGTTCTCCATGCATATACCACATATATAGTAGTTAAAGATATTTTATGAACATGATCATTTTTTTCATAAACGAAAAGGTATATATAATTAATGTAACAATAATTTGATATTCATATATAACTCATATTGAACGTGGTATATAAGGAATCAAATTTCAGTTTGGTGGAAAAAGAAAGAAAAACAATGTCAAAAGAAGCATGAAAAACATCAACACACAAATATTCTGATTGAATTGGTGAAAAAAAATGATGAGAATTTGTTTCTCACCATGCATTTTTTCAGTGAGTTAGTTTAAGAAAATAAGTGGAAAATCATGTTATATAACACAAATATCACACTGATTCGCAGTGAGAAAAACCTTTATTTCGATCCGTGAAGAAATTAAGGAAAACTATGAAATTCTTCTAATTAATTGAATTATTGGTTGGATAATTCAACAAGGATTTATATTTGCCTCCCTCATTGTCATTGACTTGTGAAAAAAGCAAGTGTAAAATTTTCAAACAAAAGGCTTTGTTAGTGGGAGAATATAATATATATGTAGTCCAATCAATTATGAAGGGAATATTAATCTTTACATCCATTTTGGAAAAGTTTATCGATTACAAAGTGGAAAGGTAAAATGCAATGTTATTAAAAGCCAATGTGATTTTAATAAAAAGAGTTTTGGGATTTTGCTTTTTGCACACTCTATGGAAAAAGATACTTTTTCATAATTTCATTTGCTTTCTACTCACGCGTCAATATTTTTTTTACCCTTCTTTATATATGGCCCTAAGGAGATATGACTTTATGATTTATTATTAATGTTATTCTAGGGTGTGTTAAAATATGTATTTTTGAACATAAAGTAATTTTCTAATTTATATTTTGATATTTGATAAGTTCTCAAAAAAATATTATCTCAAACCTATATAATATGGGATGGCGAGGGGTTGGAGGAATAGCATTAAATGTCACTTATATAGCTTGTTCAATTGAATAGTGAGGATATTGAGGTGAAAAGAAAAGATCCATATTTGCCTCTTAATTTTAGTGGGTCATTAGCAATGGATTAGCACTTAGCAAGAACGGGTTAGGGTTTGGGTTACAAATCAAGTCAAAATTAATAACTCATAATATAGAGGGAATCCTAGTTGGTAACATTTATATGGAAGGAATAGTTTCATGTGGCGTGTCACATCACTAAAAAATTGTGTATTGTTAACTTTTGAAAGTATTTGTGATCTCTAGAGCAAACAGAATGGACATTTTTTATCTCAAAATATAAAGAAGGATATAAGTGGTCTATTGGGCAATATTGATCCTTTCCTCTTTTAATTTTCAAGGAACTTATTTTCTTAGAGAAAATGTTTCACCAACCAAACATTAAAAAAAAAAAAAAAAAAAAAAAAACACTTAGAAAAATATTTTCCTCTTTGTACCATTTTTCATGGAAAATTGTTAAATAAAATACAAAATATATTTGTAGGATTATTTTTTTCTGGCGGATCTAGAATTTTCACTAAGGGCGTTCGACAAGTAAAAAATCTAGTGCCTAGATTCAAACTTGGAATATTAAGACGAAATTTGAACCTCCCAAAACCGCTAAAACCAGTCTCTCGTCTTATTTTTAAAAAATTCAACATCTCTCTATATACATAATATATATATATATATATATATATATATTAAAAAATCTTATATATACAATGTAATTTTGTGTAGAAGGATTTCAGTAAACAACCTCGCTCCATCACCCCTAGACTGGTTGCTAAATAAAGCCAAATGAAATGCATTTAGGTATGATTTGATTGAAGTTTTTTTTTTAATTTTGAAGTATTTTAAGGTGAAAAAACTTATCCAATTCTGTGGAGCCATTGAAAAGAATCATCACACTAAAATGAATGACACAAAGTGGCTTAAAGATATACATGTAACATGCGTAATCATATATGATTGTCTAGTCAGATAATTTGTGCATCATACGTAATTACGTATCATTAAACATACAAAGTTATGAAATTTAAAGGGAAAAAATTAGACTATGAATTTATATATTATAAATCTAGCTTGAATTGTTTGAGCTTTAACTTTTGCAACAATCTGATAAAGTTGCCTTTAAATTGAAAAAAAGATAAAATTCTTCAACCAAAGACACATACATAACATACCCAGTGTAATAAGTATCTTTTAAACATAACTTCGTAAGTAGAGAGTAGCAGTAAAGTTAAAAAAATTATTAACGAAGCTAAAATTAAATATGAAGAAGTAAACACACGAAGAAGTTGAAGAAATTCAGCATCTACTGTATATACATAAAAACACATTAACTATATATAAATAATATAATTTTACACCAAAAAAAGTTCGAATGAACCCCAGAACCCTTACTACCCGCTAGCGAGTAAAAATCACACTAAACTAAGTGTGAATACTTTAATGAATTTAAATTCTTAAAAGTTGTGAAAGTTATATATATATATATGGTATCAAACAATTTAGAACATCACAAATTTGATAAAGAGTTTTCATAATGATTGGAATAAATACATTTTCAAATAATTGTACAGGTAAAATCTTTAAACACGGGCCAACTTGTTTAGCTACTACTGTAGCCCTAAATAAATTGTCTTTGATATTATTCTGTTAAATTTTCTTTCTGGATTTCTTGTTATTACTCTCTTTGTTTCAATTTGTTTATCTAATTTTAATTTTGCACAATTGTAATTAAATATGTCTTAAATATGTTACATGAATAGTTAAACTTTAAGAATTGTCAAAAAGGGAAAAAGATGTTCATTTTTAAACAGACTAAAAAAAACGTAAAATAAACAAATTGAATGGAGTAATTTTTAGGTAGATTAGGAGAGTGAATTGCTAATTTCCACATAATTGACGTTTTCAAATTTAGTAAAAGGAAATAAAGGGAGAAAATATTGAAAAAAGATTGAACATCCACATTTTATTCTACTTTTTCAAGGATTAATGTAATTACATACTAAATAGGGATAGATTGTAATTTCATATTAAAACTATGTGATTCCTAAAATTTAAAATAACTTAAATACATAACTTATTTTATCATATTCTCTAAAATTTCCTACCATTTGAAAAAATTACAAAAATTCCTACTCTCTCCTATTCTCGGATACATCACTTTACGTGATGTATTGAGATGTATGTGAGACGCGATGTATCGAAACGTACGATGTATCAAAACATTGAGTGATGTATCCAAAACTCAAACGCAACGTATCAGGACGTTGAGCTATGTATCCGAAACCAATACAGTATGTATCAGAACATTTTGGGATGTCCAGAATTTTTGTAATTTGAAAAAGAGTAAGGATGGAATGTAATTACCTCTTAAAATTATGAAATTCGTTAAAATTCCCATATATTTGCTCCAACAATGAGCCGAATTGCAATGGGTGCAATTGTTCGAAGTGACCCTTTTTTGGGGTCTGCTGCAGTGGCATAAACTAAGGGTGCACAAAATCAAATCGAAAATCAAATCAAATCGCAAATTAAGAAAAAAAACCCGACTAGTGGTTGGTTTGACTTAGTTTAGTATTGGAAAAAAAAATCTCAATTATATTTGGGTTGGTTTGGTTTAAACTAAAAAAAACCAACCCGAGACCAAACCAACCCGACATTGTATATATAATTTTAAATTTTATTTTATACATAAAAATATTTACTTTGATATAATTTTTAAATATTTCTTATACTTTTTCATAGTTTTTATCTTTTAATATATTATTTCAAGTTTGAAACTTAGAATTCTGAATGGTTCAATAAAGATTACAGTCCACAGATGTTAGTAATTATAATAAAGCTTAAATCAAAATCAAATTAATACAAATGCAAAAAAAAAAAAATCAGTTCAACACTAAGAATGACTATAATATTGAATATTTGTTCTTTGGTTTTACATTGGTTTAGACAATTCAAATACATAATCTAATTTTGATTTCCTTTAATATTTAGTCATGTAACTAATACTTATTAAACTTATTTTAGCATGATTTAGTACTTTTAAACTATGATCATTTTCATTATGACTTGTTAATTTGCAATATTTGTTTTACGCGATTTCATTATTATCATTTTTTTATTGAATATTTTAGTGTCATTACTTATATCATATTTTGTGTTATTTTTTTAAGAAACACCTTAGATAGTTGTATTTTGGTAGGACTAAAGAAATATTTGAAGTACAAGTAAATTACATGTTTGTATGAATACTTTACCGGAAAAAATCCGAAAAAATCCGAAAAAACCCGAGGTTGAAAAATCCGAGTTTTATTGGTTTGGTTTGGTTTATAGATTTAAAAATCCGACACAAATGGTTTGATTTGATATTTGAAAAACCCGAACCAACCCAGTCATGTACACCCCTAGCATAAACTGTATACACAAGTGCAAAAGTGATGACTATTTCCATCACAACTCCATCAAATCCACTGAGCCCAGCAGTAACACCATGGGTAGGAACAGCCTGCAAAAGCCCGGCATTTTCAGGCCCAATAAGTTAGAACTATGAGCGTACCGGCCATTTTCGACCCTATCTTTAAAAAATAGCCATTTGTTTCAATTTTCATTGTTGAAGAAACTTCATAAATTTCACTGTAGAATTTGAAGCTCTATGATAATGATTATTTTTCAGTTACAGGGGCCGAAAAGTGACTATTTGTGAGAGTTATCCTTTCAACAATATGTGCTAATTTCTTATAAAATTTTAGATTTTTTGCAAATTAACTACTTCAGAGATCACACGGTATATATGAAGTCCAAACATGTAGCAAGTCGCTGGATTTATATGTCATATGGAGTTAATTTCTTATATGATCACTCAACTAAGTAAATAATTAATATCTCAAAAAATCATTTTCTTTGTTGAATAAAATTAGAATCAAGAAGCATAGTGACTTTATAAGATAATAACTATTAAATGAGTGATCATTAGAGAAATCAACTTACGTATACGTGATTGTTGATCTATCACCTCTTATTAGACATTTGGTTATTCCTTGACGATGTAATTAATTTTTAACATTCAAGTATATGATATCCATTTGATTTTTGCTCGAATAGGCCCAATAAAGAGGTATAAGTATAAGTTTCTTGAAAGATTTTTCATTTTTAAGACTCGTCTCAAACCAAGATTTCTGACAGAAATATATTCTCATGCTTTAAGAAAAAGTTATTTGTTACTCCTCTATTTCAATTTATTGGTTTGATTTTATCTTAAAACCTTCTTATTAATAAGACTCGGTACAACTCCCTAAGCAAGATGAACATCCCTCTGCATTAATCATCCAACTTACATCTTAGATCTTAGATTTCATAGACTTTGAAGGAGTAAAGCATGAAAATAATCAATGAAATAAGTGTTCTAACACATCTAGTTAAGTTGTTAGTTTGCAATTCCTTTTCTTTTACCTAATCTCAAAATCTATACACGTAGATTTTGTATCAAGTCAAAACCAAACAAAAAAGTTAAAACGCAAGAGTTTCTCATCAAAACAACCAAGTCACTCCCAAATAAGTATAAACATACAAGTAATGTTACAATAAAAAAAAATAAAGATATATCTAATGCAGGAACAAACAGAAAAAATAAAAAAACCTAAAACAGAGTGCAGCCCAATAAGCGCTATGACAGGCCAATTCTTCTAGTAAGTAGCTGGTTGTTGCACATTGACTTCCCCAACATGAGGAGGTTGAGCTCTAAAAATTGACAAAGTTTCAAGTAGATGACGTTTTGCTTTCTCAAAATTCACAAACCCCATGAACCAGAAATCATGACCATCGATGGTAACAATCTGAATGTACATCTCTGGTGGAGACTCTTTCATCACTATTGGGTTTATAGTCCCAATATTTCCCAACGGTATTGCTACCTGTACACACAGTTCAAAATCGTATCAGATGATAAGTAAACACTCTTTAACTTTTAATAGGCACATCTCAACTTGTCTAGTCTATAGGCACATCTAAACATCTCAACTCATCTATACTGTATCAGCTAGGCACATCTGAACATCTCAACTCGTCTAGTCTACAGGCACATCTAAACATCTCAATTCATTGTATCAGCTAGGCACATCTGAACATCTCAAACTCGTCTAGTCTATAGGCACATCTAAACATCTGAACTCATCTATACTGTATCAGCTAGGCACATCTGAACATCTCAACTCGTCTAGTCTATAGGCACATCTAAACATCTCAACTCGTCTAGTCTATAGGCACATCTAAACATCTCAACTCGTCTATACTGTATCAGCTAGGCACATCTGAACATCTCAACTCGTCTAGTCTATATAGGCACATCTAAACATTTCAGCTCGTCTATACTGTATCAGCTAAAGACTCTAATTTACAAAATAATCATATTCAGACACCTCTAAAATCTCTGTGTCACTTCAATATTGAATGCCCACAAGACACGATGAGAAGTCTATAGGCACATCTAAACATCTCAACTCGTCTATACTGTATCAGCTAAAGACTCTTAATTTACAAAATAGTCATATTCAGACACTTCCAAAAATTTTGTATCACTTCAACATTGAATATCCACAAGACACAATGAGAAATATTCAGTTATCAGTCGAAACAACCAGTGTGCACTTTAGAAATTGGAATGTTTACTTACCGATTGAAGCCAAATATAATTAATCCTTATAGCTAGCATATTGCTCTTAATTTGTTTGTGTCAAATCAAAATCAGACAAACAAATTAAAACGGGGAGAGTATTTGTTTGGGTTGTGTTATACCTTGTAGTAGCTCCAGGTCTCTTGACCAGACGGAGCTTTGAATGATAATGGGCGATCACTGCAAAAAGCAACTTTCGTAGTTGACAGATAGAGTGTACCAGCAACAGGACCAGTTGCAGTGGAAAGATAACAAGCAAATGTCTTTTTCAGCTGTTCATTAGGATCTGCTCCGAAAATCTGTTTGTAAAGAGGCTCAAATCCACCCTCTGTCAACTTCTTGGCTGTCAAATTAAGTTTTCCCCATGCCGCTTTTGTAACTGATGGTCCAGCTTTCACTACAACAGACATGACCCACATATATCATTAGTCAAAAATTGTAAATAATTTTGACTGCTCGCTCGCGGGTTATAATAACTATTAGTTGAGTGACTTACGATTATACCAAATGTTGCGGGCGATGTTCTCAGCTCTATTATTCCATGAATTGAACACATTAACAACCGATTCAAGTGGGTTATTGCTAGGCTTGTCAATTGGGGAATAAACAACATAAGGCTGTGGCTGAAACTCTTCTTTTTGGTCCTCAGCACTCCATAAGGCGGCTTTCTGATTATCTGGATGACAAGTTGGAATTGCAGGCGGACCCATAATATGAGTTCCCCATTTTTGCTGATCCATTTCTGGTGCTTGAGGATCTGAAGAAGATGAAGAAACAGAAGGTATCTGAGGCTCTGATTGTTGAAATTTGGGTTGATTTTCCTCTCCTGTGCCTGTCATGATTGAAGAAATTGATTGTAAATTGCTTGAGTAATTGAATTTTAAGTGGGTTTTGTCTTAGATGGACATATAGTTATGGAATTATAATAATTTATAGACGATGATTATGTAGAACGTGTACGCGTTTTCATTTTTTATTTTCGCGTTGTCAGTAAGATTACACTAGAAAATTTTGGGCTCTCTCTCTAGAAAACGTAGTTGAATTTTCTTTCTAGTTTTTCTAGAAGAATTGAAGAAACATCTTGGAAATTCCATGTTCTACCGGATTTTGACCGAGTTTTTGGTAGGATGGATAAAAATAATAATTTGATGATAAAAATATTAAGTTTAATTTTATGACATGGTTGGTTTGAGGGTACGACATTAATTAGTTTCATAATTTATATTATAATAATAAAATTATTTATTTTATAAAAATGTGAGATAAATTAATTATTAAAAAAAATATTTTTGCTTTATCTTATTCCGTATATTAAATGATCCTGTATTAAAATGAATTTTTAGCGAGAAACGGACACTGTAATTTGTACAACATGGATTCATATTTATTTGTTTATATTTAATTGAGCAACTTTCACATATAGCAAACACAAAAATTATATTTATATGTTATAGCTATATTTTTCATAATTGCGCTTCATAGCAAACGTAAATATGTATATTTCGCTATACATATACAAAATTAAGCAGTTGTGTATAATCTATTTCTGTTTCGATATACATACACAAAAGGTCAATTGTATAATATGTGTTTGTATAAAGCGAGAAAGAGAGAAAGACAAAAGAGAACTGGGCAGGAGAATATTTGTATTGTATAATTATAAGTGTATAGGACGAAGATATATGTATTTACATGTATATATATAATTTTCTCTCGCTTTATACAAACAGAAATGCAATTTATACATTTCTATTTGTATAAGCGAGAGAGGAGAGGGAGAGTCTAGCGAGCGAGATCTGGGAGAGTGACGAGCGAAATCTGGGAGAGGGAAACAAAAATATATGTATATATACAATTTTTCTCGTTTTATACAAACACAAACGCATTTTATACATTTGCATATGTATAAAAAGCGAGAGTGGCGAGCGAAAGCCACCAGGAGAGAGGCGAAATAACAACAGTTTGTTATAGGGTACAATTAAATCAAACTATATTTATAGCATTTAATTTAAATTAATAATTTACTATTATATATAATTTTCCCTCATAATTTGACATTAATATCCATAATGTAATTGTCAAGAGAATTTTGCTTGAGAGAGATTATTTTCTCATATTTTGTACTTTTTATTTTATATTAGTTTTCTAAGTCAATTGACCATATCCTATTAAAATAATATGTATTTTTTATATAATGTTTGTTGTTATCTAAATCTATTATCCTCGAGATTTACAAATATGAATCTGCACATGATATTCTATTGATTTGATCTCAATATCTTGACTATTTTAAATCATCTAAATATATTAGAAAATAAATCATAATACTTAATAATAACAATAAAATGGATATATGATGATAATTATTATTATTTTTATATATTTTTAAATTAAATAATTACTATTTATTTTTAACTTAACAAATAAGTGAAAGTAAACGGAAGAAGTAACTTATACTGCATCTGTCCAACTATAGTTATTTACTATTGACTTTGCACATGAATTAAGAAACTATAAATAAAAGAATAATTTTACTATATCACTCTTTGAATAAGGAAACAATTATAATTAATGATGAGAATAATTTAGGAACTAAGTATAAAATTATTCATTAATTTCATAAAATGGACAAGTATTGTTGAACATCTCAAAGTAGTATAGTAAACAACTATTATTGAACATAGAAAATAAAAAATTAAGGTGGTAAGGTGTGAAAAACTATAATCAATGGGAAAAAAGGTCTTGAGGGATAGAGGTTACCAAACTAAAAGGGAAAGAAAGAAAAAGTCAAATCTCTTCTACTCCCTCGGTTCCTAATTATTTGTTCATTTTCATTTTTTAGTTGTCCCTAATTATTTGTTCATTTTGATAAATTAAGAAAAGACAATTTTTTTTACATATTATACCCTCAATTAATTACTTTGGAAAAGATAGAACTTCTCAAAAGTCCTAAGTTTTTAATTCACCCTCTTCATAATTAATAAGGTAAAATAATAAATTTACTATGTTAATAATTATTTTCTTAATAGATATGTCAATTTAAAAATGAACAAATAATTAAGAAGTGGGAATAAAATTTTAGTCGAAACTTCAGAGTAAATGTGAAACCAAGAAGCAAAGTCAACAAAGCAATTGACCAAAATATGGTCCAAACTCCAAAATTTTAAACAGGTTGTTTTAAAAGATGGATCTCGATGCATAGTTTGATGGAGTTGGTACAAGGCCTAACCCATCGGTAGCCCCTTAAATTTGGCACGAAATTTCACTTAGGCACCTCAAATGGATGATGTTCATTTTAGACACCTCATGTAGGGTTTCGCTGTGTCATTTTGACACTTTTTGCTTACATGGCATAGTGAGTGTAATACACTTGTTGAGCGCGCGTGAAAAGCCTATTTAGTCGATTTTTTAATTATTTTTTTCTTCTTCTTTCCCATTTTCAGCCACCATTTTTGCAAACTTAAATATCCAACATGGTGAATAAAAATAGATACAGTAAAATAATGAAAAATGATGGAAACTATTTTAGAAATTTAGGAATAGACCCATTTCAAGATTAAATATTAAATTATTCAAGAAATTCTTTCTTGAAAGAATTTAATACTTAAAGAGGAGTAAGTTTAATTTTTGATGAATTTTAAACTTGCTAAGATTTTTTTTTTTTTGAAGAAGACACTATTAAAAAAGAAAGAGTATGTAGGTGCCCAAATGTTTTAGCAAAAAAGAGATGGGGGTATTTGCAGAAGACAATGGGGTGGGGGAATGGGTATGTGCAGATTTTTCTGCAAATGAGTAGGGGTATATGGAGAAGACGCGGGGGGGAGGGGGGGTTCTGCAAATGGGTATGGTTTTTCTACAAATGAGTAAGGGTATTTGGAGGAAGCGCCGGGGGGGCGGGGGGGGGGGGTGTTTCTGCAAATGGGGGTTATTGGGGCCGGGGGGGGGGGGGGGTGTTTGTAGAAAATGGTTGGAGAAGACGAGGGGGGCGGGGGTTTCTGCAAATGGGGGTTATTGGAGAAGACAACTGCGGGGGTGGGGGGGGAGGGGGTCATGGGGATTTTATTGATTTAATTTGTTTTTTAAAAAATTATTTGGGCAAAAATACACGTGTCATTGAGTCATTGGTTACTTTATTTTTTTATTCAAAATTCATTATCTACAAATTATTTTTTGACAAATGTCGTCATTTAATTTGCCACTTTACACGTCATCGCGAGTGTAAACACACATCTCATATATTTTTGTTGATTGACAAAAAAGTGTCAAAATGACACAGCGAAACCCTACATGAGGTGTCTAAAATGAACATCATCCACTTGAGGTGCCTAAGTGAAATTTCGTGCCAAATTTAAGGGGCCACTGATGGGTTAGCCCTTGGTACAATAATGTCATTATTGCACCATCCATTTAACTAGTTAGTGACAAAGTTAGAATTGTGACAAAGAAATATCAAAATATAAAAAACTAAAATTACATAAAAATTAAGAAAATTTAATATGTAATATATATAAATATAAAAAAAATTACTTACTTACATAGTGTAATTCTTCAATATATATGACTCCGCCATTGATCAATAGTACTCTTTCCGTTTCAAAAAGAATGTCCGTACTAAAATGTTCTTTAATCTTGTAGCCTTAAACATGTCAGGTGAAAAGTTAAAGTTAAAGTGTTGCCGAAAAAAAGAAAAAATAATTCTTTTTTAAACAGATTAAAAAAAAAATGAGATCATTTTTTTTAAAACAGAGAGTCCCAAAACATCCATATGCTTGGTAGTGAGACCCATATATTTTTCGGTGCATGCATGCTATATATTGCTATCATGTGGTCACGGAGTATATATAGCCCAACATTTTGAAAGCTACTATCTTCGTATTTTCAAGATACTTAACATGTTTTATTTCTTGAAAATAAAATTATATGAATTTTAATATGATCAATAACTTTAGATATATTATTTAAAAAAATATAATAGATAATTTATGCCGAAGAGACTAGTATTTTTCATATAGTCATTAACTCTAGTGAAATAAAACATAATAATTATTTCGAGGCAGTATTTGTCCAAGAATCTTTCTTCCACTTTCATCTTGATCTGGTTGTGTGAATAACTTTAAAGAAACCAAATATCCAAGCAGAATGATGAGCAAAACACTCTTTATTTTTTTTTTAAAATAAAAATAAAAATCTCAAAGTTTCATTTAAATAGTTTCATAAGTTAATTCATTCTCAACAGTATTATGGACAATAGCATTATGTATCAAAATCAAAAAAATCATCAAATAGACGAAACTATGCTAAATTACAACCAAAAAAAAAAATGAGGAATGCAACACGAGGGCTTTCGAGAGTCGTCCAAGCCATTTATTATACATTTAATTTAAAACATTTTTTTACCTTTTTCCATATTTTTTACCACCCCTGTTTTTTCCGTTAAAATTCTGATCAATTCCTTTTTTTTTTCAACAAAAAGTTCTGACCAAAATCAACAACATAAATGCAAAAGAGTGACAGGTGAAATTAAATACAATATCATTCAATGTTCTCAACTACACTAAAGTTCAGCAATTCAATTCTTTGCAGCTAGCTTTGGTCCCATCTTTTTCTGGCAAGTACTACTACTATATATCTTTTTTTCTATATGTATATATGTGTGTGTTTCAATTTATTCAAGATTGTTAATTTAGTATGGTCCAATTAATTTCTATGAAAACCTCATTAAATTAATCATTGATCCTGCTATCATTCCTTCATTTATTCTTCTTGTAGTTCATTTATCATAATCCATGCTAAGAGAATTTTTATTTTTATTTTTATTTTTTCTTGATTTTGTTAAATATGTTTTTTTTCTACATGTAATGAGTTTGTAGTGTATTCAAGAATATAATGTGAGATATCATAGTCTCTTTTTTTTTTCTTAGTGATCAAAGAAACAATGAATGGTTTAGTAAAAGATGAAATTCAGAGAAGAGTTGGGAAGAAACAAAATGGAAGTTCTTGGAAATGTGCATATGGTTATTCTCAGCATAGGCGATGTAAAAGGTTTGATTTTTGGGATTTTTTACTTAGAATAGACGGCGGATGTATAATATATGTATATATGTGTAGTTGTGTTTAAGTAGTGTATAATTTATGTATATCGACTTTGGAGATGTAGCTATTTTTTGGTGTGTTGAATGCCTTTTTGTTTCTTCTCATGTGTGTTAGTCTGGTTTTGCATGTTCCTTAGCTTCTTAGATGGTTAATTATGGTTTAGATAATGTGTAGAGCTCAGGGGCGGAGCCAGGTAGGACAAGGGGGGTCTGGGTTGTGGAAAATTACATTGTTTAGACATGGTTGAAGTTATTTTTTTTAAGGTATATATAGTGGATTTTGAATTCCTTTGGCTTCTTTGTGTGTTTACTTTTTCATATTTTGAACCTCTTAGTGAAAATCTTGGTTCCATCACTGACAGAGTAGAGCTAGAGGGGTGGAAGGGGTTCACTCGAACTCCCTTCGCCTGTAAATTACATTGTATATACAAATTGAAATTTTGTTTTTATGTATGTATAGTAGATGTTGAACCGCCTTTGATGAAAATCATGTCTCTGACACTCGTTTAGATATAGCAATAGCTAAGGAGATATGAAATTTTGTGGAACATTGCTACTTAAAAAAACAATATTGTCTTGTCTTATAAGACTAAATCTTTGTGATTACAACATGTAAATGACCAAATCTACAATGACATATTCAACAACGATTGAATATGTTTTTTTTTTTAGTTCAAATACTTGAAATTCGTAAGATCTTCTGAATTTCTTCAGTTCTTGGATTCCAAATTAGAGCAGAATTCCCCCCTTCCTCAACTTATTGATTTTCTCCGTGATCAGAACTTTAACTTGAGCGTGAACACATTTGATATGTTGACTTGGCCTTGTAAGCATTCCTAGGGAATCTTGTGTAGTTCATTCTTTGATTGCAACTTTAAATGTTCATGAGCTATAATTAAGTTCTGTGGTTAGCCTTCTAAGTTGGTTATGCTTTTGTCTCAGTGCTTCCGACAAAATCACTGCTCCATCAAAAGGCGGAGACAGGCAATCCATAAGGAAAGAATTGAATGAACCACCTGTAAGAGCTTTATATTTTTCTTACTTCGTATACTGAAATTTGAGGTTGATTTCCTATATGGTCACTCAACTAATAGTTATTATCTCAGAAAGTCACCCTTCTTATTGATTCCAAATTTCGCAAGTGACTTTCGAAGATATAACTATTAGTTGAGTGATCATCTGAGAAATCTACTCCGAAATTTGATGATCTTTTAATTTGGACTTACATCTTCACAAGGTTGGCTGTTCCGAATGTAGCATTTGCATATTTTGAGAAATGACGAAGTTTGGTTAGATAAGTAAATGACATGAGCTGATATATGAATATGCAGGGATTGCCACCTTCAACAAGGAGTTGTAAAGCAAGTCCATTACATGAATTCTCCAAAACTATTAGCAAAGAGGAAGTTCCAGAACACAGAGCCTCCTTGGAAAAAGATGTAAGTGAATCACTCAACGTCTATAATACATTACGATATGCAATTAATTCCATTATAATGTTTTCCAGTAACCATGTTTGAATGCTATACTAAGTCTGCAATGTAAGCAGGATCTTAATAAAACACCAATCTTGAATTCAAGTCTAAATGAACTTTGTTTTCCTTATCGGAAAATTTATATAGTCATATATTAATGGAAATGAGGCCAATATTCCATAGTATACAGATTGACGAGTACTTCAATATCATTGTGTTTCTCTTACTACACCTTATTGAGATCTTATTTGTATCTCATTAGTTGGAAGTCAGAAGTAACTACTCAAAAACATTATTTATCCAGTTGACAAATTCTCTTTTACTTAACCAATATGTACAGATCGAACAGTTACAAATGCGTTTGCAACAAGAAAAATCAATGCGTATGGTGCTTGAGAGGGCAATGGGAAGAGCTTCTAGCACGTTGTCTCCTGGACATAGGCATTTTGCTGCTCAGGTACCCTTTGACAACTAACCGTTTATACTATCTCTTTAGACCTTTGAGTTGTTTGGTAAAATATAAGAAATGGAGCACGAGTTCATGGTTTTTACTCCGGAAATCTGTTGTGTTGGCCTTGACTTTAAGTTTTCCCATAAAATTCTTGGATATGTTTCGTATATATACTTTGTCTAAAACCTCTGATTCTTGCTTTAACTTGAGAACTTACAATGGTTATTTCTTATGGAGTCTTTTTTCTAAATAAGAAAATCAATGGCGCCTGATAACACAACTGATTGGAGTACGTTACCTATTAAAAGAATATTGATGTAATTGAAACTGATGAGGTTACACTCTTTCGGTCTCAAATTGTCTATAAGGTTGACAACATAGAATATTGCTCATTCTCCGCTCATTTTCAACTCCTAACCTTGACTCTGCTGAACTTAGTTAAGGTTAATATTGGTTCTTCTCATTTCAGACAAAAGAGTTGATAGCTGAGATTGAATTACTTGAAGAAGAAGTTGCAAACCGCGAGCAGCAGGTCCTTTCTTTGTACAGGAGTGTTTTTGAAGAATGCATTAGCCGGCCTTCTTCTGAGCAAAGTTCGGTCATGACTTCTCCAGCACATAATAAAGCTGAGTCAAGAAAACATCCAAGTATAATATCAAGTGCCTTTTGCTCATCCAAAAAATTCCCTTTGCGGACATTCCAAGCTCTTGCTGCCATAAATGACTTGGGAAAAAGAAACTTGTTGCAGTCGAAATCAACACATGCTTCATTTTATAATAGCAAAGCTAATGTACACATTCAGAAAAGTAGTTCAGAGCATACTAAGGTAAGCTTTCTAATTCTTTCTCTGCATATTGGATTATTCCTTTAAGAATCCCTTCTAATAAGAGTGTGTGTTATTCCAATAATAGCATCTTCTTCAGACAGACTCCGAAATGGTGACATGATACTCTTAAAGATTTAATAAATAAATGGTTTTTAAACCTTTTTATTGCCTCTTTTATTATCTCATTACATTTCAGAACTCTTGAATCCTAAAAGTATGAAAAGTTTCACTAAAGTGGCCACCCCTTAAGACCATGGTTGGTGTCTTGCTTAAGCCCTAGTTTAGTGAGGACCTAAGTTGCACGGACTCTTTTCACTTCCGATGCCGCAACCGTGTTGGATTCTCCAAAAATACACTACTTTAGGAGAAACCGACATGCATCCGTTGACATTTTTGAAGAGTCCGAGCAACATAAGTGAGCCCAAATGGTGAAAAACATGAATCCTAGATGTCTTGTTTTTTTCTACTCAGAAACTGAAAGCTTAAAAGGATTAACCACTTTTGACTTTTGTTTCTTTGCTTCTGATATTTTGCTTACCATTGACTTCATCTAGTTGTGTCTTTCTTTTGTTCAAAGTATTAGGCACTGTCTGTAATTGTGTGTGTATTCACCACTTCCATTATAACTTTAATTGTGTGTGCTGCTTACTATGCAATACTTTTTATCTTCTGTTGTTGCTCAATAAGCAACATTTTGACATTAATAGAATAGTAGTTTGTGAAAATTAGTTCATATTAGCTTATTCTTCTTGTCTGCTAGTGGTACATTTATATGTTCACCCATTTGACATCAACTCCCTTTGGCTCTTTGAATGTTTTGGGTTTGACAAGCGAGGAATGAGGTTACAACGGTTTGGTGAAGTTTGAAACATGCTAGTTTCAAAATAATTATTTTCTTCCATAGCAACATTCTGTATAGCAATGATGAAGGATATCAGTACCTAAATCACTAGCATCAATTAAAGTACCTAAACGGGCTAAGACACCAGGATATCAGTATCGATTTGGGGGAGTGTACTATATTAGTAGGCTATTCAAGGCTAGAAAGTACGGTTGGAAATGATGTAACGTATCAACTCATGTTATTTTCTATGAATTGTTGCAGGAGCAAGGGCAGGTAACATCAATGGAAAAATCTCCTCTGGCACGAACTCTTAAAGATCATCTCTACCAGTGTCCTAGTAAGTTGTCTGAGGAAATGGTAAGGTGCATGGCTGCAATATACTGTTGGCTCCGGATTACAGAATCGACAAGTACTGAACAAAAGCGGTCACCTTTGTCATCAAGGTCATCTACTAATGTCATAATTCCTCAGCATGATATTAAAGAGGAGAGAGATTGGTTTTGCAAATCAACAATTGAAATATCTTGGATAGCGACAGACAAGAATAATGTCTCTCGTGCCTCTTATGCCATCAGTAACTACAGGTGCATTTCTTTGATAGCATAAAAAGCAGCCTAAGCTGCATAAGTTTAGTTAGTCTTAAGGTCCACTCCCACTTCTGTATGTAGTCTTTCTTGAATTACATGATGGTTGTTTCTCCCACTTTAATGATTTTGTTTGTCCCGGAGCCACCACTGAGTCAGAATTATGTTATGCTCCAAAATTATAACCTGGAAAAGGGGACGTTCGGTTTATATTGGCACACATTGCTTACATGTAGCGCTCTTTTCTTCGAATAATAGAAGTGTAAATAACTACAAATCAGTTCACTAGCAGCCGTTGCATTTGTAGATGAATCTATGTAGAAACAGAATAAGCACTCTCAGGAAAGTTAATCACTGGATCATACGAATTCTTAAATGCTGGCTAATATCATTAACCTGACACAGTTATCAGCGAATACTTGGAAAAGCTCGAAAAATTCTGCATTTTCTTACCAGCCAATAGCATTGTGTTTAATCTGGATCATTTTGTCAACCACCATCTCTTTTAGATATTAAAGAGTCTTGACCCTACTGGATAAGCTTTTAAGGCATGAATGTTGTGGATATGGCCATACTTAAAAGTACTAAATTGAATTGCTATATCCTGACCAGAGGTTAGGTTCTTTTCCAATGCTAGTACAACTTTTCTAATATTTATAGATGCAAGATACTAAGTTCGAAAGACTTTGGCGCATTAACTCAAACTCAATAGAAATAATATAGATGGAAGATTTATAGGCTGCTAACTGTCTCAAGCTTTTGACATCATTTTTCTTCTTTTTCTGGTGCAATTCATGCTACATATGCAAGTTTGTCTCTGTTTAGCAAAGATACCTATAAAGCACAAAACAGATTGTGTGGGAATTTCCGGTCTAACATGTAGTTTGGTTTTGAACTTACAGAGTTTTGGTGGAGCAATTGGAAAGAGTGAATCTCAGTCAGATGGAAACCAATAACAAAATGGCATTTTGGATCAACTTGTACAATTCCTTAGTTATGCATGTAAAGATGGCTCTTACTTGTATCATTTCTTCTTTTCGATTTGTTTATTATGTTCCTTTACATCTCTTCCTTCTCATCTTATCTAGGCATATTTGGCATATGGAATACCACAGAACTCTCTTAGAAGGTTGGCGTTGTTTCACAAGGTAGTCTAAGTTACTTCGTATCATTTTGATTCTATTCTTTTTGTTTATACCAGATTTAGTTCTTTTTGTTCATGCATGTATTTTTGAGTATTTGAATCACCATTTGCTTCTCTGTATAGTGCAGGCTGCTTACAATGTTGGTGGCCAGGTCATAAGTGCAAATGCCATTGAACAGTCAATTTTTGGCTTGCGTACACCTCGGATAGGACGGGTATTCACTATTCTGATCTAGAGTGATTAAAAAGTTGTAGTTAAGAAATAGCAGGAGTAACATAATAAGTAATGACTTTGGATCCTTCCTCTTTTTGCTCATCATATATAACAATAATTGCGCAAAATAATTGTCTGAGCTACTTTGTTGCTCTGACCATCTCATAAGTTGCTATTGTTTTTCTTCTCAACCTTATGCTATAAGAACAATTGTTTCTCAATCTTACAGTAGTCTGGCATATTAATATCTTCCAATATGCGCTTCGTCAAGAAACTGGCTGAACTCCTATCAAATAAATGTACTAGCTATATAGAGTAGTAAATTCATCTATAATTACTTCAACAGTTGGTGATTTCTCATTCTTATCAAGACTTTGATTGTTCAACTGTTATTATTTGCAAGTTATGTCTGTAGATGACAAACTTTCAGTTGATAAAATATATTTTTCTTCCAACTACAGTGGTTGGAGGGCATTCTGTCAACTGCATTATGGAAAAGATCAGGAGAAGAAAGGCAACTCATCAGTTCAAAATTTGCCCTTCAAGACTTACAGCCCCTTGTTTGCTTTGCTCTTTGCACTGGCGCTGTTTCCGATCCCATGGTGAGTAGTTGTGTTTCTTCATTGCATTTTTCTTGTATAGATGCACGGGAACTTCTTCCAGTCTCTTGGTAAGTAGCTACATTTTCCCCTTATATTGTTAATAAAGCCACAATATTTCATTTTGAGGACTTCTTGAAACATTTGAAGGGAAACAGACTAATTGTATTGCCTAACATATACGAACATCCTAATTATCGAGTACTGTTCTTGGATCATATCTCCGAAAGTGGCCAGCTGACACTAGTTAGAAAGCCGAACATCTAACACTTCCTTTGGTTTCTTTCTTTCTTCTTTTCTAGCTGAAAGTGTACACTGCCTCGAACATTCAGGGGGAGCTAGAAGCAGCAAAGAAAGAGTTCCTACAGGCAAATATCATAGTAAAGAAGTCGAAAAGAGTATCTTTGCCTAAGGTTCTTGAAAGATACGCGAAGGAAGCTAGTATTCCATCCGATGATCTTCTTGGTTGGGTCATGGAAAACGTTGAAAAGAAGCTTCGTGATTCCATACAGAAATGTATTGACAGAAGAACCAATAAAAAGGCGTCTCAGATAATCGATTGGCTACCTTACTCTTCAAGATTCCAATATGTAATTTCGAAAGATTTTACGGAGAAGCCATGGTGGGGATAGTAGTCCTGAATGATGTAGACCAACAAGAGAGAGTAAAGGGTGAGCTAGAAAGGCCTAACTAATTTTCAAGGAAATGGTTGTTCATTCCTTCAGTTTGTAGGATTCTGATTTGATCTGTTATTAAGTGAATGTACATTGACTTCAATTACTTAGGTATCCAACTTTTAATTTGTGTACAAGTTATGTGTAAATATTAGGTGAACTGATACACCTTATGCTACTGCTACTGCATTGTTTTGTCTAGTTTCTGACCTGTCACTGATGCATAGTCTTCTTTACTTTACGGACTTTTGATTATGATGCATCATGAACGTGTCAATATGTGATCGGGGTGAGCAGTGGTTAGATATAGGAGTGGCTTCGCCGCCTTGGATTGGAAGGAAGGGCTTCACTTTCCGATCGTTTTTTGAGGCCAGTTTAGATGAGTGCGGGCAAGTTTGGGAGTATCGATTTTCACTGGTAGGGCCTCACCCTTTGTCACTTAAAGGGTGAAGTCGTTGAAGCGTTTATGAGGGAGTGAGAAAAAAGAGACTTAGAGAAAACCGTCGAGGATACGGTCTAGTGGTCAGTGAAGTAGGACGAAAATCATGAGAGATTACAAATGAATTTAAGAGGTTGAAAACCTTATTGTTCAAATTTGAACTTAAAAATTGCTTCTTTAGAGAGTGTTTGGATAATTTTATACATTGGTCAAACTAGTTTATAAATACTTTTTGACTTGTTCGCGTCTGTTGGTATACAACAAAAGATCTTTAAAGCTAAAATCATAAATTGGTCTCACTCATATGATTTTTCAGTTTATAAACACTATCATGGCATATTGTACTAGTCTATCCTTAATATATATTTTATAATCTCTAAAATACTTTTTGCCCCCAACAAAATCTCCAATCCCCTCTTCTATTTCCACAATTTGCAATTCTTCATGTAAAAATACTTTCAAAATTTATATATTCTTGAAAATGACGTTAATAACATTTAACATAAAAGGTGTTTATCAACATTCTTTTTTACCAAATATATTTCAATTGCTTACTACTATCAATTTTGGTACTTTTATCCAAAACGTAATGATTTTTAATCATAAAATCAATTTCAAACATTTAAAAAGTGTTTTTCAACATTTGATGCCTATTAACTAGTTTTAATTAGCTAACTAAACAGACTCTTAATCTTTTTTTATCTTAGGTTCTTTCTTGTCGTATTTTACGCATATCAATATAAATTCAATTTTAATTTGATTTGCTTATGGAATCCGCATGGTCCACGGGAGGGTGGGGGACCATTTGCCATTTTATGGCATTAATATCTAATTAAAGATAAATTGTATTGATAATGTCTTTTTAAAATGTTTTTGTATTTTTTACACCAAAAATGTTTTCTAAATTTTTTTTTTTTATCCCCAAATTTGAAATATCATATTCTTACGCAATTTATAGAGTTCAACAAACAATCGATATTTCTAGAGTCTAGAGATTGTGTGCTCTTATGTTAGTTGTTAAGCATTAATTGTATGGTCCAAAAAGATTTTTAATCTTGGTAAGCATATTAATACTTCTTTTTGCCAAAAAAATAATGAAGAAAGTGATATTTATGTCTTAGATACAATTTCTTTCTTTCATTTTGTTTCTTTCGAGTCGACAGTGAGAAATATATCTAAAATATTTTAATTTTTATGTCTGAACTAACATGTTTGAGTTTCATACATGAACTATCATCAATTATTTATCAAAACCACATTTAACCGTCAATCATTCAGATAGAAAAAGTGAACAACTGATAGTTAAGGTGTGTTTTTAATAAATAGTTGATGATAGTTTAGATTAAAAACTCGCACACACTTAATAGTTTAGATATGAAATTAAAAAAAATATATATATGTATTTTTATCCATTAACTTTTTTTTTTCAAAGAGCAAAAGTGCAAATTAATTTTTAGTTCACCGTGGCCCATCACCTAAAATAGAAAAGGTAAAAAAAAAGGAATATTTATTCAACTTCATATGCCTGCCATGTTCTTTCGTACTCTCTAAGTTTCTTTCTTAGTCAGTTTAAAAAAAAGTTTTTTTTAAAATAAAAAAATTAGCAATTTCTTAAGCATAGCTAAGATCGTAAAATTAAATATCCTCCATTTATACTTACTTTTTTATGTTTAACTTAACACACCCTTTAAAAAACAATAAATAGAATAAATTTTTTTTCTATTCAAGACCAACCATACATATATCAATACTTTGGGATAGAGATAAGAATCACTCATGAACTGTGAAAGAGTCCAGAGCCAAAAGGGCAAAAAAAATTAGACAAAAAATTCAAAAGGACAACAAAAATAAGTTTGTAATCAAACGGGAAACATTTAAACGGTAGGTAAATGCAGTGTAAATTAGGATAGCAAGGCACAATTAGCACCTATTCATATACACTACCATTTGTTAGCTACAAATAGAAGGATTTCCTCTCATTTTCAAACTACAATTTTTTAAAGTTTTCTACTATTCTTCTTCTTAAAAAATCTCAGAAGTGTGATTTGCAACAGTTGAATAAATTCGAAGTTCAACGAAATTTCAAGTATCACATAAGAAAGAATTGGTGAAAAAAATTGTAGCAATCATTCATCAATTTGCACTGTATTTTCCTCCTACGATTTTCATCACACACATACTTCAATATTATTTATATCATTTTAAAATCTTAATACTAATTAGTATGAAATACACATGCAACACACGTTTTCGAGAATTAGTACTATATATAAACACATGATCAATAGTATATAACCCTCAATTAATATTACATGTATTCCAATACAAACGACCAAATTTTGAGATATTCAAAATTCATTTGGTCACATTTAATGTTCACGATCTCAATAATGTAACGGCTAAAACGAGAATCACAAAAATAATGACTACTAGTTATATAAATTTTCTCACTTTTTCACTATTGTCGTCATCCGAAACACATGAATACACACGTTATCATATTTGTTCTCTTATGAAACTATTAAAATTATTGTTAATATTTATTTTTTTCTCTACTAAAATTGTACAAGTTATTGTTATTATTGATTTGTTCTCTACTTAAATTGTTCAATGTTATTGTTATTATCTATTTTTTTTATTGAAACTGTTCAAGTTATTGTTATTATTGATTTATTCTCTACTAAAATTGTTCAAATTATTATTATTATCAATTTGTTCTTTATTAAAACTATTCAAGTTATTGTTAATACTAATTTGTTCTCTCGTTATATAAATTTCATCACTTTCTCACTATTGTCATCATCTAAACATAAGAATACACACATTGTTATATTTTTTCTCTCCTGAAACTATTTAAGATTTTGTTATTATTGACATATATACTTCAATATTATTTATATTATTTTAAAATATTAATACTAATTAATATAAGAAACATGTGCAACACACGTGTTCGAAAACTAGTACTATACATAAACACATGATTAATAGTATTATATAACCCACAATTTTAATAGTACATGTATTCCAACACAAACGATCAAATTTTGAGATATTCAAAATTCATTTAGTCACATTTAATGTTCACGATCTCAATTATGTAATGGCTAAACGAGAATCACAAATATAATGACCCCTAGTTATATAAATTTTCTCACTATTGTCGTCATTCGAAACACATGAATACATACGTTATCACATTTGCTCTCTACTGGAATTGTTCAAATTGTTGTTATTGTTGATTTATTTTCTACTAAAACTATTCAAATTATTGTTATTATTGATTTGTTCTCTACTTAAATTGTTCAAGTTATTGTTATTGTCTATTTGTTTTTTTTTACTGAAATTGTTCAAGTTATTGTTTTTATTGATTAATTCTCTACTGAAACTGTTCAAATTATTAGTATTATCAATTAGTTTTCTATTGAAAGTATTTAAGTTATTGTTATTACTAATTTGTTCTGTAGTTGCATACATTTCCTCACTTTCTCACTATTGTCATCATTTGAACACATGAATATACACATTGTTATATTTGTTCTCTACTAAATTTGTTTAAGATTTTGTTATTATCGACACACATACTTCACTGTTATTTATATCATTTTAAAATATTAATACTAATTAGTATAAGATACACGTGCAACACACGTGTTCGAGAACTAGTACTATATAAAAACACATGATTAACCACATATAACCCACAATTAATAATATACGTACTCCAATAGAAACGATCAAATTTCAAGATATTCGAAATTCATTTAGTAACATTTAATGTTCACGATCTCAATTATGTAATGGCTAAAACGAGAATCACACACACAATTACCACTAGTTGTATAGATTTTCCCACTCTCTCATCCGAAACACATGAATATACACGCTGTCACATTTGTTCTCTATTGAAACTGTTCAAATTACTATTAATATCGATTTATTATCTATTGAAATTGTGCAAATTATTGTTATTATTGATTTCTTCTCTATAGAAATTGTTCAAGTAATTGTTATTGTCTATTTTTTTTTTTAATATGTTCAAATTATTGTTATTTATCGATTTATTCTCTACTAAAACTGTTCAAATTATTATTATTATTATCATCAATTTGTTCTCTACTAAAGCTATTCAAGTTATTGTTGTTACCGATTTGTTCTCTAGTGGTATAAATTTCATCACTTTCTCACTATTGTCATCATCTGAACACATGAATACACACATTGTTATATTTGTTCTCTGCTGAAACTGTTCAAGATTTTGTTATTACCGATTTGTTCTCTACCGAAATTGTTCAAGATTTTGTTATTATCGATTTGTTCTCTACTGAAACTGTTCAAGTTATTGTTATTGTTGATTTGTTCTTTACTGTAAATGTTCAAGTTTTCGTTATTATCGATTTGTTCTCTATTGAAACTGTTCACGTTATTATTATTATTATCGATTTATTCTCTATTGAATTGTTTAAGTTATTATTATCGATTTATTCTCTATTGAATTGTTTAAGTTATTATTTTATCGATTATATTTGCCGTTCACCGACCGAAAATATATTAAATATTTTCTTCCTCTCTCATTTTCTCAATTACTTAAATTTGATTATTTATCTTGTTATTTCCTTTACACTCACATATCAAGGACTAATATAACAAACTTTTAGATTAATTACGTTGTGAATGATCTCATTCTTAATAACCGATTGAACTAACAAATGAATTTTAGCCTTAGTAATGTACAATAAAAATCTTTGTTGATCCGAATACCAATTAAATGCAAGAATTCTGAATTATAAAAGAATGACATTTTTTAAGACATACTAAAAATATGTTACATAAGAGCCTACTTGGATGAGATTACAGTAATAAATTACAAATTCTAATTTATAATCTTTGACTTATTTTTTAAAATTTAAAATAAGTGTTTAAATTTCTTATTTTATTCAAACACGGTAAAATTACTTAAAAGCCATTTTGATTTAAATAATAAGTCGATCCAAACACGCCCTGATTTGGGTAAGAGAGTAATAACAAGAAAATAATGATTAAGTTCTCGTTTGATTGTAAATTTGAGATTGAAACTTGAAAATTTGAGTTTTCGAAATTGTGATTTTTGAAATTTGAAATCGTATTTGAACATGTATTTTACTTTTGATTTTAAACTTGAAAATTTGAGTTTTCGAAATTGTGATTTTTGAAACTTGAAATCGTATTTGAACATGTATTTTACTTTTGATTTTTATAAAAAAAAATTATGAGTAAAAATAAAAATTGAAAATTTTCCCCAAAAATGAGACTTGAAAACAATTTTTTATGACAAAATCGATCCACTGGCTAAAAAAATATATTGGTTAATTCACCTGCTTGTGACTTTAAACAACCGCCGGGTGCTTAAACCAAAGAAGAACACGTCACACTGCCTCCAAATATAACCAAAACCAATAAGATACTGCCACCTCACTATATTCCCTTCTTTTTCTTCTTCTTAGATTCAGCCCTACTATTCCTTATTATTCACATAAATCACCCCAAAACTTCACAAAATTAACATCACCTTTGATATTTGACCCTAGTTAATCTCTAGTTATTTAAACAAAACCCCTCACTTCTTCATAATTTTATCTTCTCTTTGAAATATACAAGATTTTATTTTTATTTTTTTTATTTCCATCGAAAAGTCTCACGAGGAATAAAACGTTCTCAGCAAAAGTGATTCCATATACAAGTGGACTCTAACTCAAGACCTCTTTAAGTTTTTATAAAATATCTTCATTTATTTTATATATATATTTTGGGTAAGCGGTCGAAAAAATCTTAATTTATGAAAAAAATAACACATTTTCACACACTAGCACACCATATAGTCGCACGTAGAGATAGACACACTTTATTATTTTGTACATATAAATAAGCTTTATTGTACACTTGATTTCAGTAATTTTTCACTTCCTTCACTTTAATATCTTTCTTTGTTCGTTAAAGGGTTGTGGAGGTTTCAGGCGGAGAGATTTCTTCTTCCGGCGACGTCGTTTAGGTGTTGTTGTGTGGTTGGATTATCGAGGATTTAGGGTTAGGGTTTGTGGATTTGGGAGTTGTTGAGTGAAACCCTAGATGTTATGAAGCATCGAGTAGCCGTATCGTTGGGGTTGAGTTGATCGACGGTCGAGATCTCGTCACCGGATGGAGGGAGGTAGCGTCTCTACACTTACTTATTCTGGTACTGTTCATTTCCTCAGCCGTGTTAATTTTTATTCTTTGACCTGTTGTTTTCATCGACAGTAAATGCAGGTGTGTGCCTTGTTAGATTGAGAGTTTTTTTTGGTGATTTTTGTGGTGATTTGCTAATTTGGGTTGTATAAAAGATTGTCCTTTTTTGGTTTTACATAGATAAAGAAGAAGGGTAGTTTGTAAGAGTTAAACGTCGAGCTCAGGTTCAAATCCCATCAGAGACGGAAACATGAAACACTAGGTGTTTCTTCTTATTTGTCCTAACGTTGGTGGAGAGAGTTACTTGGTACCTGTTGTTGGTGGATGGTGGCGTTAGTCGAGGTGTGCCAATGCTGATCCAGACATCACAATTATAAAAAAAAAGTTCCTTTCTTTTGGTCTGTACCTAGGTAGCATGTAGTGCAGCGTTAGCTACATCTCAATCCCACATTAGTTACCTTGGTTAGTAGAATTCTTGATATCAAGTTAGCTCTATTTGAACCTATTCCAGTTACCTTGGCTAGTAGAATTCTTGATATCCAGTTAGCTCTATTTGAACCTATTCCAATACTCATGTATATGTTTAAGACAAAGGGGTCTTTAGCCATAGGTTCTTAAAACCAGATGCTTTTCACAACCGCCTACAAATTTCTAGTCAAACTAGAAAGATTATTGGAAAAATGGGCCTTTTTCTTTTTATGTAGCATTTTATCCTGGATTTTTGTCTATTTCTAGAGGTTTTGTTTTGAAGTAGTCTCTCCTTGTAAAATTGAGGTAGGAGGACTGAAATAGACTTGTGTATTCGTGAACTTGTGTTTAATTTTTTTAGATAACACCCTTTCTCTTTAGAGCGATTTTCTGTAGTTCTAACCTTGATGACTTCCTTGCTAGTTTATCGACTTCCTTAGGTTTGGGCGGCTCTATATCAATCTTTCCCTCTCTCTCTTCCTGATTAATCTTGGTGCCGTTAGTGTAATAATATATTGACTTTATGACACAAAATAGTGCAAAATTATATTAGCTGAATAAAAAAGAGGGTAATCGAGTCATAGGCTATAGTTTTAGAGTTGGGCCATAAGGTCAGCTTATATGCCAATCAATGTTGCTAAAGGCTCGCTTAAAGCGTGCTTAACCCCTGAAACTTGGCGAAGTGCAGGTTATGCACTTGTATTTGCTTATATATTTTATGATTATTTATCAATTATGGTTTTTCATTATTTTATCCAAAGAATCCAAGCTGTAATTACACTGGAAGTTCCAAGAGGAAGTTGTTGCATTTTTGTGCTTTTCACTTTTGGCTACTCTGATGCCAATTTATAAGTACAACCACCATATCTATAAAAACAAGTACAACCTCAAACATTTGGCTTTCCAGTTTATTTTCTTGGAAGATTTGGATGGCTTTAGGAGGAAAATCTTTTGACATATACGAATTCTTTTATTAGTCCTAACTAATTGTTTTTGCTGTCCAGGGATATACAGATGGATTACAATGACAATGATTATCAAAGTCATTTAGCTGGTGAAGATAGCTCCAAAGTTTCCTCTGTTTTGCATCCCTATGCTCTTCCCAAGTTCGATTTTGACGATAGTCTTCAGGGGCATTTAAGATTTGACAGCTTAGTTGAAAACGAGGTTTTCCTTGGTATCCCCACTCAGGAAGACAATCATTGGATTGAGGATTTTTCTCGGGGAAGTAGTGGAATAGAGTTCAGTTCAAGTGCTACCGATTCTTGCTCCATACCAAGACGTAATAATGTCTGGTCTGAGGCAACATCAACAGAATCTGTTGAAATGTTATTGAAATCGGTTGGTCAGGAAGAAATGGTTCCAGGGGACACTATTATTGAGGAGTCAGATGCTGGAAATGAATTGGGTTGCTTAATCCAGCCAGCAGAATCTAGTTTGAAGTTGCATGATAAAAGAGATGATGTTAAAGACTCCAGCTCAGCAGCACCAGCGGATGAGTCAGTTGAGTTTAGTGGTTCGTTTTCTAGGTGTGAGAGAACAAAGATAGAAGGCATTCATATTGTATGTGCTCCAGAAAGGCAGGAGGTGGAACCTATTGCTGATGGATGTTCTGACATTGCTGGTGAGAGATATTCTGGTTTTAATACTGAGGAAAAGTTACAGACTGAAATAAAAAGCATTGATGAAAATTTAGGGGAAGTTAAGACATCACTAAGTGAATCTCTACCCGATAATTCTAATAGGCAACCATCCATTCCTGTAACTGAAAGTGCAATTAAGGAGTGCCTTACAGATTCTCTTTCTGCGAGTATCGAGATTTTGGCTAGTCAGCATAATTCAACCGACTGTGATAGTGGGAATACAAGTGGTCTACCAAGTGAACATCACAAACCAGTAGAGAAACACATATCTGTCAGCAAAGAGTTGAGTTTGGGTGATGGAAAGATGCGTGGATGTGCAACCAGAATGATTAAATCAGAGGAACCTCATGTGCAGAGGAACGAATGCAGTCTTACTACTGAGGGATGCAACGAAGATGCTTCTTATGTTGAACATGCTGAAGCGGTTTTCTCAAAAGGCTTGAAAGATAAACTACTGGCTGAAGGTAATAACATACCATGTGAGAATGAGGAGGCGTCTGTAAGTCAGAATTGCTTAGATACAAGAGACACTAAGGATCAAGAAGGCAGCTCCAAGGGTCAGACAGAGAAGGTCTCTGCAATGCAGATGTCAGATGGACTGACTACTTCTACTGAGAAAGAGGAGAATAATCTGGACGGTCATTCCCCACTTAATCTTGGCACTTCAGAGGCATGTACAGTATCAGAGATCTCCGAGCCGTCAAAACAGAATAATGGTAATGGTATCTATGCTCTAGAAGGTCCGAATAATATACAAGAGACATCTGTTTCTGCTGAACTCGTGGAGAGGCCAGTATCTGAGAATTTAGAAACTGGAAATGATGCTGATAGGGTCTCCGAAGGATATGCATGTGCTGGAGACCACATCTCCTTGTCTGTGCCTACTGGATCCATGGACATATGTAGGGAAACCTTCTCCCATGTGGTTGATGTTGATACTACTAATGTGGATGTCTCTGGTGGTAAGGATAAGGAGGAAGTGCTGCCTGTAGAAACTGAGATGGTGAGATCTTGTGTGCGTGACCATGAGGTTAGATCCTCTGTGGCAGGAGAATCTGAACAAATCTCTGACCAAGGTCATGGATCGCAATTTGAATCTTCCACATTGAATAATCAAGGTATTATATTCTATTTCTCATATTAGTGTTTAATTATTGTAGGCGGGCCGTGTTCCAGAAATTGGTCTTTTAACACCTTTTGTTACTTACTGTTACTTGGTGTGGCTTTGCAGCATCAGATGTTGGTTTTGACGGTAGGAACTTAATCTTAGGTGGTGACCCAGTGAGTGGTCCGCCGCTTTCTGGTAGTGGTGCGATTGCAACTGAAATAGTTGATCATGATGAAAAGCTGAAGCCAGTGTCAGTAATGGGAGGGTCAGGTCATTTTGCAGGAAAGAAAGAAATGGAAGCTGTTCTCAGCGGGGAAGCAGAAGTGTCAACACTGAAGGAGTCTTCTGAGGGGGCAGGCCAGCTAGGTCCCCTTTCCAACGATGGAAAAGATGCATCTGGTGACTGCCATATGGAAATAAAACCTATGCTTGTTGATCAGGATGTTCTTATTCAGGATAATTCCGATTCAGCAAGCCACATTGAGCAAGCAGCAAGTGCTGAAGCAAATATTGAGGGTCCTGGTGCTAGAGCTGAGGCAGCGCCTATTGCAAAGAATCAGGAGATGAAAGTAGAAACAGTGAAGTTGGGAGAAGTTGGAGGTTTGTCATCTATTTCTTGCACTCGTAATTATACCGTTGATGTGTTGGTTGCTCACTGATGATCATTTATTCTTGAAAGTGGGCTTATTTAGTTGGTGTTTGGATTGGCTTAATTAAGTGATTTTTGGCTTCTAAGCTCTTTTTTAGTCTTGGAAGTGTTTGGGTAACACAAAAAGTGCTTCTAAGCATTTTTTTAGGCTGAAAAAGTTTTTAAAAATGCCAAAAGTTGGGTGTTCCCAACTTTTGACTTTTAGCTTATACGCCACTTAAAAAAAGCCCATCCAAACACCACCTTAGTTATATACTGTATACTTGTCTCCATCTTCCCTCAACTTCCTCTGGACCGTGATTCTTCAATTTGTAAGTTCTGCTTTTAAATTCGCCCCGTTGTATGTACCACAACTTTTTTCTTGGACTGAACTGTAGTAACAAACTAGTTTGCTAAGGAATTATTTACAAGCTAATTTTTCTCTCATTTCATTAGCGGTACTTCAGTATGTAAATTTTCTTTTTAAATTCGCCCTGTTACATGTACCACAGCTTGTTTGGACTGAAGCATAGTTACAAGCTAGTTTTCTAAAGAATTATTTTCGAGCTAATTTCTCCTCTCATTTCATTTGGAGCGAACTTGTAGTTGGTGAACATTATGGACTTCTTGGTCAAGTACTGAACCATTATCTTTGTGAGCTGAAAAGCATGACATAAGCAGTAGTGTGTGTTTGCTTTCATTGGCTGCTTTGTGGCCTGAGAGATCCCCATTTATTCTGGTTCGGTCTCATATTCTATAGGAAATATCTCTGCCATCATATATGTGGTGTGTAATAAACATATGAAAGCGCATGAGTATACTTGAGCAATGTTGAACTAGTGCAAGGCTGTTCATCTTGTCACATGACACACAATTATGATGCCGAAAAGATTTGTAAAAGAAGGAAATAAGAAGAAAAGGACTTTGAGCCTATGTTATGTTTTTGAAATTGTAGAATGTCTCTTGGTCAAGAAGGGGCTGAGAGTAGATAAGGGTTTGATAGTTTAGATAGAAATGAGCAAAAAGAGCAATGTCTGGGTTGAGTCCAATATAATGATACATAGTAGCGAATTGCATGAAAAAGTCTTAATGTCAGTTGCAATTTTGGTAGCATTCAAAAATAAAAGGCCTTCTAATGAACGAAAGAATTTTGAAATGATTTAGTTTCCTTTGCAGTTGAGGGTAGTTCAGATGTTATTGGTGGACTTAAACATGATTCCACTTCTGTCCTAAAGTATACTGCACTTTCACCAAGTGAAAAGAAAACGACTCCGAGTAGAAGTAGAGCTGTAGTTGAGAAGGTTGCTCCCCTTGTCGATACAACTGAAATTGGTGGTATAGCGCTGTCCACCTCCATAATTTCAGGAGAAAAAGCTTCCACTAAAACAGATAGGAGCTTTACTTTTGATGTAAGTCCATTGGCTTCTGGTAGTGCCAAGGGAGAAGCTGACAAATCAATCACCAGTACTCAAGCCTGCCAACCAACTGAGGTCTGCTTTCTCTTCTAATGTCGTATAATTTAGTTGTGTATTGTGGTTCTTACAACTCCTCAATCTGTTCTAACTTTCTCAGTCTGAATTACAGTTGAAGGCTGGGGATAGACTGCATTTGACATCTGGCAGCAAGCAAACTGATACTAAGATCATGCAGAAAATTTCTCATGGTAGTCCCCTGGTACCTGATAAAGGGACTCCGTCTGGGGGTGCTAAGGGTGATCGTAAGGGAAGACGTGGCTCAGGGAAATCAGGTAAAGAAAACCCTAGAAAGGGAAGCCAATTGAAGGAGATAAACTCATCGAAGCAGTTGGATAGAGGAGACAATTCTTGTGGTCAGTTTAGTCCCTCTGTGGCTGTGCAAAAAAATCAATTTGAAACTGGAACTGGAACTGGAACTGGAACTGCTGAGCGCAATATTACAAAGTCCAGCGGGGTTGTTTCCTTTCCAACTTCAAGTTTACCTGATTTAAACACTTCTTCTGCATCCATATTGTTTCATCAGCCTTTCACAGATCTACAACAAGTGCAACTGCGAGCTCAAATTTTTGTCTATGGGTCTCTGATGTGAGTCTGATTTTCCATTTTCTGAATTTTTTATGCATATGTGCTGGTAGCTATAGAGGAGAAAATAAGACCAAGTAGTGTAAGCGCCAAATTTGCCTCAATGGAAAATTGGTAGAACATGTTGGCTTTAACTATGGCTTCGTATTATAGATGGGTAGAAATGTTCTTTTTTTGAGGTGGGAAGTGGGAGTGGGGGTGGGCTGGCAAGGAGAATGAGAATTAGCATAATAACTTTCATACTACCTACCTCTTTCTACACGACTATACCAAATCTGCTTAGAAGGAAGCTATAAAAGAAATGAATAGAGGAGATTCAACCTTTCTAAAGAAGAAGGAAGTGATTCAATTTCACAGATTTGAAGGAGATAATAAGAAAGAGAATGAAAATAGTTATGTATAGTGATGGTAAATACTTGAAAGTAATAATTTTCCCTTCCTCCCAATTTTGGTTATCATTCAAAAGTTTGAGTATTCCTCAAGACTTTATTCTTTTGGTTCAAGGTAAGAGAAAAACGACCACCTTTTTGGTGGGTGATTCAGTTTGGTCTAATTCATTCATGTTGTAAGACCACTATTGTGTTTGATTTTGTTGCTTTTCAAATGGTTGCTCCAGACAAGGTACAGCACCGGAAGAAGCTTGTATGGTTTCAGCTTTTGGGACAGCTGGTTAGTTTGCTAGCTTTGCGTAGTTATATTTCATGTTTTTAAAATAAAATAAAATTGGACATGTGATTAGTTACTTGAGATACTCTGCAGATGGATGCAGAAGTCTTTGGGACCCTGCATGGCGTGCTTGTGTTGAAAGGATTCATGGACAGAGATCTCGCTCTGGAAACAATGAAACTCCATCTCATCCACGTTCAGGTAGTTGAACCTCTTGATTATTTTCTTTCATGTTATGGTGCTACTGATTGTACTTAAGAAATGAGAATTGCAGGTCCCAGAACTCCAGATCAAGCAAACAAACAGGCCGTGCATCAAAATAAGGTTACTACTTCGGCAGCCGGGCGAGCAGGCGGCAAGGCTTCCAATTCACCTGCTGTTAGTCCTATGATACCACTTTCGTCCCCTCTTTGGAATATGGCTACCCCATCCCGTGATGGGCTATCGTCCGCTAGAGGAGCCCAGATTGATTATAAGGCACTTCCTTCTATGCATCCCTATCAGACTCCCCCAGCACGAAATTTTGTGGGGCACACTGCCTCTTGGCTACCACATGCCCCTTTTCCTGGTCCCTGGGTTGCTTCTCCACAAAATTCTCCATTTGATATTAGTGCACGGCCTCCTGCATTGCCTGTTACAGAGTCTGTGAAATTAACCCCGGTAAAGGAGTCATCCTTATCCATTTCTGCTGGTGCAAAGCATGCACCACCTGGTTCGGTGGCTCATGCTGGGGATAGTGGTATCCAGTCTGGAGCTTCTCCGCATGACAACAAGAAGGCCCCAGTGTTGCCTGCTCAGTGTTCAGCTGATCAGAAATCCAGAAAGAGAAAAAAGGCATCTGGTACTGAGGATCGTACCCAAAAATCTAAGCTTGGCACCTCTTTTGAATCAGTTACTGCCCCTGTCATTTGTACTCAGTTATCAAATAAGGCTCCTGCATCTGATGACTTTGGCCAGTTATCATCAGTTGCTGTTGCACCATTGGTTGCTCATAGCCAGACAGGACCTACATCTGTTCCCATAATTGGGGGCCATTTTTCTACATCAGTTGTCATCGAACCACCTTCTAGCTCTGCACCTAAAAACAATTCTGATATACCAATCACCTCCGCCCCATCTTCCACTGAGCTCTCTAAGAGAGAGCTTGATTTAGGAAAAAAGACTCCAACTTTGGAATACTTGAGCAAAGTTGAGGAGGCTAAGCTGCAGGCAGAGGAGGCTGCTGCAAATGCTACTGCTGCAGTCAGTCACTGCCAAGATGTGTGGAGCCAGTTAGACAAGCACAAACACTCTGACTTGACATCAGCTGTTGAGGTTAAGCTGACATCTGCTGCCATTGCTGTAGCAGCTGCTACTTCTGTTGCAAAGGCCGCAGCTGCGGCTGCTAAGCTTGCATTAAATGCTGCATTGCAAGCTAAACTGATGGCGGATGAGGCAATGAAATCATTTGGTGCGAGTAATCCTTCTCAAACCCATTCCGCCTCCTTCCCTAATATTGTGAACAACTTGGGGAGTGCCACCCCTTCTTCTGTACTGAAAAGTCAGGATGTTGACAATGGTTCTAGTTCAATTATATATGCGGCTAGGGAGGCATCGAGGAGAAGGATCGAAGCAGCTTCAGCTGCATCAAGACATGCTGAGAATTTGGATGCTATAGTCAAGGCTGCGGAACTGGCAGCTGAAGCTGTGTCACATGCTGGGAAAGTTGTTGCGTTAGTTGATCCTTTGCCTCTGACTCAATTAGTGGAAGGTGGTCCAGATAGCTACTGGAAAGTTTCCCAAACACTCTCTGGGCAGGGTGTCAAGCCTAACAAGGTAAATGGGGATGAATCAGGTATTCCCAATGACGAAAAGACTCCTGGCATCTTTTCCAAGCAATCTGAGGGTCCATCTGTTGAAGAGATGCATCACATGGTTCCTGCTTGCCAGACTACTAGTGTATCTGGTAATATCATAGAGGACAACATGAGGAATGATGAAGTTATTCAAACTCCCGTTACAGGTGTTGAAAAAGATGTAAGAAGAGCAAAGGGTCATAGTATGCCAGAGGTGAGTAAGACTGTCGGCGTAGCTGCTGAGTCATCCCATGATCTGGTTGAAGCATGTGGAGATGTGGCAAGCTCCAGGATGCAAGAGGGTTCCCTCGTGGAGGTATGTTAATAGTAACTTTATCATCCTTTGTCTGCCTCATTGAATGCAAGATACTCACTGTAAGTTCCTTCTTTTAGATAGATAGTTGAGAATTCCCAATATTTTTGTCTCATGGGATTGTATTCTTAGAATTTTGTGCACGTACAGAAGCTATACGTTTAAACTTAAGCTTTTTTTACTTTTGTCAATTTTTTGGCTGTTATCCATCGTGCTCCATTTTCAGCACTTCAATGCTTATTTGTATTGTTATTTTACTGATGGTGTAACACATTGCTGGTTTAATTGATTAATAATATCTTTACTGATAGGTTTTTAAAGATAGTGATGATGGTAAAAGAGCCTGGTACTCAGCCAAAGTGTTGACTTTAAAGAACGGAAAAGCTCTTGTTTGTTTCACCGACCACCAGTCTGATGAAGGTAAGATGAAACGATACATAATTTACAAGTTATTTGATTAGCACTGACGGGTTGATCTTGAGCATTAAATGGAATAGGTAAACTTTCCTTTCTAATTATTCATAGCAATATGGATGAGTGATTCAGTGTTTCGTTTGAATTTTTGGATGCATCTGCTGCTAAAGATAAACCCTATTGTCATGTTGATGCTTGTAAATCTATTTTGCCGATGCTTGTAAGCACTACCACATGTTTGGGGGTTTGAGTCTCCGTGGGAAAGAGGAAATTTTTATCTCTTGCCCCTTCCAAGGGGTAGGGTCTCAGGGCAGTGGAGTTTACCATTTTAAGAAGAATCATCCTCGTTTTTTGGACCTATTTAAGAATAGAACCTATGAAATGCAGAAAAGAACTAGATGATTAACTCTCTTATTCTAACTTTCCACATGATTCAAAAGTCGTCTTTACTTTCTTAAACTCTATGCCAAGTCAAAACCAAACAAACCAATTGAAATGGAGGGAGTATTGTTATCAATATTTGAATGTGCATAATTATATTTTTAAGCGTAATCAATATACAGTTCAAATAAAATTAGAAATTAAACATCACATCAATAATATATTGCTCCCTCTTTGACTGGGCATGGAGTTCAAGAAATAAAGGGGGGACTTTTGAATCTTGTGGTCTTAAATTGAAGATGTGTATAGTCCTTTAAATCTTGTGCTGTTAAACCTGTCAGGTAGGATGCTTGGAATTAGGGAACGTACTAAATATAGAATGTGACACTTAAATTGGGACATATTAAAAATGGAAAATATTTTAGGTTTGGAATTAGGGAACGTACTAAACTATGAAATTTCTCATTTCAGCAAAGAAAATTGCCTTCATGAGAATCTAATTTTGATGTGACCTGATCCCTGTTTATGTGATGATCCAATATTTTAGGTTGCATATAGAAAATGACTAGGAAGTCAAAAAGCGATGACATTTGTTGTCGTGGGTAAGGACTTTGTGGCTTAAAAAGCTGTTATTGCCTTCCAATCTTTCAGGGCTTGAACAGTTTAAGGACTGGGTACCTCTAGATGCTGGAAGTGATGAACCACCAAGAATACGTCCTGCGCATCCGGTGACTGCTCTGCAAGGAGGAAAAAAGAGACGAAGAGCAGTTGTTAAGGAGCATACATGGTATGTTGGAGATAGAGTTGATGCATGGATCGACTACCGGTAAGATCTACTTGTCATATTACTTCACAATCCCTCCCTCCCCAGTGATTGAGTTCACGTCTAGTTTCTTCTTTGACATTGAATGCATCCTTGGGGCAGTATTGTTTATAATAATTTCTCAGGACAAATTCTTTGATTTATATTTTATTATTTTGTTAGGTTTTTACTTTGCTTGTGACGTTATAAGAACATTGATACTTTAGCTTTGAATGTCTTGAGGTCTTATTCATCTATCTTCAAACTTAATTGCATGTATCCCAATATGTGGCAAACACTATATGACTTCTTCACGTCAAAACTTCAGATTTTTATCAACTTTGTTCGCAATGTTGTAATAAACATCTTCAAAATCCAGAATGAATTTACATTGTTGAAACAAGAACTTCCAATTCAAAGCACTTTTCATGATAGAACTTGTAATGTTCTTTCGCATTGTGCTTCCCAAAAAATGGAAGCTTCTAATTATTCTCTCTTGCACAAGCCCTGGAAGCCACCATGGCACCATTGACCATGGCATCAGTGTACTGGTAAGAGCTCAACATGTCATGTGTTGTACACATGTTTTTGAACCCTGCCACAGACAGAAACACCGTCCATGGGAATTTCTCGGTTATAGATATAATATAATTGAAGGCAGTAATTTATAAAACCTAATTTTTCTGATCTCATTAATTCAACCTCTGTCAGGTTAAAGTCGGACAAGGAGATCTATATATATTTTCTTTTGCTTTATAGTTTATTTGATTTTTCAATGTGAATCTTATTTTTTCTACGTCTTGCTTTCTGTTTCGTAAAATGTGTTCTAGCTGGCGAGAGGGTGTCATTGCTGAGAAGAACAAAAGGGACGAGACTACATTTAGTGTCAACTTTCCAGGTATTCTTTTTGTTTTGAGTTTCAATTGTTACCTGTCATTCCATGCGGGATTGATTAAACTGATAAAGACTTTTGGGTCATTTCCACAGCTTATGGAGATACTGCAGTTGTCAGAGCATGGCATCTCCGACCAAGCCTTGTATGGAAAGATGGAGAGTGGGTTGAATGGTCCAGGTCAAGACATGACTTCTTGTCCCAGGTCTGATGCGTACATACTTTTACTATATTCTTTTTTATTAATTGAGCAAGGATTTGATTTATTCCAGTTGCTTATGTATGATGGTTTATTATTTTACATAAATAGGGTGATACACCTAAGGAGAAGCGAGTGAAGCTGGGCAATCCGGCTAGTGAGGATACTGGAAATGATGATCTGTCAAAAAAAATGGAACCACTGGTGCCAGTGGCAAACGAATCAGCAACATTGCCTCCTTTGTCTGTCACTGAAAAAACATTTAATATTGGTAGTAACAAAGATGACAGTAAGCCCAGTACACTTCGAACAATGAGGTCTGGTTTGCACAAAGAGGGATCAAAAGTCTTTGGTGTTCCTAAGCCAGGAAAGAAAAGGAAGTTTATGGAAGTAAGCAAGCATTATGTTTCAGACAGAGCAACTAAGAGTAATGCGGCACCGACACATGGTTCAGCCAAGTTCACAAAATATTTGATGCCTCAAGCAACGGGCACTGGTGGATGGAAGACCAATTCTAGAACTGATCTGAAGGAGAAACAACAAATGATTGAAGCTCGACGGAAACTTCCTAAACCAAGTAAGCCTCCTAGTTCAGCTAGAACTTTGAAGGATAATAGTATTACATCCACTGGAGATGCTAGTGGAGCTGACCACACGGTAGGTGATGCAATTGAGGATGCGAAGCATGAAGCACAACAGCCTGATGTGGGCAATTTGGTGTCAAATGCGGAAGAAGGGGCTGAAGGTCCTTTGAAATTTCGTTCAGAGGCTCTTCCCACCAACATCCCAAAGAAAGCTTCCACATCATCTAACAGAGGGGAAGGCATGAAGAAGAGAATCCCCATATCCAATTTGAAGTCGAGCAAAATTGAAGTAAAGGACAAAATGATGCCTGAAGTCAATGAACCCCGCAGATCAAACCGAAAGATTCAACCAACATCAAGGGTAAGGCTTCTGTTTGATTTAAGTATACTCAACTCTGAGAGGCTGTCACTTTGTTTTTTAATCAGTAAAAGATAAGTTTATTGATACAGTAACAAGCGCATGCTGGGATGTATACATCACAGGCTGTATTATGAGCACAAAAAATCAATCATGGCTTCCATATTATTAGTTAAAGCATTGTTGCACAAATAAGTAAAGAGGGTACATTAGTACATCACTTTAGCTACAAAATTCTTGTGTTTCTTTTGAGCATTTTTTGGGGTTAGTTTTTGTGAAATATTGTGATTGCCTTTTCAAGTATGTTGGTCACAATTACTTCTGTGTGGTTAAACCAATACTTCTGGGTAATTATATTAACTGACTGCATAAGAGGACATTAGTTAAGCTAGCAGGTTCTCCTAAATCCTAAAATTAGGTTTCAAGTGATTGGAGTGCCTTTAGGCAGTAAGATATCTTCTGCCTTAACCAATCAAAACTCAATTGAACATAGAAATGCCTATGTCATAAAGAGTCTAGAGCGATTTAGAGACAGTTAGCTTAACCTGTTGTGTTTTTAAAATTTTGATCACCCATGTCTTGCGTGTTTCCTTTCACTTCCTGATATGAAAACATGGGAAGCAATAAATAATCTTTCATTCATATGGTTATTTTGAAGTGTGTGTTCTTGGTATGCTCTTTGGAAAAGAACGCTGGGAATTTATTGTGTCACTAGTACCTGGCCTCCACCATTATGGTGCCTTTCTTCTCCACTAATTTGGCTACCAAGTTAAGATCAAATCAACCCTTTGAAATGTCATCTCCATTGCCAATTGGAACAGATCGCCCTCCTCTTCATGACTGGCATTTATGTTTGCGTATAAATATTCTGCAATAATGGTTTAGATAATTTCTGGGTAAGAACAGATGTTTTAAAATGGTATTTGATTTGTTGCATGCAGTTATTGGAGGGTCTACAAAGCTCGTTGATTATCTCTAAGCTTCCATCTGTTTCACATGATAAAAGTAGCAGAAGTCAGAGCAGGGGTGCATCAAGGTAAGTTTTGAAATATCTCCCATTTTTTAGGTCCCCCCGCTTCCCAGTTATCCGGTCAAAGACATTCACATCCGAGTTCTTTCACCAATTGTTTGCCTCTTCAGTATGTTAGCTAGACCATTGGAAAGCAGGGTTAGGCTTTTGTAAAATTGCTATTTTTTCCTGCAGGTAATAAGTAAAGGGGGAGAGTGCTTTCAAATGTTTCTGCTCAGCCCGGGTTATCATCAAGATGATCAGGATGCCTAGTGTTTGATGTTTTCCTGTACATTTAATTATAGAGTTGAAAATTGGGAAAGGGAAGTTCTCACTTCCTGGCTGTAAAATTTAGGCATTAGATGTTCATAATGATTTAGTCCTTTACAGAATTTGTGAAGGACTGTTCTAGCCGGAGTAGGTTGTAAATGGGATTGTCGATGTCAGCTTTTAAAAATTGCTAGAGTTATTCTGAAACAATCTTAATCTTCGAATATTTGCAGCCTTCTCACTCAACAAGTTTTCCAGATTGATGTTTACCTTAAAGACTAGCATGCCATCTTTTTGTTTTGTGATTGGAGAATGCCCTCGAAACAAATTTGTTTCATTTTTAGCACTGATGTCGTTACTCTTAAGATGAAACATGCTATGTTGTTCTATAATTTACAAAGACCAAAACTTACGCAAATGTTAATTTCTGTGGTAACTAAGTGAATGGTTTATAGATGATCATCTTTGTTTACTTATTTTGGATCAATGTTTTTTGGATTGATTTAGGATGTTGCGGCTTTCTTAGATTAGAACCCACTGAGAGCCTAGCCCAGAAAATGTAGAGTGGCTGATTAGTCAAAAGTAACAAGACTCTAAATCTGATAACAGTGTAGTATATCTTAACACCAATTTTTCAATAATTAGACTGCCCAATTATTAATCCTTTGGGCCTAAAGTTACCATTCTGACTTTTGTAGTGTGCATTTGAACACTAAGGAGAGTCATTTGCGGTGAGGTATAAGAATTTCATGATAAGTTAGAGATATTAGGTAGTCCTTGAATAGTTCATTCCACCATTTTTATGATGTTATTCCATTTGCATGGTGGAATAACTTGTTTCCAACCAAACAACCTTGTATAGACAAGAATCAATCTTTTGCCACTTCGGTATTTGTAGTCAAGTTACTTCACAATGAGATTCAAGGCTTTTGTTTTGGAAAGAATTTTTTTTTACCGGAAATACAAAATTAATTGTTTGATAAAACAAATATAATTAAGCGATAAAACTGCTAGTATAATTTGAATCAACTTGAAATTCTTTTCAAAAGTTATTCAGCAAGATCATTAAACAATTTAACGATTGTCTTCATTAGAAAATCCTCCATTGGTGGATAATAGATTTTCTGTCAACCCCAAGACTTTAAAGGCTATTATATGCATTCTGTGGTTTGAACTTTGAAGTGGTGCTGATAGGCTAAGAATAATTCATTTATGAGTTTGAAGGACAAACTTCTTTTCAATCTGAAGGAAAAAAAATGAAAAAAAAGTGCAAGGCAGAATATGTGGAAGTCCTGTGGTATTCAAGTCTTCTTTGAACAAGCTAAACTAGCCTCAACTATGCTTTTGATAAAACTAAACTACTTCAATTGCAGATGATTGGATATACGTAAAATAAACGAACATAATGATTGATATATCTTCGAGCAGGCAATACAAGGTTTCACTCTCCCTACAGTTCTATCTTACAGAACATATATGGACAATTGCAAGATCAGAGGAAGTTACAGATTTGCTGTACAAAGCAGCAAGACTGGAAATATTGAGCACTGAACACCTACCTAGCACTGAAACTTCAGCTTTCTGAAGTCGTAGCAAGTGAAAATGACAGCATGTTGGAGAGGACAAGATAACTATAACAATGCTCGCTAAGCTTCTAACCTACTTATGGTATTTATTTTAGTCGGATAAAGGGTTATCAGGGTCAATCTCATCTATTAAAGACCCATGCCTGTCTCTTAAGCTCCCTTCACTGAATTTCTGAGAGCTCCTTTGTTCCAGGTTACTGCTATTGGATAGGTACCTATATCTCGACTCCGAGACAGTTGGATTCCTTCTTGAAATCTGATATTTGTTCTCTTTGCTAGTGAAGTTAGACAAATTGAATGGTTTCTTACAGATACATGTTGACGGAAATTCATGGAAATCTCCACGGCCTGGTCTATTTTCCTCAGGTTCTCCCAAGAAGCCTCTTTGGCATGATTTGACTTTTCTAGAGAATGTGGCCCAATCCATCTTATCCCTTGCCATGAACAACGCACTGAGCCTTTTTGCATTTGGTCTGATCGTCCTCTTGTGCCCCATGTACCTCCTTCAGTGTGAAGAACAAAACAATGAGTATCCAAAAGAGTGAAACATGATAGACTAGGAACCAAAATTGTTGAAAGCAATGTGTGTATGATAGTTCTAAATTGCAGTTCTCTTTTAAACCTATGAAGTCCTGCAAGAATTATCAGTACATGGGAATCCATTCGAATCCACTTTGGCATATGTATAAAAATCTAAAGAAAATACCAATACATGACCAATTTTGGCAGTGTTATAAAAAAGGGTGTGGTTTCCCAGGAGAAGACAGAGCCACTTCCATTTTATAGACTTGCAGCATTCATAGAAGTAAGAAGTGTAAAATCACTAAAAAGGGCAGTTAGTAATCCTTACCTTCTACCAGCAAGGATCTTTGCCATGTTCCCGTTATTGTTAGTAGCAAAGACATCACTTTCATCACATACAATGTAATCAATTGCAGCAAGCCGCGAAGAGTAAGGGAGAAAGGGTTGGAGTTCTTCACCAGCAAGAATCTCTTTAGTATAAAAATTTGGGAAAAGCTCTCTTAGAGGCTGCAGAGTTTTCTCTCCACCATATATTTCACCAGATGCAACATAAAGATACGTGTCATTATTGAAGCCAAGAGCCCGCAGCATAAGCCCAACTTCATGAGGTGTTAGTGGGCATTTCCCTCGTGTTCGTTCTTCATCAGGGCTCAACTCCTGAACCAACAAAATGTACAGAAATCCATTTAGGATTTTCTGCTTTAGTATCATCCAAATTTGGGATGGGGTGGTATCAGGCTGAAAAGCACTTATAGTTTCTGAAGAGGATATGATGTAAAGTTTTTACTGAAGACCCAATTTTAACAACATTGCCTCAAATTATTACTTACTTCTTGTGGTGGACATTAGTCTTTTTGTTTTTTTGTTTTAACTGCGGTGGATATTAGTTTTAAAATGCAATAGTGAAGAATTTGTTGCAACTCTGCAGATGATAGATAACTTTCATAGACAGTAATTACTACTTACTACCAGATAAGATAGTATGGAAAGAACGTATGGATGGCTTATTCTCAGTTAAGTTTGCATATGAAGTTGTCTCAAAGTAGACAACAAGAACAAGTATGGCTGTGGAAATTGACATGGAGAAACAAAGCACCTTAACAAAGTAGAGCGCTTCTCATGGCTAGTGGCTAGAGAGACTGCTTGACCCAACACAGTCTACAAAGAAGAGCTATGACTATTTGCAACAGATGTGTACTGTGAGAAGAAGATTATGAAGTCGTGAAACACTCCTAAATCCACTGCAGAATCACAAATCAAATTTGGCACATGTTTTTGAATATGATTGTAGTTAAATGGCAGATACCAGAATCTCCTGAAGACCTGCTACTTTGTTGGAATGGAAGAAGACGATAAAAAAATTGTAACGGCTATATGGTGGATTTGTGCAGGAGTAAATAAAAGATACTTTTAAGGCATAAATGGTGCCATGGTGGCCTGTGTCAAGTGAGAGAAATCAAATACTCTGAAGGCAAAAAGGAAATGATTTGAAGATTAAAACATAGACGTTTAGCTCTCTTAGGATTTTGGTGTAAAATTGAAAATGTACAAGCAGACAGGATGGTTAACTTCCTTAATTGTTTTCACATGTAGCTTGTGTAGTAAGATGCATATTGTTGGGGTTGTATTACCTTTCCACTGCTCTCACTGTATGTTATTCCTTGATGAAATTTTCATTACATTTAATTATTTTTTTTAAAAACATTGAAACTCAATTGATCATTGCTTCCCTAGATATTACACTTTATCTATTCAGGCTAACCTCCACAGAAAATAGCATTTCAGAATACTAACCCAAGCAGTGACGGTGCTTAAGAAGAATTGACAGTGCAAGGAAGTATTGAGTTCACAAGCTTGGCAATAGAATTGCAGCTCTAAAAATCCTAGATAGACAGCATAATGTGCATATGCAATAGACACCTAATAGTGCAGAAGTGATATCACCTAAATTTGCGTGTAATTAATAGAGGCATAATTCTTCAGTGATTGAGATCTTACAGGTAAAGTAGCCCATCGTTTTCTTATCTCACCCAGTTCATATCTTTCCTTGTCGCCCCCACCATAGTAGCAGCCAGAGAATGCCAACATATCAGGTTCAAACCTACAGCACATAATTAAGCACAACACATATGAATAGCCAGTAAAAATCATAAAGTTGAAGGGGTTGGTCTGTATTGGCTAAGGAAGATAAGTATCAAATGGCATCAGTAAGATGTAAAGTTTCTCAAGTCTAAGTTGAAAATTTATGCCACAACTCCTGGCAAAGTAGTAATAAACTCGTGGGCATCCTGACCCACAGCCAGCCCCAAAAAACCTCGGAGGTGAGTCCAAGAAACACTCCGAGCTTTCCAATTTCTAAGCAATTAGTGAATTCACACACTCAAGTACAACCAAGAAAGAAGGTCAACTACGGTCCCTTCTTATTGAGGGAACATGGATTTACAGCCAATTTGAATTCACTTTCTTTTTTCCCCTTTTGTTATCTTCATTATCATGCCGCAGAGAGAGAACTCCCAACCCCTGAATTGAAGACAAGATCCCTCCTTACAGTACAACAAACTTAAACTGAAGTGCGCGCGAATAGCTCCATTAAAAATTAAACACACACATGAAAAAGATGATCACGTCAAACTCAAAAGGCCTAGACAGTTGCAACTTCAGTTCTAAGTTTTATTTTCACTAAAACATCGCTTACTTAAATTGCTTAGTGAAAAATTAAGCTAAGAGTATCAGAAGGCATGCACCAAGTCAAACTAACCTCAAGTGAACTGCAATGAAACGTTTTTCCATCTTTCGCATACGGAATACAAGTTTCTGACCAAGATTCCTTATGGGTTTTGTGAATCTCAAGGCATGATAATTCACACGGCAACGCAATTTTTGTAGCTCTTCATCAAGGTCACTAGCAAGTCGATAGTCAAACTTTGTCAACTGAAGAACCTGCATGCAATTCGGAGCCCAAACATTAACAAAATGTTAACATAGTCATGCACTTCCTGGAATCCTGTTTTACTTTAATAAGACTTGATCAGCGTAGGTGAACTGTGATGTTGATGAACAAGACAAACAGGGAAAGTTCAATTTAAAGAACACGTTAAGAGATAGTGTCACCTAGTTTGCTTCCTAATTGGCTAGGTAAACTGCCTTCCAAGAATGATACTTCTTAGAAAAGCATAAATAGATATGACATCCATCTCCAAAAAATTAAAATAAAAAAATAGACATGACTAGCTCTCTCAGAGATAATTGATTGACTGCTAAAAATATCTCTGGACTGAGATAAAGCATAGTGTTACTTTTGAAATGAAATGGAAAGTATAATAGCTAAGTCTATTACTTTTCCACTTCCCCATTTGCCGAGAAATAGGAATTATTGTCCTTTCAAGCACACAGTTATAGACAGAGACCTACAACAAATGTCATGATCATGTTAACTAATGACCACAACAAAAGCCTTAACAATGCTGAAAAGAGCTTTATGGGAAAAAAAGATGATGAATTGCCTGACCATGTCATTATCTTTTATAAATTCCAAACATGCTATTATACGGCTAGGCCCAAAAAGAAGAGCAAAAATGGCATATTTTGGCAAAAGAACTAACTAGCTTAGAAACAAGTTCAAGCCATGTCTGAAACTGAGACTGGTTAGGTCAGCAATGGGCTAAGCTAATATTAGGAGAGCAGAGAGATTTAATCCCTAATCAAAGTACATCTTTTGCTCTTGCAGGTCTACATAGAGCTCACTGAATAGGAGGTCAGGCAGCAAATGACACGCCATTTCCTAAAGTGCAATACTATTTCTTGGAATCATCAGCTCTGACAAGAAATATAGCAGCTAGCTTAGGTGTTTCACAGATATGAAGTGTTGTTCAGCACCAAAGATCACTTACCCGTCTTCTTAAGAGTATGGGCAAAACTTGCTCCAAGTAATATTCAGGCTCCGATTTTCTAGGAACTCGCATGGTATATGGGGGTTTTTCCATTGACATCATGACCTTCTCTGGAACTCTTTTAACAATTGTGACATCCTTTGCAAGGTAAGAGATGAACCAACCAACATCAAAAATGTTGGAAAAATCACTGCAAGTAAACAAACTGTCTCAGTAAGAAAAAATCACAAACTTGCTTAAGATATTGTGATCTACCTTGAAGGTAAGAAATGCACATGCTCCTCCAATAAACTAAAAGAAGCAGACAAACCTTTCGTCCTTCCAAAATGAATGATGATCCAATTCAGGTACAACTAAAGTGGCATTGAGAATCCGTGCAACAACTACAGCATCAGTTATCTGATAAGCAAGAGATATATTTCAAAATTTAGATGATTGTGACATGGAAGTAAAAGAGCAAAACAGAAATATCACAAAACCCCCAAAAATAAGAGAATCAATAAATGTAAAATCAATTTTTTTTAGAGAAAGTCAAGTAAAATATACTAGGTCCCTCTGCCAAAGCCTTGGTGGGCAGAGTTAGCCGGTACCAGCGCTTGGTGGGAGGTAGCAGGTGCCTCATGGAATAATTAAGGTGCCACTAGCTGGCCCAAACATCGCCATCATTACACAAACAAACAAAAACCAAGTAAAATATACTTACACCAGTTCTTTGTTGGTTGAGACCTCCACTAGTTGCAATAAGCAAATATCCGTTGGAAAATCGCTCACGCACAGCAGCTACATTTCATTTTGGTAACATTATAGAAGATGGTTATTTTCACTATAAGTAAAGAGTAACAATGGAAAATATGGAAAACAGAAGTGTGCCATTGCATGATAGAGGACACAAACAAAGCCTTCAAGAAGAAATTATCACAGCTAATCACAAAGATGCCCATAAAAGGTTTTGAAAAGCCTAAGTCTCCTGACAGGTAAGCTTTTTTTCTTTCTTTTTAAAATAAGTAATGGATAGTTTTAATAGTAATATCCAGCAAGAAGAGAATTCTGGGAGAGAATTGCAAGCAAGGTGTAGCAAGATTATGTGTAGTTAAATGTAAAAATTAAGTCTAGCATGGCTGCAACACCATTTATATCATTCATGTAGCATCATAATAAAAACAAAAACATACATCTTTGTTTTGAGTCTAATTTAAGATCAAAAGGTCCTTGAATTCCTTTCTGTCCATGAGCTTGATTTCATAAACTTCAGATTTACCTATAGGGTACTTAAGATTTAAGATGACTAAAAGTTTATAACAGATTTGGGTCAAGTAGCTGATGAGTTAGTTACATGTCTTACAATTTTAATTTAGGCATTAAAAGTTCTGGACTTTGGAATACATTCTCTATATCATATGGCAAACCAAGTAATCAAACAAGTGACAAGACAAGCACCGGGAAAGACATTGATAGTAGTGCCACCAGCTCACCTAGAGTTCAAAGTAACCTTATGCTTGGTAAAGCTGAGAACAATGAAGTTAGGGGAATAAAGGTAAGGGTTGATGGGTCATGGGCTATTCGAGTTGAGAGGGGGAACAGTAAAAAGAGTACGGCACTCAGCTCCCCAATCCTTAGAAAGTAGGATGTGACAAGTTAATTCTCTCTCTTTAACTTCCTTGCCAAACTGAATAATAGAACGAAAGAACACAAATCAGGCAGGGGATAATCATCTCTTGCTTGAACTAGATAATGTAATATACTGCTATAGTTAACTAGCACTAATGTTATTATCTTTCAGTTGAAATCATAATGAAAGGTGTAAATGTAACTACTAGATCTTCATAAATTTAAGATGCCAAAGCCATCAAAATTACAGTGTCAAATCAGGTTCATGTTTAAACCAACAAACTAACTCAAGCCAATAACAAAAGGAAGTAATTGAAACAGTATTCCAAAGACACCATGTAAAGCACTAATAAACTTACAAGAAAAATGAGGACCTCTCTCAGTAAAATGAGGGCCTCTCTCACTGCATCCGTAGTAAAAACTTGAATACCTTGATTTCCAAATGTCAATTGATGCACGATGACTTCCATCCTGGAAAATATCATACAACAAAAATGTGATGCTTAAATACACCAGGACACACAATGCAAAAACATAGTTTTCACTGCCATGCATGTTAGTGTCGTAGCCACAAACATTTGCTTTTCCAATTAACTTTTGGGTCAGATAACAGCATCGGCATAACAACTCCAGCATTTTGTCATTTCCACATGAAGACATGCCCTTTCTTAATGCTTCTACTACAACTACAATTCCTCAACCCCATACTAATGAGAATGGCTATATGAATCCTCAATAGTCAATATGCATTCTGTAAAATCTGACCACTCTGTTCCAGGGGCGGCTCTACAGCTTTGAAAAAAAAGTGATTGCCTTAGGCCCCAAAATTTGAGGGGCCTCATTTTTTTAAAAAAATAATAGGTTATAAGTATTTTTTTTAAAAAATATCGAGTATTACTTGTAGAAGATAAAAACATTTCATAAAAGAGTAAAGAAGTAATAGAAGTTCGACAAATTATGAATACTATGTCTCAAGAAAGATTAAATAATTGACTATAATAAACTTCATAAAAAATATATATTCGAATTTAAGGCATCCATTTGGATTTGGCTTTAGGCCACCAATTTATTAGAGCAGCCCCTGCACTGTTCCAATACTCAATAATTTAACTTTTAAGACAAAAAAGAGGTTCTTTGGAGGAAAAAAAAGGCAATTAGGAGTGTTCTCATACAAGTAATTTCCCTAAGTTTCTACCGATATACAATGCTTGTAGGCGTCACCTAAGCAATCTTTTTGTTTCCATTATGTTATATTCTTCAATGATTCTGCATGAAATTTCCAAGATATAGTAGGCCAACTTGTACAAAGTCCCTAATAAAAAGACAAGAACTCCTACCTCACCTTAAAAAGAACACTAACAAATATACAGAAAGAGGCCAAACATAACCACTGGTTCTCCACATTCTAGCTATATATGTGAGTAAAGGCCAAAAAGATTTTAAAAAATTGAAGACCACATTATCAAATATCAATTGTAGCTAATACTAATTTAGCTGGTGGGAGATGGCACTTATCCCGTAGAATTAGGCTAAGGTGCGCGAAAGCGAACAACATGATTATTAAAAAAAATTGAAGACCACATTATCAAATATCAATTGTAGCTAATACTAAGCTGGTGGAATGTGACAAGCATCCGTGAAATTAGTCGAGCTGCGCGAAAGCTGAGCTGGACACCACGATTATCCAAAGAAAAAAAAGGGTCACAACATAAGGGTAAATTTAACTTTTTGGTTACATTACCATTTTATAGAACCAATTCCTTTTAACGATTCGCTGAGAGTACCATTCAACATTAGATGCCACATGCCCAGTAAAGAGTGAAATCAACCCCAAAGCAAACAACATAAATCCACAAATACATGTCCATGAGATCGGCCTCCGCGACTGCGACGGCGACGGCGACGCCCCATACGACGGCGACTGGAAACAAGAAAACACAAAATGCTGCTTATGCTGATGATGCACCACCGCAGCCAGATTAGACAACAACCCACCACTATATTTCCACAGTTTGGCCAAACCCATTAGCTTTCGATCTTCTGATAACACCCTTTTTGCTCATATTACCATTACCATCAAACCCCACAACCGTAATTTTTCAAGAAAATCTTGAAAAAAATCACATAAAAATGGTGTAAACTGAAATTACATTCACTCTTCTCTTTCTCTGCAGCTTTTTCTCAAGAAACCCAAATTGAGTTTTCACTGTAGAGTGGGGTTTTCTAATTTCTACACAAATCTGTAGAGCTGTTCAAATGGGTGGAGTGTAAAATCACTCTTGTAGTATTTTTTTTATTTTCCCAAGAAAAAAAATACATGAGAAATATGAAGAATAATCAGTGTAGTAACTATTCCAACAATTTGATTACATTATTTATTTAAATATTACTTACTTTATTTTATTCTAAATATTCAAGCGCAAACTATTAGTTTACTGTCTTAAAATATTTATTTACCTAACTTATTTTATTTTATTCTAAAAAGAGTTTTTAGATACCTAATTTAAAGGTGTTTTTAATACTTTTCTCTATTGAATTAAGATAATTTAATTTATTTTTTATAAAACGCAACATGACAACTAAAGAGGAACAAAACGAGTAAATTAAAAGGGTAATTGACAGAGAAATAGGGTGTTTACGAAGAAAGGTTCATAAATGAAGGTGAATGCTTAACGGCGTTTAATATTTGTTGGAATGGGCAACTCAACTTCTATTTTTTATTTTAATTTAATAAATGAATGACCAAGTTAGGCTAGAAAAATGACAAAATGGAAATATTGTGAAAAAAATTAAAAGGAGATAAATAAAAAATATTATATATATATATATAGACAAATACAATTCTTTATAATTGAATTTTAAACATAACATCATAAAAGTCTCTTCTATCTTATTTTTAAATCTTCAACAACAATCCAGGGTAATTTCATAATATTGGTCATATGCATTATTACTTTCTTATCAAGAGTACTATTATTATTTTTTATAGAAAAAGTGATTTTGAAGAATAACAACTTGCAATTTAGCTAATTTATTTGAGATATATTTTTAATAGTAGTAATTTGCAGTTGACTAATATTTTTATAAAGTATTTCTACAAGTCAAAATACAAAAGCTGAAGTTACTGCTAATTTTTAATTTGAAAAACATATTTATAATATGTGTAATGTTATCATTAAAAAATTTAGAACACTTATTTGGAGGAGCTATTTTTTTTCCAGCTTCAACTTAAAAGCATAAAAACGTTATAGATTATTATTCAAAAACACTTATTTCTTCACCAATAATCTCCCTATTTCGATGAAAAAAATCTAAACAACAATTTCTAAAATTAAAACCTACTTGAGAAATTAGATGATTTTTATTTTTAGACTCCCCTCATCAGTCATCACCATGCACATGCCATGTTACGATGCACTAAATTTTATCAACTATATTTGTTAGTTTCTTTCTAAAAATGGATGAGAAATGACATGTTGTTTTTTTAAGATAAAAACAATTTTAGCATGAAATATTTGCTCTCTTTTGTTAGTATATGTAAAAAAAAAATCACCTCTAGCAATTTAAAGCACATGTACTATAGCATATAAAACTATAAGAAGTAGTAATAAAAAAAATTGGACTTTTGCATTATCAAAGTCTCTGCATGGGATGGAAACTAACACGTGTGTTTTGGACCAATTTTAAATCATTATTTAAAAAATTAATGATATAACCAACACCAATTATCGTGGGATAATAAAAAATTATTTTTAATTAGAGATTTCATATATTTTTTAGAATGATAAAATTCTTGTTATAAAAACGATGTATCTAGAAATAAGCTTTGCAATTGACAAATTTAAATTTAATCAATATAAAAAAAATTAAAAATGGACCAAATAAGTAGAAGTCACTATCAAGACTCAAAGAGTTCTCATACAAACAACTTTTCGAAGCCAAAAAGAGATTAATTAGCATACGACATGCACTGTTTTTGTCGGTAAACTTATTAGTCTTTATATTATGTTAAATCAATGATAATATGACAAGTGTCTTAAATATAAAATACATTAAATAGGAATAATGTTATATTCATTTTATTTGAGTTCCTTTATTTGCTAGTTCATACTTTAGATCAATAAATTTTTTGTGGTTGAATTTTTTTCTAGAATCGAGAATTTAGTATATCGAATTACTCTACACTCAGGAGTCTAGACCAACAAAAATTACAAATACGGTTTATGCACTAATTAAATTAATGAATACATGACATATTTTTATATAATTTATTATTGATTATAATTAATTTATATGTATACTTAGATTATATAGCTTATCACCTACTCAATAGTAAATTATCATATTTTGTTGCGTGCATCGTGTTTAAATAAATAAAAATCCCTACCTTTGACAATATGTAGTAATAGTATTATTATTTCACATTTTCCATAGCATTATTAAGCTTTATTTTTAATACATCTAGGCCAAGTGTAGAGAGAGTATAATGTATTTTTCTTACCATTTACATCATAATTTCTTACAATATTTTGAAATAAAAGTTACATATATTAATTTTTCTATTGAACATTTCAAATTAATTAGTATAACTCTTGCTGTAAGCTTATATTCTCCTATTATATAAAAGAGAGTTCCAAATTGAAGCAGACACGTCTTTGTCGAAGTATTTGCTTTAGCAAAGACAATTTCAGATTATTTTTTTTAAAATCATTTCTTTTGTTCTGATTTAATTAAATCAGTGTATAATTTTTTTTGAAATTATGAAACTCGCTTTAGCTATCTTTAAAGTGCAAGTTTTTTTTCCCGCCTTATGATTATGAAACTAATTAATTAACTAACTCAAGGACAGAGGAACTAAAGTATCATGATCATCATTATGGAATTGATCTCTAATGACGTTTGACTAATTAATGAACTAGTGCTCTCTTTTAAAATACTTTGACTGTAATTAGAGTACTACAAAGGGCCCCAAAGAGGATACTGATGATTTCTTTATTAGTACTTTTCCTTGAGAGGATCACAACAACAAAAACATATTCAGTGTGAATAGATTTTTCTTTATAAATATTTATTATCGTAAAAATATTTAATGATAATTTAGTTAATATCATTACATTTAGAGTTGCTAAGGCCTTTAACAATATTTATATAAAAAATATTTATTTTTAACTACTCATATTTATTATTATCGATAAATATAATACGGTAATTGCCACTAAATTCTTTATTTATGGTAGTTGATGTCTAACAGTGCACAATGAAATAGGACGACACGTTTTTTTTTTTTTAATGTTTTATTAATTTCAGTTGTAGTTTTTCCGTTGCAACTCAAGCTGTTTTTGATATTGTGAAATCGTAAAAGATAGTCCCTCTGTTTCTAATTACTTGTTTATTTTAAAATTGACACACCTATTAAGAAAATAACTATTGATATAGTGAGTTTATCATTTTTCCCCTATTAATTATGAAGTGTATGAATTAAAAACTTAAGATTTTCAAAAGGTCCAACCTTTTTCAAAATAATTAATTGAGGGTATAATAGGTAAAAAGCTTTTGTCATTTCTTGATTTGTCAAAATGAACAAATAATTAGGGACAACTAAAAATGAAAAGTGGACAAGTAATTAGGGAGGGAGTAGAAAACGACGGAATAAAAAATGGTGACATTTCTCTATTTTTTATTATTTTTTATTTTCTTATTTTTTAGAAAGGAAAATTAGATAACATTGAAGTAAACACGAAAATATATATCTACTACCCTAAAATTGTGGGTCAGAAAAATAAAGACAACATCAACACGAAGGGCGGAGCCACAATCATAGTTATAAATATGATAAAAAATAATAATATTGGTTTTAACATTGGTTTTTATAAACTTCGATTTTGTGTTAAAAATTCATTAAAAATATGTATAAATTATAAATTCTGACTCTGATTCAATGAAGAAAAGAAATAGCTTCAGTTTCATGCATGATTATTAAAAGTTTATCTCATCAAAATACTTTAATTTTACCTTATGAATTGCCTCGTTCTCTAAATACCTTTTGCAATACTATTACTTTAGACACTAATACAAGTTTTGGTGGGATTTCTCCACTCTTAATTACGAGTTTAGGGTCGGGTCAGCTGTTAGGTTAGAGTCCATAGAAATGAGAAAAAAATTGTTAGAAGCTAGTGTTACACTCAAAAATATATGGGATTAAATTTAGTACTCTAATTTCAATATTGATATCAAACACCGTATAGGAATTAAAAAAAAACATTATTACAAAATGTAGACATAAACTCCAGTTGAACAGTGAAATATACACATATATATAGAGTCAAATATTTAAAAATACAAGACAAATCAGTTTATGAATTTATGTGGGGTTTTGTTTGTTCAGATGAATTTATGAAGGGGTGGTGATAAAACTGAATGCTTTTATGTTATCTTTCTCCCAAATTAAATTGCAGGTCCCATGGTGATTAATTTCACATGGACCTAGCTAGCTCAAAGTGAATAAAATAACACATTAAAATGCTGTAGACTGAAACTTAAGAAAAATAGTATGTTGATTATGTGTTTCGGTGAATCAGTAACTTTGATTCAAACTTTGAAATTTTAGTAAGAAATTCATTGAATATGTACAAATTATTAATTTAAAACTTAGTAACTTACAAAAATTAAAATTCAAAACTCATAAGCTTCAAATTCCAACTCCATCTTTGATAAGGACGAAGATAGTACTTATAATATGAAATATATAATTAAAATCTTACTCTTAGGGACGAATCTAATAATATACTCTAAACATGGATGTAACTATATATGTATACACTCACTTGAATTACTGAAAGTATTGGTTTTATATATAAGAGAACGTAAAAATACAAATAATGTAATGGATTTAGTGGTTGGTACTCGAGTTTTCGATCTATAAATTAAAATCTTAAATTCGCTTCAGAAGACGCACATGATCAAAAATCATAATCCTCCATCTTTTTTTTTTTATTTCATAAAGAGACTAATTATTTGTTATCTTGATTTGAGATTGAATGGTAGCTCTCTTGTTGGTGGTTATTATATCACAATAATAACGTAGTTTATGTAATTTTATAAGTGAGAACTGGAAAGAGAATATGATATACGTATGCTTTATTTCTATTTTTACGAAGTAGAATAATGGTTTCTAATAGATGATCCTCAACTCAATTGGAGAAGCGATTTTTGTAACAGAATTAAGAAATATAAAAGTAAAAAGATGTGATGAGAAAAACGAACAAAGAAAAAGTATTGAAAGCAAAAATGGCAATGGATTGTCATTATGACGCTATTAATTAAGATAATATAATGCTAGCCACTTCAATGCTAATTTAGGTTCTAGATAGTACAATGTAGTTATTTGACATGTCATATATATAAAAAGTGTTAAAATCTCATATATAGTCAAAAAGGAAAATGAAGGTTTTTTTGTCTTTGGTACTTAATTAGTACAATTTTGTGCATATGAGATGGTCATTAGTATGTTATAAAGGGACCAATAAATGTCATTTCCTTGTTTGGTCACAAAGTAAATGAGGAGGATGGAAATAGATATTATTATAAATTTTTATTTTTTGAAATAAAATTCTTGATTTCTCTATCAAAAAAATTAGAGGTATAAATCACTGTCGAAAACATATATAATTAAGTAAATAAAATTGTATTCACATACTTTAAACACAGACATAAATCATGTACTTGTTCGAATCTCAACCATTCATTATAAAAAAAAGGGATACAGGTCTGAAAAATACCCCAACTTTGACCGGATTTGCTGTTGCAGTACTAAACTTTCATAAGGACCTATTACCTCCGTAGAGTATTTAATACCATATTTTTTACCCCCTGAACTATTTAATAGTGTATTTTAAAGGTATATATGTTCCCACGTGGACACATTACTATTTATAATTTTGCATTATTTTTTATGTCCACGTGGGCAAATCTATATGTTTAAAATACACTATTAAATAGTCTAGGGTGGTAATAGGTCCTCATGAAAGTTTAGTATCGCAACAACAAATCCGACCAAAGTTGGGGTATTTTTCAGATCCTTATCCCTAAAAAAAAAACATTTATTCTATAAAGAAATTAAAAATCAAGCTGATACGTGAAACGTCATACTAAAGATATATATATAATTAATTAAATAAAATTTTCACGTATACTAAAGATATATATAATTAATTAAATAAAAATATGTTCACGTTGTCCTTAAAAAGTCTTATGGACCACTATGAACATTGCAAATTTTATGTGGAATCCTCAACATATGAGAAATGATGGATTAATGGACCATTTTTGACAAATCTATTATATTTTGCCTTTTTAGATATATAACTTATACACTCAACTCAACATTCTTGGTAAATCATTGACTTTAGAAATCTTAATAATTCATTGATCGAGATGAAAATTTGAATTAAAGATTGATTCATGTATTTTGAAATAACCAATCGAACATGATTAAATGGTCAACTAATTTTCAAAATTAAGTGGACCCAAAAGTTTCGTCCAAGTTTGACTAAATAGTAGGTAGGGACTAGTTTGAAACATGATTGATGATATAACTAATCAATAAATAATAGGAAAAAAGGTTTGAAAAATACTATAATTTTGGCCGAAATTACTGTTACGATACCAAACTTTGAAAATGACATTTTACCCCCATCATGTACTATTTAATAGTACCTTTTATCCTCATGTACTATTTAATAGTGTATTTTAAAGGTATATATGTGCCTACGTGGACATAAAAAATATTGCATCATTTTAAATAGTAATGTGTCCACGTGGGCACATATATACCTTTAAAATACACTATTAAATAGTGCGGGGGTAAAAGGTCCTCCATAAAGTTTGTTATCGTAACATCAATTTCGACCAAAGTTGGAGAAATTTTCAGACCATTTTCCCTAAATAATATGATGAGACAATTATTGTAGAAAAATGACACCAGGTAGCCACTTTTAATGGTGCTAAAATATTCACATTATACAATTTATTTAAAATTTAGTAATTTCTTTGTAGCCTTCTTAAGTTGCGTTTCTTCTTCTTTTGGATTTTAACGTAAAGAAACATAAAAGCTTATGAAGACTATGTTTTAAATACTTTGCAAGTGATAATATTTTAAACAACAACTAATGTAGTTCTACATAGTAGGGTACGAGGAAGGTAGATTGTATGCAGACTCTACCTCTACCTCTCAGAGGTAAGGAAGTTGTTTTCAATAAATCCTCAACTCAAGAGAAAATAATCTAAAACAATTATAAAAAAAAAAGTAACGGAAGTACAAAGAGACATGAATTTTGGATACTTGAAATCAATATTATACCAAACTTTAGTTCAAAATGGTGTCTTGAATCTTGAAGGCCTTTTCCAACATAGAGCCCAATCCAATCTATATACATAGAGCAGCTGTGAATGTTAGCCATAGGCCCATCTCACATGTATCATGTATGTGTCAGTCTAATTGGAAATCCAAGCCCTTTTCCACCAGATAATATAGGAAACACCTCTCTGCCGGTAAGATAGTAATAACGTCTGCGTACATTCTATTCTTTTCAGATTCTATGTCATGAGATTACACTGGATTTGTTGTTGTTGTCGTCGTCGTCTTTGTTTATGGCTAATGAACTAATTATGGAGCACTACGTGCTTTTTTTGGAGAGATTTTTTGGACCATGAATAAACACATTTTTCATTACATGTATACTTAATTCGTGTCAAAAGAAGTGTGATATTTGTATGAAAAAAAATTAAGTTCCATGACGCAAAAATATTTTTTAAAAAAATTAACCCAATTATAAGATAATTAATTTTAGGTAAATATTTATATTTATAACAAATATTAAATAGTAAACTACGTCCTACTGTACTAAAATTGGTGATACATAATTTTTTTATATTGTCAATGTATATAGCTTAGATACGTTAAAATAACATGACTACAAACCCTCTACGTATGTGAACTGATTTATCAACATAAATGCTCATAACGATATATGATAATATAATGCATGGGACCAGAGTTGGTTATCCATAAACATAGGAAAGTGCAAGTATACCCCAATTCCATACTTTTTCATGCCTTATTCGTATCAAAGCACGCAACAGAGGACAAGATAGAGATAAGGCGGCAAAGTATGGTTGTACGTCATCCTTTTAGACTTCAATTGTGAAATTACAGTTGTTAAATCTTATTTTAACATATATATGTTGTTACATGAGGAGAATATATATTCCTAGTTTACATCACTTTCACTATTAACATCTATACATAACAAGTTAACAATAGAGAACTTATAATAGAAGAAAATTAACACTTATTCCACCTTGTTGTCCCTTGTATTGTATTGAGCCTATTAAAGTAACTATTAAGTATTGTTTTGTTTCTCTTTGTTAATAATTAGATGTTGGATTCTAAAAAATAAAATTAATTACATGGGGAGTTTGGAAAATCCAAGGTTATTGTTCATACTTCTTTCTGGCAGATGGTGTAATTAAGTAAGATGACACTTACTAGAAGACACATTTATTATCTTGGCAAAAGTCGGCCATTGAAAGAAAATAAATTTAAAAGTGCACACAAGTTGGTCCGAATACGCAGTTATTAAAATAAAAATAAAAAAAATACACTCAAGCATATGATTAAATGATCAATGAAACAAGTTGAGAATCAAGAAGTCTGGAGTTTAAAACTTGAAATTACAACGTATGCAACAATATTAGGTATTTATAGAGTTATTCGGGTCTCGATACATGTGACAATTGGAAGTAGATGCATGTACCATATGAAATTAATTAAGGTACCTACAAATTGATCCGAACATCATAATTATCAAAATATGTTTGAAGAAAATTATGTGCCCCCTTCAAGACCAACTACCACACTAAGAGTTAAAGTATATATTGCATTATGTGTAAACACTTTGGTCATCCCAATATAGCTTTCACTTGTGTACGTTGAAAGCGATGTTGGAGAAACTTAAACCTATAACTTCTATTAACCTTCAAGATTAATCATTTTCATAAGCAATATTATACTTAATGGTTTGATTTTGGAAGGTTGGGCAAAAAATGAAAGTAAAATAATATTTTTTGGTTGAAATTTTCAATTATGTTTTTTAAGTGTCACCTAATAATATTCTCCAAGAAAAAGTCTAGCATATTCTCAATGTTGGTACTATAAAAAATAGTTAAGGTTAATGTCACACACACTTAGTCCTTTAGTTATTTATAAATTTTAATTTTAGTACTTGTAATATATGAAGAAGCACATTTAATCTCCAATTCGCTCTTAATTTCTTTCCTTAAGAATACTAAAAAATTTCAGAACTATTAATTGTTTCACAGTTTAATTGTTAGTATATTATGTTAAATTTGTATTGTAACTTCATATTTGAGTGTAATATATTTTTAAAAATAATTTAAATGTAACACCTTTCCTAAATAAAATGGATTCACATTTCAATTAATTAGACGTCAAAAGTATTTAGTCATATATGACAACTGACAAGTACCAAAATAAGATTTTTCTAATAAGGGAAGGATCAAAAGTGTTATTCTTTCAATTAACTGTAAAGTACATTATCCATTACATTTTCAATGTTGTTTAATGTTTAAAGTATAATACTCCTATACTTTTATTATTTTGAGAAAAATTCAACTTTAGGTTAATAAAATCTGCAAATAGAGTAGTACTATCCATGTATTTTCTTAAAAATAATAGTTAGTTGTTGCTATTATATACACTTTTTTGAATGCGTTCAAGTAAGACCTAATAAAAGGTCAATGGAATCCATATAGCAAATAAATTTCAACAGAAAGAGAATTATACATATATTTATGCAAATCCTTATGCATTTTTTAATATTAGTCCGATATATTATTTTTATAAGAAATATATAATTCTCAAACTTTGGACTAATGTAAAATTATTGGCTCTATAAAATATTGTATGTTGCAATTTCAATGTTGCTTATTAATGTTAAAAATAACACACTTATATTATTTTGACAAAACTCAATGTTAGCTAGGCTGATAAAATCCACAAATCGATTATTATATACTCCTCCCTTCTAAAATACTCCATCCATCTCATTTTATGTGAGGTAGTTTGACTCGACACGGAGTTTAAAAAAGAAATGAAGACTTTTAAAACTTGTAGTTCAAAATGAATGATAGAAATTTGTATGACTGTAAATCATTTCATTAAATATAAAATAGACATTTTACAGTCAAATTGTTACTTAATATAAAAATGTGTCATTCTTTTTTGGACTAACTAAAAGAGGAAAGTAAGTCACATAAACTGAGCAGAGGGAAGTAATTCAAAAGATATGAATTTTGACAAATACTTTAAGATATTTTTTTTTCATCATTGATATGAAAAAAATTACAATATCTAAAATATAATTTTAAAATATGATTTAATCTAATCTAATTTAGCTTTAAAAATTGATCAAATTAACTCTCAAGAAACGAGAAGTGAAATGTTACAACTGTTTTAGAACGAAGGAAGTACATTTTTGAAGAAATAATTAGTTATTATATTACACTTTTATCAATAAGTTAAATATGTAATTTAGATGGGATTCTCAACAAGAGGTTGATCATCATCTACTATAATTGTACTGAAGAGGTCAATTGCACTAAACAAATTTCGTGCGACCAGCTCGACTAATAAAGACTGTAAGGGTTTTAAATTTGTGATCCCCATTTGAGAAATCACTTGCTCAAACAACTCGGTCATGATCATGAATAATTCAAATAAGAACTGATAAAGGTGAATGTTGACCATAATATATTCCCCTGTTTTAATTTGTTTGCATTACTTTTTTATGCCTGTTTCAAAAAGAGTGTTTCTTTGATTGACAATTTCTTAATTTGGGTAACAAGTTTGTACTTAACGATTTTGTCATTTTAGGTAAAAGGCCACGTTGCCTAAAGCAGGTAATTAAACATATAGTAGATGTCCTAATTTTTTGCTTTACAATAATAAGTAAGAAACTCAAGTATTCATTTAGAATGACATATTGCAAAGGTTATGTCAAAATCACCTAATAATTTGGTCAACAAATGAATGGAATTCTTCAACTAATACTTTAAACTATCCATTCAAACAAGTGTATTTTAGGTTAGAAATTTTGTATGTATTGATTATTGAATATTGATTTTGTAGGTGACTTAATTATGGTTCGTTAATCCAACTTGATTTGGAATTTGTAGAGTTTAGGAAGCAAAGACAACTTTGGATTTTAATACTTGAAACAGAAAAACTTAATAGAAATATTTAAAAAAAAAAAGGAAATTCCCCTATTCTTCTAGATTACTTTGAATTACTTCACGACTTTATTTTATAAAAATTCAAAATACAATTCGTGTGCCCTTTATCTTCTAATTTCTATAATAAAACTCATTTATCTGTTTTCTCATTTCATTATTTTCATAGAGTTTTAGAAAATTTCTAAACAAAAAAGAAAAGTTAAGGGGTTGAATGTCACGATACAATTATGCCAAACGATACGTATTATTCAATTTTGGCCTAAATCCTAATGAACTTCACAAATTTCCCCCTTAAGCTATGCTATTATCGGACCAAAAATAAATATATTGTATGAACTTATAAGTTCTTCCCTTTTTTTTGGGCTAATTCTAATGTGAGATTTGCTAGGTGTAACATGCACTCCTTTTGTTAGAAAATTAGTTTGTATTGTTTGTCCACTTTGACTTGCTCTTGACGGCCTGCTCTCTATCATAGACGTTACATTGAAAAATTATTGCCTGATTTTCATTTTGATTTGTTCATTTGAAACATCTAGAGAAAATCGTCTATCTTTTAATAATCAAAATTAGCCACGTAATAGTATGTTATAAAACAATCCTTAACTTTTATGTACAAAAGAACTAATTTAATTATTATTAGATCATTTAAAAGTAATACTTACTATCAAATCTATAAATTAGATTAAATTTTAAATGAGTTTTTATTAAAATAATAGGATACCAAATACAGTGGTTCACCCACCAATTGCATCCATGAAAAGTCAGAATCTGAATAGAAAAGGCACACACGAAAGAATCTTCATTAGCTTCATCACATACTATTTTAATTTCTTGTACCTTCATCTTATCCCTATTAACCAACAACAAATACTATGTTATAAAAAAAAAAACATTCAATTAAACTATAGTATAATTTTTTTTTTTCATTTTACTATATATAAATCATTAACCATATCCTTTACTTCTAATAAATCCCTCCAATAAACTATAATCCAACAGAAAAAACTAACCTTCATGTCTCCGTTTCCAAATTATTTGTATTTCACTTTTGCTCTGTTCCTTCTCCTCCTTTCGCTCCCATCTTTTCCCGCCAGAATACTACAACAGGATCCGTTAACTGAACTCGCCGCCGATATTCAAAACAACACGTGGCATGCTTTCGTTAAATTAATCGACGCCGGAAAAGGCAGTCAGGTCACCGGCATGTCGGAGCTCAAAAAATACTTCCAGCGGTTTGGCTATATGCCGATTCCCGATCAAAATTTCACCGATTTTTTCGACGAAGACTTAGAGTCTGCAGTACTCAATTATCAGAAAAGCCTCGGATTAACAGTTACCGGAAATCTAGACGACGAAACGATGAACGAAATTATGCTTCCGCGTTGCGGTATGAGCGATTTAGTTCACGATCACAGCTCGATACATACTACAAAAAATTACGCTTACTTTTACGGGAGACCTAGGTGGACGAAAACATCTCCGATGACTTTATCTTACGCTTTCTCACCGAATTCAATGATCGATTACATCGGCGCATCGGAAATTAGATCCGTTTTTCAACGAGCGTTTGCGCGGTGGTCTTCTGCGATTCCGGTGAATTTCACTGAAACAGAGGATTACCTCACAGCGGATATTAAAATCGGTTTCTACAGCGGTGATCACGGCGACGGAGAACCTTTCGACGGAGTGTTGGGAGTGTTAGCTCACGCTTTTTCGCCGGAGAACGGGAGGTTCCATTTAGACGCGGCGGAAACATGGGCCGTTGATTTTGATGAAGAGGGATCGAAGGTGGCTGTGGATTTAGAATCGGTGGCGACCCATGAGATTGGGCATGTACTTGGGCTTGCTCATTCATCGGTTAAAGATGCAGTAATGTACCCAAGTTTAAGCCCAAGAACGAAGAAAAGGGATTTGAAGCTTGATGACGTGGAAGGGGTCCAAGCTTTATATGGGTCAAACCCGAATTTTAAGTACACGCCATCATTGGAACATGACACATCATCATCAAGTAGAAGAAGAACAAGAACAACATCAAAGTGGACCACTTTTTTGGGAATGGTGGTTTTGATCTTTTCATTGTGTTTATGATTTGATTGCTTATATTTTTTTATTTTTTTTGGATGGATGTATTTAAAAGATAGTGATGGATAAGATGATGTTGTAAAGCTATTTCACACAGAAAAAGAAGAAGTAAAAAGAACATTCTTTAACTATGGTTCAAAAGGTTCTCTATATATATTCTTTGTGAATCATTCTTGTTGGGTTGAACTATAGAAAGGGAGATAAAAAAGTCAAAGAAGAATTGAAAGTTTGTTTACCTTTGTGACTTAGTGGGATTCACCGGGGCGCATACCTAATAGCTTCTATGCAGTTTGGTTAATAAATTCATTAATTATATAAAAATATTAAATTTAGAATTCAGTTATTTTTCTTAAAATCGTTCAGAATTCATGAAATGAAAATCCTAACTTCGCCTCTTAGTTTTGGGCTTCTTCGTTTTAATTTTACTTTCTTATAGAGTGAAAAGTGAAAAGCTTATGGATTTTTTCTACATTTAATGGGGAATTAACAAAGACAGGATAATTTTTATTGGACAATAAATATTTATCCATGCATAATATGTATATGAAACTAAGCAATTTAAGCTTAGTGGTTAAAAATTATAGTAAGAATATGTTACTTAATCGTGAATAAGTGATAAGTATGTGTATGAAAAAAATAAAATTTTATATTTATTAATTTGATGTAAATATTACGAACATATGAATTTTTGTAATTTTTTACGCATTTCAAAATATTATGCTTGATTATTTCTTTATTGTTCTTAATAAGAACTGGTAATTGCAAGATTAAGTCTAGGCTATTTGGAAAGAGTAGCTGGGAAAAAAGAATTCAATTTCAAAGTGAGCTATTTGAACTTCCATCATTAATCAAGTACTAATTGATTAATTGTTTAGATACATAAGGCATGATTTATACTTAAAATAAACCATGGAAAGAGATGTATTACGAACAAATTAATTACAATATTGAAATTGACAAATTTTATAATATAGAGAGATTAGGAAGTTTTCTACACTATATAGCCATCTATATCATACTAATACTATTGAAAGGAGATACGCTAAAAGATATTTTTGATTATTCAAAATATTATAGAATGATGAAAGGAAAATAGTGCTAGAAAAGTAAGAAGTAAAGCTCCAAAATCATATAAAATTGTGTGTTGACATGGCTGGTCTAACTTATAAAGTGTAACATATGCATTTTAGCTTGGAGAAAAAGAAGAAGATGATGGTTACTCTTTCCGTTGCAATTTGTTTGTATTAATGCCATGTGATATGTTTAAGAAAAGATGATAGTTATAACCACGTGATATGTTTAAAACCATAAAATTAAATTATAGTATGTTGATATATTTCACATATTTTTAATTTAAGATCACAAATTTCAATTTTTTATTTTTATTTTATTAAACTCGTGTAAAATCATATCCAACCAAACAAATCAAAACGAGAGAATATTTTTTTTAATGTTTTGAGTCGAGAAGATGTCGATGAAGTTATATTGTTATTTCTAATTGTTGGACTAGCTTTATTTCTAGTTTTTTTTTCCTTGTTGCATTCGGCGAAATTCATACGAATAACACGACCATAATATAAATTTGATACACTTACGGCAAAATGCTTAACACGATGGAGATTTGGTCTAGATTTTGATGTTGATTTCCATACTATTGAAATTGTCTATTGAAAAAAAAAGGTTTCATTTTATGCAATTTAGTGGTTAGCCTAACACTAATTTTCAAATAAAGAAAAGAATTGAAGTTTGCATTTAATGATGTTGTTTAGTGTTTGATTAAGTGCGAAGAATCTTAAAGTTTTACGTTCAAATTTTAACGAAGATGAAATAACATATTATATAATTTTTTCTCATAAATTTTAATCTTGATAAAAGAGTTGCATCAAATTTATGATGAGAAATACCATGTATTTGATGAATTAATTAATCGAGGTAGGTAAGAACTCACGTCATATTTGAATTGGTGAAAGATAATTCGTATTGATTGAAAAGTTAATCAAAATGCTCGCATGACCCGAATGTTAAAAGGAAAAAAAGAAAGGATTGAAGTTTACATCTAAGAAAACATGTGTACCAAATACGTAATTACGGGGACTGAAACGACGAATTTGGAAAAAGGCTTTGGGCTAAAACCCTAAACCCAATCAACACTGTATCCACCATAGCTCCGAGGCCTTCAACCAAAACTCTCCCTACAATGGCTTCAAGGTGTAGCAGAATTATCAATAAGGCTTCCATTTCCTCTATCAGATCTGCAATTAAGCTCAATTCCCAATCCGCTTCTTCTACGACGTCGTTTTCCAGTTTCTCTGCTTCAACCAGATCTGCTTCGTCTCCTCTCCGCCGGTTATCCTTTTCAAGGTACTTTCAGCTACAGTTACTTCTACAGAATATATCCGCTTCATATTCCGGATATAGTAAAATTACGTTTGCATCATTTTTAGCTGATTGATTGAACATTTGTGCTGTTACTCTTTTGTTTGTTAATTTTATGTTTTCCTAGTGTTTTTTAGTATATTTACGTTATTAATTTTTGCAGAATTCCGTCGGAGCTGGGAGGAGTGCAGTCAATGTTGCCACTACACAATGCAGTTGCTACGGCGAGGATGACGTCATGCCTGAGCTCAACATCGAGGAGTTGCAGAGCTCTTTCACAGGGTACACTCTGCTGCACCTCTCCAGACCTCTAGCATGTTCATTTATTACTACCACAAAATAAAAAAGAAGTATGTGCTTGTTCTTACTGTTTGTACATGGTTGTTAAATGTTAATTTATCTTTTTGTTGTGATATCTGTTTCCGTAGATGTTATAATTGGAGATTCAAATCCGAGCGTTTATTGGGAGCAGGGGGAGCTTTTAAAATGCTTAATTTACTAATAATTGCTAATATCCGAAGGAAAGGATTTTCATAGAATTCAAAAAATTACTAAAACACTTGCAACATCTTGCAATCAAAATGAACTTTCTTATCAATACGTCTTCTTGCTGGAGGTGACAGTATGTTGAAGTCCTAAGAATGGCAAACCAGTATGGTCATTACTTTGAATGTGCAAAACCGCTTGGCAACAATTACCCGTACCAATCAGAAGTTGAGTTAGTGTTGCACAGTCTTGAATTGGCTTGATCACATTCTCAAACTTCCTTTTACTGAAACATATAGAATTATTTCATCATATTTGTGAAAATTGTTTTAACATATTTGCCTTATCTGGTGCTCTTCTCCTTCTTCTCCTATTTCAATGTGCTAGTGTTATTAGGTAATTAGCTCTACCTATACCTTGAACCAGCTTCATGTACTTTGAGAAATATTTAGATATGGTGCATCTGTTTCTTGCATCCTGTGTTAAAAATTGGACATATTTACTCGAATAGGGGCAGAAAAGCTCTTGAGGAATGACTTCCCTCCTCCCTTTCATCAGTAAACTGTGTGGGAGAGTGTCTTCTATTGAGTATAAATTGTAGAGGAGTATGCCTATCATCCTTGCCTTACTAGCTCCTTCTAGACTTCCACATAGGATGGGGTAGGCAAGTTACCATATAACTTGTTTCACAGGTTTGTTATAATTTGTAGTGACTAGCAATAGAAATAGATTCACCCAATAGTGTTCTATCATCTCACTTGTACTATAGAAAATGAAGGAGAAATCTGAAAGAAATATTTCTTTATCATGAATGAAAAACCAACGAAGTAAAAGTGAGATGGTGAACTCTCTTGTCTCTGTACATCTAAGAACCTAACATATGGTTGTGCAGTTGTGGTTTTACCTTGTTGAATAACTAAGAAGTTAGGACTAGCAAGTAGCAACTAACAGGGATGAAACCAACCATTATTAGTTGTGAAATTGGATATTCATTTATGACTTTTGAAAATCATTTCACTAGTTTCTTTTAAAAACAAAGGAAAAGTCAATTTGGGTGAAACATAATAAGTAATGGTCTGTATTTATCGTTAAACCTCTGTTTTGTTGTTTGACTTTTCTTGAACTCAAGATACTTTTGGTTCTCTCTTCTGGGAGAGTGTGGTGGTGGTTGACTGGTTGTAAAGGGTATGTAGTCGGATTCTTTGAAAACCAAGGCTTATGCTGATGAACCATTAAAGCTCTAAAGCTTACTTGGGCCCTGGGCTAGTATATGTCTTTTTCCTCCCCTGAAGCAATTGCAGTCCAAGTTGGTTTGGGCCGAAACCTTCCACTCCTAAACCAGATATAAATCTTCTCATGCTTGTTCTTCTCTATGTTCACTAATATATTTACCAAAACTTTGCTTATAAAAAAATATAAATATCCTGAACACCTTCCCGAGTAACCAAAAATGGACATATATTTTGAGGTGGAAGGTTTTGATCAGCTTATCTGACTGGAATATTTGGTTCCTGCAGGCACATGAGTTTCCAAAAGCATGAAAGAAATATACTGGGATTTGACAGGCCTTCCTATTTTGCTTAAGTGCGTTCCTATCTTAGCACCAAGTTTTATCAGCAGTCTTAAGAAAACTATTAAATGAGTAGGATGGAAGTGAATTCTGTCTAGGGATGCAATTTGTCTTTTCGCAACCTTCACATGCAATTATTGAATGTAAAAACTTTTAAGTAAAAGCTTTCTGAATGAATAAAATTTTATTATCTTGTTGTTGATTATGTCATTTTACCTATTTGTCATAGTAGCGCTTCGGGAATTTTGGAAAATTGTGTTTCTGCATCTTACCATTTTTAAGAAGGTTCATTTGATTGGTAATGTTCTGAGAATATGTTTTTGAGAGCTCCTTGCTTTCAAGTGATTCCAAAGGTTAAGATTTACTCCGCAAACTGAAAGCTCATAATCCCTTAGCGATCAAATAATAATATTAATAATAATTGAAAGCTCATAATCACTAAAATTCATCTGTTAGTTGAATGATTTTCCCATGTTTAAAGTGTCTTCCGGGGGCTCTGCGTGGTGGTTAGGGTGAGGGAGATATTGTAAAAGCTGTTTCAGTCTAGTGACAAGACTGTTAAATGTTATTAGGAGCCATGTTGTTGTAGGCTCTTTCTAGGGTAAAAGAATGATGGGTTCAGCAATACTTAATGAAGTAAATAATCTTCTTCATAGAGCCAACCTCAACTTGCTCGGGAGTTCTTTCATACTCTCATCCACTATTTCTCTTTTTGTGATTTGCATTTCTCTTTTATTTGCCGGAAAAGTTTTGCATGGACTTTTAGGTCATAATAATTCCATGTCTGCCCACCATCTGTATATATAAGCACTTCTAAGTCAATGTCAGCATTAGAAGTGCTCTCAAGAATTATAGCAATCTTATCTATGAAAATGATCTTGTCGTTCTTTAAGAAACCCAAAATATAGGTTTATCATGAAATCTGTCACTGGTCTAGTTTTGTCTTTGAGAGTCCTGCTATGACTGTTAGACAGGCGGAGTCTATTAGGAGCCTACAAGGAGCAGATTTAATGCATTAGTGATTGATCTTTAGTAACTTCCATGCATTTTTCTTATAAAAAAAGTAATCTTTAAATACTTCCATGATTTTGATTTTAAATTATATATCTGCTTATAACATATAGCAAGTAAATTGGAATCTCATTGAATTTGATGTTTTATTGAAGTGGTTAGAAAAGTGGAATAGGTAGATTTGTCTTTCAAATTGTGTAGGACAAAGTATAAGCTAAGAGGCGATCATTTTTGGACCGTCACCACTAGGGTTTCGCCGAAAAGAAAAAGGAAGAACAAAAATCCTACAGGAGTCTGTCATAAAATCATTGTCTGACTTCAGTTGTTTTTATGTTAAGCTATTATGCCCCTATTTGACAAAGCCTATTTTGGTAACAAGAATTTTCATTTTCCCAGATGATACTGAAGGAACGTGAAATTTTTTGCTCTTCAAGAGGAGGTTGTATCTGCTTGAATTTAGCTACAAGATATTTTGCCTTGGCTTTAAACCATATTTTCAGACGTATCATCTGCTTATTGTAGAGAAACAGATGCATCAGAGATAAACCTACCCTTTTCTTTTTCAAATACTTGAATGCAAAATTGTCTTGTATGTAACACTTAGTTCTATCCCCCCCCCTTTAGTGGCAATTGTATCTACAACAAAATGTATTTGATTGATTTAAGGAATCTAACCTAACCTAGTTTTGATCTTTGAATTTGTATTTCGCCTCTTGATATTTCTCCTGATACGAGTCTTTTGTTGTTTGTGGCAATAGAGCTGGGTTTATCGGTACCAAGGTGACTTCGTTAGCAGATTGTTAAAGAAAGCTGTCAACTCTTTGAGGGAAATGCAAGATTTTGTCCTAGGCAAGGCAGTTCTGTTTAATGACTGCTCAAACTTTATAAGGGTGGTAACAATATTTGAATGTATTGAACTGGGTTCTGTTTCCTTGATTACTAGGAAATTTACTATGGAATAATCCTTATTTCCTTCGTTTTTTGGGCCTATTTGTCATACTGAAAATGGATGAGGCTCATTTATATAACAAAGATGTCTTGTTTTATCATAATTCACATGTTTTTGTTAGTATCAAGATGGCAACTGCAATGAATAAATGCTTATTCAAGCAAGCAGCACAAAGATATTATTAGACAGATTAATACATGCTTTTGGGCATAAGGGCTTTGTTATAATCTTTTTATCATATTATAGATGTAACTGTATTTGAGTTTTCCACTTCAATCCAACTCCGACCAGCTTCTTTATTCACTCTTTTCTCCTTCATCTTCTCCCTCATGTCACCAACATCGATCCACTTCTTATGCAATGCATACATGTTAGACATTAATACATAAACAAACTCGTTATCGCCTTCCAATTCTATCACCTTTGCAGCGGCTACTTCTGCTATTTCTGTATTCCCACAAGTGACAGAAGCACCTAGTAATGCCTTCCAAACTAATCCACAGTTTTCAAATCCGAGTTCATATATCATTTTCTCTGCCTTACTCACATCCCCTTCTTGTCCCATGAGCTTAATCATTGAAGAGCAGTGTTCCGGCATTGGGCTGATACCATAATCGTTGACCATCAGTTCGAAATAGTCATTTGCAGCATCACAAGACATGTTATGCCAACATGCAGCCAAGACGTTCACGAATGTAATACCATCTGGTTGTAAATCTTTCACCGATTTCAACTGCTCAAACAGCCGGATCACTTCATCTGAATTACTGTTATGAGCATATCCAGATATAATCGTGTTCCACGTTATCAGATTCTTGACAGGGAGCCATCCAAACAGAATGTCAGCTTCATTCATTTGCCCACATTTAGAATACATGTCAATTAGAGCAGTTCCAACAACAACAGTCTCGTTCACACCATACTTCACTGTGCAACAATGGATCAACTTTCCCCATGTTATAGCTGCTATATTGGCAATGCCACTCAATATACTTGAAAAAGTGAATTGATCCATAAGAACATTACTAAGATGCATGTTTTGAAAAAACAGCAGAGCTTCTTTTGCTCTGCCTCGGTTGACATATCCTGTTATTATCGAATTCCATGATGATGAATTCGGGCTTGGCATTCTTGATAACATATCAACAGCATCTTCTATGTTACCAAACTGTGCCACGCCACTAATTACCTCGTTGTATGACACTGTATCAGGTTCAGGCATTTGACGCAGGAAATCAAATGCTTGATCAAGCCTGTTGTTTCTTGCATTTGCTGCAATGACTGAATTCCAAGAAATCATATCTTTCTCCATCATACTATTAAACACCCTCGTCGATTCTTCTACAAAGCTACACTTTCCATACATGTCAATCAAAGAATTCGAGACCACAATGCTGCACTCCACACCAAATTTCACAATCTTGGAATGTATCAATTTCCCTAGTTGTACTAAACCAAGTGATCCACATGCTGATAAAACAGCTGTAAAAGAGTATGAATCAGAACAAAGTTTCGATCTTTCCAGCTGAATAAACAAGTTCAGAGCAGCAGTAAACTTCCCAGAACGAACATAACCCGATATCAACGTATTCCAAGTAACAACATTTGGTTCAGTCATTTCGTCAAACAGTTGTTGTGCATTACCCAAAAACTGAAATTTCACATAGAAATTAACCAAAGCTGTGGCAGCAAAGACATTGCTGACATACCCAGATTTTAAAATGCAGCAATGAAGCTGCTCACCATGAGAAAACCAACCAACATTGGTACATGAACGGATCAAATTAACCAGAGAATAAGCACTAGGCGTCGAACCAGAATTCAAGATTTGAAAGTCCTTAAACAGGGTAATTTCAGAACTAATTTCAGTTTGTGCCTGATTGGAAATAAAGATGATTTTTGAATTGAATTCATCTTCTTGATGGGGTTTCGTAGTGCTGCTCAAGTACTTACAGAAGAAACAATTTTGCTGCCTTTTGCTTAGTAGCTGCTCAGAGCATTTCTTGACTAGTTCAAGTTGATGAATTTTTGGCATAGCTTTGCGCATAACATTTTGTTTATGAAATCATGACATGTAATAATTCAAGAAAACTTTGACCTTATTCTATTTAGACATGTAATATAGATCTTGTCAAGATTTTGTATTTAGACATTCAAATTAAGTCTCGTTTCAATTGAATACATCAACAATAACAATAACATTATTTCTAGTGAAATTTCATAAATGGGGCCTGAGAAGGATATAGTAACAGTCATACCCTATGCCTCATGAAGGTAGAGGTTAATTTTCGAAAAATCCTATGCTCGAGTACAACAAATCAAAGTAGCTATAAATAATAATGCGATGACTGAAGCACAACAATCACACGTAATAAAAGAAATCAAAAGCAATACATTACAATAATAAGGTTATTACTACGACAAACGACACTCCATTACCCTCTATCCTTCTATTCTAATTTGACCTCCACACCCTCGGGTCTTGTCCTCGGTAAGTTGGAGTTGTGTCATAGCCTGTTAATCACTTCTCCCAATACTTCTTCTATCTACCTTTACCTTTCCTCATACCCACTATATGTCTATATCCAAACTCTCGCATCTCCTCAATGGACCTTTGCACTTCTCCTCATCTCCATGGCAAAACCATCTCAACCTCGCTTCTTGCGTCGTGTCCACCATGGTGAAACTCCCTTCTAATAAAGTATTGACGCATTCAGATTTTGGAAATTCCTTTGCGTGTGCTTGCATTGGTCTATTAGATAGTTAAGTTAACCATATAAAATATGTTTAGTTTCTTTAATTTAACCAGTCACCTCAATAAGCTGTAAAATCCTAGACATTAAAGATGACACATATACTTAAAGTAGACGATATATTTTATGTGGTTAACTTAACTATCTAATAGATGAACGAACACATACGCAATCATTTTAAAATTTTTTTGAATCAAATGCGTCTAATTGGAACACTTTATGAGGAGTTAAGGTATTCAATTGAAATAAGATTAATTCAAATGTCTAAATAAAATATCGACAAGTTTAAAAACTTGACCGCAATAAGTCAATCCTTGAAAAACAATAAATGGTTCGTACGATTTTTGAGATATCAATAGCCAAAGGATTTAGCTTAAGATAAACTACCACAAATATATGAAGGGAAACTAAAGATAGCAAGTACTAAATATGGTTAAAAATATATAAATACATCATTATAAAATATTATTAATAATTAAATGTGACAACAACCTTGACAGGTAGATCATAGGAAGAATATTCGTTGAGTTTCTTCTTTGAATGTTAGCTGAAGAAGAAAAGAAAAGCATAAATTTTTATTTATATTTTTCATGCATGCATGAAAAGGTACAAAAATAAAGAAAGACAAAGGGATATCGAAATTTCTTGTGTGAACAAAGATAAAGAAGGACAAATTAAGTTAGAGGGATATCGAAATTTCTATTGAACAAACAAAGAAGGACAAATTAAGTTAGAGGGATATCAAAATTTCCGTGTGACAAAGACAAAGGAGGACAAACCCAGAGGGTTATATCGGAATTTTTGCGTGAACAAAGACAAAGAAGGTAGAAGGATATCGGAATTTCTACATGGACAAAGACAAAGAAGGACAAATTAAGTCATAGAAATCGAAATTTCATTATAAACAAAGCAAAGAAGGACAAATTGAGCTAGAGGGGTTGAAATTTGTTGGGAACAAAGACAAAGAAGGACAAATTAAGTCAGAAAGCCGGAATTTCTTTGTGAACAAAGGAAAAGAAGGACAAATTAAGCCAGAAAGGGATATCGAAATTTCTGTTGAATAAAGACAAAGAAGGACAACTTAAGCCAGAGAAAGATATCGAAATTTCTGTTGAATAAAGACAAGAAGGACAAATTAAGTCAGAGAGGAATATCAAAATTTCTTCTTTGTTACCAAAGAGAAAAGATGATTATGGGATCTTCAAGTAGAAAAAGGGAAATTATAGAAGATTTCTCAATAATAGGAGGATTAATAGGGGTACAATTCATGTATGCTGGAAATTCAGTGGTTTCAAGTTATCTTATGTTGTTAGGTTTCAAACCTTCATCTCTCATTATCTTGTCTTCATTGGCTACTTTTCTCATCCTTTGTCCCTTTTCTTTCATATTTGAAAGGTACTAATTATATCTTTTTATTTCATTAATTATCATATTAATATATTAATTAGTTTTGCTTATGTTTGCATATTAATGTTGAATACAGGAGTCAATGGCCCAGGCAAATGAGTTTAAAGTTATTGATTCAATTATTTCTAATTTCATTTGGAGGGTAAGTTATTTTTTCTTCTTTTCCTCCTCTTTGTCTTTTTTTTTTTAAAAAAAAATCATTTGTATCTAATGAAATTAAAGTTAGTTTCATACTTTAATTCGAAGTTAGCTTAATTTTACCCTCCGTTATGCTTTAAGTTAGAGCTTTGCTAGGGTGAAGGGCCAAACTAAAGTATAACAAGGTAAAAATTATGTATGTTTGACCTATGTTGCTCTGACTCTTTAAAATGCTTTCTATTGTGTGTTCGTCGATTGGATCATCCCGTGCATTTTTGGTGGATTAGCATCATTTTTAGAGAGTCTGAATAACATAGTCATTTGAACCTTTTTGTCATTCGAAGTATTTAGCTTATCAAATTGTTATTTGTTTTTCAGGGTCACATTATTCCAATCTTTGTTCATGGAGGGAATCAAATTTACTTCACCTTCAATGGCAACAGCTATGCCAAATCTTGCACCAGGACTCATCTTTCTCATTGCTTGGGCTTTTGGGTATTTCATCTTCACGAATAACTTCTGTCGTTAAACAACAAAAATCTATGGCTAATTTAACAACATATTGTCAAAAAATCTTGTTACTATGGACTAAAACCACGAGAATTTATATAGCTGACCTCAATTTACTTGAATTTGACGCGTTATCGTTAGTTTCAATTTGATTTTTATGTGCAGATTAGAGAAAGTGGAGCTAAGATGCAAATACAGCAGAGCTAAAATAGCAGGAACATTAATGTGTGTTACAGGGGCAATACTTATGAGCCTAATGCAAAATACAACAAATAGTCAAATAAATTTGCCATCTTCACCTCCACATCACAAATACAACTATTTCGATTCAGAAAAGATCAAAGGTTCATTGTATCTCATGGCAGCTATACTCGTGTTATCGAGCAATATAGTCTTACAGGTACACACACGAGTACGCAAAATTGAAACGATACAGAGAAGATTAACAAGAAATTTACAAATTCAAATTTTTGAATTTGCAGGCAGCAACATTAGGTGATTTTCCAGCACCAATCTCTTTATGTGCTATAACATCACTTATAGGCATGATATTGACTGTATTTGTACAATTAATTCAACATGGATCGATGGAAATTGGATTGCCCCTCTTAAGTATCCGCGACTTAATTGGCTACTCGTTATTGGTAATTCATCTATCCCTCATCAAATAAGTCAGGCAACTCGTCATACAGACGAGTTGCCTGACTTTAAGATATTTTGTCAACGTATATAAGTTAAATCGTCGATTTGTTTTTAAACATTGTTTGTGGTTTATAATAGGCAGGTATTGTTAGTGGAGCATGTGTAAGTTTCAATAATTGGGCAATGAAGAAAAGAGGGCCAGTTTTGGTCTCTGTTTTTAGCCCTGTTGGAACTTTGTTAACTGTAGTTCTTTCTGCTGTAACCTTAAGAGACACAATTACTACAGGAAGGTATATATATTTTATTTTAATTCTCTTCTGTTGTTTCTTCGTCAATTTTATCAATTTTTTTTTTTTAAAACGATTGAATTTTTTTCGTTCTGCAGCCTTGCTGGTATGTTTCTAATGTTTACGGGTCTATATTTCGTGTTATGGGCGAAAAGGAATGAAGGATTTCTAAATAATAACATGACGAATTCATCATCAGAAAGTGAGTACGATGTGGAGAAGCCTCTTTTAAATTGATTTTTTTTTTCGTTGTATTATGTAGATTAATTAGTTTGTATATATATATATATATACACACCCCATTAGAAACCAAGTTAGAGAAAGAGCAAGTGGGCTTATTTGTTTGTATAGAAAGTTTTATGATAGTTGAAGTTTGAAATATATTGCAAGTTCAAATCCTAGTAATGTCTTTTATTTTTGCAGTAGCACGACGGAATATAGCCAATCCTAACTTGTATGGGACCGAGGTGTAGTTGTTGTTATAGTAAGCATGACGGAATGTGCATTGTCACCATTATATTGATGTATCTCTGTTCTTGTAAACAAATGATTTTTTATTTTTTTTTGTAAAAATTTGGAGATTTATTTATATATATATATAAGCTCTGGGAAATTTAGGTCACATTTTTTGTTCTTTCTTTGGGTTTTTGGACGTTAGAGAATTCCCATTTAGTAGAGTCCGCCATCAAAACAGACACTTTTTGAATTCTAAACACCAAAATGGACTCTCTAAAAACATACACCAAAACGGACAATGGGTGAACTATAACTAACATCCCTTAACCCCGTCATCCCTGTTAACTCTCAATTCATCCAAAATAATATTATACCAGCTTTAAGGATAGTTCGCCCACAAATGGACAAACTATAGTTCCTTTCATTTCTTCTCACGTGAATATATATATCTCTTTCTTCCTCACGTGTTCAAAAAGTGTTTGTTCATTGCCGAACTGCTTTTAGATTATATATATAGTACTAATTAATCATAGCTTCAACACTAGGATTAATATACCAACAAAGAAAATTCAATTTTTCGTTTTCCCTTACCAGAATTCTTAATGGTACCTTATCTGTGGAAATGTTCTAATCATGATTTTTTTATTTTTCGAAATTCAAGCTCAAAATATCTTATTAACTAAAGGTGAATGGATTATATCCATTGCCATCTCCGGTGGGGATTTAGCTCCCCTCCATTACCCCTTCCCTCCATTTCCTCAAGTGGAGGGGAGCCGGATCCCATCTTTGGTGGTGCATAACGGTATATGTGGATATCAATGACACATATCACATTTAAAATTGTAAATATCATAAATTAGTCATTAATGTGGATAAATTTTGTTACAAGAGTTGTAGTGAATGACATGATGAAAATAGCATGGCTTACATTTCGACTTTTTATAGCCATATCTGAAAAAGTTAATTACATTATAATGGATTATATATTTGTATATACACACTAGCAAAAGTTGTTTTTTTACCATAAATATTCGCATCAGATCCAACTTGCATGCAATATTAACTAAATTATCGAATAGTTATTAGTTACTACCTCCTATCACTAGAAAAATCGGATAACTCTAAACATAAACAAATGATAAATGAAAAAATCACCCTTGATTTTTTTCGTTTCTATTAAAATTAAACCTCGATTTACCTTATTTTCGCTTATTTCATTTATCAATAGGTCATAGTGTTAACTGCATATCATAAGTATTTTTTCCGAGCCTCCAAACTATAGCAATTATCATACTCATTTTCTTTTTGAATGAAGTATTCTTCAGTTAATTTATAAGATAGGTAATTACTATAATTACTTTAAAATGTTACTTTCTTTTGACTTTTCGAAGAGTTACGTTGTAATTTTCTGTTGGTGTTGATAAAATAGTCCAATAAATTTACAACTTTAGTACAATAATGTGATTTTGTGTGAATTGATTTGACTGAAAAATGCTAACACTATGACCACATGAAGAGTCAGAAATAGTCTCCCAACTAAACCACAAGGCTTAAGTCATTCACGCCCCTTTAAAGTTGTTCGCATATTTCACTTAGACATCTCAACACATCCATTTTCCTATTAGATACTTCAATCTTAAAAAATAAATACCTATCAAATATTTTTCTGACAATGACATGTTACATTTTAATTTAATTATTTTAAATAAATGAAATTTAAATATAAAAAATCTAAATCCAAAAAAAAAGAAAAGAGTTTCAACTAAAAAAAAAGAAAAATCTACTTAAACCACCCCCACCCGACCCGCCGCACCCCCACCCACCCCAAACCTCCCCCTTCTTCTCTTTCCCTAAAAGATATCCCTTGTCCACCATTGTTATTGTTCATCTTGAAAAAAAACTGAGATTTTAACATATACTAAGTATGAATTCACCATTTTTGTTTCTCTTTATGCCGTATTTTTTATTCCTATTTTAAATTGATGCTGTTTTTTTCTTAAAAAAATATGTTCTTCCTTTTTTAATTTTGATTTCGAATTTTGATTCTGCTTTGTTGTGGAGGAAGAAGGGGTGTGGATCGGGGATGGTGGTATATGGTCTCCATTTTTTCTGGTAAAGGAGATGTGGATAGTAGTCTTCGTTTTTTCTGGCAAAAAAATGTGGATGGTAGTTTTCATTTTTTCCGGCGAAAATGACGGCAGAATATAATTCTGAATCTGAAAAATTAATACAATGATAATTGACAAGAAGTTAAAAAAAATAAAATGAAGAGGTGTCCTTCTGTACAACAAAGCTAGGGTTTATCTGCTCCAATAAAATTACTATTAACGGGGATAAAAATATGATAAACAACAGATTAGGGCTTGAAATGTAAGAAATAAAGTGAAGTATGGATTTCTTATTGCCTGCATCGTTGGAATTTTTATCAAATTTAAGTATAAACTTAGAAGAAGTAAATTTGAAAAAAAATGTTGATGGTGGATTGTTATGAAGAAATAGGAGCAGCAGGGGTCGTGCAATTTTGAAGGACAGGAAATTGGAAAAGATTGTTATTTTTTTAAAAAAAAATAATGAGAAAAAAAGGTTGAAAATGTGTTTGATTAAATGATTCACGCGCCAATAAGGCGTGAGTCCCACTCTTTGTGCCACATATGCACAAAGTGTCTAATTGGTTCAAATTCAGAATGGTCAAGGTGTTCGATAGGTACAAGCCCTAGTTAAAGTGTCTAAGTGAATTATGCGGACAACTTTAGGGGGCGGTGTATGACTTAAGCCAAACCACAACTATATCATGAGACTCATAAGATAGGGTGTGTTTGGTATGAAGGAAAGACTTTGTCTTGAAATTAATTAATAAGTGAGTGCTTTACTTATTTTTTGTGTTTGGTAAATAAGAAAAAAAAATATTATTCTAAAAATATTTATATATAATCTAGGAAAACATTATGAAAGGGTGGAGTGGCCAAGTGAGGATCACGGGTGGTAGGGGGTGGGGTGGTAAAGGAGTGGGAGTTACGGACCTACAGGTCGGGTTGATGCTCCTTCTTTCTGTGTGAGACGATAATTGGGCGGGGGGGGGGGGGTCATTGTTTTCGGTATATACTTAATATTATTAGGGAAATCATTGTCCTTATTTTTAATGAATATTTTTTTCTAAATAAAATATATTTCAAAATATTAATTTTGACAAACCAAACATGAAAAAATTTGAATATCCAAAAAGATGTTTTCTCTCTCTATACCATAAACAAAAACTTTTTTATTGTTGTTGTTGTTGGTAATAGTGGTATAAAGTTCAATTTACCAATATAACATGAATTATTTTATCAAGTACCTGCTATTTTCCATCAATACAATTACTACGCGATAATTTTGTCCACCAACATTTAGACAAATAAATAAATACAAAAATAATGCTTTAGAATTTTCGATTCTACAAAAAATTGAATCTTGATATTTTTATTTGCACTCACTTTATTCACCTATAGGCCACATCAAACATATCATAAGTTTTTGTTTCAAGCCTCCAACTAAGTTTACTCATTTAGTTTCTGTATGAATTATCCTCATTTTTGGACAATTAATTATAATTATCTCTAAATGAGTAAAAATGTTTATTTTTTAATTTTTTTTTCTACATGTTTGTACATACATACGTATATAGAGGTCACACTAGTAAAGTAGTCCACTATAACCTTACAAATTTCTTTATAAGTACCATATTACTTAAAATGTGTAAACTTGTGTAAGTAAATTTTGACTGTAAAAATACTAACATGACACAATAACCATACGAATTAGAAATAATCTCTCTACCACACGGGAACAAAATTTTCCACTTGTAACAAACATGTTTTATGTCTAACTCTCATCCACATTCAATTAACATCAACTATAAACTAGGATAACTTCCCTCACTTTGCTACTGTCACTAACTAATAATTATTTATATATACCACTTCTCTTTTAGTACTCTTAGGGGTCGTTTGGTACAAATATTGATAACGCAGGGATTAGTAATGTAGGGATTAGTAATGCAGGGATTAGTAATGCAGGGATTAGTAGTGCAGGGATTATTTTTTGTCAAGCGTTTGGTTCATTGATTCTCACTTAATCTTGTGTTTGATTTAAAACTCTACAAAAAAAATCTTTCCTATTATATCCTTGTGTTATTATGAGATTGTTTATTTCATGTAATTGAGTCAAGGTAGATAATCGGACCATAACACTACAATAATTTTTTTTTAGAGAATAACAACAAAGAAAAAGTGTGTTATATAAATTGAAACAATTTTTTTTCTTTTTTGTGCATAATTAATAACAAGAATTTAATACTATGCAACAGTTGAATAAAATTCATAGTAAAATAAAAATGCTAAATCTTTATTTATTTATTTTTACAAATTTTAACCTGTATAATTATTGTATATGGCAACCGGATGTTGACAAAAAAGTTTAAACTTATCAAAAATGAAGATCTAAAAATATACTTATACAATTTTATACCAAAACCCGGATAATAATTAATCAAAATTGTTGTGGGACAATATTATTTTTTTTAGGATTTTCTATTTCATTTAACTAGTTACGTTAAACATATGCATACATATACATACATATACATATATATATATATATATATATATATATAAATTGAGGTATGACGTACCACTTTTTTTTGTTGGTAAAGTATATCTTAAACTTAACATAGATTTAAGACTACTTATATTGTTCAATAGTTAAAGCTTATTAAAAAAAAAAATTCCAAGTGATTAATCGACGAACTACATTGAATAAAAAAAAAGGAGAAAAAAATATTAATGAAATCATTAAATTACACTAAACGGATTTGGAGAATTAAAAAGAACATTTATAATTATTTCAATATAAATAAAAAGAAAATTAAATTATAAAAGAAATTTAGGAAAATAAATAAAGGGATAATTTTGTCATTTAGGGGTCTTATCCAAGGTTTAACAAACCTTGGATTAGTTATCCCTCCATTTACTAGGGATAAAATAAGACCATATATAAGGTATAAGCAATCCATGGATTAAATAAAATAATGCAACCAAACAATGTATTAGATGGATTAAATTTTAATCCATGGACTATTCTATTTAATACCTCCTACCAAACGAGTCCTTAGTGCAAAATGAGTGAAAGTAATGGTGGATAATAATAATAGCCAAAAAAAGGAACCATCAAGTCATGTTGTATTACTCAATTGTAGAGTATGTAAGAGGGGATTTAATAGTGCTGGGGCACTAGGTGGGCACATGAGATCTCATGGAGCAGTAGGGGATAGTAGTAGTAATAGAAACTATGGAGAAGAAATTAGTGAACAAAATTATATGATGAATAATTTTAGAAGGGAAAAATTGGAGGGTCAAAAACACTCGTATAATCTACGTACTAATTCAAATCGATTAATGTTAGAGAATAATCGATCAACAAGTGATCATGATCATATAGATGTTGAGAAATCGGAGTATTATTATTATGGTCATGATGTTAAGGAGAAACAACATTGTTCAAGAGAAGAAGAAGAAGATCTCGCGAATTGTTTAGTTATGTTATCGAACAAATCTTATGATTTGTCCGATAACAATAACAAGGAGGCTAGAAACAAGGCTAAAGAAGTGGAAAAGGGAATGTTTCAATGTAAAGGATGTAAGAAATTTTTTAATTCTCACCAAGCTTTAGGGGGACATAGAGCGAGTCACAAGAAAGTTAAAGGGTGTTATGCTGTAAAACTCGATGACAACATTAAAGATGATGAAAACAATAACAACGATGATGATAATGCCATTGATTATGAAGACTCAATGATCTCTCCTAGTGATTTAATTTTGCATCAAGAATTTAACGATTTTCAATCTCAATCTCCAACATCATCAAGCTCATTTTCAAGAAAAAGATCAAGGGTTCATCAATGCTCGATTTGCCATAGAGTCTTTTCATCTGGACAAGCCTTGGGCGGACACAAAAGGTGTCACTGGCTAACATCGAGTTTGCCAGAGACTACCTTTATACCTACTTTTCAAGAAATCCAATATCACAACCAAGAACAAGCACTATACAACAAGCCTTTATTTATCAACTCTCATCAACCACTAGATTTAAATTTTCCAGCACAACTAGGCAATCCAATTGAAGTTGGCTTGAAACTATACAATAATCCATTTGAACAGGAAGTCCCAAGAAGCCAACTCCAGCTATGGAAAGACGATACTAATCAAAATCAAAATCACAACTACAAAGATTCTTTGAGTAGGGATGAAGATCGAAAAGCCAAAGAAGCAAAATTGAGTAACCTTAAAGATGTGAATTTGGATAAATGCTCTTCTTGGTTACAAGTAGGAATTGGTTCAACTCCTGATATTTTAGCAACTCTATAAGGATAGTAATGAAATGATAATCAAATATTATATCTTTCGTTCCAATTAATATAAAAAAAGTTATGAGATGTTACAATGTTTAAATATTTTCAATAATACTAAATAGTAAGTGATTTTTTCATATTTTTATTTTGCTCAGTTATGTCTGAACTCTCCTTCATTGCCAAATTTCCCAAATCATCAAACCTTCATTGGTAATTTAAATGACCAGAAAAAAACTTATAAAAACAACGCCCAATTACTCATCAGAGTTGTGCAATATCAAAGAGAAATTTATGCACTAAGATCATTTCGATTTCTATGGCGTTTATGTTCTCATACTTGTTCTTTTATGACATGACTAGAAGCAAGAAATGGGTAAAAATTAGAGATATGTGGATCAGTTGGTGAACAAAATTTCAAAGAGATTTTATTTACTTTTAAGTTAATGTCAAGCACAAAAATTTCAACTTCATGGAGTGTCACTGCCATAAAAGAGATCGTTAGTGGCAATAATTTCTTTTAGGAATAATATTTATTGTCGTAAAAATATTTAACGTCATTGCATTTAAAGTGTCTAAAAATTTTAGTGACATTTATTTATAGTGTTGATTTTTATAGCGCAAATCACATAAATCTCACTAGTTTAGGTTTTAAATACTAAGATTCCCAATAGTTTCAAATATTACTTCCTCTATCATATTTCATTCTTAGAATACATGATTCTGAATCCATGAGATACATGTATCTGCAGAATTTTAAAATTGAAATATAAAATTTATTTATTTAAAGTACTTGGTTGTAACTGATTTCCTTAATTAGAGGAGTAATTGAGGATTTTCAAAATATATAGATAATTAATTTTATTTTATTATTCTTTGAAATAGTAAATTCATTAATATTATTAATATAACATAAAAACATGTATATCTTGGTAAATTTATGTCACGCCCCAAACTCAAGGGGCGCAACTGACTCCTAAAGCCAAAACTCAGGCCCGAGCCGACCCTACTGAACCATTTGCTACTAGCGCATGGCAGTCACCTGCAATTAAGAAAACAAACAAGTATATCTCGGCTTAAAACTAAGCACTCGGCCGGCAAGGCCCCTGTCAACAGATCTACAAAAGAACCAGCTACTCCCAAGAGTTCATATAAAGAAATATCCAACTAGCACAGAAGTCCTGATTGGGCCGTCAAGGCCACCATGATATCTATACCAAAACTAAAAACAGGTAAATATCAGTACAATACATCAAACAGCTCACAAGCTTCAGCAAACCAACAACGTAGGCCAACATGGCCATAACGTAGCTATAAACCCCACACACTAGTCTGCAAGCCTCTAAGAGTAGTAAATATTGGTAGGACAGGGCCCCAGCCTACCCATGAGAATATATACAACAAAAGGTAACAAACCTCCCAACTCTGGCAGCTCCGGAGGAAAGGGGCTGACCAATTGGATAAAAGTCAATCCTGCTGATATGGAGGTCTACTCGGTCATCTGTCAGGACCTGCATGCATGAATGCAGCGCCCCCAAGGCAATGGGGCGTCAGTACAAAATAATGTACAGAGTATGAAAGGCAATAGACTATGATGAGATATCCTGATATACTGGAATAGTCTGATAAATAAATTAAGGATAAGATAATTGTACTGACCTGCTTCTAAATCTAAATATATCAAAAATAATAAAACAACAACCTAACCAAGCCCCCATAAGCTCGGTAGGTACAAACAGCACACAAGACCACCTACTCAGGCCCCTATAAGCCCGGAAGGTGCCAATCAACTTGTATACCCCTATCGGTAGTCCCTTAGCCCCGCAGGCAATCACATAGCCCTCTTAGGCATCAACATATCTTATAAACAACTCATAGCCCTCTTAGGCAACAACATGGCCCTGTAGGAAGCACATAACCCTCTTAGGCGTCAATATATATCCCTGTAGGCAACTCATAGCCCTTCTAGGCATCAATATAGCCCCGTAGGCAACACATAGCCCTTTTAGGCATTCATATAGCCCTGTAGGCAGAACATAACCCTGGTAGGCATAGATCACATTCCTGCAGCTAACAACAATAGCCCAAAGGCAACAATAACAATCCAACAGCTAAAAGTGAGCAATTTAGTGATAGGCAACCTATACAAATAGCCTCTAAGTCGTGTCCAACATACGAATGTTACTACTGAATAAGAATCTCGATAAGAGAGGATTATACGCACTCGAGCAGCCAACAATCAACAATAATAGCTATAAGTATAACAACGATAACAACTCAATTACATTGCTCCTAAGCTTTAAGGAAACATGCCATAGGAAGAGAATAGCCTTAACATACCTTTTTCGCTAAATTCACGTGGCCTAAAGACTTTAACTCATAACTCCCTCGATACTACAACAAGGTAGGACCATAATCAACACATAAAATAAAAGATACCATGACAATACAATAAAAGATATGTATTTCCGTCGCAAATTGCTATTTGCTGCTTATAAAAGCTAGAGTCGATGAAAGAAGGGTCTTACCTCGATCTTAGGTTCGTAATTCACCTCAAAACCTTCAAATATATTCAAACCCCTGCTGTCCCAACTCTAAAATGTGATATGCTACGCAATCGATAAAACAAATTATACCACGATGATGAGCCCAACGCGTAGAACAACTTTCGTCAAGGACTTACGTCGAGAAAATCTATATTTCACTTGATCCTAAAAATGGGTTTCTATGTTTTCTCTGTATATTTAGCTTAAAATGAAGTAAAAACTCGAAGAAGAAGATATATACACTTTCCACCGACCTAGGGCCCCACCTCACGTGCCTGCTTGCGCAGTCCCACGAAAATGCGAATATCTCTCTATTCTGAAGTCGTATGAATGAACGGTTTGATGCGTTGGAAACTAGACTCGTAGACCTTCGATTCAATAGTTTGTGGGCCCCATAACTCTTTATAGATTGGGAGAAAACCTCCAAAACATTTGACCCAAATTTCAGAGAAATCTTTAAGAAGGAAATTACGATAACTTCCGCCAACTTTTATTTTGCCACTTACCTAACTTGAGATGCAACACTTGAACACTTAAAATAGGACATACCACGTCATTCTTAATTTATTACTCACCCTCCTTGTCTTTCCACGAATATACGAGTTAATTTAGACGTTTTGAAAATTCAGGGTGTTACAATTTAATTTGATTAATTTCAAAATAATTACTCTTAAAGTAATAAATTCATTAATTTGATGTATCTATATTATCAATATATGATGTATCTATCAAATTAAACACTTAGATACATGAGTTGTCATACAAGTACATTCATATGTATCATAGAAGTATCTAGCATTAATTTCATGTATTTGTTATACGTATCAAGTATTAATTTTATGTATCAATTTATATATATATAATATTATTTTCATGTATCTTTTATATGTATCTAGTATTAATTTGATGTATCAAGTATCATTGCACATGTTATATCCAAAAACATGTATCTCGAATAAATAGTAAGCATATACATCTTGTGTATCTAAATATGGAATATACAAAAAGAAGAAGCATATACATCTAATTATGTGTATCTAAATTTCATATGTTATATCCAAAAACATGTATCTCGAATACATAATAAGCATATACATTTAATTATGTGTATCTATATATGAAATGTAGCTGAAACACATGAATTTAGGAACAAATCACGACTGTAGAGTATCTGTCGTATCATTAATATCACTGTGTTGTTAAAAATCATGTATTCCAAATTTAATGGTGGATACATATACTTGTTCAGATACCCCATATTTACTAAAAATACAACTCGGATCTTAATTAAGATTACTACTTATTGGATACACATGTTTCAAGGACTATGTCAAAGTAATATTGGTACTACCACATCCATATCACAGTAACCAAAGAAAGTCTTAGAAAAACACCAGCAAACAAAAACTCTCTACAATTCCCTTTGATCCTTTTGCGTTGTGGCATCACATAATCAAAACTAAGATCCATTTCTTTCGGAGACAAACAATCAAGACCCACTCTGAATTGAAAGTTTTCTCTATATAGCAGTTACTTTGATTTGATCTCGTTATAAATGAACAATACAAAATAATATTTGAGTTCGGGAGACTTTGTTGGCCATGGTGATGATATCTTGAGAAGAAGAGAGTAGATTAGCTATTGTTGAAATGAAATTGTACGGTGAAATTCTTGAATTAGAAAGGAGGAGACACAATTGAGTGATAAATATGGAAGGGGAGAATTAAGAGATAGTGGTTGATTTAGAGTGAAAGAGTTAATTAAGCAGATAATTATTCAATCCTATTTTTAAGGGATATGGATATCTAATTGTATCTTCAAATAATATATTAATATATGATATAAAATACTAAAAGTGATAATATATATAATTGTTTGAAAGTAAAGATAATATTAGTATATATAGTAGTGATGTATGTCTGATAAGGTAGTTTATATACCCATATTTATTATTGTCTCTAAATATACTATAACAAAAATTATACTATATATTGCCATTAAATAATTATAGCAATATTCTTTATTTATTGTTGCGTGGGCTTGATACTTGTCTAGAACCTCACGGTGCATATGAATGCATAACAATTTTTTCCTTAGATATGTATAAAACAATGAGCAATTTTTACTTCTTTTAAAAAACACAAATATTTTAGAACTTTGAATTAATTAACTCAAATGTTGAAATTAATAAATAAAGTTTTTCCAGTAACATCCAAGGCAATGTATTGTAAACACATGACTAATATCTTATTAACTAGAATTAATTCTTAGTTTTTATATTATTGAAAGCTTTATTTTATTTAAAAATATTACACTAGAAACAACAAATATGTGAAAATAAAAAAGACAACTCTAAATTATTGTTCTTTTTTATGTATTTAAATATATTTAAAAATTCTTATTAAAATTTTATTATAAGCCATTAATTTTATTCTTTTTGATCTCGTGAAGCATCAAGATGTTTGTCAGCCCCAATAGTAGCGAGAAAAAATAACCAATGATCATTGTTGATTTAACCTAGCGAAAAAATAACCCAAGGGTCCCACCAACATCGTACGGTGCGCCCAATATGATATACCAATGATTTCCCAAAATAATCCTTTATTTTTCCACTAAAATTTAGCCAAATTTATCTTTTTTTAAAAGAAGATTGTACGCAGAATATACGCAGAAACTTGATTACATTGAATCCATACAAAGTTCCAAGAAAAAATAGAGATGTAAATCCCTATTCAACAAAGTAAAAACAGAAGTAAAACCTTATACTAAATCCATCATAAATTTAGTTTTAACAGAAGTAAAACTCTTATACTAAATACATCCGAAATTTGGTTTTTGTCTATTCTTGACTTCTTGTGACATAAAAGATAATATTTTTATATAAAAATAAAATTGAATTACTTAATTACAATTACGTCAAATCTAAATAACAAATTTTATTAATGTTGAAAATTACTATTGGTAAGATAAGGTCTAACTTTATTATCTCTGTTGATTTTTAAAAAAATTATATTATTAATAAAAGGCCACTAGACACTATGTAGTGGTATAAATTTTTAAAAAAACTATCAACCTAATAATGAACATAGTAATATTAACATATAATTGTAATGCATGAATATAGTACTCCTATTATCATTTAACTGTAATGCTCATGGTTAACTTACTGTCTAACACAAATTACTACTTCACAGAAAATATTTCTCAAAGAAGCTAATTTTAGAAGATTGACTAAATCGGTTATAATTTATAAATTTATAACTTTGATGTAATAACATTTTGTGTTTGGATTAGACACACGTCAGAGGTTCCAAACCTTAACATAGTAAAGTGGGCTCATTAACAAATAAGTCATGAACTAGCTAGCTGGCCCTTGATGATTCTTGACTAAAAAGCTACAGACTTGATGTATTGAGGTTACTTTATTTTGGTCCTTAATATATTTTAGGTGATTGAAATAGTCCTTCATGTATAACAAAATGTGTTCAATTTAATCTTTTACCCTAAACTTAACAATTTATTCCCAAAAACTGTTAACTATAACTGTGGGGCCCACATAACTTACAAAATCCACCATTTTTACCATCTTTATTAGCTCAAAGAAAGGGTTTCACGAATTCTAACACCATTTTCTCTAATATCTAACCAGATAATTATTGTAAAAAGGTTGAATGAAATGGATCATCAAGAATTTCATTTGTCGGTAGAACGTAACCAAGATAGAAAATTAAGTTAATTGTATAATCTAGGAATTGAATGGTATAATATTTGCATTTACGTTGTTCTTGGTACTTTCTATATACATGATTGCTTTTGTTAATCTATTGATATTTCTTTCCTTTGGTTATAATCCTCTTTTGTTTATTGTTTATTTTAAATTTTTTTTTGTCTGGAGTGATTAATTCTCCAGAAAGGTCAACATGTGGGATGGTGGAGATTTTTGGTGTGTAATCTAGAACAAGTTTTACTTTGTGTATTGGGGTTCTTGAATTTCATGTTATTGGAGCTATTGCTGTGAATTTTTGGTATTGTTCTTGTTTGGTTGTTGATAAGTGGGTTTTACTAGATTTATTTTTTGGTATTTCTGATTGAAGTAGCTATTGTGTATTCATTCCTGATGTGGCTCTGCGATTGATGAACGGGACAAGATTCAGTGTATGAGTTTGGGTTCTTCTTTGTGTGAAGTTATACTATGTTGTGCTGGTTCTGTCTTGTGATTGTAAATGCTAATATGGTTTGTATTTCATTTGTTCTTGATAAAATAGTGTTAGATTTTGAAGTAATAGATTAAGAAGAGAAAAATATTGGATTTGTAAATTATGTGGGTCCACCGTTATATTTAACATTTTTTGGGACAAATTTGTTAAGTTTAGGATAAAGGATCAAATTGAATATATTTTGTCATACATGAAGGACTATTTCAATCGCCTAGAATATATTAAGAACCAAAATAAAGCAACTCCTATACATGAAGGACCATTTTGATCATTTCCTCTAAATATGGTCAGGATATCATCTACTTCATCTGTCCCAATTTATGTGATATTTTTTATTTTTGAGAGTCAAACAATTTAAGTTTGATCGAAAGTTTATTTGTGGAATCTTCAATTTTTTTGAAATGAAATTTATATATTTGTAAACTATGTAAAAAGTATTATAAGTCATAATAATTGACAATTCAAAATAATTAAAAAATATATGAAAAATTTACGGTCAAAAATAGACTTTTTTAAATTTTAAAATTCAAAAAATATCACATAAATTGAGACGAAGAGAATAAATAATTAGACCTGTCATGCTCTTTTTACCTTCCACGTGCATACTCCACGGAAGGAGTAGAGAAAGTTGTTACACTACAACAAGTTCCTTGATTGTCATGTCCTTTTACTCAGGTGGAGCTAGGCGGGAGTTTGCGAATTCGAATAAATTCATTTGTTTTTTTAGTCCCTATATTAATTGTATTAGAAAATTATATATATATATATATTAACTTGTGAACCCCTAACAAAATTGATTAATGACTAAGTGATAAGAAAGGGGCATTGAAACTCTTTCACATGCTAGAGTTGTGGGACGTTCGAACGCCATTATTATCAAAAGTGGGTTCGAATGCCACTATCATCAAAAATTAAGAGAAGCATGCTTTGTAATATTTTTCTTCTGGCTCCGCCTCTACTTGTACTCGTACTCCAAGATGAGATATTAGTTTAACTCTGATTCTTCAAAAATATCAAGAACAAGGATCAACCCATGGCAAAAAATAAGCCATATTTAGAGCTGTTGCATTGAAATACCTTCTTACTAAAGAAAATCACGGACAAGAAGTTTGGTATATACAATATGATTCTCAGCTTCTAGCAGCATCCGTACTAATAACAATTTTCACATAATAATATTCTCCAATTAAGCACGAGAATCAAAGCAAAAAAATAACATATTTTTTTCTTGACCGCAGAAATGGGCTTCAACTCGCTATCAGTAAAGCTAGAATTTTTAGTCGAATTTCTCGCACCAATGTATATAAGAAACAGAAGAATATAACTAGAAGGCGAAATGGTCGAATAGATCCCTATACTTGTCTGAGTTTGTATTATGGACCCTTCTACTTAATTGTTTACCAATTGAACTGTTAAACTCAATAAAACACAATATATCAAACCCCTTTGACCATTAATCAAACTTATGTGGCATTAAGATGGCTAAGTTGGCGAGAGAGTGTGACTACACGCAGATGAATGCAAGTGAACATCATATTTAAACTCAAAATATTAAAATAATAATAATAATAATAATAATAATAATAATAAATTTTAAAAAGATAAAATAAATTTTAAAAAAACCCTCTTCTTCCCTCAACTCCACCCATTTTTTCACTGCCATCCCCATCCCTGCCCCCAACGACTTTTTCTTTCTTCTCCACACCTATGGTCATCTTCTTTAACGGATATTTGGCATTTGTTATCAGTGGAGGGAGAGAGTGGCATTGGTTGATTTTATGGCAATGCTCGCTGGAGTCCATTGATTTGCAGTGGAGTGAGAGAGAAAGGCGACGTTGTTACCTTTTTCGCTAGAACAGGAGGTGACGAGGGTGTTTGTTGATAGACGGAGAGGAGAGGTTGTCCTTGATGATTCGCAGGGGGTCACTGGTGGTGTGGCAGCTTAGGGTTGCTGATTTTGTGGTGGTTGGAGAAGAGGAAAGGAAAATAGTGAGGGTTTGCAATGGAGATGTAGACGATGAAGGAGAAAGTACAGGTCTCGCCGGCGAGAGGAGCGGTGGTGCAGCGACTTTCGCCGGTGAATTTTGGATGTTACATGGTTGCAACCGGAGAGGGGGCGTGGAGTCCCAATTTTTTCTTAAAGAATCAATTTAAAATTTATTAATTTATCTTTTATTTAATAAAATTTTGATTACTAATTTTTAAAAATAATTAATGAAGATAATTATGATATGTTATTAATTTATGTGACATAGATATGACATGTCATCTATTTAAGGGCGACTGAACTACACACATGGTAGGAAGGGTTTAAAAATCTTCTTTTCATTTAGTGTAAGGGTTCAGTTGATAAAATATTAAGTAAAATAATTCATAATACAAACGCATACAAGTATAAGGGTTCAACAAACCTTTTTGCCTAACTAGAAGGACTTGACAACTTTTTAATACTAAGTGACAGAACTTGCGGTGAATAAGAGACTCAGAAGAATTATAGCAACTCTTGTCAGGATCGTTGTTGAATTAATGTTATTGTATTCGGAGTTGCTAAAACTCTTAATAACATTTATATAGAGTGTCATCAGTTCTAAATATCTATATTTATTATCGTCTCTAAAAATAATATAGCAAAAATTATACTATTACCATTAAATAATTACTGCAAAATTCCTTATTTGTTGTAGTATGGACTCAGTGGCAGAGCAAGGAGTTTCAATAAGGGGGTTCAAAATCTGTAGAATAGACACACGAAGTAGCCGAAGGGGGTTCGACATCTACTATATATACATAAAAAATTATTTTAATCATGTATAAATAATATAATTTTCCACCGAAGGGGTTTCGGATGAACCGCTTGTACTAAGGTTAATGGACTTAATACTTGTCAAGAACCTCACGGTGCATGTGAATGCATAACAAAATTTTATAAAATAATGAACATTTTTTGCATTCTCATTGAAGACGATATGTTGTACTCCCTCTATTTCAAAATAAGTGTTGCTTTAGCTCATTTATTGGCTAATTAGATGTATTCTGGAGAAGAAATAGCTTGGCTAGAAGGAAATTGCTTGACCTTTACGGTGGCTGGTGAAGCATGCATGTTTAAATTATTACACAATGTAGCTGTGTACAACTTTAGTTAACATGTATTCAACATCGACCCAGACCCCACTTTATGAGATTTCACTGAGTACGTTGTTATTGTATTCAACATTGCATAATTAACTTGTGTAACACTGACTTTTTTATGCAATGGAAGACAAAACTATTGTTTCATGGACTTCTAATATCATGGGATTTTCCTTCCAAGCACTTCAACTTTTTGATCATCAGGTAAACATGGAAATTAATCTCAATGAAGTGATAAAGCTAGAAAAGCATTTGTTTAAGATCCCAAAATTGATTTTATTTTTGCTTAAAATAATATTGAAGATGGTAAAAAAAGATACATTTTTTTTTAAAAAAAAAAAAAAACTATCTACTCGTTGCCACAAATATTTTAGAACTTTTGAATTAATTAACTCAAATTCTGAGATTAATAAATAAAGTTTTTACGATAACATCCAAGGTTAATGTATTGCAAACACATGACAAATATCATATTAACTAGAACTAATTCTTAGTTTTATATTATCGAAAGTTTTATTTGTTGACACCCAATTTTAACCGACCTATAACCTTTCGTAGTTGCTATTTGATTAAATATGCATTTTAAAAACCTATTTCTTTTATTATATGTTTAAGTTTATAATTAATTTTATCTAGATATTTATCTACTTTAATATTCATAATTTACAAAATTTATTAAATTTTTGTTATTATTATTATTAAAATACTTATCGGTTGCTTAATTGAAATAATTAATTTACTTTAGATTTAAACATTTATAATATTTAAGTGTTTATTTTGTATGAAAATATTAAATAAGTGTAGTATTTTTATTAATTAAATTGCAATTTATTTAACTTTCCTTTAAATTATTTAAATTATAGTCTTTTCTATCCAATTTATTTAATTCATAGGCATTTTCATATTCAATTTATTTCAATTTCAGCCTCTTCAATTCAATTTTAACCACTTGTTTATTCAATTATAGCTCTATTAGACCAAATTCGATCAAATTCTTTACTGTTGTCCATCCTAATCTAATCAACGCTCCAGATTAAAATCCTCTTTCTTTCCTATTTTAATCCCTAAATAACTCTTAAATCCTAACCTTTCACTTCTACCTCCATTCAAAACAATAGCGCCCGCACACTCCATCCCTCCTCACCGGCCGACGAAGGCAGCACCACTGTTTGACGCGGTCTCCACGTAGGATGATGAAAACATGAAGATCATTTGTGTGTGTAAGACAAGAATTCTAATATAATATACATTGTTAATAGTTTAGCTTGTAATTCAGTGAGTTAAGTTAATACAATCCATGGGTTCTATTTGTGAGTTGTATTTCTAATTAATTATTTGTGAATTGAATATTAAAGTAGATAAATATCTAGATAAAATTAATTATAAACTTAAACATATAACACATGAATCAATAAACAATCACTAGTTACCCGAATCGCTAATAATTCTATGGATCCTAGATCATACCCATGATCCCAAGCACCCAAAATAGGGTTGTTTCCACCATAGAATCTCGATCAAAACCTTCCCCCATCGATAATTACCCATTCTATTACGTACTACGGATCGAAAAATGGATTCGGAGAGTGAAAAACTTACCTTTAACCTCAAGAATGGTGAAAAACTGTCAAGAGTCGCCTGGGGTTCGTTCCTTAGCTCTAAAAATCGAAAAGTGCAGAATTAAGTCATTTTGGGATTTATTTACGACTTTAAGTCGCATTTGGCCCGCCAAAGCGGCCCCGCCAGAGAGACCAAAACCACCGCCAAAGCGGCTTGCACGAAACAATGAGCTATTTTAATAATTTCAAGACCTCCATTTCACAACACACCTTTAACCAATGATGCTCAGAAAATACCTTTCACGCTAAGATCGATTCCAGGAGTTCTACTCACCCGAATTCAATTTCGTAAAGTCGCACGGATTCCTTAATGACTTATCTAACTACTCATGTAATCAAAATCATAAATAAATCACCCGATTGTTACCAGATTTTCTAAATTTTAATGACTCCGATTTCGTCCAAATCTGGACTAGGTTGAGAAATTCCAAGTTACTACGAAAAAATTTTCCGGCCCAAAATTTTTCCCCGTCGGATTATCTATAACGACGGAACCCAATTGTACAATAACGAAAGTCATAAAATGTTTATATCGAGAGCCATAAAATGTTCCGATAGGGAGGGGGTTTCATGAACAAACAAGATTAGAAAAGTAGAGAGAGTGGGGTTTCATGAACTAAACACAAAGGGGCGACTACATATAGGTGGCAGAAGATGGAGGGAGCAAAAGCAGTTTTAGAAAGCTCAGACATGATTATCTATTTAAGAGCAATGCATATGATATTTTTAAGTCCTAGTCATTGATCTGTAATCCATATAAGTTGAGCTTAGGAGCTAGCATCAAAGAGCAAATCATGAAATGAACCTACTTCTTTAATGGTCCCATAGGTTTTTTCTCCTCAATGTCTTTGTTTTCAACACTTTTTTCATCATTATGGGCAGTAATGTTCTACTTCAACTCACTTTACTTAAAACGCTACTGTAATGGTCGGTGTAACTACATAACAAACAGGAAGCAAGAACATGCTTATGGTAAACATTAATAAGCTTTGATATTTTTTTCTTCTTGACCGCAGAAATGAGCTTCAACTCGCTATTAGCAAGCCTAGAATTTTTAGTCGAAGTTTCTCTCACCAATGTATATAAGAAATAGAAAAATATAACTAGAAGGACTTGACAATATAGCAGTTTGCGATCGTAAAGTCAGAAGCATTATAAGCACACTTTTACTCCCATTTTTCTCGATGGAAAGCTAAATGTGTCACACCATCTAAGTAAAGTTTTGTTTTTTTTATCAAAGAAGGGAATCAAGATAAGCTTAAGTCATCCAGGATAATTAAAATGGAGGGAGTAGTATCACTAACTACTCTCGGGTTTAATGTCTCCAAATGTCAATTTTGAGAAATTATCTAACAAAGTCTAATTAATAAAATCACTCAACTTAGATAAATCATTCAATTTAGAATTTTGTATCAATAAAATCACTCAATTAAATTTATTATTAAAATTTATAGATACAAATAAAATTCAGTGACTTAATTAGATAATTTGTCAAAATTGAATGGTTTTTTGAGATATTAACCGAAACTAAGAAGGAATAGTTTTTTTTTATTATGCATGTTATATGTATAATTTTTTGGCACAGGATAACAGGACCATTAGGGGGGAAAACTCTTACACACCCTTTTTCTAACCTATATATATACTAGTCCTGGACACGTGCTTTGCACGTATATTCCAAATTATTAAAATAAAACTGTTTACAATTTACAGATTTTGAATAGGATAAAGGAAGAGAGTAACATTTTCTGTGAATATTTCCTTACAATCATACTCAAAAATCAAAGTACATACTGAGTTCTTTTATTTTTCAAAGAATATTTAGTCATTCTTGAACAACTCGATGTTTGATTCATTATAATGACACATGAAACTGTTATCAATTTTTTTTTAAAAAGAAAATGATTGTAGTACTTAAATCATGACAAACATGGAAATATGATTCGACTACAAATATAGTGAAGCTGGTACTATACCAATTGATCAACAATAACTTAAAAGTAGTAAGTTTTTTGTGTTTTGTGCCCCTACCTAACATATATTTGTATCTTTTTCAATTACATTTCATCCTATATCTTTTAACAATTTGCATCCTAGCCTCTATATTTTCCTTCAAAATCATAAAAAAAAAGGGGTATATTGTATTGTTATTTGTAACGACAAAATAGGGAACATAAATTCAAATATCCCTCAAAACTAATACTACTATTTTAGTTTCTTGTTTAAAAATTAAAAACAGAGCAGATGTATATTTGAGTAGAGAAGAAAAACCTCTGGTGACATCGTCTTTGACGGAAGGAAAATATGAACACCTTTAGACTGCAAACGGTCTATTCCAACTGCAAAATTTCAAATCATTAATCAAATTTCAAAAGAACATCCAAAAATATTTTGAGGTTCATACATTGAAAGTAAAAAAAAAAAACTTAGAAAAAAATAGATAAAATTTGCAGAAGAAAATGTTTTGCCCGACAAAAGAAGAAAGATTGGACAGAGATTATGTGATTTGACACCATGGTGTCAAATAACGAAGGATTAATGATTATGAATGAATAAATTGTGTAATCGACTAAAACTTGAAACTAAGAAATGTTGAGAAAGGATTGTAATCATTACTATGTATTAAAAAAAAGGAAAATATAATTGGCAAGACAGATTTTTGGCACGAAATGACATGAGCAACAAAAATCAGGTATTTTTGTAAATTTGGTAAAAAGTTAAAGGCATTTGGATAAATTCATTTATTTTGTATACCTAAATTACCCTCAAAAGTAAAATCACTTTATTTTGCCAGGTGGAAATCGGGTCCCACTAAAAAGAAGAAGCTAAGAGGCTCCATTTCTTTATTATTTTTCTTCAATTCCATATCTTCTTCTTCTTTTCCGTTTCTTTTTGTAATTTTATTATTTTTCGTATTAATTAGTTTATTTGTCAAATGCTGAAATTTAATTATTTTTAGTAGAATTAGCCGTGATTTAGTTTGGATAATTTTTTTATTAAATAAATTAATTTGATTTTTGAAATGTTGAAATTAAGTCAAATTAATTAAGTCAATTTTTTTATCACTTTATTTTTATTTATTTTTTCTATTTGGTTTTGGTCGATAATTTGATTTTTCAAACGTTGAAATTAAGTCAATTTTTTTATCACTTTATTTTTATTTATTTTTTCTATTTAGTTTTGGTCGATAATTTGATTTTTCAAACGTTGAAATTAAGTCAAGTTAATTAAGTCGATTTTTTTATCACTTTATTTTTATTTATTTTTTCTATTTGGTTTTGGTCGATAATTTGATTTTTCAAACGTTGAAATTAAGTCAATTTTTTTATCACTTTAATTTTTTTATTTTTTTTTCTATTTGGTTTTGGTCGATTAGAATATATATGATAATGTAAGAAATTGATCTAATTATATATAGGATCCTTCAAAAAATGTATGCATTATCTAAGAATTTAATTATTTCTAAGAAATATGATAAATTTGTTCCAACGATTTATTTATTTTTTACAAAAAGTTAAAAATTTAGTTGTGATATACTATGTCTTGATGATGCTTGATTTAAATAAAAATAATCAATTAAAAAGACATAAGTTATTTTGAACATGAAAATTCATTCTTGACATTCTTAAAATAAAAATATAAATTAAAATACGAAGTAAATGCAAATAACTTGATTGTTATAAAGAGAAATACGAATAAAACAAAGAATTCTTTTTAAAAAATATTTATAACATTTTTTTAATTTTAAAAAAAATTATATATGATGAAAAAAGTTATATTAAAAAATCAATGTATAATCTTTTATAAACAAACACAAAACAAAATATCTAAATTCTCATATTTCGTATATATCATTCTATAAAATACGTACAGAAAAATAAAAGGTTCAAGAAATTAATAGGCAAAATTTTACGATTTTTTTATTTGTAATTTCATTACCTTCAATTTCTTCCATTTCATTCAAAAATTAATTCGAAATTTTCTCGCCACATCCACTTTAGTTTTTCTCTCAAATAAATAATACCGTAAAATATGCATATTAGACATTTTGGGCAAGTCTTAAAAATTCTTTATAACTCTGACAAATGAAGTAACGTAGAGGAGGAAAAAAGAAAGTCGAAGGAATTTTTTTAAAAATGAATGAAAAAGAGTAAGAAGATGAAAGAAAATGAAATAGTTAAGGTATGGGTCCCATTCGTACATTTGGTAGCCAACAAAAGCCTCATACAAGTGATTTTCTTTTTTGGAGGGAAATATAAGTGGTTTTGGAGGTAAAGGGACATTTTCGTCATTTACCCGTGTCTTGGCAATTCGTGCCAAAATTCTGTCTTGCCAATTAGCACTCATCATTGGTAGATGAACCAATCATCCATATAACAGGTAGAAGCTTCAAACTAGTAATAAATGTTGGAATGAGAAAAGGTACTTACTATTAAGAAATATGCTACTCCCTCCGTCCCTATTTACTTGTCCATATTTCCTTTTTTAGTTGTCCCTATTTAGTTGTCCATTTTGACAAATCAAGAAAGGACAACAAATTTTTTCCTATTATAACCTTATTTACACTTCTTGAAAATTGTAAAAGTGTATGTTGTTTCCCTCCAATTTATTTCACTTGAATTCAAATAAGTGGTTGTAATTTTGAAGTGAAAAGTTGTCATAAGGGTAAAATTGTAACTTCACTGTGCTAATCATTGTTGCTTTAATCTGTGTGTCATTTCTAAAGTGGACAACTAAAAAGGGACGGAGGGAGTACTATAATAGTAATTACCGGCAAATGAATCATCTATTATTTACTCGGTTTCAGTGCATCTAATACTCCCTCCGTCCCTATTTACTTGTCCATATTTCCTTTTTTAGTTGTCCCTATTTAGTTGTCCATTTTGACAAATCAAGAAAGGACAACAAATTTTTTCCTATTATACCCTTATTTACACTTCTTGAAAATTGTAAAAGTGTATGTTGTTTCCCTCCAATTTATTTCACTTGAATTCAAATAAGTGGTTGTAATTTTGAAGTGAAAAGTTGTCATAAGGGTAAAATTGTAACTTCACTGTGCTAATCATTGTTGCCTTAATCTGTGTGTTATTTCTAAAGTGGACAACTAAAAAGGGACAGAGGGAGTATTATTCACTTGGTTTAATAATTATTAATAAATTTTATATTTTAAAATTGTAGTTGTTGGACTTTTAATGCTACCTTTATACAATTAAAATATTTATTATTTATTAAGATATTAAGATTAAATTTTAAATATTTATTTAGTGTAAAGGTAAAATGATAATTCAACTTTTCACTTTTGAGCTTCTCACTTTTAATAATATATATATAGATTGAATACTGGAAGTAGGGGTGGACATGCAGATGCAGTTCGATAAATTTGATTTTCAATTTTAGAAAATATTATACTGTAATCATATTAAACTAATCTGATATGATTTGATATTTGGTATTTTGGTATAACATTTTGATGTTTTAAGAAATGTCACAATTATATAATACTAACATGTTATATATATAGAAATGTTCAAGGAAAAAAAATACAAAGTAATTCTCTTCATTGATTAATTACACATAAAAAAAACATTTCTATCAAAAATAGTGCGTAGTCAAAGTTCAAACATCTAAACATTTAATTTTATGTTAGTACTAAATTATATATTTATTAGTATCATTACTATATATAATGAGCCGCGTGTATAAATATATACTTCGATCTAATTTTGTTATTTTTTAAATATAAAAATTGATTACCCTATCAAATATATAAATAATTATAATTTTATACATTAAATCATAATATCGAGATACATTATTAAAAATTTCAATTTCAATGTAATAATCTACCATATCATTCCCGCTCCAAAAAATTGAAGGCAAAGGTAGCAAGTGTAATTAATTTATGAGAGATAAATGTGGTGGCCTTTAATTCAATCTCATACTACTATAGTTTTTAATTTATGTGACTGACAATGACAGCTTCCTTAACAACTGCATACAACTAGCTATGTTCTATCATTTTCTTATTTATATCGAGATCTCTCCTTTTTATTAGGAGTAATTCTTTTATTTTATAGTACCAAATTGTGCTGTATATAAACTGTTAATTAAACATTCTACATTTGTGATTTTGTATTTTTGTATTAGTACTAATTATGAGTAGCTGATAAACTCAAGTTATTACTCAAAGCTCGTTTGAATTAGCTGATTAAAGAAGCTATTCACTTTTTTTTAGATAATGTTTCATTTAAAACGTTCTCTAATAAAAACAATTCAATATCTAAAGAAATTCAAATTTAAAATTTTTAATTAAAAATAAAAAAATATTTATCATTTCACCGTAATCTTTCTCACGGGAACTATTGATTATTATTTTTTCTATAAAAAAAAAAAAAAAAGTCATGTCAAGTGGAGTGAAAAAGGGAAAAAATTGAGGTCCTTTTGGTAATTTAGAAGTAGATTCTGGTACTTATATTATCTGTCACAGACGGAGAAAAACTACTTGTGCAGACTTCAAGCAGACAAATCCATAAAGGCAATGATGAGAGAGAACAAAACAATGGCATTCTTTAAGGTTTCTCTTTTAATTATACACAAAATAAATCCTTAAAATAATAAAAAGAAATCAAACGAAGCACAAAGAAAAACAAGACACCAGCTGGATATGGCAAACAAACAAGTAAACACCAGTTTATATTGTTCGAACTTTTTAAAAATATAGTTAAACGAGTTTGAATTCTCAAAAATTACATATTTTTGAAGAATTTGAAAGGTAGAAATGGAGTTGCCCTTGCTTAAGCAGCGTTAAGTGATACCCTTTTGTCAAAAAATATACAAGTTAAATTTTGATTTCATTTTCATATATATTTGATGTTGACAATCTCTTGACTCAAGATACAAAAGCTCTTAATGGTTGGGTGTTCAACTGTTCATCCTGGCTCCACCATTGTTGTATGTTGGCACCAATGATAATATTTTTAAAAAGTCTGAGCAACACCGCTTCAACAGTAGGTTGAAAACTTTGCTTTGGTATTTTCACTGAGACCAAAACTGAACAAAAGGTTCTTGTACCACAAGCAATACTCATAAGCATATTCTAAGTAGCAATTAACCAAAAGAATACAAAAACTCTTGATGATATTATATAAAATTCATTCTTTTCTTCTGCTACACTACTGGTCTATTACTACTACACTGCAATAGTTGGTCCCCACCCCACCCCACACCCCCACCCCACAGTACTGTATCAGTTGTTTGTATCTGCAACTAATTTTTCAGATTGCTTGTGGAAGTTTCAAAGCAATGTGTGTTACAAGTTACAGCTACCTCCCCAAAACAAGAGGAGCTAAAATGGGACTAAAGATCATAACTTTTAATACAAATAAGCAAACCCCATTAAAGAAAAATGACTAAAAGACAATTATTTAACCTCTCATGCAAATTCTTGTTGAAATTTCACTGCAGATAATTAATCTGGTTGGCAAAATTCATTGACTTCAAGTGGTGCTGGCATGTTAAGATCTATGAGCCTATTTGGTAAATTAGCTGAATTTGTTGATGAACAAGAACCTGTTATTGTTGATGAACTCATAACAACAAGATGTGATCTTTTATGTCCACCTAATGCTTGACCTGACTGAAAAAACTTCCCACAAAATGGACATTCATGCAATTTCTCATCCACCTGACTAACTAGTTTTAGTTTTCTCTTCGAAGATATTTTTCGCGCTTTCTCTTCATCATTATCATAGTTGTTTCTGTTTTTGTGAATAGTTTTATGACTACCTAAAGCTTGAGAAGTTTTGAACACTTTGTAACAAATCCCACATTGGTGTTGTTTTGGCTTCGATTTTGAATCTCTTGAAAGCATCATTAAACACATAGCAATGTCTGCATCATCTGAATACAAATTCAACGATCTGAAATCAGCAATTTTCACCTTCACTTCTTCGATTCTTTCATCATTTTCAACCATTCTTCGATTCCTCTTAGATCTTCTCCGATTTTCTGCGTTTTTTTCCGACTCAGTCTCACTTTCTCTGTCTCTTAGATCTATCATTCTGAAGCTTTTCTTCGGGTTTTCCCTCAACCCATAATTAAAATCCGATGAACAGAGTGATAAAGTTGACTCACTCCGGCCGCCGGAATCTTGATTTAACGGCGGAGTCTTAGGTGGGAGTGGTAGAGGTATTAAATGAGACCTCATATGACCACCTAAAGCTTTTCCATTTAAGAATTTCTTTGAACATAGCTTGCATTTATGGTTCTCCATACTATCATTCAACAAACAGAAGAAAAAACAGAGCAGATCAAAGATTAGCAATTTAGGAGAAAAGTTGAAGAAGAGTGGGAGTGGGAACTTAAGCTTTTAAGAGGAGTAGGTGACAAGCATTCCTCAACCAAAGAGAAAGAGGTTACAACACTATGATCCCAAAATTGGTCTAATAAAATTATGATAAAATTATCTAGATTTAGAATTTATTTATTACACTCCATCTCAATTTACTTGACACTTGGTTAAGTTTTTTTTAAAACTAAAAATGCTTCTTTTTACAATAAAAAAAAATAGAGTTTTGGTGTACTTGACCAAGATTTTTAGAAATTTTTTTTATATAAGTTTAGATACAACAACATATCTAGTGAAATTTCACCAAGTAGAGTTTAAGGAGGTTTCACCAAGTAGAATTTAAGAAGGATAAAATATACACAGATTTTATCATTACTTCGTGGAGATAAAAATGTTGTTTCTAAAAGAATTTCAATTCAAGTGTATCAAACTCACGTAGAAGAAAAAAGAAAATATATTTGTGAATAGTGACAAATAGTGTTTTTCCTAAAAATAATTCCTTTTAGTATTAATGAAAGTAAATAAAAAATCAAATTAATTAATTAAACAAAATTGTACTCTTCAAAAGTATTTAATTGAAAAGTATTATTCATAATAAGCAAATTTTTGAAATTTTGATCAAATAAGTTATTTATTAAGCGAGTATCGAACAGCGAGAGAAAGATAAAGAAATAACTTATTTATTTAATTTTTGATATTTTCTCTGTTTATTTGTAATAGAGGTAAATGAAAGGAATTGTATTAATGTGTGATTTGAATATTTCATGGGAAGGCAAAATGGGGTAATTTAATATAATTTTAAGCAAAGCATGATCATAAGTGGATAAAGAAGGACAGCTAACATGCACATGCTGCCTTATGAAGAAACATTTCCTTATTTTCATTTACTATTAATTATTGCTTTTACCTTTACATTTATTTTGTACTATCTTCTTATTTTTCTTGTCATATTGTTCTTGCAATTCTATTTGAAAATATATATTTTTTAGTCAAAATTCTATTGATTAAACTTCTCTACTCCAGAAAAAAATGAAGATAAGGTCTTCTGTGTATATCACATTCTTTTCTCCAATTTCATTTGTGAGATTACAATAGATATTTTTGATATGTCAGCTATTAATTATTGGTGTATAATTAGGTTCTTAATAATCCAAATAATTAAATGTGTTTCTTTTAAATTTTTCCTAAAGATTTTGTTGCCATATTTGCATGGATCTTTCTCCCTTTTGCCTTATTTCCACTTATTTTTGTAATTGATGAATAAAAGGGCACATGATAACCTGTTTCCCACCCTTTTATGAGATCTATTTTTTTTCAAATCAATTCTAGAAAATTTCTTCTTCTTTTTAAAATTTTCATATTTATATGTGTCTTTGAGCGTATGTGTTTAGATGAATCACACGTAATAATAGTTTGGTAGGAGGTATTAGAGAAAATAATAAATACTGTATTAATTATATAGGTTATTCAATATTACTTTTACTCGTAGTAAATCAAGACATTGATAAATAATATTATAAGTATTATTTCTATTCTAGTACACCTCATTCAGTTAACAAACCAAATGGGCAATAAAAAATAATACATGTCAACAAAATTAATTTTATCGTTATCAGTATATCATATTCAATATTATTTTTATATTTTTTACCAAACGACCACATTATGCAAAAAAATAATTCATTACTTGTATTCTCTTCTCATTTTTACTTGCCTAGTATTCTGAAAATATAGTAATACATTAATATGGATATGGCTGGCTTATGCAATACTAACTAGAAGTCAAGTAAATTGTTGGGTTTGTTGTAACTAAATCAGACGCCACTGATAAATCTTTATTTTCTTTTCTCATTTACCTTTTAATTTGCTTTACATTTTATGCATGAGAAAATGGTCTAAAACCCTCCCACCTATACCCGAAATCTCAACTACACACTTCAACTTCACGAGTATCCTATTACCCCCTTGAACTTCATATTTCTCTATTTTCTACACACTCAAACGCTCAACTTTTGTCATTACCAGATATACACATATGCTTGTATACATGCGCTAGGTGGGCCCACTTTCTTCAATTTTATTTTCCTATTTATTTCAGATGCAGTAGACCCCACTCTCTTTTAACTTATTCTTTTAATTAGGTTAAAACTCTCAATTCCAAACATAACCAACAACATGTCTACTCTTCAATTGAATATCAACCTTTCTTCTTCTTCTTCTACATTATTCTTAGCAGTAATGCAAGTCACAGTGACCCAAAAATTGTTCTTTTCAAGATTACTTGCTCCGCTACCCAAATAATTTTAACAATGTCATTTATCATGTGATGTAATATTTTAAAAAATAAATAAAATTGATCTATAAATGAAAAAATGGATGTTGCAAATTGGTATTTTCTAAATCAGTAAATCTTCAAGTTCAGATGTAATGGTGAAGGAGTTGGAGGAAGGTGAAAAGAATGGGTGTACATACATTGTGGTTCTATATTTATGAATTGAAGAGGGAAATAACTTATTTTTGGGCATTGACATGGAGAAGAAATCTCAAGCTCCATAGCTAGATCTAGTCGACTTTACAATTTTATTTTTATGAGTGAGAAAAATAACTTTGAACCCTGAATCTAGTAACGATTTTTTTTTACAGAAGATTAGAAACTCTAAAGGTTCAAGATTTGAAATGGAAGTTACCATTGAAGCTTTGAAATGAAAGACAATCGTTCCCAAGCTTCAAGCTTTTTATATGGCATAAGAAAGGAAGAAGAAGGAAGATTTGTGGGAGAAAAAAAGCTTAGAAATGCAAGTTGTAATTGAAAGCCTTAATTTTAGGTTGATTTGGACTTACACGTGGATTCCAAAATGCAGATAATGTGTTTTAGATACATCCTTACGCTCCTAAGGGAGGTGAGAACACCTCCTATGACAGGTCAGCATTTAAGTGTGTAGAAAATAGATAAATATAAAGTTCAAGGGGATAATAGCACATCCGTGAAACTGGAGTGAATAGTTGGAATTTCGGGTATAGATTGGAGGGTTTTAGACCATTTTCTCTTTTATGCAAAACAAAATCAAACATGAAATTAAAAGAAGAAAAGATTCTCCCTCGTGACTAATTTCTACTCAATTTTTTATATTACAAACGTTAATATATTACTTTTTGTAACAAAAATTGCTTTAAACTTTTATTTGTCTTAGTTTCATGAAAAAAAATCAATATAAAAAAGTATAACTACGTAGAAAATTAGGTGAGTCTAACATATAGAACACATATATAAAACAAAAAATCAACCTAGCTAAACGGTGTAATTTTTTTTTATAAAGGAGTGACTGCACTTATTGATACATGGTACACAAATGAATTTTTAGTGTGGAAATTTAAGTTCGATTTTAAATAATTTTATAGCGACATCGACTGTATGAGTAGTACTCTCATTATTCATAAATTCTAGATACGCCTCTGTTGGTGGATGGAGAAATTGAACTACATAAGTTTTTATTCCGTGATACAAATAAATGTGTTCTAATCTTTGAATTTTATTTGTCGTGTATCCCACAATCACATGCTTGATTTTGCTTAATCCCAATATTCTTTTATTATTCTTCCTCTTTTCACATTTAAATGTTTTTCAAAAGATAAACGTGAAAGCCAATTTACATTTTAATGTCAATTTATTTTTTAAAGATGATATTCTTTTATCAACAAACTAAAATGAGAGTGTGTCATTTTGTAATCCGTCCACTCATCACCAAACCTTCGAGTTCAAATTTTAGATATGAAAAAAAATAACTTAATAAAAGTGTTTTTTCTTTAAACGGAATTTTTAACGATGTGAAACAAGATTAATCATGATAGAATATGAATAAGGATCAAACATCAAATTAAAAAAAAAAAAAAAAAAAAAGAGTACTATTTAATATGTGCAAAGTTTAAAGTGGACAAATAAAAATGAAACGGAGAAAATATTTTATGTGTATGCAAGTTTCAATGCAAAAGCAATGTGACTTTAGCCTCTCTCTCTTTTTCAGAGCAGAGAAGCTGTGCAGTGATAGTACTAAAAACACTATTCAATGTTAATTTTGCCGTTAATTCTTCTTGTTTCTTTTTCTTCCAGGTAGAAAAGGTTTTTCTTGTCGATATTCATATTGAAGTCTATTAAGTAGGTGTTTGGTCATGCGATATCATATCACGATATGGTATCGTGAGATGGAATCAGCGTTTAGACATGCGATTTTATGCTGATTCCATCTCATGATTCCATATCATGAGATGTGGTTCCATATTCTCCAAAAATGATGATATGGAATTATATGGTAATTCCATATCATGATTTGAGATATTTTTAATACAAAAATTGATCCACAAGTTTATATTTTGTTAAAACAACCCCACATTTATATCTGCTAACCATTTATTTCATATGTAAATAAAATTTATAATCACATCATTACTTTTTAAAATTTATTATTCTCACCAACATAAAATTTATTATTCTCACCAACATATAGTTACTTTAACTCACACCAACCGATTGTTAAAGTGATGAAATATTTATGGTCTATGAGCATGAAAATATAGTTGTGGATGATATTGAACAACAAATGGCTCAAAGTAACAATGTTGGTTCGTCTTCTCGATCACATGATCGAGAAATGCAAGTTCAACGTGAGGAAATTGTCCGTACTATGTGGGAGGATTATATTAAAGACTAGTACACTACAATTTATGTTCAATTTTTTTTATTAAATTAAAGTTAGATGAAACAATTACTCAAGTGGAGAACAAATAGTTTTGTAATAATTTATTATGCGATTTTATAAATTTTTATTTATTTGATAAGATTGAATAAACAATTGAGGCTATTTTAATAGTTTTACAACTTATGAAATTTTTATGTTTATCAGAAAATATACAACACAAAAATTTCATATCGTATGTCCAAACAAAATTTCAATTCCATATCATTATACCATATCATGATTCCACATCATGATACCATATCGCATGGCCAAACGGGCCCTAAATTTAAATTTGTACATTACGAAACTCATTTTTGAGTTAGTTCATCAAACTCGAAATATTTAATTAAGAACGAAGAAACTCTATCATTCCATCATAACTCATATCAATAGGTTGAAAAGGGCGCTGAAACTTCTATTGTTGCAGAACTAGTAGTACTACTCTAATTGAATAAAAGTTTCTTTTCCACTCTTTTTTGAGAACATATTACACAATAGTACAAGTTTTCAATTCTGCAACTAGGATTTTCCCGGATTTAGAAGTAGCTCCTCCTTTTTGTAGTAACTTTTGAATTTTGTTTCATAAGATCTTTTTATGTTTTAAAAATATTTTAAATTATTAACCAATATAACTTATTATACTTTTTATATAGTTTTATTAGATATGTAAATTTTATTTTAAACTTTCATTCTAAATTCACAGGCCAAAATTTAACTCTTCAATGATGTCACACGAAATGAGACGAAAAATAAATATGATATAAGTATGTCATTAACGGGGAGGCCAGGTGTTGTCCCTCAACGCGCTTGATCGGCAAATTTTACTATGATATGTTAAAAATAAAATATAGTCTACTATAATTCCACGAGACACCACAACCTACCACCTCCCACCATCAACAGTACTAAGTAATTCTATCAGCCAAGGCTAGGACAATCACCTAGTATTTTTTGTCGCCGCTGAGTTTTGAACTTGAGACCTTAGGTTTCTCAACCACTTCATTAACCACTAGGCCACACCCTTCGGTGTCATATATTATACACAACTATGTGGACTCTTCCTGATTTCTGTTACTCCCCAGAAGCACTTAGTTTCTCCCAAATGCCTCGATGCATGATCTATTTAAATCTTGTCAATGCACATGTATCATTGGCCATCATAAGACTAGAACCAACTTAGAACTCTTTGAGGGACTAAAGGAAAGAAGTATATCTCCACAATATCTTCTGATAAAGTAATATCTCCTAAATTTTTTACTAGATTTGCAAATGCAAAACGTTTCCTACCAACAGCTCAACCGTGTACTTGAGACATTGTATAACCCTAAAACTAAACAATTGTGAGTAAAGGGAAATCTCAAGCAAAGCTTTCTTCCTGCTCGTTATCGAGAATTTCCGCAACTAACATGTACCTACTTTCCCTGACCTGTACAACATGATTTAAAGGTAGCAGATTATTCTGGCTTGCCGTCGCCACTTCTCAAAACCCATGCTGATTTTTCTGAATGACATAGTTCCTTCATAACCTGCACAAGCATAGAAAATTATTTACCATTCAGGAAGTCTTTTCTATAATATATCAGGAATTAGACAAAAGCAATGAAGCTTCTGCAGAAATTTCAGAAAAATCATTGCAATTTGACCGCCGACAATATTTCATACTGGAGCTCATTCATAACACAAGATTCCATGCAACTTACCAAACTATAGATCCAATAATAAAAAGAAGGGGAAAGGAAATAACAGTTCTTGAAACTCGATGGAAAATGAAAAAGGAAAAATTCTTTTCAACTAGCAGAAAAAAACCCTTTGTTTTTGTTTCCACAGGAAAATGCTCCAATCTGCATGACCCTTCTTCTAAGTGGCATTCCTAAAGCAAACCAACTGTGCCCACCAATCTATAGGAATCAAATCAGTAACACCTTTATTGACATCCCCTTTTCTTGCAACTCTGTCCAACGCTTCTTTACCATGCAACTTATCAGTTCATATACATCTGGTGATTGAAAATGCTAAAAAGCGAAGTAGAGCTAAAATTACTTAGAGAAGGTGGCTCAAAGACCTACAATCAGTAGGAGTCAATGTAGACTTGGGTAAGATAGAGCACAACTAGTTATACTATGGTTTTGTGATGTTGCCACACAACATTAGGTTTTTAAGTACGGAGAAGTGTGAGATGTAGAGAAACGCTAATTTTAAGACCCCTTAACATGCCTTCAAAGACAAATTACTTGTAAGTATTTAAATAACCCAAAGTAGGTGCATTTCATTGATGGACTAATTCAAAATTGAAATCACTACATCAACTACAATAATGTCAAGAGAAGATATTCCTTAACTCTCATTACAAGAAAAGAACTACTCACCTTTAGAAACTCAACATTGGTAATATCCCTATTCAATTGTAACTTGGCAGCTTCAGTTACAGATGCTTTCTTTAGCTTGGCACTCGGTCCTTCAGCCATAAAAAGATCAATTACAACTTTCCTGAGAACCAAAATTATGTATTAGTCGTGGACCTAGGTGTTCATCAAGCAGTTTTACTTATAATAGCAATGGTTACTAACCTCAATGTGTCATACTGTGGATTATCTGGCGACGACTTCAAAACATAGACACCATGGATGTTTACAGCAACCTGATTAATCACTGCCTGTATCTCCTCTTGAGGTGCATCAAAAACATCAATGGATGCAGTTATAGCTTTCCTTGGAGCTCCCTTTGGAGGATATGACTTAGAAACTCCAAGTTTTCGCAGACCTTGGCGGATTTGTTGGAAACTGACAAAAAGTAAACAGCGGATTCTCAATCTGTTAGGGGTCACAAATTTAGATGAAGAAAATCATGCTAATAAAACAAGTCATGCACATTTTCTCTTGAAGAACAAAAATGCTCTGTTCCTTCTAAATCTTAGACAGGTGAGGCGCACAGGAAAAAGATAATGTAATATATTCTATGTTATGATCCATTTCCATTCTAGAGAAGTAAAGTAGATATACAACATACAAGAAAGACAAAGCATGAATCGTGTGGTGGACAATTAGGACCTAAATACTCGCACAACTCACCTCAACTAACAAGTCAACATAAACAGGACTTTGAGGGGCAATGGATCAACACTGCTCAAAGGTATTAAAATATTTGAAAGCAAAGAAATATTTCCTATAACTAGACCATCTCATCCTTTTAGAAAACTGGTCATACATGGGATGAAACAATCAAATAGAGGAAGGGTGAAATCATGAAGAATAGTGTTAAGAGGTAAATGACTTACAGGGCAGATTAAAAAACCACCTATTTACACATTCCTTAAGATCCAAAGGATAATATCAAAAGCCATTAAAAAGGTGATGCTATTACTTATTAGTGAGACAAGATTAGGGAGACAACAGGTGGCTGAAGTTGGAGGGAGCAAAAGCAATTTTAGAAAGCCCGGACATGATCGCCAATTTTAGAGCAATCAAACCAAGGTCAATAAACCACCTCAATGACCCAGGTTTCTGCAAGAAACCGTTTGGCCATGCGAATTTATCACAATTTGGAGAAGTGCTCCAAACCTATTTACCAACTCGGTCTTCATCAAATAAAGTGCTTTATTCTCTCCTTTGCAAAAAGTATAACCAACTCCAACTTCATAAATTCCAAATAAAAGTGAAAATTATTTGAAATCCATGGCCAGACACCTACTTATTCTCAGACTCTAACAATTTGTGTGACTAAGATGAATACCCAAAATCACTATTCACTGGATACTAAACAACAAAAGCAGAAATTTAATAAGTCATTTTCAGATATCTCACCTGCAAACCTTATAAGTTCTAAAAACTTCTTGAAGCGCCTTTGGCAAAGCTTCTCGAATTTCTTCGGACATAGATGTTCTCAAAAGTGAGCTAGAAGTGGGCTTATCACCACTTGGCAATGCAGGAATGTCGGCATTAGGGTTTAAAGGATTCTTCATAGTAGGCCTGTTTCTTCCTCCAGGCAAAACATCATTGATCTGTTTCCCCAAGCACTCCCAGGTAGCTTGCTGCTCTCTCACAACATCACCATAAAGGTTTTCAAATTTCTTGTCAGGATGCTCTTTGAGCTTCCAATCATTCAGGTCAGGCCTCTCGACAGCTAATGATTTTAGTGCTGGTGTCGCAGCTTTAAGGAATTCAGGCCTCCTGCCAAAAACTGACTTTTTAATTAAGATACCCTTGGTAAACTCGTACAGAACGAAATTCCTCGCTAAAACTTCAACTCCACTATTCGTTCCATAGACTAATGAACTTTTTGGAACCCACAATCCTTGAACTAATTGTGCATATATTTGGAGGACTCTTATAATCTCATCAGCAGAATTATCTGGCGCTAGGTGCTTTAAAGCATCAAAACGATGAATTGGAGGCCCCTGTTGCAAAATGAACTCAGATTTAGAAATGTGCTGCCTTTGTGAGCTATAAGGACATGGGGCCATGTATATGAACATTGCTGAAGGCATAAGAATATGCATGCAGCGCACAATTCAAATAGTGGGTACAAACCTCAAGAAGCCAAGTTCTAACACGTTCTTCAAGTGGTAATTGAGACAACCTGAAAACCATCAATTTGACAATTTACAAGCTAGGACCATATAATGGGAAATAATGTTTAAGATAGTTGAGAAACATGGCATATCAAGAAAGGCTATCTATTCACATGTCAGGGATATTAGAATGAAGAAACAGCAAATTTCTGGCTAGAGAAAAAAATAAAAGAATCACAAACAGAAGCAATTCAAGTCAGAGGTTGCATATTTATGTCAAACTATGTCAGGCTGTCAGCACGGTTTCATTTATTTAAACACGTCTTGAAGACACCCTTCACGTGCGGGCCTGATTCTTTTTCATGGGACAAGCACGTGAAAAATTCCTTTGATAATAGTGACGGTGAAACTCAAAGTAAGGACCTCTTTCTGCTTTGATTTATCCATAGAGTTGTTTATGTTATGTTATCTTTACAATTTACATGATTCACTTTTTCTTCAGTAAAAGGCACGCTTCAATTGTGCCATGCAATTCAAGTCTGAGTAACCTCCTTTTCCTGCTTAACTTACCACTTCATGGAGTTAGTATCTACACCTTCATAGCCCCAGCAGACCCATGGACAGAGCTAGAGTTTCGGTTACAAGTTCAGTCAATCACAGTAGCCTTGGTTCAAACTCTATTATTTTAAAGTTCATTGAATTTCTAATTTATTTTTTTTGATAAAGCAAAGTTGTATTCCTCAGCAATGAGGGTATGCTGGCAACCATCAAAAAGATTTACATCAGTGACCCAAAAAAGACCAACTCAAGAAAATGCTACTAAACTTATAAAGAAGAGAAAAAATTTAAAATTTGTCCAGCATCCTTTAAAGTTCATTGAATAATTATAAATTATTAATTAAGAACCCAGTAACTTCAAACTAGAATACTTAACCCATATGCTTCAAATCTTGGCTCTACCTCTGAGTAGATCAGAGATTATTTTTTTTTTGGCTTTTCAACACTGACAATACCGAGAGAAATTAGAGTCTAGACTGTTTTTGAAGTGTCTCTTAGAGGGAACACCAATATGTACTTAACATAAAATATAGAGCAAGTCCAGCCATCAAAGTCGGGGGAAAAAAGAATAGACTTGCTACTAATAGATCCATGGCACAACATTTGCCAATGATTAGCTAGACCTTCGTGTTTGAGTGATTAATAGCTTGCATGCCTTTCTTGTGTTTACATTCTCTCTTAATTTTCCCTCAAATATTATTTGCTCCAGTTTCATACATGGCCAAAGATTAATTAAACCTCCCGATGTTGCATTCTTAAAAATCCCCTTCACCGTATTCTGTTGAGCTTGATTCTGTTAGTGAAATTCTCGCTACTCCCCGTGAGTCTAAGCCAGAGTATTCCTGTGCCCCCTCTTTAACTAGAGAGATTTTTCCCCAGCTCAGAAAAATGTATCTACAAATTTAATATTATGAGAATTACATTCATTGATGTTGCAACTAGACTTAATTGCTATGTGAATCTGTTCTCTGACATTGTAGGAAATTACCAGTCCATCAACCAAAGACAAGTCAATTGCTAACTAAAAACACTAGATTATGAACAAGTAATCAAAGATCATCACAAACCTCAACTCAACATTATACAGAATGCAAAAAGTGAATAAATAAATAAATAAATACAAAGAAAGAAAGCAAGAAATAAGGAAATGCATTACAGTAATTTGCAAATTCCATGGAAAAGAAAAAGAAGATAATTTGCAGGTAGTGAAATAGTCCAGCAATACTAGAGGATGATAACACCCAACAATAAAGAAGAAGACGATCTATATGATCATAGATGTAAATAAATTTTTTGTTTTTGTCCTTAGCAGCTCCTCCAAACCTTTCAATGTCAAAACACACGATGTGAAGGACCAATTAGAGTGGCTGCAATACCTTGTTCGAAGAATTTTTAATCTGTCAGTGTCAGTTGGTCTTCCAGGACAAAAGGCATTCAGATAATCAACCCTGCATATCGAATAAGAAAAGAAAACTGGTATTAGAATGAGAGTAGATAAATGTATGCTGTGAGGCAGGGAAAATGCTTCTTTTAGTTGTCCTGAACAGCAGCAGTTTGCCCAAAAAAAATATCGTTCAAGCAAAGAAAATTAAACCATATTAGCACACATACGGGCTCATTGAAAATGGTACTGGAGAGCCTTCCTCCAAGGCCATTTTCTGCAGATATCTGGCTGAAATGTCACTCCTAGCCCCATGGTATTTTAGATGTAACCAATGCTAAAACAGGAAATAAAACAGAGATTAATAACTTCACAAGGATCTGCATCAATGAAACTGTTTGGAATGATACTTGCAACTGCGTGAAGAAAACTAACTGCTCTTGAGCAAATATAAATAGAAAACACTTTCAACAGAAACGTCAAACCATGTAGGTGAAAAATCAGCAGCCACTCAAGCTAAAGAACAATATGGAGAGTTATTAGTTCATACTGAAAAGCAGAAATTTTGTGAGTACATGTTCACAGGTGTTCATACCTCTCCAATATCCTTTTCTATCCCAGGTGGTTTGTTCTGCACAAAAGGTATATGTTTCAAGAATAAATCAAGGGAAAGGTAACACACTTTTACAAAAAGCTTGTACAACATCAAGGAAGGATAACCTAGTTGCAAAAGATTCTCCACCTCCAACAATAAAGTTGGGGTTGACTCGAGTCACCAATTGAGGCGAAGTGGAAAGGCAGGTAGGTGTGGCATTTACCATACAAGAAAAAGTAAGACTTGAAGTAGCAGACTGCTTAACTACTGAAGACCTATCTTTAGGCATTCCCGTTATCATTATTTATCCAAAAATGTGGCAAACCTAGTAAAGCAGGAAATGGGAAGTCCTTGACATATGATATTTTAAGTGCTAGCCAATGATCTGTGCCATAATATCACATGAAAAGTGGTCATATACAAGGTCCATATAAGTTGAGCTTAGGAGCTGTCATCAAAGAGAAAATCATGAAATGAACCTGCTTCTTTGATGGTCCCACGGGCCTTTTCTCCTTGACGTCTTCATTTTCAACACTTTTTCCATCATTGTTGGTGGTAACGTTCTTCTTCAACTCACTTTCCTTAAGATTCCGCTTTGATGGCCGGAGTTGTACAACTGCATGAACAGGATTGAGGTGTAACTGCATAACAAACGAGAAGCAAGAGCGTGACTATGGAGAACATTAGTAAGCTTTAATATTTTTCTTTTGACTGCAGAAATGAGCTTCAAATCACTATTAGCAAACCCAGAAATTTAGTTAAAGTTATTCACACCAATGTATATAAGAAACAAAAGAATATAACTAGAATAATTTGACAACATTTTACTATTAAGGAATAGTTTGGTGTGAAGTATAAGGTATAATAATCCCGGGAGAAAATGCAGGATTATTATCCTGCATTTGGTTGGAGGTATTAGGTAGTCCTTGGATTATTTATTTATCCCACCATTTATACCATAGTGATGGGATAAGTTATCCAATATACTTGGTGGAATAACTTATCACAGAATAATTAATCCCTCGATAACTTGTTCCCAACCAAACAACCCCTTAGTGGCAGAACTTGGGGTGAATAAGAGAGCCAGAAGCACTATACTATTATAGCAGTTCCAGACCGCTAGATAACAGTAGAGTCAGATTTGACAGCGGATGATCTGCTTCAACTTGAAGCTGATATAAAATTGACTTGATTACACTTGAAGTTGAGAGAGTAGCTACTAGACATTGTTATGGTCCTAATTAGATTTTTAAAAAGAAAAGGACAACAACTGAAAAATGCATAAGCACACACGGAAACTGCAGAAGACTAACTACTAGTCAATCAAACTTCATGAGGGAGTTAAAGATGCATTTAAGCCATCAACAACAAATTGTTTACCTTATCACCAATGAGGACCCCAACAGCATATCCAGAGGTGCAAGTTGGTAATGGCATCCATGATGTAGAAAGCATCTGGAATATGAGAAACAATCAGATTCTGGCTAAAGAAATTAGAACTGAAACTCCTGCTAAGGGAACAAATATCAAGTGCAGAGTTTCCAGAATCTAAATGTCAAAGTTCGCAAAAAACAACCTCATTATCCTACACCTAACAGCAGAGTTACAACCAGGAAACTGGACGATATATATGTATAAAGCGGCGGCCGCAGGCTTTGAAGGTGACAGGCACCACAATTTTAACATCTTCGTGCCATTTAACTAGTTAAAGTTTGACATGCAACTGACTTGCACATACAGACATAATTTGATGAAAAGCCAAACGCCATGGCAACACAAGGTGGATTTTACTTTTTTTTAAAGGGAGAAAAACTGACCTTAGCCGCCAATTGCTAGCAACACTAAGCCTATCTCTAATAATTTTATGCTCAGAAACTAGGTAAAAGGAGAGCATATGTATACATATACGTGTGTGTGCACGCGCGTGTGGTGTAGCTTTTTTATAAACACCTAGACTATTACATCGAGTACGTGCTAACTCCCGCTAACTACCAAAAAATGTACCAGGTAACTCTACCCAGCAAAGGCTCACACAGATGAAAAGAAATTAACTAATTTGTTCTTTGTCTACGTTGCGGTTTAAGAAGAGAACAATATATTATAAAGTCATGCTTCCATACATCTCAAAGATTCTCTTTACATTTTGAGAGGATAAATCAAATGAACCTGCTTTTTTATTGTTGCAGCATGGACAGAGTCTCTGTCAAAATTTTTAGAATCCAAATCTATTGCCAAATCAACCTCCATTTCTGCAGTTGAAGGTCTCAACCTCACCTGAAAATATAAAAAAACGGAATTCAGAACTGATCACTTAAACCCAGCCAGTCCATTCTTATCTTTAACCTCCCATTTTCAATTTACTCTTCGAAGCTACTGATTCATTTGGCATAATAAGCAATGACCAATTTATTCCACCAAATGAAAACATTAAAAACAATTGTGACTCACCTCTTGGCATCTTTCCTCCAATTCATAGGGACGCCATACGGCCCTCAATGGATATTGAAACACATATAACTGACAAACAAAAAGAAAATTATACTCAACAAATTAAAAAAATGCAAAATTCAACAAAAAGACAACACATTTCTTAAATCGAGTAATCGACCTGAGTGCTGGGATCAAAGGAAGGGTTAATACACACATCAATTTCACGAACAACTTCATCATGATCGCTGTCAGTGACTTGTCCTTCATCTTCTCCCAGGTAGTTTTCTGTAGTCTCTCCCCCCAATGGAACGTCGTCATTACCTGTAACCGCTCCGTTTTCGGCTAACGAAACACTCAACTCTTCCTCTTTAGTCAAAATGGCTGAATCAGACTGTGGCAGTGTTTCAATTTTTGGTTTGGTTTCTGGTTGAGGCTTCAATTTAGAACTTTTAGGAGCAAAACGGGATTGCCTGGTCGGAACTTTACTTGGACCGTCGAAGTCCAAATCCATCTCCGCCGTGTACTTCACCGGAAAATTAAGCTTCAATCCGGAGGACGGAGGGAGGGTTTAGGGTTTATTAATTGAGGCAGGAAACATGGAATTATAGTGAACTAGAACCAAATGGAACAAAAATGACTCCTTGTTTTCTCTTTCCCTTTTTGTTCTTCTTTAGTTCTAGTTATTTAATTAGAATTAATTTCATGCTAAATAGAATTATTATTACTCTAAACCAAAAAGGAACTATTCGTACGCTCTGTTTGGATCATTGTTACCCATTGTTTCATAATGTATTGTATTGTATTATACTCTATTATATTGTATTATATGGTAGATACAATGTTTGGTTAGACTGTATTGTTTGTTGTTGTTTAATAACATTTTAATTATTTGGTTTGATTGTATCGTACTGTATTGTAATTTATAAATTTATTAAAATATTCTTAATTTGGAAATATTATGTAAAGATATAACTGGAAAAGGAAATTAAGTAACAATGGGAACACACCAAATCGGTTGTTCCACAAAATAGGGGTTTTCATTGTTACGTAACAACGAAATTTAACAATACAATACAATACATTTTAAGTAATAATCAAAACAAACATTGTAGGTATAGTAACGATACAATACAATAAAATGAGTAACAATGATCCAAACAGAGTGGTAGTGTCCATTTGACACACAAAAAAAATTGAAGCAGGGGCTTTTGAATTCAGGAATAACATAAATAATGCATAGTTTGACTATGAATTTTAATGAATGTGACAGTTACGGGATTTAGAACTTTTAATACTTGAAAGTCATAATTTAGAGAGTAACATGGTAAAATACGAGCTTTTGATTTTTCAGTAGGTTTAAATTTTTTTTAAAATATATGAATATAAAAAAAAATACTTTCTAATCTGTTTTTTCTTTTATTTAGTAGATGTCTTTAATTGAAGTTACAAGATAATATAATCCGTAATTAAAGTGGCAAGATAACATAACCCGTATAGACCCAAGATTACATAACCCGTAATTTACGCATATTAACTCAAGTTTTAGAGTTTGGTCAGGTTAAGATATAATTCATTTGGTGACTTAACCTATTTTGATTCACTAACAAAATATGCCAATTTAATACATCTAGATGTATTTAATAAGTAGTGTATGTTGAAAATCTTAGGAAAAAGGCTCTATCAATTAAACGGTAGGACATTCTCATAACTTGAACGTCCTTGAAAATATTTCAGCCGATGTAGGTGTGTATCCTCACGATTCACCAAACTCTTCTAGTATGAAACTAGGAGAACAGAAACTAACTAATATTATAAGAATATAACCCAGCAGACTGAATTATGACATTCAAGTATTAAGAGAACAATAACTCGCTAAAATCGCCAGGATTATGAAAAATGTATCACTCATCATTTGATCAAAAGCTTCTTGATGCATATGCAAAAGCAGGCAAGTATACCATGGTATTAAGAATTTCCAAATCTCACGCCAGAATTCAAACTTCACTAGTCTAGATAAATGTACCACCACTAACCCCAAATAAGAACCCTGTTTCAATTGTCTTAACAACATCTACGGTACCATACTCAGCATCTCTCATGATGTTTCTATATCTCCAAACATGACTTGCGCAGACTGATTCATCGCAGTGAACCTGTGGACTCCACCAACTTGCATCCTGAAAGTTTTGAAGTCCTAAAAATAACAGAGCTAATGCTTTAGGTGAAACGTGAAATGAAACTTATGACTCTTACCTTGTCGAAAGAGTAAGACAACTCACCACAAAAAAACTCCAATCTATCCATCTAGTATCGATTATAGGCTTTCCCAAAGTCATCACGCCTCTGACGCTGAAAGTCATCGTAACTGTCATGTGGTCTTGATGGATGATAGTTATCCATAGGGTTTGGATACCTTCCCCTTGGTTCCATTGGTATGTTGGGTCCAGAATAATGTGGATTATCTGCAGAGTTCTCATACTCTTGATATCTCTGTTGATTATAACCGCCAAACCCAGAGGCTGGCATTCGTTGTCCTGCCAGCTGTTGCCTCCTTACTGCATCAATTTGAAGAAACTCTTCCCATTGCTTTGCATGTTCAACTCTAAGGATGGCCAATTTCTTCATGTAGTTCTCTCTTACATCTCTGATGGCCTAAAATTGACAAACCAAAACAAATTATCACTAAAGACCTTGCATAAAAACATAACCTGACTGGAATTTAACACATCTGCATGAGGGACTTCAGAGAAGGTCCTTCTTCAAAGCCAAAAACAAGTCTGAAATCTAAAAAAAAAATCCAAATAGAAAAAACAAAAGGAAAGATGAAAGTTAAAAGTAAATCTCATACCTCTCTATGCTTGTGATTTTCTTCATCTTCTTCCTTGTCCCGAATTCTTCCTAGATCTATGGCATCCTTTTGGTATTCCAATTCAACACTCTCTAAGGATTGTGGAACAGAGGGGCGGTCAAAATCACGGTTAGATTTCATGTCAGAATCACGTCTACTCGCATCCCAACCATCAGACCGGGAGACACCCCTGCCCTGACCATGACCATCATATGAATTATACAAGTTACTCATATAAGCAGCACGTGCCGGAGACTTTGACAGGCTTGATCGACCTCTAGCTCCATCATTACCATAAGCTTCATCAAATGAAGAGTGGGTTAAGCACTTCCAGTGAAGAACTCTAACAATGATGGCAGCTTTAACATGGCAAACTATCTTAAATTCTCATAGTGAACCCATCTGAAGCAAACGAGTCTCTACATACTTTCAGTGAAAATATTCATTGGGGGACACAATCCTTTCATTTGAGTCCACCAGGAATGTTACATCAGAATCGAACAGAATGCTTGAAAAGAACTTACCTCTTGCTGCCACAAAAAGAAAAGGAAAGATAAACTAAGTAATGTGCATTACTAAAGCAAATAAATCAACATCAGAACAAGCCTGTGAAGTTCATACAAAACTTAATTGTGAAAGTTACATGTAGAAGAGAAAAATAAGAAACAAAAAGCAGGCTAAAAGTAAAAAGTGTGATCTACTTGTAGAAGAGACAGTGGACTATTTGCTTTCCTACCTTGTGAACTACCCCTTGCAATCTTGTGAAAATCATCATGACCGCGATCATCAACAACCTTCTCTTGTCTTCCGTACCTATGGTGTAACTGTGATGCACTCTGAGGGCTGTGATTGGATCTCTGAGAATCAGAACGTGCCATACGAGCGCTAACAGGACTTCGGCGCTCAGGTGACCTTGATCTGGACACCTGAGAACTAGAAGGACCCTTTTTGTCGGCGTCTTCTTTAATTTTATGTACAGCATCCACTCCTTTTCTTAGGATCAATCTGTCCTTCCCACTGACTATAATAAACTTCTCCTCCATTTTGATTTTGCAGCCAACATCCTTCTCAATTTGATTTATAACTTTCTCGGTGAACAAAGCTTTCACATGGCTTTCCCTTGCAGGCACTCTCTCAAAGAAATCTTGAGACTTGCGACTCGCTCCGAGAGTAGATGGACATCCCTAAACATGGTTTGTTTAGCACACAAAATAAATTTTGACCATTTGCATAAGCTCTTCCATGAGTCTATGGGAAAAAACCTTTGACAGATATGGAGGTACACACCCTTTAGATTTTTTGATACGCAGCCTCTTTTATATTAGTTAAACAGTAATAACATATTCTTGTGCAAGACAAGGTTTGTTAATAAAGCCATCATCTGTTGGCACAAAAGAGAATCGTGGTTGGGCTTGATAGAAATGGCATGCAGAAGGATCATACGCAAAAAACTGCCAGTCAAAGCATGCACACAGCTTAACTTATTTTCTTTAGTTCAGAAGGATCATAAGCAAAAAAATTGCCAGAGTTTAAGCTCTTAGGCGATCGGTTTTAGTTATCAAGTGAGATACTAGTATATGCAAGAAAAGACACTTTTTTGAGAGGTAGATACCAGTATATGCAAGAAAGATATCTCATGGATAGATTTTCAATTTTCATACTTATCCAAGCCAACCCAAAAGAATGATTTAAAAATTCGTTAGTTGGAACTGGAGTGTAATGACCAGTTTATAGTATGCCAGCTGACCCAGTATATCAAGAAACAAAAGTGGATGTTGCTCTACGAACATCTGATAACTGGACAGCAAGGGTAAGATGAAAACAACTGCCTTCACCAGAAAATAAAAGAGAATATTAAGGAGCGAGACTGTGATAACAAAAAAAAAAATGAACTAAAGTTCTCTCACTAATTATTCTCAGGAAAAAAAATCAACATCCTAGAGAGTAAGCATGAGGAACACAGGAAATTATTTATTAAATGGTTGACTAAAAGTAAATATTTTCTGATATAACCCTTGTGATCCTTAAAATATCTCTCCCTCCTCGACACACAGTAGTAACAAGAATAACAATAAGAATCCCAATACAAAGCAGTACCTGAGTAAAGTGGCCCGACTCTCCACATATTTTACAAATCATTTCTTCCTCCTTCCGTTTCTTCCAGTTTCGCTCAGTAGCTTTGGATTTAGCTTCCCAAACCTTTGCTTCCCTGCTAGTAAAATCCGTCGGCACAGCATTGGGGTCGCGGGTATCCTCTTCTTCCTCATCTGAACCAACATGAGGCCTTTTTTCTGTCACAATTTTATCTTGTGCCTTTGTTGTGTTGGATCTAACAGGGCCAGTATATTCCTTGTAAAGATCACTGAAATCATCATCAATATCTGAATCTTGCCTACTAGACATATCAAAGAACACCCTGGTTTGGAAATAGAAAAAAGAACAAGGAAAGACGGAAAACATGTTACTAACATCTAAAAAAATGTTAATAACACAGACAAGAACAAATTACACAAACAGAATTCACTACAAAATACTATGGTAGCAACCTTAAATGTATTTTGTACTATAAGCAGCCTACTTTTTACAGATAAGGTACATCATTGAGAAAAAGGGATTAATCCATATAGAAGATGTACAGAAAAACATCTTAAAGGTTGCAGTTCCAATATAGAGATTTTAGGTAATCACATATTCACTGGGAATGTCCAATAAGCTCCATACGTACATAAAACATATCAAATTCCTGTAGATGTGGCCTACAGAGATTTATTTAGAAAGGCTCTCATATTACTCTCTCCACATGTCCACATGATTTCCTGAGAAGAACATTTTAGGCTTCCGGCATTCCATTTCTTCTACCTCTCAGCTACATGACTATTACATCACCCACAGCCAAGCATAAACCTTAAAAAATCAGAGTGTTGTACATAACATTATATTGGCACTGGGAATATTTGGAAACAGAAACAAAGACAGTAGATCAATCTGTGTTTGCTTTCAAAATTGAGTTTGGACTGCTCACTGCTATTTCAAGGATAACATCAAAGTCTCAATCAAATTGACCTGGTTGAAGTACCTTTCCCTACTCCCCCACTATTGCTATCCCGGCTGAACTAAACCTTTTTTAACAGAAGTAATTTGTATTATTAACAAACCAGCTCTTAAAAAAAGCTGGAATGTAAGTCTACAGTCTACACTAAAAGCTAGTGGTGATAAACAAATGCTCCAGGCCTGAATTAAACTTTCTGTTATTATACTTCATGTTGTGTTATAAAAAATATATATTATAAAGTCTAATAAAAATTGTCATCTGAATTTAATCTAAACTCTAATCACACAGTATCAAATTTATTATTTCCCATCAACAAACCTTCAAGGATTATTTACTACATATCTGTAATTCATAAGCTTTCAGTCACACCACATTATACTTCTTAGCTTCTTCATTTTCTTCTGGCTAGCTACTCAAACATAAAATGGAATACATGATATCCAACCTTTAAAGTTCCGTTAATATAAAAGTTGACAATCTAATTCCTGCACCAAACACTTTAGGCACTACAAGAGAATATTTCAGCTCTATTCTGATCCTTTAGTTATGCATAGATTGAGACATGAATATTTCCTGAATTCTTCGAAAGTCATATTGCTTCTATGCAGATGCATGAAATGCAATTTTAAGCAACTGCCATAAATAAATCAACAGCAGAACAATCAATACCATAAACAGTACAAACAACTATCGTTCAAAGAGAACCAAGGTTCAAATTCTAAAATATACAAACCACAATAGAATGCAACCTTGTGCCGAACAACAAGCATACTATTATCGATTAAATTCCAATACAAACAGCAAAACAGATACAAAATGAGTATGTCAACATTAACAAAATACAAAAAATAACGAAGAAGCAAACTGAAAGAGTACCTGAATTAAGCAGTCAAAATTCACCGATTGATTTGATATGTGTTCGAAAGGAAAAAAGGTTAAGCCCTACTTACCGGAATCGGGAAAGAAGCTAGGTTTTGCTCTCTGTGTATGAAAGCGGCGTTGTTAGGAGGAGATTGTGGGGAAATGAGCAAATTTGTTATTTTTCCGACTGGGTAACACTTGGTTGTATCTCACCGTTCATCTTATTAATCCTACGGTCCTCATTTGTGCTTACTTCTTTTGATATTTTCTTTTTCATCCCATCCTTTTGGGGTTTTATGGATTTGGCCCCCTTACTTCTTTTTTTCTTAAATAGAGGTAGACGTATATGTAGGTTTGTTTAAAATCGAATTGAAGCTAATAGCTCGAATAAAAAAAATATTGAGTTATCGATAATGGGCTATTCATTTTTGAGTTTCAATAACAATTTCGATTTGTTTTACATCCAGTTATCGATTCTCAATGGTTTGAGGATTTTTCTTGACTAACTCAATAGTAAATTAGTAAATTTTATTTATATCATTCCTATATAGGATTTTTGACTTGTGATTTAGATTCATACTTTTATTTCTAACTATCTCGAACTATTTGTTATTTTACAAGGTGTTATGTTTGTTTTTTAGCAAAATGTAATTCATGTGCATAGTTCATCTGAGTAGTCTCCTTATTTCTAAGTGATCTTCAATTTTAAAAGAATGTGTACATTTTTAACCATTAAACTGATAATGATAAAGTGATGTCTTAGTGATTCTATAACGATTTAGAATATCTACAAATCGATAATCAATAAGTTAAATCGATAAACATCAAAATCAAATTGAACCGATTGGTACATATGCCTACATATAAGGATTGTGAATGAACACTACTAGTTCCTTGGTACCCTTCGGGGTGGCCCAATGGTTTGAGCTTGGGACTTCCATGTTGGAGGTCTCAAGTTCGAAACCTCATGCCAGAACAAGGGGTTTGCCTTCTGGGTCGAGCTCGTCGCACCAGGCTTGCCTAGTGCGGGTTACCTCCCTTGTGTGGTTTGCAAGCTATTACATAGGAGCGGGGGTTTTACCCTATGCGCACCCAAAGGGTAGCGATTACGGGTTTCCATTGTCATCAAAAAAAAAAAAACCTACTAGTTCCTTGGTGTTATTTGAATTGTAAATTTGCACATTTTGATAAAAGTTTTTAAGTTATATTAAATTTGTACTCTCTGATTCACATTATTTTATTGTTATTATTAGTTTTATTTATGTATTTCCTTCTTTAAGCTATTTTGAAATGATTTATCTAATTGAGTGGTCTATCGAAACATAACATTTTCACTTATACGAAATAGATATAAAATATAAATACACTTTATTTCATTAAATCTCACATGTCATATTATATTATACTTTATAAACCGTCAAAGTACTATTTGGGCCTAGCTGGAAATTTGAGTAAAAAAAGGATAAATCATCAACTAGAAAAATAGATAGAACATAATTAGTTGTTTTTTTCAGCAGCATATGCATGTAAAAAATTGCTCTTATATATTCATGAAGGAAGTAAGTCATTTAAAGTAAGGTAAAAAATTGTTCCTAAATTATGTTAATGAAATAATTTGTCTTGCATTAATAATTGTGTTCAAATACATTTTATCATTGCTAGTTGATATTAGATATAATTTTAAACTATATCAAATAAAATAGCTTTGTTTTTATTTTTTAACGGTAAAAATTTAGCCCCCAATAAAATCATAGGTCATATAATTAAGGATAGACATTTTCAAACGAAAGACAAATTTAAACTTTTAACATAATTAGCAATTTGACTATCCCCTAATTTTGAATTTTAACCTTTTTTCTTCTTCCTATTTGTCTCTCCTCATCACCATTTTCATCATAAATAACTAGATTTTTACTAAAAAGTTGTTAAAATATAAAAAGTAAATCCGCGACGAATATCAAACTTATCGGGCCCTATCTATTCGGGAAAAAAACCCTACCCTTCGGACTCCCCTAACAAACTTTTCTAATGGAAGACAATATCATTATATATGTATTAAAAAAATTGCCTACTCTTAAAAAATATCATTTTTCAGCGAATAAGTGTTGATCGATACTTTCCAATACATATAATTCTGAAACTGTTTATCATCACCTCCACCACCATTTTGTCTTTTATTTTCTTCTCGCTTTATGTCATTCTACGATTATCTACATTACAAAAACAGAATGTACTAAGCGAGTTGAACATGCAATATAAAATACTATTTTCATTCAAATATAAAGTCACATGATCGAAAAGGGAGAAAATGTATACTCTACAATTTATTTGATATAATTTATATTTTATAATTTTGCCCAAAATCAAACATAAAATCTTCAAAATTTTATAAAATTTACATATATAAAATTAATAAATATCACAATAAATAACAATTTGGATACTTAGAAATCGTTTGATGTAGGGTATAAAGTATAATAATTCCTATAATAGAATGCAGGATTGTTTTATCTCATGTTTGGTTGGAGATATAACTTGAATTATTTATTTCACTATTTCTATCATTGTGATGAAATAATTTATCTCGAAATAACTTATTTTGAAATTAGTTGCTCCCAACCAAACGACCGCTACCTTCTCTGCCAATACAACTCAACAATCTCAAATTCTATATAAACTTCATACACACTACAATCATTTGAGCGCTATCTGTCTTTCCAATATCACAATTTTGCATACAATTTCGCTCCCAATTCAACTCCAACAATGGCGAATTCACAATCTTCTTCTCAAGATATCATCAGCATGGCCAAACTCTCCCGAGCCCACACCACATTCTACAGTATTCCTTTCTACAGAGACCAAATCGAAGTAACAGTTACAAAGAAAGGTTCAGAAGTGGATCGATGGATTCAGCAAACAGTTCAAATTCACCGTTGAAGACTTCGCGAACTCCTCGTCGGTCTCGACGTCGAGTGGCGGGCGACTCGAAACCCCGCCGAAGAAAACCCCCATGTTGCGCTCCTCCAGCTCTGCGTCGGCCTCCGCTGCATCATATTCCAACTAATTCACGCATATTACATCCCGAATTCTCTCTTCTCTTTCCTCGGGAACCCCAATTTCAGCTTTCTGGGTGTGAGTGTTAACGACGATTGTGTGAAATTATACGAGAATTACACGTTGTTTGTGGCGAATCCAGTCGATTTGAACAAGCTGGCGATGGGTGTTTATGAAATTGAAGCGTATGGGAGGATTGGGTTGAAGAGAATGACGCATGAAGTTCTTGGAAAAGTGATGGAAAAGCCGTATCATGTTACGATGAGTGATTGGGATTCAGAGGAATTGGTGTATGAACAAGTTGAATATGCTTGTATTGATGCATTTATGTCTTTTGAGCTTTGGGATGAAGTTGTTCTATGAGTTAAACAATCCCAGGGAGTTGCATTGATTTTTGGTATCTTGTACTATTACGAACATGTATGATAATCTTGAATAGTCTATGATTTTCTTGATACTGGTATGGAATTTGTGTTGATTTTCTGAGCCATTATAACTTCTTTACTGTGTACATGGAGAAAATATTTTTCATAATTTTTTTTTGGATAACATATCACTCAAGAAACCAAGTTTGAAGTTTTCGGGAAGAATTTGAGTTCACGTGAATCTATGCTTTCTTTTTCTTAGGTATACAATCAATATTTTCCTCATAAAATACTTAGAAAAGTGTGTGTGAACCCAAAAGCTCAAGTGAGCTCCTTGGTGCAATGGTCCATGAGTGCACCTAAGTGTTATTTCCTATGTTTCGAACTATTCTTCCATAAATCATTTTTTGAAAAAAATATTATATATCCGTCTACTTTTAATTGTCATAAACAATAGTAACTTTGACTAATATTTTATGATTGTATTTTTTCATCATATTGATATGCAAAAAATTGAAATCTATAGTACTTTTTGTATAGTTTTTGAATATCTAAATTTTTTGTTTAAAATATTGAATTAATAAAATCTAATTTAATTTTGAAAATTAATCAAATTAATTTTCAAAAAATGTAACATAACAATTAAAAATGGACAGATAGATCAGAGGACTGAATTAAAGAAGCCGATAAGATATTGCAAGCCCATGAATTATTTGTATGTCCTTAATGCGTTATCTCTCTCACTACTGTTTCAATTAGTTCTTCGATCTATTTATTTATATATAAGTTTGATTGGAATTTTGACAAAAAAATTGAATCAAATGGATCAATTTTTCATTTTCTGAAAAAATGAAATGGATCAAACCCTTCGATTACATTGAGGGGTCGTGTCATAACCCGAGCCTACACAGTGGACGTGGCAGGCACTCGAAGACCATTGTTGGTTCCCAAGTGAACCCTCATCCTGGCTGACTACAAGTGAAAAACTGATTAAAGTATACAAAGCTTAAAACTGAATAAAATCAATAACTCAAATACAAAGCTTTAACTCAAATGAAAAACTCTGAATAAAATAATATATTCAACTCGCCATAAAATAGGCAACTTAAGTCTTTAAAATATTTAATAAAATAAATGAATAATACAAACTTCTCATCTACACTGACTATCTATGAAGCCTCTAACTGATAAAGATGGAAGCCGGGACAAGACCCACGACATCCTAACTAAACTGAAAAGTAAATGAAATCCTCCGGAAACAAGGAGGCTCACCATAGCTAACTCGAACTCTCAGATGTATTAACAAAGCTCATGTTGATGATTTTGAATACCTATGTCTGCATCATGAGAAGATGCAGGCTAAATGGCTCAGTACGTGGAATGTACGAGCATGTAAGGGAAAGTCTAAAGCATAAACATAAGCTTGAAACTTGATAAAAAGGAAACATACTTGCCTCTTCTCAAACTTACTCAACTCAAGGAATACTCATGGATATGATGCTCAACTCAGAGATTAGATACTCAACTCAAAGATATGATACTCAACTTGAAATACTCAAGGATAATGCAATAGTAAAAGATGCAATATATGGAAAGCTTATAAAACAGTAAAAGCAACTTAGTTCGTTAAAGAAAATGCAATAACAAACTCAATTTTACTTATATAATAAAGTAATATAGTTTCTGTGGGAGATCCTCTAACCGACAACCATCACTATGAGCCTAAGTGGTGATACAACGTCTTGCCCACACAGCCAGAATTGTCTTATACTTTGCCGTCATATAGAACACTTAACTTAGTGGATCCACTAGTCTATGCTAAAAGCATCTTAAGGAGTCATCTAAAAAGTATGATCATTTACTACCCATGATAGCTACATGGTTTATGGAGACTTGAGTTAATATAAACTCGCATCCCCATATCGGTGCTCAATACTACTCCCAAAATATACTTAGCTCATATGTTTATAAAAACAAAACTATTTCTTTGAATTGAGATAATTATTCAAAACTTAGCTTAAAAGCTCTCTTGGAATCGATGTTCCCTTTTCTTGCTCAAATGTGAAAATATTTATAAACTCTTTAGGAATACTTAGTTCCCTTATAGCTTTTTGAGAAATTGACTCAACTATTTACTCATTGCTTAACTTGAAATTTTCAGTCTTAAAACGAAGTTAAAACATTTATAAAAGACTTTACTCTTACTTTTTACTTAACTTCAAAGCTTAAGTCTTAAAACAAAGTTTAAACATTTATAAAAGACTTCTTAAAATATGGTTCATGCCGAATTATGGACATGAACGACTCAATGCAAGGTTTTCAATAACCATATATAGAACTCGATACTTGGAACTCAAGAACTTCAATAATACTACTTACTTCAAGAATGCTCAACTCAGAGGGTTCATGCAGAATTATGGACATGAATAACCCAACTCAAGGACTTCATGGGTAGCATGTAATAGTCCAATGATTAGGAATGTAATCTCAAATGGGTTAGAAACTCAATACTTAAGACTTAGGACATGAAAATATTACTTCTCTCATAGATACTCAACTTTTGGAGTTTATGCGGAATTTATGGGCATGAACGACTTGACTTGTAGGTCTACATAACATTATGGAACTCATGTATACAACTCTTCTCTTTCTCTTGCTTACTTCCTCAAAACTTAACTCAAATCGATGATGGATCTCAAAGGATTCACAATTGAACTCAAACGCTTTCTTAAACTTTACTTTTAACTCTCTCTTGAATGTGAATTATGAATTCAAGAGTTATGGTTTATGATATGAAGGATCTCATGAATGACAAAGTAGATTCATGAATAAATTCTCCTCATTCTCATACTCACTTGCTCGAGTCTTGAAACAAGTTACTAGAAGTTGTAGAAGACTCCTCAAAAGAACTCGAAAGGACTTTCTTAGAATGTTCGAAAGAATTCTCAAAACTTAACTCTTAACTCTACCTTGAATTTGAATTATGAATTCAAGGTTATGATCATGTTAGGAATGATTTTAGGTGTTTAGAAGTAGCTTAGAGTAGTTAGATTCGAAAATGAGTGAAGGTGCACTTTAAACGAACTCAAACGGGGAAACCGACGACAAACTGGATTTGCCAGGCGACCCTGGCGCTATGGGTGGCGCGGGGCGCCAGCCCCTAAACTTCAGAAGTGGGTTTGGGGCGCTCTGGCAGGCGCATCGCGCCAGGTCCCCAACCCAAAAAATTCAGCAAGTTTCTTTTCTCGTTTTCTCACCCTATTTCGCCTAGAATCGAATGGTTTCTTCCCCAATCACTTAGAATTGATTACTTAACATAAGTACACTCTAATATACTCAATACATCCATTAAAACACTCACTTTGATATCAAGAAATCATCCAAAACCCAATACAATAAGATTTAGAATGAACTTCAAGAACACCTATCAAGAACTCAAATCTTTCAACTTCAAGAATGAAATTTGCGTTGAAAATAACATGTTTGGCATGTGGGTGAACAAACTCAACACTATGGAAGCTTACATACCTCTTAGAAATCAAACTCATGGCGAAAATCCGCTACAACACGCAAGAATCTCGACGAACGCTTGATCCTCTCTTCTTTTCTCCTCTTCTCTCTTCTTTTCTCTTCTTGAACTCTCAACTAAAACCCCAAGCTAATTTTAAGATTATAAAACTGAACCCAATAGGATTAGACCCTTAAAATATAACTAAAAACGAATTAAATCTGATTGGGTAAGGAAAAGACCAAAATACCCCTCTCTATTTTCGGCTAACTTACCTTAACTGGACAACCTATCTTCAAAAGGCCATATCTCACTCATCCGACCTCGAAACTTATCAAACTCGGTGGCGTTGGGAAGATAATTCAAAGATATTTCCTACGGTATCTGGTAGAACACATAACTCATCATGAGCTAGGAGTTATGATCGTTTGAAGTCAACCCAAAACTCATACTTAGCTTAACTTGCAAAATTTCAGATTTTGCTATTTCTAATTTAATTCTTTTTGGAACTCAAGGTGCTACATCTAGTGACCTTAACACTTAAGAAATTTTAATTCCTCGGTAAAATCCTACTCACAACAAAGAACGGTTCGAGTCTTAGTTCGAAATTTTTTTCTGGGGTGTTACAGGTCGTTTGGTAGAATGTATAAAAATAATGCAAAATAGGGTGCATTAGTAGTGCTTGCATTAGTAGTGCTTGCATTAGTAATGCCTGCATTAGTTATGCAAGTATTATTTCTTATACATTGTTTGGTTTGATGTATTAGAAATGACAAATCTTGCATAATTTCTATTAAAAAAATATATGTTTACAAAAATACCCTTCACACTTTATTTATTTGTACACTTCCTTTGCAACAAAGTTATTTGCTAAAACATCAAAAAATATTTCTTTGCTAAACATCATTAACTCTTTATTCTTTTTTTCTTTTCTTTAAAAAAAATAATATTAAATAGTTATACTATTGCCTCAAAATATTTTTGTGAAAAATTGGTAAAGAATTTTTTTTGTCTACATTGAAAACAAAGCATTTAGGTTGTCATCAAATACTAATAAAATACAGGAAAGTAATGCAATCAACTCAAGAAAAAATTTACTTGTTCACATCTAATTATTACTTGGCTATTAAGATAAATCAACTAAGATCAGATTCTTTTACAACAAAAAATTCTACCTTCATTTTTTTAATCATATTTTAAGGATGAATTTATGTACTACTAATTAAGAAAAGTAGAACGGATGTGAAAAAAGAATAAGTTTTGTTTTTTTGAGTTAATAAGTTGGGGTGAGACAGTGGGCTGCTTAAAATTTATCGTCACAATAATAAAATATTTGATTAAATTATATTGAAATTCGAAAAAAAAAGATACTTAAGAGGCCATAAAGCCTATTAAGACACCAATAAATTAAAAGACACTAAAAAGCAAATCAACATAAAATAAAAACTTATGACAACAAAGAAAATGAAAAGATTTTAAGGATAGTTTTGTAATTATTTAATCTAATGCAAGTGTTAAAATGCTATGTATTACTAATACCTAAAATTTCTTGCATTAGTTATACATGACATGAAAAAGTGTACCAAACAAAGTATTGTTAATATACACATCTAATGCATACATTATATTTCTTAATACACTCTACCAAACGATCCCTAGGGGTCGTTTGGTTTGAAAATGAGTTATGATGGGATAAGTTATGTTGGGACAAGTTATGTTGGGATTAGTTATGATGGGATAAGTTGTGTTGGGATTATTTTTTATTGAGTGTTTGGTTTGTTGTATTCAAATAATAAAATTTAAGAACAATTTATTTGTTTACAAAAATGTCCTTCATTAATGTAAAAAGTGATATAACAAAAGGGTTGAAAGTGACATTTTTGTCATTTACCTATTTTATCCCGGGATTACTCTACCACCCAAGGAGAGGCAAAACTTATCCCGGTACTAATTATTAATCCCGGGATAAGTTATCCCGAACTTGCCAACCAAACAACAAAATAAGCGGTACTATAATTTAATCCCGGGACTATTTGGTATTATCCCTCACACCAAACGACCCCTAAAAGTATTTGTAATGATTGAGCTTAGTATTTGAGCACAAAAAGATGGATCGAACTCTTTTTTTTTAGGGGAGCAAACGGATTGATGAAAGTTGGTACACTTTAGCAAATTTAAATGACTAAATATTTGAAATTGTTCTTTCGTGAGCCCAAGTAGAAAATCCGAAATGAACACCGGAGGTTGAAGTGTTAAACCCTAAACCCTAATTCTCTCGCCGGCGAGTAAATTGACATTGCAAATCACTCGCACAGTAGGTCTGTTTTCTTCTGAATTCTGATTGTTTATCATTTTTTAATTACCGTATTTCCTTGATAAGCCTAAGTTCTTTCATTCAGTTCAATTTTGTAGCATGTATTTGTGCATTAACAACTCTGATTGGTGCTGGGTTAGTGAAGAAATGAAAGTTTATTTGGTGCTTAAAAGGATAAAGTCATGTTTTTATGCTAACAATGGCGAAATGACAATAAACCAGAAAAATGTGGAAATTTGCAGCTTTTATGGAAGAGAAATGATTAGAATTTTAATAAATACAACAGAGTTTGCTTTTTGTGCTGAAGCTGGGGAATCATTGGGCAATGTGTAGCTGGAATTGAGAAAGAGTAGTTAAGGTCATGAATGTAGTATTAAAAATCTAAATTGAAAGAGGTGTATATAAGGTCTGAAAGTACATTTACTATTATTCTAGGTCACTGATTTAGACTATATGGTGAAGTATTATGAGGTCTCAGGTTCAAATTCCAGCTCTAGTAGAAGCAAATAACACTAAGTGATGGACAGAGTTTCTAGGTACACGTGCTGGTGGGAAATAACTTGTACCTGGTGGAATTGTCGAGGTGTAAGCAAGTTGACCCGTATAAAAAAAGAAAAGTGTGGTGAAGTACATTTGATGTCTAATTTGTTGTTACAATGATTTTAAGATTCAAAAATTTCTTAAAATAATGTGTTATAGATGTGCCTTGTTTTTCTTTTTTTCTTTTTATGGCTGTCTCATGTCCGATCTTCTTTCAAAGCAGGCAATACAAAATGTGTCTTTGCTAATAATAGAAATGTTGCTCCGTTTGGTTCGGAGATCTTATGTCGTTGTTCGTCCTTTATCGACTGAAGCTGCGACAACAGTGAAGTCCACAAGATCAGGAGGTGGAAGTAGCATTACCACTAGTTTAGAAGGTGGCACTAGTACTGCCACAAGTACTCGTGGCAGAGACACGCTAAGGAGGAGGCTTTTGAGCTTGATCTATGCAAAACGTAGTGCTGTCATTGCTATAAGCAAGTGGAAGGAAGAGGGGCACCCTGTCCGCAAGTATGAGCTCAATCGCATCGTGCGGGAGTTACGAAAACACAAACGATATAAACATGCCCTTGAGGTTTCTGTCTCTTCTCATTAACTGTTTCATGATTTACTTTGAATCATTTCTTTCTTAGGCTTATAATGGTAGTGTATTGCAGCACTGTGGAATACTTTTTCTTCAACTGTTTTCTACCTAACTTCTATAATTTTCCATGAAAATTACAAATGATGGATGGGCTAGGGTAGGAACTGTAAATTATCCATTTCTTTTGTTGAATATTCAAGTGAATTATTCTATGTGGTTAAATTGCTGAATACGAAGTCATTGTACACGATGCCACCTTAGATTCTGAACAAGGGAGTTACCAATCCCAGAAACGGTGTCATATGATTGAGAAGGTAACTGCTTTTTATAGTATCCCCAGTTGCTACAGGGTTTCCTCCCCTAGAGAAGGAATTGCTAGAGTCTTCAAGCCTCTTGGAATTCCTTAGATTATTGCTAATACGAACTATGACCACTAACCGTTATGAGCGGAATGCATGTTGTAAAAGCTTAATACAAATATGCATTTTATTTTTCTACTGTTTGTTCTAGTTTTGTTAAAATCAATTATTGTCCTTGCTCTTGATTTAAGTGTCTCATAGTTTCTAAAAATCCCTTGTGAGAAAATCATAGTTTTCTGAAAAGCAAGGTGACATGCCACTTTTAATAGCATTGAAATCTGCAATGTTAATGGGGTTATGTTTACAGGTTTGTGAATGGATGAGGGTACAAGATGATATCCAACTATTATCTGGTGACTATGCAGTTCATTTGGACTTGATTGCAAAAGTCCGTGGTATGAACAGTGCGGAGAAGTTTTTTGAAGACCTACCTGATAAACTGAAGGTCCAGACCACCTGTACTGCCCTTCTCCACACCTATGTCCAGCATAAGGACACTGCTAAAGCTGAGTCTTTGATGGAAAAAATGTCCGAATGTGGTTTCTTGAAGTACCCTCTTCCTTATAATCATATGCTTACCTTGTACATATCCCAAGGGCAACTAGAGAAAGTTCCAGACCTGATTCAGGAATTGAAGAAAAATACCTCTCCTGATATTGTCACATATAATCTGGAGTAGACAGTTTTTGCATCACAGAATAATATTGAAGCTGCAGAGAAAGCGTTACTTGAACTAAAGAAGGCAAAATTGGACCCTGACTGGATAACATTTAGCACATTAACCAACATCTACATTAAAAGCTCACTTCAGGATAAGGCAAATTCAACTTTGCGAGAAATGGAGAAAAAGATTTCCAGGAAGGCTCGAACTGCATATGCTTCTCTCATCAGTTTGCATACAAATCTACAGAACAAGGATGAAGTTTTCCGAATATGGAAGGAGATGAAGTCAATCTTCCGTAAAGTGAATGATACAGAATATAGTTGTATTATATCGTCGTTACTGAAGCTGGATGAATTTGGAGAAGCAATGAATCTGTTCACTGAATGGGAAGCTGTTTCTGTGACCAAGGATACTAGGATTGCAAATTTAATTCTTGCTGCTTACATTAACAAAAATGAGATGGAAAAGGCTGTCGATTTTCACAACAGAATGATGCAGAAAGGCATATCTCCTAGCTGCACCACTTGGGAGCTTCTTACGCGGGGTTATTTGAAGCAAAAGGAAATGGATAAAGTTCTCGAATTTTTCAAAAAAACTGTTACAAGTGTTTCAAAATGGGATCCAGATGCAAAGATGGTTCGAGAGATGTATCATGTAGTTGAAGAGCTGGGCGACATTCAGGTGGCAGAACAATTGCTAGTTACCCTTCGACACGCTAAGTATGTGAATACAGGGATATATAATGCACTTCTCCGAACTTATGTGAATGCGGGTAAGATGCCAATGATCGTTGCAGAGAGGATGAAAAAGGATAACGTGGTGATGGATGAGGAAACTCAAAAGTTAATTGGAATAACTAGCAAGATGACTGTAACTGAGGTTCCAAATGGAGTTGCTTAAGAATAAGGCTGGACTTTCAACTTTGTAAAATATGCGGTTCTATGCACAAGAACTTGTATCCAAAGCATCTACTTGTAGCAAGATTGATGATCCATTGAATACCAATTTTCTCTCTTTAAATTTTTTGATTTGATTTCGTCTCACTCGAAACAATGGCAGAACATGCAGATTCTAATTTCTCTGGTAAATGAAGATGTACAAGCGTTCTTGTTTTTGCCATGAGAATCGTTCATTATTTGTTCATATTTCATTCTCAAACTCCATCTTGAATCAGTGTGGCTTGTAGAATAGAATAAGTGCCCAGCTGATATAATAAAACATGATAAAGAATTCCTCAAAACATTCCTGTTTGAGCTATGAAAACTATCACGCACTCGACTTCCTAAAAAAACGGTGTAAAATTTCTTCCATCACTGAGATATTAAGGTTGGAATTTACAAAAATAACAAACTCATTACATGAACAAGTAATATATTTTCAAAGGAAAAAAAAATCCACCACACAACGGGAGCTAGTAAACAGGAGAGGACAGACTGTTGCAAACTAAGAGATGATCCCGCAAAATGCAGGACTCCTGATAGTAAAAGCATCTCCTCTTGGTGTTTAAGCTATAAAGTTGAAGAAGTTCTAGATTTTCTCATGTTTTCATCTTGAGAGGCTGTAGGTGGTAATGTGGAAGATGAGATCGCAGCATGGTAAGACGAAGATGCTAGCTGTGCAAATGCTGGAACAGCACCACCTGCAAGGTTTCAACCATGGAAAAGAATGTTAAATGGAAAAAACTAAGGGAATACATACAAGATTTACTCATGTCAGGAGCATACAATCTAGAAACAATAATAGGTAAAACAAAAAGCAAGTTATTTTACAGAGTAGACGGAGGTAAACGCTTGGAAGAAGTAAAGTTCAAACCTGCTAGCCCTGCACATGCAGATGAGAAAACAATCACAGGAGGAGCCTGCATAAACCCAACACAGAGAATTACAAAAACAACATTTAAACCGTCTGTGAAAAAAGCTACTGAACAAAAATAAAACCATTCAAGGAAAAAGAGCACTAGAAACAACCAGAGAATAGGAGTACAACAACAACATACCTACCCACTGTAATCCCACAAGTTGTGATACTTTTGTCATGTATGTAGATATGCTTTACTATTGCCTAAATTATTTATGACTCGGAGGTAGTGCTGACAATATATCGAATTTATAAGATGGAAGCCTAGTGCATTTGAATTTGTAGTTCCAATGTATGCTAGCATCTATAAGCTAAATTGAGAATTCATTACAACTAAGCCTCCTTGTACAGTATACCCTTTGTATCTCACAATATTAAGGAAATAGAAAAAAAAGAAAAGAATAATAACTTACACCAACAAGGAAATGCAACCACATCGGTCCTTTAACCCACCTTCTAACAATCGGCATCACTGCAAGTAGGAATTTGAGGAATAAGATAGAGACAAGACATGTTGGTTAACATTAATATGACGCAATTTCACATCAACGCGGATACCAGGTCAATTAAAAAAACATTTATGCACAGTATTTGTACATAAATGAATAATCTCAGATTTGACATGTTGATTAAAAAAACAAATTCCGCCATATAAAGTCGGAAAAAGATAGTATTTAGGCTCCAGTAGAGATATGAACTTGATTAAAAAGGCTCAATGACTCGAGAGATGCTTCCATGACATGCATACATTATCCTCTGACTACTATAGAAACCAGAAATGCATCTTCTGTGAAGTCAGAAGAATGATTTACATAGAAACAGCATACTACCAAAGATCTTTGCTCATCTTTTACACATTTTTAGTGCATGTGGTGTTCGTCAGAAATCCTTTGATAAGTACATTGTAAGCACTAAACAGTACTTAACTACTAATAAGAAGATTACCAACAGTAAAAAAAATTTTTAACAGCAAACGTTCAACTAAATTGTTAAGAGTTCGACGGTTCCTTTCCTTTTCTTCTGTGATAGGCAAGATTTATGCGATACTTGATTTTATAACTGATTAAATCATGATAAACGGTCAATGATTAGAAAGTTGCCACAGCCTAGGAGGGAGTTATATGAAGCTAAAAAATGTGAGCTTCTTTAAATACTCTTCTTAAAGAAGAACACCAGCAGGAGAATGTCGAGATCCCATCAATTTGCAGTTTCTCAATAAGGAAAAATTGATGTTAATTAGCCTCAAATCACATAAGATGTCCAACCAGATGCAAAATTAAAGTCCAAACCTTTGTAAATGGAGCTTATGAGATGCCAAAGGCAATTTCTATAAAAAGAGAGAGCAGAACATGGAATTTTCCAGTTTCTTGGATTATCATTAAAGGAATAAGACATTCCATGTTCCTCCCAAACTAAGAATAAGGATTTCCTTTGAAATGTAATTATAATTAGTCAAACTCTGAAATCCCAGAAATTTGAGGCATATTCCTCAAAAGGTAAGGAGACATTTGAAACTTAGATTGAACGTTTAAGTGACCCAGGAATTTCTGAACATTGTAAAGAAAACAAATATAGAAGCAAATAAGGACATTCCAGATATACAAAAATAAAGTTCCAGAACCAAAATTAAATCTTTGGCATCTTCAATTAGATAATATAGGTAAACCAAACGGCATGTTGTAATTATATTATTGTCGAGCCCTAAGAGAGAAATGTTTTAGGTGATAGAACCAGTGAGTGAATAATGTAGAAATTCTTCCCATTTTATTTTCATAGAGTTACTTTCATCATGTTACAACATGGTTGGGTTGCTATATGAAGAAGATTATACAACAAGTCAACAACTACATATTCATTCAAACTAATTGAAGTGGGCTATAAGAATCACCAATATACGTTTTGCTACATATAAAGCAAATTATAATCAACACACAATATTTCACCTCCGAAAGGGGGTATAAATACATAGAACATGTTAGAAGCAAGGATACATATACAAAAAGAAACTAAGGAAGATGGCCAAAATACTGCTATGTACCATGGTTGAAGCCATAAAATGCACTTGTAGTACCACCAACTGCAGAACCAATCTGAAATATCAGGGAAGTAGTTAAGTAAAAGGGTGGGGGTGGAGGTGGGGGAGATGAATTAGGACAAGCAGATTTAGTAACAAATCAAAATGTAATAAAATACAAACCGCTAAGGCAAAATTTTTAAAACTGTTCCAATTTATGCTATAGATTTTCTACTGGCGATTTCATCAAACACTTTTTAAATGGGGGTGGGATTCAGATAACATTTAACACATCTCTAAAATTGTTGGTATTTTTATTTTATGTAACTGTCATAAGTTTCAACATTCAAGAATTAAAATTTATTTAACAATTCAACTTCAAATACCAATGTTCCCACTATAACCAATTTTTAAAGTATGAATTCTTCAAATTTTCTTTTACTGCTAATGCTTTACACTATGCATATGCAATTGAATTTGTCAAATCCAGTGGTCTACTCAAATTGTGCACCATAAAATAAAGAGAGAACCGGATTTTATCATTCAAGAAATGGAAAAACAAAGTATTGTCAATGTAAATCATTGATATCGAACCATAGAAAAGCTATCCCGGATTAGAGGCGGAACTGTCCACTCACTTGTCTCCTGCAATGGAATGAGAGAATTACTCATACATATAACATTGTATTAACACTCAGAAATACGATGAAAAAACACACAAATTTTTTTAAAAAAAAAAGTACAAGAATCAGTTGTTTACCATCTCCTTAGAAAGAGGACCGGTGCAATGTGGACATCTCATATTACTAAAACTATTTTTGTTCATTTTGTTATAAGATTCTTTGTCTCTTCTAGAAGTTGGTGCATTTGTCATCACCAATTCTACAGAATCTCTGCACACAGGTTCGATTAGAATGAAAGTAGCACAAATATCATATTAAAAGATAGCAAGTAAAGAAATAGTGCACAGGTTCGGTTATAATGAAGGTAACACAAACACTTAAGCAGAATTAAATGCTTAAAATGTTAGTCTCAGTCCTTTAGAATAACACCATGATGCTTAATATTGGTGCTATTCCAGTTGAGTATATTTGTTACTATTTGTACTTTAGACTCCGAAATAAAATTAACGTAATTAGACCTTGACCTATAAGCAAACGGGTTTGGCGTTACATCACAATGTAGCTATATATTCCCAACCCTCTTGATATCACGACCCGAATTAGGTCCGTTCCCAAAGAAAGCCTTAACATAAATCTATAGAAAATCGGGTAGAGTTTCCTTTGTTTTTAGGCCTATCCTGAATTTTTCCTGTCTCAGAAACTCACAACACAACCAATAGCAACTATAAGCCACAACATAGTATCCTTCAATGATCTAATTGTCACACCATAAACCCAATTCATCTCCAAATTACAAAAACAAGTTCCAACTAGTCACTTGACTACAATACGAAGGGCTAATCATGAATCAAATAAAAGGAATGACAAATGGAGCGACTCTAAGAGTTTTTAAAGAAACTAAATAAACCATAATAAATCAATAGTTCTCTTGCCACGCGAAGCAATGCAAGGCTCACCAGATGCTACCAAATCACACTTTCTAGTTAATGAAATCCTCTTCAATACCACCTGAGTTCTCTGTAAAAACAATTAGCGAGGAGTGAGACGCTAGCTCAGTGAGTAATAACACTTAACCACAAACGTTTTAGTGAGGGACAAGTCAAAAAACATGCTAGTATGATCGTCAAAACGATAAAATCACTGCCTTTTTCAGATACGGTAACAATACTCAATCTTATGTGCCTCATATAAGCAAAATCAATGTAAATACTCAATAGTAAACTCAGAAAAACATTTTCATATCAAATCTTATAGCTGGGAGGTTTCCGAGGATGAATCATGTAATCAATGTGGCCTTCTCTTTAAGAAGTAACCAATAACAGTGAACTCCTCATAAAAGAGTTAAATATACATATCAGTAGATCCCTACTCGAGGGATATCAGTAATAGTATACTAGTTGTACCTTCCCACTAGCAAGGGCTTTATCAATAATCAATAACTACAAGGTGCACCAGGTCTAACGTACCCATCGTTAGCTACGAGATTCATCAAGGTCTACTCCCATTTATATTTTTCTTGTAATTCAATAGAAGCATTTCAAAATTGAACAGAGCATTTAAATCTTATCAAATCATATCATTTCAAAGTTTAACAATCACCTGTCAAAATACTATTTCTCAGATAAGTGTAAAACATTTTCAATAACAGTAATCATATCTTGTAAGAATGAGATCATCTCAAATAATCTTTTCAGTATCATTTCCACTAAAAGACTTGTCCCACATGCAAGTTCAAAACAATCGATAACGCATTTACTTTAAAAACCATGTAAAAATCATGAAATTTGTGAAATACAAATTGTGGTAAGATTACTACTCACAGTACTCATGTCGAAATACCAAGCTCGTCACTCTAGTAATCCGTACGAATTCCTTTAGTCAATCTATAAACACATTCATATCAATTTCGAGTTAATCTCCTTGTTAAGGCTAATTCATAAACTAAGATAAAGATTTTTAACCCTTTTTGGATCTTCTTGTCCATCAAATTGCTAAATTATAATTATCCTAGGTCATAAGTAATTTTATTGATGCACGATCACCTAACTTCAGCCAATTTACATAACTTGTTCATCTACTTCTGTCTCAAATTACAACTTACTGTCTAACTCGTTGTCTCTGGTAATAAAACTTCAGCATCCGAAATATATTATATAGACTAAGAATTTCTCATGGCAAAGCTACTAAGGATCATGGCAAGGCTCTTAAGGATCAAGGTGAAGGTGTAAAGGAATACGATTTACCTCAACCTGTTTAAATTTGTTGAATCCTTCTCTTCTTTCTGCGTATACCCCCTTGCTTCGCACTGCCTCTCTTTCTTCTCTATCTATTCAAATCGCTTTCTTCCTTTATTATTGTTGTACGCTGATTTCCCAATCCCTACTCCCTGCTCTCTTTCTTTCTTTTTTTTTCGTTAATTTGCTGCAGCCCTTCGCTGCTTTGGGCCTTTAGCCCACTATTCTTTTTTTTCTTTTAAACAAACCAACAATCTGGCCTCTCCTTTTTAAAAACAAAATCAACAGACAAAAATGACCTTACTCAATGTAGGGTATTACACTTGATCTGTCAGGAGTCAAGGCGGTAAGTGTTATGAACCTGCCTCGGCCCAAGGCCACACAACTAGTTATTGGGCCGAAAAGAAGCAACAAAATTGGAAGGCCTTAAGTATGGAGCACCATCTTTCATAAATGAGCATGCAAGGGACTTACATCAGCATCCTTATGTATCCAGCATATCCAACTTTTAATCCCCATTAGTTAAGAGTGTTAGCAATTAAAAAATCCAACTTTTTAAAATCCCCATTAGTTATAGTGTTTTTTTTAATAGTGTCTTAGCAATTAAAATATCTAACTATTATTACTATCTCTATGGCAGACACATAACTTGTTGATTCTGATGTTTCAACGGTGTGTCATAACACATGCCATCCAAAACATGGACAATTGGTAAAAAAGGAAAGTTGGGATCATTTGCCTAATCTACTCAACAAAGTATTTTATCATAACTGTAAAAATGGGAGGAAAGTACTCTAGGTTGTGACATAGAAATATCCAAGCACCTTGTATGATTCATGTCCAACCTTAAATACTATGCAGAGAACTTCATTCTCCTCAATAATTAAACACTACTTCCCCATGAGAGACAAAAAACACTAGGTGATTATTCTCATCTGTCCAGTCCCAGCCTTGGTGGATTGTTGTTGGGAGGTAATAGGTATCTCGTAAAATTAATCGAGGTGCACACAAGCCAGCCAGGACACCACAATTATCAAACAAACAAAAAAAAAACTTTACACTACTTGAACCTCAACTAAATAGATGGACACAGAGCTGCGACATAACTAATTTAGAAACCCAGGTAATTGAAGATCAAAAATAAGCTTACCGAGACCAAACACAACGCCGCCGGGAACTCAGAAAGAGAGACAACTCAAATCATATACGTTAAGAGCTGACAGCTCAGATTTTCCAATTCGGAGAATTATAGTGATTTTAGGTTTAGAGAGTTCTGGGGGGGGGGGCGTGAAGAAAGAAGGAGAAGAATAAAAGGAAAAAAATTTTGTTTTACAATAACAAGTAAAAGTAAATTGCAGCGAAAAAAATAAAATAAAAGTGCCATCAGTAATTTTTGTATTTTTTTTGACAACAATAAAAAGGTTATACCCCCTCATTTCTATTTATATATTATACTAGTAAAGAAAGCCCGGGCGCTGCCCGGGCCCAACATTAATAAAGTTATATTGTTACTCTCTCCGTCCCATATTAGATGAGAATCTTACTAAAAAAAAAAATTTCATATTATTTGAGCACTTATTAAATTAGGATAGAATTAATTAATTCTTTTCCATTTTACCCTACAATTAATATGACCATTCCTATATCGTATGTGTATTTTTTGTAACTCATTTCAATGTGCATTGATATAAACAAAGGGTAAAATGGTGAAGTCTTCCAATGTATTAATGATTTCTTAATCACCGTGTAAAGTTGGAAGTGCCCATCTAATATGGGACGGAGAGAGTATAGTTTATGTATTGTTATAAAATTAGTAAAGATTGTTATAATATATTTTGCTCATAAGTGAGCTAATATAAAAACTTATTTGTCATTTGTCTTTTTAATTTCAATTTCAAATAGCAAATAAATGTACCGATAAGATTGAGGGTAGAAATGAAACATATCTTTCTAAATTTAAGTAAAAATCAACAGAGTAGAAGTAACATTAGGGTTATCGATAGGACGATTCATTCGGTTATTTTTAAAAAAAATTATATCATTCAATTTTTCGGCTATTTTATAATGCATAACCAAAATTAAAATTTTAAAATCATCCCAATCCTAATTTATGTGACACAAGCAGTACAAAAATTAGTCTTTTTTTTGTTGTCTTGTAGATATTTTAAGTTATTATTTATTGTAAATTATAGTACTTTTTATTAAAGTTTTTAATAACATATGTTACTTTTTATGTTTGAGAGTTAAACCAATTTTTTTTTTATATGTGTTTTGTCCTTTTCCATTTTCAAAAACTAATACTCTGTCCATTTCATTTTATATGTCATTTCTTTTTATAAATATATTGGTTATTCCCTCTTCTTATATCATATATTATGAAATTTGAGAAGTTATTGAAATTTTTATATGATTCTAAAAATATTTTAAATTGTTAGCTATTGTGATTTGTAGTACCTTTTTTTTACAGAATTTTGAAAATAATATTTATTACTCTCTTTGTTCTAATTTATGTGGCACATGCAAAATTTCAAATATTAACCATTTTTTATATGTCTCTTTACTATATTAAGTTGTTAATTATTGTATTTTATAGTACATTTTGAACTTAATTTTTAAAGAATATATGTTATTTTCCATGTCCCAATTTATGTGGCATTAATTGATAGATTTGTTGGAGTCGAGAGAATTTTTTTGTTAATTATTGTAATTTATAGTTTTTTTTTCGTCAATTTGAAACAATATATGTTCTTAATTGATAGATTTTTTGGAGCCGACAATTTTTTTTTTAATTATTGTAATTTATAGTTTATTTTTCGTCAATTTCAAACAATATATGTTTATCATATAATCCATTTTATGTGGTAGCAATAGAATTTAGAGAGTCAATTAAATTTGTTATATAACTTTCAAAAATTTAAGCTATTAATTATTGTAATGTATAGTATTACTTAGATTATTTTTGAATATAAATGTTACCTTTTTTATCCTAATTTATATGGCATTGATAGAATTGAAAGTGTCAAATAATTGTTAATTATTGTAATATGATATGTAGTACTTTTTATGTAATTTTTACTATTTTTAAGCATACTAAGTATAGTATTACTTATATTATTTTTAAATATATTTAAATCTACTACTTATATATATTTTTTTTAGTAGATAAGTGTGAATGTGAGGGTATTTTTAAATACCCAAAATACCCTCACTTTCACACTTATCTAGTACTTATATTATACATTATATATATTATATAGTAATTTTTTTTTAGTAGATAAGTGTGAATGTGAGAGTATTTTTAAATACCCAAAATACCCTCACATTCACACTTATGTTCAACCCTCTCCTTTTTTTTGGTGCCACGTGTCGAAAGAGGAGTGAATTTATTCACTCTTCTTATATAGTAATAGATATCACTAATTTAGATTTATGTTTCTTAAGAAACTAGGTAAATTTTAATATTATATTCTTATTTCTTGTTTAGTGATTTCTTGAAATCAAGCTTTTAATAAATTAATCACTTAATTTTTATGTGTTAATCAAATTCATACTTTCAAGAAAAAATAATGTTATTTATGAATTGATTTTGTAAAATTAAAAATATTAAGAATCATCTAATTATTTTTTTTAAGTAAGCGCGATATATAATAAATAATAGATGTTGTGTGCCCGTGCAAGGCACGGGCCCGTGTCCTACTTCTTTTAGCCGTTAGAATTTCTCATGAAGATTCTTCTTCAAAAAAATCACTTAGAAAATAAAGTAACAAGTCAAATGAACCATGCATATGCGTTGACGTAATGCAAACCACTTTACAACATAACTAAGAGTTTGAGACACTGAGAAGTCAAAGTGTAAAATTAAATCTAAGAAACCATGCATATGAGTTGACGTAATGCATCTAGCTAAGAAGCAAACACATACACTTTACAACATAACTAAGAGTTTGAGACACTGAGAAGTCAAAGTGTAAAATTGAATCTAAGTGTCTTATAGATTTAACATTTCCAGTTCATTTAATACAATCTTGCTTCTAAAATATTTCTTTTTCTAGGCTAGCACCAAGGTGTTTTCACTTGACATAGAAGCATATCCCTCTTTAAATGGCCTTCCCGGAGAAACACTTCATAGTGCAACTCCAAACCATAATTTTTGCAAAAAGGAATTCTAGATTTGCATTTGGCAGCATTTCGATTGTACTATCCAAGACCGCCACATTCCAAATGTTCATATTGACTATCAATCTTCAAGAAAGATTTTAACTCAAGATGTTGAGTTCTTAGACCCTTCTTTGTATCAACCATTTTTCAGCACTTATGTTTCATGGCCTACTTTCTTCTGCAGTACAATGCTGATAATCACTTGGAGAACAGTCCATGGCATGGAGAATTTGTTTGATTCTTCATACTTCAAACTCCGATCAAAGAGACGGTAGATAATTAACTGTCCACTCCCCTTGGCCAAATTCCAATTAAACCTAAGCTTATCTGAATAATCAAATCTCAACTATTTTATACAAAACAACACTAAAGGACTGCACTGTTACCTAACTTAGCACTTGTAAACCTCAATTATATAAAGGAATCAATCATCATCCAGAGACGTAAGATAAAATAAGGGCTATCCTAAAGTAAAGACATATAAAAGCTACTAAACAAATAATTTGAAGGCAAATTGGCCAATAAAGTAAACTAAACAGCTAGAGCAAAAGAAAGTTATCTACTTACGAGTAAATGGAAAAAATATACAGAATAAACTTATATACTCAGTCAGTCTAAAGCCTCTATTCATACATGAATAAAAATGTATAATCCTCATAACATGATAGAAAACAAAAAAGTAAAAGGTATTGCACCAGTCTAAAACGAAGGAGAAATTTTAACAGGTAATTACTTGTGTGTAGTTTGAAAATTGATTAGCTTGGTCTTAAAATCTAATACATCTGGAAATTAAAACAAAACAATGGCAACATATTGAGCACACAATTATTTTGATCTCTGACATGCTTGTTGATTATTATTTATAATTAGAGGACGTTGATTGAGCAAACATTAGGAAATATGGGAATCAGTATAGCATTTATGGCAGCAATGAAAGGCTACAAAATGGTTTTGAAAATTCCTTCGTACACGAGCATGGAGAGGAGAGGGAAAATGAGAGCATTTAGAGCCGATTTAATCCTCATTGATCCAACCTAAGGAATGAGAGGCATTGTTAAGAAGGCATATGAACTTTTGGAATCTACACCTATTGTTTTCATGCTTCAGCAATTTTACAACCCTGCAAACACTCAGGTAATTTTATGAAACTTAAGTTAATTAACGTATTCTCTGTTTTACTACAGAATTCTCAATTGCTTCATATCGAAAGCAGGATCATTTTGGCACAACAGGCCCCGAAATATGGGAAGAAACTCTAGGTAATGTTGACATATTTTTAATGGGAATACTGGTGTTGGACAATATCTTAATGTCAAATTAAATATATACTCTAATGTAGTACTTTTGATTCCACGAGACAGAATCAGTAAACGTCCAAGATAATCCCATGTCAAGAAATTGAGAACAATCTTATATCAAAAATAGTTAACGTTGTGCTTATATGGACTCGAGCCAACTGAAAGTCATATATTGAATGGTGGAAAACCAGGTCCTCATCAGATAACGAGAAATGGGGTCGGATTCAAGCTAGATATCCTTGACATGAATCTAATGGAGGAACATGGACACTGAAAAAGTAGTGAAGGATTTCCCCGCTAAATATAACCAAAGTTGCACAATCCCTTGGAAACGAAGTTTGTGATTAAGATATAATAGAGCTAATAAGTGAATTTCCTATAAAAGAATCAAGGATTACCTTAACTAACAACAACGTATCAAGTGTAATTTCACAAGTGAGGTTCGGAGAATTATCAGAAGCAAAATGATATTTCTTCCTGGGAAAAACTTCCGGTTGAGGAATCAGCAAATACAAGAAGTTAGGCGAAGAACTTTTACCTCAGATAAGACTAATTCTGTAATTAGTTTGTACCAAAAGATAATATTAAGAAAACACCATTAGGGTATTTCCATCAGCAATTTTCTAAAGCAAAATACATGAGAAAGTTAATCAGAAGAGTCACCAAACAATAATCATCCAACTCAATAGTTGGAGTATCAATTTATAGATATATATGTGAAGGTCACATAAACATACTCAGGTAAGAATCCATGAAAAATTTACCCACAAACAAGTGCAATAAGAGAAATTAATCGGAGAAAACAATTATCACGAAAATATCTACGAAAAAACGGACACCTGATTACAACTGGAGATGAAAATGGAATATGAGGAGGAGACCAGAGATCTTGAGCATTGGAAGAACAAGAGAGTCGGCAAAGTAGCATTGCAGATGCAACACACTTTTCAATAGCTATGAAATACCTAAAATACCCCAGACAACCAAAGTGACATTGACCGAAATGCCCTTGGGCGTCCGAAGAATCCCACACTTATTTAGAATGATGATGAGATGATGAATATCAGAAGGAGTATTTACCAATTAATCAGCCTAGGGAAACTAAAACCCAAAGTCGGCGGTTAAGCCCAAAACGACACCGTACAGTCCCTTTGAGCCCAGCCTAGTGTGTGTTCCTATCCCTTTTGCATCTTTCTCTTCAAAAAGATTCATAAAGATTGGATTTTTATTGATATTTTTGGTGAATAGACTAAAAACAAGAACATAGACAATCTTTATCCTGCTAGAGAATCTAAAGGAATCCATGGCGACTGACCACTCTGATGATTTAGACCAACTCCTTGACAGTAAGTATCATCACCCTTTTTGCCCATTTATCTATATGTATATCTATTTTTATCTGTTTCTTGATTGCATACCTTAGAATTACATGTGACTGAATTGAATTGGGTAATTCAAAGCTACCCTTTTCCCCATTTATCTACAGCCTACAGGTAACTGTATTTAGTTGTTTATTGGTTATGGCCTATGAGGTTATTCAAATTAGCCTTTTCTTGTGTCCAAGAGTGTAGTCTAGTGGTCAATAAAGTGGGTTAGTAACCATGAGATCTCGGGTTCAAATTCAGTAGATACAAAAGTAATTTAGGTGATCTCTGTTCATTTGTCCTATAGTAGCCTTGGTGGATAGACTTAACTAGTACCTGTCGCGGCTGACAGGTATCTTGTGGAATTAGTCAAGGTGCGTGAGGGCCACAGCTATCAACTTTTCTTTTACCCTTTTCTTGATTTCAAATTTTCAGGTGCTTTGGATGATTTTCAGAGCCTCAATCTCACTTCTGGTTCTCAAAGGTTTCTGCTTTCTCTTGTGGCATATATAAATTTACTTGTGTTTTAAGCTAATGGGGTTGAATTTTGAATTTTGGGCTTAAAACGGGTTGCTTTTGATTGTAGAAGTGGAGATGGAGAGGAGAAGAAAGATAGTTCTTTTATGCCTGGTGAGGTTCAAGGGTTAGGGATGATGTTGCCCGATAGGAATGCTAAGAAAAAGGGGAAGCAAAAGGCTTCTGGTGAGTCAAAAGACTCGCACGTTGCTGAAGCTCTTGATAAGCTTAGGGAGCAGACTAGGGAGGCTGTTAAAGGATTGGAATCAGTGGCTGGGCCGAGACCTGGTGTAGAGAACATGGGGAATGATGCAATGATGGAGGAGTGGGTGAAGCAGTTTGAAGAGCTTTCTGGGTCTCAGGTATCTTGTCTTTACTGAATTTAGTTATTTTCTTTATATGTTCGAACATAGAGACTGCAAAATATGTCTCTTCATGAAGATCCATAGTTGTGAGTTCCTTTTTTCTGGACTTCACTAGGAGGCTATGACATTTCATTTCTTGATGGTGGATTTTTTGTTTATGTTATCGTAATCTCTTTATTTAGTTTCACTAGAGTGGGTGTAGGTTGATACACTGATACGGTTTAGACTGTTAGAGAAACTATTGTGCTTTTTTTCGTTGTCTTTCTTGTTGGGCATATTTAGCTTTTCTTTATGTGGCTATCAAATGATTGTCTTGGTGCATCAGAATCTTGGGCAATGGATTAATTTGAATTTTCATTGTTACACCATGGTGTTAAACTTTCTAGATATTCCCAAAGATGTTGACTGATGTATCCAATTGGCCAACATCATATTTTCAACAATATAAACACTGCTTAAAGAAAATTAGTTGTATCTACTGATCTCTGGATTAAGATAGCCTAATTAGAGCTTTTTACTATCTGTGCGAAAACTTAAAAGTCACTTGATTGCTGTTGTATGAAACACTCTAAGCATCAAATAACAGCCATCCTTCTGAGGACTCATCAGGTGAATCCCATAATGTGATCTTTTAATAGACTTTATAATAGTTGGTTCTACTTCCTTTGCTTTAAAATCTCCGTGCGTAGCTTGATTACCTATTTTAAACCAGTTGCAGATTTGGATGTTGAGCTTTGGTTTTACGTGAAGGCTTTATGTCATTTAGTTGCTTCCTCCTACTAATGCTAATTTAGTACTCATGAATTGAAGTTTTAGGACTAGTTGGATCATGGATGCTTGAAACAGCATGCTGACAATGAATAGGAAAGATGAAGGTGGAGGGTCGAAATTGTTGGGAGATTAATTGAAACTTGTATCAATTACTAAGACAGGGCTAACCTGAATTACAGCCAATCCCTATAAGTTGTACAAAACATTTGTTTTCCAGAGTACTTAGGTCAGGCAATCTCGTAGTTTATGACTGCAGTTGCTAGTTTTGATTAGGTATCCTTTAGTTTATGCTGCAGTATAAAAAGGAGAGGTTCAGCGGGATAGAGATTAGAGAATGATTCTGTATTTTTGAGGAATAGCTTCTCTTTCTAGTTATTTTTTGGTGCACCCAGGAGGTTCCGGTTTTCATAGAAGATTGGTGTATTTGGTGGAGAATCTGTTATGCTGTGCATTCTCTACTTTTTGATATACTGCATGTACACGAGATTTTTCTCATTATTACTGAAATTATTTGCAATATCCCCCCTTCCAAAAAGAAAAATATAATTACTAATTCTCAGTCTTGGTGTATGTTTATGCGACATGACTGTAACAGGGAGAGATAATTATTAATTCTCAGTCTTGGTGTATGTTTATGCGACATGACTGTAACAGGGAGAGATAATAGAAATAGGAATTTCTTTTCACCCTGTTGCTTGTTTTCATCCCTGTCCAGTACATTCTCTGCACTCTTCTTGCTAATCATTCACAGGGATTCTTCGGAGTTTGATCACTTAATAAAGAAAAATAAAAAGATAAAGTTAATGAATGTGTCCATTTATTTTAGGCTCAACTTTGTCAGGACGTATTGTATTAGTATATTTTGGAGATTGTAAACCACTTCTTGATCTATATGTTCCAGAAGGTGATATATGATAAACTAAACATAAATTGTAAAAATGACTTCCGCGCAAGAGTCTGCTCCTTTTATTATAGAGCATCTCTTCATGTCCAGAAAACATCCAATGACTGTTCCTATCTCCTCATTCAAGTTTAGCTTTAAAGCTAACTGGCAAAATACATGGAATTTTAGAAATAGTTCACTTATTTCAAGAGTGCTAGTCTGGATTAAGTTGGATGTTTGGAAGCTGCACTGTAGGGTCAAGATATCTCTCTCTTAGCAGTGAATGGATTTCACAGCTTTGGACTTGCATTTGAATTTTTCGGTCGGGTGTCACTTGGAAGAGATCAGTAGGTAGTTGAGCATTGTCTCACTTTTCCTTACATATTAGTTAGTCTTAGTATTACTCTTGTAGTTTCTTGTCCTTTGATTTCTGTAACTATTTGTTGTTTCTTGTACTTCAATTATCATAGTATTTTGTTGTAGTTACTGCTCCTTTTTTCAGACTGCTTTGTCATGCTCTCTATAGTATTTTGTCATGGCTTCTCCACTTCGTCATTTCTTTTTCGATCTACTTTGAATTGCTTTTCCTTGAGCCAAAGGTCTGTTAGAAACAACCTCTCTACCTCCCGAGGTAGGGATAAGGTCTACGTACACTCTACACCCCACCTGTGGGATTACACTCGGTATGTTTTTGTTTGTTTGTTTGTTGTTTTGTCACTTGGAAGAGATTTCTGAGGCTTCTTTTTTCCTTTCACATGTCTCATTATGCATCATGTCTTATACCGTAGCTTTTCAATTGCTTGAAGTGGATATATAATTTTTTTGTCTCGGATGCGTAGGACATGGAGTCTATAGTTGAGACCATGATGCAGCAGCTTTTGTCAAAAGAAATTCTTCATGAACCCATGAAAGAAATTGAAGATAGATATCCCAAGTGGTTGGAAGACAACAAAGTTAAGTTGAGCACTGAAGAGTATGAACGTTACAAAAAACAGTATGAATTTATAAGAGATCTGAACAAAGTTTATGAAACCGAACCCAGCAACTTCAACAAAATTGTAGAGCTTATGCAGAAAATGCAAGAATGTGGCCAACCGCCAAATGATATTGTTCATGAGCTAGCTCCAGACTTCGATATATCTTCTCTTGGACAACTGTAAGTCCTCTAATAGTTTCAAGATTTTGTTCATATCAAGTTAGCTACATATTGATAACTCAGTTGTCGTTAAAGTTTAGAGTTGCCACATCTTTTTGAAAAATGGACTCAGTTCAAGAGTAGATTAGCATTATAATCAGTTAACTTTGTGGCTCGGGGATACATAAGGTAAAAGCTTTTACAATATGAAAAAGAATAAGGATATAGAGTCTATCTAGACAAACATATGCCAAATTACTAGTATTTTTTTTGGGATTTGTGCCACATAGGGTCCATTTAGGGGAGGCGCTACCTGCAGAGGATTTTTTCATATCCAGGTCTTGAAATCGAGACCTCTGGTTAGGGGAGGAGCAGCCCCGCTTTAGATTTTGTATGAATTATATGCATATTTTTATCATCCAGAGTGTTTGAAGATGGAATGTGAGAACTATTTGATATTTTATATTGAGCTAAATTTCCTTATGGTTTTGCAGATCCCCAGAGATGTTGGAGGGCCAACAGAACTGCTCTATCATGTAATAGATAATACCATGTCTTTATGACCTGCTGGCTCCTTAATTTTCTTTTGTCACAATTTGCATAGAACATCATTTATTTTTGCCTGAATTTTACTTATGGTGTTATTACTCATCTCTTAATATATCTCTATGCCATTTTCCTTCCTTTTTGGAGATTTACCCGGTGTGAGATATCACATTGTTCGAGGAACTCTAGATGTTGTGAGATACTATCACATTGTTCATATTCTCGATTAGGCGCACAAAATGGTTGTGATTCTTAAAATGGTGGAATAAAATGATGACAAACATGTTGATTTTGTTGCTTTCGGAGCATTAAAGGACTATCTAAATTGATTTGCTTGGGCTGATAAACCCCAATTGCATCATAGGAACTAGAAAAAAAGGGGTTCTTCCGTATATTTTGAGTGAGTATCGTCATTTTTATTATTTGGATATTTTTTTTGCTATTACATTGATGATTTTTTACTTGCTTTAATACTATAGTCCATTAAGCGGTATGCGTTGATGCGAAAACGGGATTCCGATACAAGATTAATATGAAAAGATTCCAAAAAAATAGATTACTATCATTTGCTTTATAAATGCCATTACAATCATTTTCTTTTCTATATAAACAAAAAATGAATGGAATTAAAGAATTAATTAATAGACAACAGAATTATTTTTTTCAAAAAATTGTTCAAGCGTCTGATGGGTCAATCCAATGGCGTCCATTAACAAAACTCTTGGCTAGAAACTTATGGGCCGTATCGTAATCCAGTTCACGGGCCCATGATACACCTTTCACTGCTGCTGCTCCTGGACCTGAACATTTGTATACACCGAAAAATGCTGTCCTGAAAGAGGAATTTTGACATATAAGTACAAAATCGACACGATACGCTTCATCGATTCAAACTGAAATTTTTGTGTCCCTACTGTTACAAATATACGATTCATGGGAAGATAAAGAAATAATGCGAACCAGGTACCTATGTTTTTTTCCTTTCAAGGAAGGGAAAAAGTGACATAAACATAAAGCATTTGCTTGAAAAGGGAAAATCTTGATATCACCGTTTAAAAAAATTAGCAAGTTCCGTTTGGTTTAAACTCAATTTTTTTATATTTGATATTCAAAACTCACTTTAAACATGCAACAAATAGTCTTACTTGTTCTTGTTGCTGACGTGGTCCATGTCATCCCAGCCATCGTGGGCCACAACGTCATCGAAGTATGTGTACGAATAGACAATTCTTGAGTACTGGCCCATAGCACGGCCCACATAAAGTGGGCCTGACCCAGTAACCCTACAGCCCAAGAATGCGAATCCAGTCTTCTCATCTGGGGATTTTCTATCTTGGGCTGCAATGGACCCAAATCTGCTGGCAATTGAATGTAACTCACAGTTCTGCACCAACACAAACAATAATTTGGACAGTTAATAAGAATTAATTACTATATACAAATTATAAAAATTACATAACTATATAACTTAAAATATCATAATCTCTAAAATTTCATACCATTTAAAAAAATTACAAAAATTCCTCTCGGATACATCCCTTCCCTCGCAAATACATATGTGAGCTATGTATCCACAGATTTCCGGATGTATCCAAGAACCTATAATTTTAAGAGGTTTTTGTAATTTGAGAAAGAATAGGAATAAGATATAATTAACTCTTAACACTGTGGAATTTATGTAATTTTTACTAAAAATTATGAATACATTATTGTGAGTATTAGTTTTAGTGAAAAAGGTAAATATAACAGTTTGAGATGATTTTTTTTTTGTTTGAAATGAAATAATAGTGATTATGACAGTTTATTCTATATTCTACCCTATCTTCTATCTGTTTCAATTTGTTTGTGCTATTTTGACTTGATACAAAAATTATTATTTTTTTAAACTTTTAAATTTTATGATTTTAAATTAACAATATAAAAATATTCATTAATATTGTGATCTTAAAAATCGAAAGTAGAAATTTTTGACTGCCAGGTAGACATTAGCACTTGGTACCCTACTAGCTAAGTAGTACAGCTCATACAATTATTTTTTTGACGTAAATAATACTAATTAATACTCTTTTCATATATTGTTTTACCGCAGAAGCACGCAAAATTAAAGTATACTATATATAATACTAATTTCTAATTAAGCGTGAACTTTTAAATAATGGAAAAAAGTAATCCTCCTTTTATTCAAGATACAGACATCAAGACCAGACAAAGATTCCAGCTTTAGCAAATCTACGCAATTATCTCACGCTTTTGAAAAATAAATAAATTATTATACTATTATCTTCTTCTTACTCATCTTTTTCTATGCAAACAAATATTTTAAAACAAATTGTCTTATACTCATGGAGTCAGGTGAGATGAAAAATTACATCGTATATTTAAGGTTAAAATTATTTTTTTATGTATATTTCGTATGTTTATTATTTTATATTTTGAATTCAATGGTGAAAATCCTAACTCCACTCTGCTTATACTTTAAATAAATTTCAAAAAATTACACTGTATATATAAAATACGGGAAAACAATAAAGTGGATGTGTGTACCTTATACATAGAGCGACCATTGCCAAAAATGAAGTCAATAGAACCCTCAATGTAACATTCTTTGAAGTAATGGCGGCCGGCGTCGTCACAAAGAGTGTCTTGTGCACCGTAAAATCCACAGCCGGAGAAGTAAGCTTTGTCGCCGGAGATTCGAAACGCCACTGCTTGCCATCCTTGCATCCCTGGCAATGGTGCTGGTGCTGTGTTCTACAAAAGAATAATAATAAGAAAATAAGAGATTTTTTTGTGACAGTTTTTAATACTGTGGTTGCATAATAATTGTACACAGATATATTTTTTTCAAGTTCATCTGAATTCAATAATTTAGTTTGGCTCAAACGTATATTAAAAAAAATATTAGAAGGGTAAATTCCGAGCTCAAGACCATAATGTTGGTAAATGTCAGCAAGGATTTATCTAATTATGTATATAGTGTAATTGACATTATTAAGGCAATTATTTAATTTATTATGGAAAATTGTTTTACTTATTTTTGAGATAACTTGATAGTATAAAAATCCAGGTATATATCTAAACTAACAACGGAAGATAAAGTTTAACTAGGTTCAGTTTTTCAAATATTCTCCAAAATATCTAAAAACACACTAAGATAAATATCAATAATAAAAAACTTATAACCTAGAAAGAAAACAAAAAAAATATAGTAAACTTTTTTCTTTCGACTTCAATTTATGTAACACTCTTTACATTTTAACTTCTCTAGAAAAAAAAAGACACATTATTATACTACTATTTAGAAACTTGCATGGTATTTATAGCTAGATAATTTTCTAAAAAAATGTTTTCAAAAGCGCAAGTTTCAATTTTGTTTTTTTCCGCTTAAACTTCAAACATTATCACATAAATTAAGATGAGTGATATAATATTAAGTGAAACTACAATTATATACACCCTTCGTTCACTATTAAAAGTTTTATTATTTATTTTTCTTTTATATATAATGGACAAATTTAAATGCCTTCTCCCATTGGTCCAAACTCAAAACTTTATGATATTATTCTCTATCATGCATTATGATCTAGTTCTGTATTTTTCTTACTTTGGCCACACACAACATAGAGACATGCAAAATTAATGCCCCTTCTCCCTCTATCTTATCTTTAACGGTCAAACCCATTAATTATTTTTTTCTTCCCATGTCGAGTATCTTCATTAGAGTTCGATTAAATTTTAATTCATGCCAAAAAGTTTTACATTGGGAGATAAAACAGTCTCTAACCAAAGCGACTTCATACCTACGAGTGACTCAAACTTGAGATCTCTGATTAAAAATAAAAAAATACTTATTACTCCACCACAACCCACAGTCAAACCCATTATATTGTGCTGTCTACACACTGCACACACAATGTTACAATAAAACAACATAAGTTCAACTTTAAAATTTTGCCAGAAAGAAACAAACAAAAAATGACAGATATAAGAAAATGACTTATCATATATTATATGTATATATAAAAAATAAATAAATAAATATACTTACTTTGAAGCTAATATTTCTAGCTGAAAAATAACTAGCATAAACTGTAACAGATGCTGTTTGATATGTACGAAGCTGTTGTCCATTTGCTCCTTTATCACTTGCTCTATCATGCCATTCTATTACTGTTACGTCTCTACCTGCTCCTTGAAATGTTATGTATGGCTTTGTTTCTGGCACCACCACTTTTTCACTGCACCACAATTAAAAAATAAAATAAAATTATATGACGTATTTTTCTTTTTAGTCTCGACAAATATCTTAGATGTTTTTTTAATGTACCACGTAATTTGGGACGGGTATATATATAAAGAAACCGACACATGTGACCTAGAAAGTATCCATAACAACAAAGATCACAAACTATAACATCTTCATTATACGATTATAATGATTTATAACTATATAAATATTTAAGATAAAAGAGCACTCTTTTTGATATTTTTACTTGTCTATTATACTTTTATTTTTTCTTGTCCTCTTTAGCATATAAAGGAATTTTTATTTTTTTTTAAAGTTTGTTCTCATCATCAACTATTCATCTTTTCAAGTTCATTGAGACTATACACTAATTATAATGTGTATTATACTAAAATATAGTACATTTTATGCATTAAAAGAAAGTGCAAAAATTATTGTGGACAAAAAAAATTAAATGAGGAAGTAAGAGACACCCGTGACCTATAGAAAGATATATGTACGAAACAATATGTTCACGTACTTGGACAAATAAAAATAAATGTCCCTCCATTATTATATACTCATATAATATAGATACTAATTGCACATGGTAAATAATTAATATAAGGAAAATTCGTATTATAAATTTTTAAGTGTCCTGCATTGACCTTCAATTAAGAAAGGTGTGAATCATTAAATACACGTCTTTAATGAAAGAACAATTAATTTTTATACAAGACAATGGCATCATAAACTTTATTATATTATCTAACTATTTAAACGATAACCTGAAAAATTAAATTACGTTACGCTACCTGTTACAAGCGGGAAAAATCTATAACCTATATATATACGTGAAATTTAATTTATGACAGTGTATTTAACTTAAACGCTTACATATAATAACCGGGGCAAATGTCAATAATGATATTCATGTTGTTATTTTGAGGAATTGAGTCCACTGCAGCTTGAACCGATTGGTAATCACCGAAACCGTGAATGTTAACGGAGATATGTCGGGTACCCGATGGCCCGACCCATTTTCCGGGGCCATTTTTAACGGAATTTGAAGGTGACGGAGTAGTACTGCTAACTGAATCTGCATGAAAAAATAAGTAATTTAGGAAGAAAATAGTGAAAGTAAAATAAGAATTAATGAAAACAGCCATTAATTAAATTAAATAAAATTAAAATAGTATTTAAATGATTGAGAAAGAATGTGATGAGCTGAGAGAGAATATTTGTGGAAGTAGAGAAGAATGTTAAAGAGTGAATGAAGTATATATATATGTGGAACCTGTAACGGTCATATTTTGTGTGTGTGTTGAATGTGTTATTGTGTAAAATAATTAATTTGTAAGTATTTTATAATGTGTGACCATTTGCTCAAAAGTCAAGAAGTTGGACTCTTATATTTGTTCCCATCATTTGTAACTTAGATTTCTGTGCTGATTACTGATTAGCAGTAAAAAGTAACACTATTTTAAAAAGCAAATGAGAAAAAAGAGACTTTAGTAGTGCCTTTCCTTTGATGGGGACATTCGGCTAATTTTGTTTATCAAGACTAGAAATATTAGCTAAATGTTTGATTAGCGTTTGACTCCAAGTTTTTAAATATTTTTGGCAAATAATATTTAGGTCAAGTTTTTGGGCAATGTGTTTTGCCCCAAGTTTTCTAAAAAATATTTGACTATTTTAGAAAAATATGATTTATATCCAAGAGTTTTAAAAATTATTAGAAATATCCATAAATTTGTATTATCTATTTATAGTGAATATATTCCGTTAAAAAATAACTTTATAACATAATTGATAACAGTAACAAAATAACAATATAGGCAAGACAATACATTAATCGCATATTCAAATTTGTCATTGATTCGATTATAATTATAACCTATTAAAAAAAACAATTTTGTCGCTCAAATTAGAATTCAAACTTTTCGGAGAGGGTGGTAACAAATATTAGTTGGAATTAATAAATAATGGGTATTTTTTTATAAAATATAAAAGTTTGGTGTATTTTTGAATTTTTTAAAATTTTCAAATATTAAAATTTGGCTCAAATACTAATTTTTTTAGTATTTGAAAACTTGGGATACTTGACAAATATATTTATCAAGTTATATGGCCAAACCATTTCCCAAGTTTTTTCCAAATCTTCTCCAAGATTTCATAATTCTCAACCACTTGATTAATCAACTATGTTACAATACATTTGGGTACTCACTTGATTGTTATGTAATCTTACTCCTCTATTTTAATTTATATGACGTAGTTTGACAGGACGCAAAATTTAAAGAATTCTTCCATAACATTTGTGTGATATTATAAAACTTTAAAAAAATTATTTTGAATCTACCATATATTTTTGTGACTATATAAATTGTTCATTGAGAACAAAGCAAGAAGTTTAAAGTTAAACTATTCTCATATATCATTCTTATTGGGGCAAATTAATAAGACAGTGTTACAAAAATTAGAGCTTGATCATACAGTAATAGAATATAGTAAGCCGGATAAACTTAAGGAATAAGACTGTGTACATAACACTTTTTTTCAGGATACACTCTTAAAATTATATTGAATATATTATTATATAAATATAAAATATAAATAATTGTGAGTAGTTACTTTTGAATTTTAATTTTCACACTTCAAGATATAGTACATTTCATAACTAGAAAATAAATTTAGCCTCCAAAAAAGATAATTGAATCACTTTTTAAGTAACTTATTCAAGTCATTAATTTTCTGTTATAAAGACATACAAATGGCTGCTACCTACCAGTTAGAGACTCAGAATCATCGAATACCAGATATGCATGTCGTCAATTCTGCAACTGTCTGTATACATAAATGTTTTTTTTTTCCTTTTCAATTTAGTGAAATAATCATAAAAGTGAATATAATTATTAACTCACTATTTTTAAAAATTACCTCTTGACTAACCTTGACAGTTATACGCAACCGAGACGCAATCGTGACATATAAATTTTGAGGTGCGGATATAATTATTTTGTAAGATGTGGAGTGTTCAACTAACAAATTGTAAAGATGAGTTGAGGTGTCTAGATACACATTCTCGGATCGAGTTAAAATATTTAGTTATTGTATCTATGTATTATGTGTCTTAAATAAACGTTGATTATGAACAAAGTATGGCACAAATTATTTAGCTATTAATCATTCTGAATTTAGGGATAAATAAAATGTTGAAACGGTCATTTTATTAGGCATGCAGCTGCATGTGGGGGAAACATAGGTTTAATAGTAATGGTGGTCTGCATGAAGGGAAAAAATGGTCCTAGCATGGCCTATACAATTTTGTACTTATATAGTAGTTGCGGTCACTATGTGGAGACCCACTATGAGATTTTATAAATAAATTTGTGTTTATCCGCATTGGAGCTCCAACCAAAGTTAGATATTGTAGGGCTTAGTCTGGGAGCGGCGCTCCTATTAAAATATTCTTTATACTAAGGCTTGAACTCAAGATCTCTGATTAAAGGTGGATCAGTCCTATCTCTTAAGTATTACTTTAGTTCCTTCTAATACGAAGCAAAACATATTTAACCATCAATTGATTGAAATATGCTTTTTTTTTAATTCTTATTTGAAAAAAAAACTAGAATAATATTACTGTCGAATAAAAAGTAACAATATATGTTTAACATAATGCATGCTTAATTAACTAAGTGGTGGGATAATTATTATATTGGGGAAAAAGGACAAATATATCCCCAAACTATCGTAAATAGTATGCAGATACCCTCCGTCATACTTTTGGGACATTGGTGCCCCTACCGTCCAAAAACTAGAGCATATATGTCTTTCACTCTAACGAAAGACTAAATAGGGACACGTGGCATAATCTTTTCCGTCAATCCAATATTTAATAAATGTCGGATCTGTGGATAAGATTATGACACATGTATGTCCGTTAAATGATATATATGCTCTAGTTTTTGGACGGCAGGGGCACCAATGTCCCAAAAGTATGACGGAGGGTATCTGCATATCATTTACGATAGTTCGGGATATATTTATCTTTTTCCCTTTTATTGGAACTTATGACAAACAAATGTATGAAAATTACAAGCAAAACGATCAAAAGTGTATGTTTGAATTAATTAAAAATAAAATACATTTAATGAGATATTACAAACACTAAAATAAAAACTTAGCAATAACTATTAACTGGGGACCAAAAATGTTATGATCCCTTTTTTTTTTTAATGTTCATTGAAATGGGCCCTTCGAATTTAAAAGTCAGTTTTTTTTTTTTGAACTTTGGAAAAATGGAGGAACTTTACCACACAAAAAGGGCATTGAGACAAAAACTCCTAACTTGTATAAAAATTGATCTTTTTTTCAAAAGAAACAAGAAAGTTATTTATGATGGGATGTTGATTTTGCTTGATTATTGGATGTAGGCCCTCATATCATTGAACAAATAATTAAAAGGTGATGAAATCTTGTTTATTAACCAAACAATATTTTTGGTGTAATCTTACAAATTAACATAAAAATATTCTTATGTTTATATGATAAAGCTATAATTCTCGATAGAATCTTATTTATTAACTATTGAACAATAAAAAGTGATACGTGTGTAGAATGAATAAACACCAACTATCTTGTCATATTTTATTCCATAGAACAAAATGGGATGTCTCTCGTCATATTATTTTGCATCAAACAAATCTTCTAATATGAATAAAGTGCCTTATCGGTCTTTTTTTCGTTTAAGACATTTTTGTTTAAATTTCATCTTCACATTAAAGCAGAATACGATTATTAGTTTTGAAATTTTTGGGTCATTTGTACTTTTTGTTCTTATTCTTTAACTTTTGTCCCTCGTATATCAGAAGCCCAAGCCCATCACATTTTAAGCCTTTGTACAGATGGTAACTGAGGCCCAAATCCACTTACCTGGACAAGGCCAGTCCAATTCTCTAGGCTGATTTGCATAAATGTTCCTTTTTAACTCACTATTTAAATTTTGTCCGTATTTTTCATAGTTGTAAACATGTACCCATTTCTTAAATGTTTCTTAATCATACAGATAAAACATTAGACTGTCACCTAACGTTTGAGTAACTTATTACAACTTTTTAGACCATGATCTTACGTTATAAGAAAAAACATAAAAGAGGGTAATTTACTAAATAGGTATCCGAAAAAAGTAACAACGGGTAAAAAATTCTGAATTTTGTTTGACTAATGCATTTTGTTGCTGGAAAGCTAATAGTAACAAAATTCAATTTCCAAGTATAACACATACTTACAACAAGTTCATCCCATTTTTACATTTTCTAGTTCATATAAGAATTTGCAACATATCAAAGAATTCCTTTAGCTTGTATAAGAGCACAAGCACACTTCCCAAAAAAAATAAATCCCCTTTTTAATATCTTCAACTTTCAAATTTTCCATTTCATCAATACAACTTGTTGAAACCAGCAGGTGCAGCAGATTCACTCAACCTAGGCAAGAACCCTTCCCTCTCAAGTGAAACATTAAGACAAGACATTATTTTCACCAATGCTGTCCATGCCACGGGGGACGCACAAAACGCGTACGCGAATACAGCCAATGCTCTTACAATACCATCAGAATACCAAGGATAAGCCATGACCAGAAGTACCCCGAATATTCCTAGCCATGGCACAAGAACAGGCAACATTGGCAACAAGAATGTGGTCATTGCTATACATGATAGCGCGAAAGAGCCTAGTAAGTAGAGACCCCACCCGATGAGTGGATGAACCGTGTGAGGTATCAAGAAGAAAGGGATAATGTAGGCTGCAAGAATGGACCATATCGCGATCAGCTTTAGGCCAGTTCGTATTAGGAAGATGCTCTTGGTGTTTTCACGTCGATAGCACAACTTAGATAAGTTGGGACGTGCAACGCGTGTCATTACAATTATTCCAAGGTATAGTACAGTTTGGATCAGCACTAGTGGCCTCTCTGCATCATACCTGCCAAATGCCAAACATATTAAACTTTGATGAATGTACTTCAGCAAGCACTCGCAACGTTCACAAAAAAGAGTAATTTCAGCTGATGACAACGATAACAGCAACGATATGAGGGAAAAAACAGGACATTATAGTCCAAAAAGAGCTCAAATGGAGCAACATGGATAGTCAGGATTCACATACACGACTTTTTTAATTGATATTCTAAAGAGTACAATGGTCAATTTAGGAAAATCTCTGACTTATAGTCCAGACAGAGCTTAAATGAAACAATATGAACAGTGAGAATTGATATAACCGACCCCAACTTAGTCACAATTCAAAGTTGCTGGTAGTACAGACATATCAGAAGAAAGGATTTTTCGTCTTACCCTAGAGTTTGACGTCGTTGTTCATGCCACTGGATGCCCAAAGGAAGAACAGGCCATGACCACCAATACCAAGGCTTTAACCATGGTGCACCGGGGAAAGTAATGACACTATTAGGTCCACATGGTACCGACCAATGAAGCCTGAGATCTACAAGAGTTAAAAGAAAAAATCAGTATTAATTTCTCTGCTTTAGAAATGTGCATTGTGGAATATCACAAACGTTGTCTAACAAAAACTACGCGATCACAAACTTACAATAATAAGAGGCGTCCATTTGGTAACCAAGAGGTAGTCGATAATTCCCCTGGAGCTTAGTACCATTAAGGGAAGGATGAAACATCGGCTGATCAAGCAAATCTGGGAAGTATGCTCCAATAAAACCTTGATCCGCGCCATCTGCATTGTCCATTCCAACCTTAAGCTGATGAAGCATGTCCTTGAATACAATTGTTGATGGCTGCAATTCAACGTTTATAAGTAACTTGTATAATTCGTCTAATACTTCATAGTTCGCGGAGAAAAGTTGTTACCTGCAATACAAAGAGACCTGTATGGAATATGCAGGGGTTGATGAATACTGCACAAAATTGTCCACATTGGAACAATTCATCTGTTTTCTGGAGGAAAAGGTTGTCTGCATCAAGCATGACTACTCTTTCATAATCCGTTAAGCTCCACGCGTAAAGTTTGTTCATCGTTAACTTGAATCTCAAGTTAAAATTAGATTGCCCTTTGTATGGATTGTTCAAATTTTCAACTCTCACTACCTTTGCACCATCTTCCTGCTCTCTGCAAATCAAACAACGTACAATGAATAATTTTTCTCCAATGAAGATTCACATTTCTATTTTGTTATGATCCACATTGAGAAACTACTTTTCTCTCCGTTTCAATTTGTTGTCGATCTTACTTTCCTTTTAGTCCACGTGACATGTTTAAGATCACAAGATTAAAAGACATGTTGATACATTCTACACATCCTTAGTTTTAAACCACAAGATTCAAAAGTTTTATTTACTTTCTTAAACAACGCGTCAAGTCAAAACCAGACAAACAAATTGAAACGTAAGGAGTACTAAACTTGGTTGAAATACAGTACAGAGAACAGACATTTCAATAAAGAAAGCTGTGGCATGTAACTACCACACTTAGTTATAGTACATAGGAATGTTAATTTGTACCCACAGCAAAATGTTGTCAACATTTAGGTAGGAATAGACATTTCAACTATTTGATACTCCTTCCGTCCATTTTTAATTGTCAGGATTTCATTCTTTAGAGTAAAACTAGGGATAAGGCATAAGTACCCCCTAGACTATGACCGAAATTTCAGAGACACACCTTAACTAAAATAAGATCCTATTACCCCTAAACTCATTTTTTTTAAAATTTTGTACAACCTTTGTCTTACGTGGCACAATCTGTGACTCCACGCGATTGAGGCGCGTGAGAGATATTTTGATGTCACATAAGCCAAAAAGGTATACATCTTTATTGACCTGACCAGGAAAAAAATAGTTTTTCTATTTTTTATGAATTTACAAAAAATGGGTTTAGGGGGTAATAGGACCTTAGTTTAGTTAAAGTGTGTCTCTGAGATTTCGATCATAGTTTAGAGGGTAAAGGACCTTGTACCTTTTCCATCAAACCATAAGAACTTTGACTAACATTTTACGATATATTTTTTCATCATATTGATATGAACAAAATTACAATTTGTAATTCTTTTCGTATAGTTTTTTAATATCTAAGTGGAGAAGTGTAAAATAGATATATTATCGGTAAAGTTTTAAATTAAATACAAGGTTTAGCAACCAGTCTATTTCGGAACAAGTTTTTTTGTCTGTTTAGACTTTTAAGCATACATATGGAAAGCTATTTTTAACTACTTGGTCTGAGTTAAGTGGCCAAAATAAGGATTTTTTTTAATTTTTTTTTTCATATTTTAGAAAGTACTTGTTTGTACTTGGCTAATCAATTTCAGAAATACTTTTGTTAATACTTGATCAGTTGCGATTTGGGTTTGGTGGTTCCAAAAGTGCTTTTGGAGAAAAAATATTTTTTTAGAAACTGAAAAACAATTTTTGTTACTACTAGAAAACACTTGTTCTCTCAACTCTATAAAATAATTATTTTCAAAAATACTTTTAGCCTCCTAAAAGTAATAAACTAGTTTTGGGACCCCACTAAGTTAGGGCACATGATGTCTAAAAGAATTAGCAAAGGCAATATTATATAAGTTAAGACACATAGAACTTTAGAAAACACAAAGTGGCAAATCTACTTTAAACCAAATTAGTGGGCTTAGAGATAAACCATTAACAAACAAATCAAAAAAAGACATCCTTTGTCTAATCTCTATGAAGTGAAATCATCATTATCCCTCTCATAAACTAAAAGATATTAACTTGTTGTATAGGCTCTGTATTATTTTTTTAATTATTTATAATTGTCTTTTAGACGATTTAATAGTTTAAAAGAATTATAAAAATTATACTACTAATTGGACCAACACCAATGATTCAACTATCATTTAGAGATGTGTTCAAAATTTAAAATATATTTAATGAATTTATAAACACATACTTATATTAGATGATAGATTAATATTATTGAATTTTGTCAACTATGTATCATATATGATGTATCCGCTTTTGTTATCATTGTAAATGATATTAGACCATCTTCGTCCTTATCCCCTTCGAGTTGTAATATACAACAATAACATATACAAGTATTTATATAAGTAGGTTATGAGAAAAGCAATGTGTACGTGATTTTACATTACTTCCAAAAGATTAAAGGAAGGAATCAAATGAATGGAATCATTATTCATCGAATTTCGAATAGTATATCCTAGAAGCAACCAATTAATTCATGCACCCAATGAAATGACTTTTTAGCTTGATTAATAATAAAAAAAAATATTTATCAAAAAAAATAAATGAAAAAAATATGCACGTTCCTGTGCCAAAGACCTTTCATGCCAACTATATCTTTGAAATCAATAGCTAGTAAACGTCTTTCTCCATTTTAAAGACAAAATAGCTTTGACCAAACTTCTTTCTGTTTTTGTTTGGATGATAATTGAGAAATCTCCGAGAACCAGTAATATATTATTAAGGTTGGAATTGAAATTTTGAATTTATGAATTTTAATTTTTTATTGAAAAATCTTAATGAATTTTAGGTAAAATATTTATACCTATTAAGTAGGTTTGTTAATACAAAACACATGGTTTAGATTAAAGTTAGCGATTTTGCCAAATTCATAAGCAACACTATAGTTTCAACCCTGCACATTGTTCAAACTTGGTGGATGGTTGACTCACCCTTCTTTAATTCAAAGTATTTGTGAATTTGAATTCGTGGCATGGACCTAATTTACCTATCACGTCCTATATACAATTATTACTAAATCAAAAAAAATTATGAATTCTAGATTTTAGAAAAGACAAACCGTACGTCTCTAGGTAAATTATTTATACCTATTATACAATTTACTATTAACGCTCTTGGGTTATGCCAAACTTGTAGACAAAATTATAATTTCATCCCAATGCACTATTTGAAATTCGATGGACCCGTCTACCTTTCTAAAATTCCAAACTTTTGCTAAACATAAACTTTGAACTCATGGCGTACAGACGTACCTTAATACGCGTGAATTAACTCCTACCACTAGATCAAATTTCAAGAGAAGTTGTGTCAATATAAAATTAATTATTTTTTCTCATTTTATTCTTAAAAGCAATTATTTTAAAAAACTATAAACAGCTCAATAGAATAAAAAATATTTAATGAGGCAAACTTATATCTTAAAACAGAAATAAGGATAGTTAAGATATAGTTTTGTCTCATTGAATATAGATGTGTCATCACCTCATAATGAAATTGCTTATAAGAACAACTAATATTAAAAGTAAAATGAAAGAAAAAAAAATTATTCCTTAAAACTTCTAAGACAAATAATTTAAGATAGTCATTTTGCGAAACTTAAACGATAATTTGAGACTAAAGGAGTATAAAAGACAAACGCGTATAATATGCTGGCAAAATCATAAGGGATATTACTTATTAATTTCTTAATTATACTATGTGACCTAATTCAACGACTTTTAAAATCATTTATTTGATGAAAAAAAGATGATGCAAATAGAATTGACCTATTCATACTGTATATTATATTTAATTTCTTCTTAGTATCATTAAACTTCCACTGCCGTTTGACAAAGTTTTGAAAATTCTATTGTACTTGATATAAACAAGACCCTCTCCCGTAAAGACCGTAATAGGTGATATGTATTCCATTAGATGTCGAGTTTAAATTTTTCTAAATATAAAATCATCTTTATTAAGAAAGATTTTATTCTTTATATGAAATTTTCTAATAAATTTTGAATTTAATCGAACTCTAAAATAGACCCCGTTAAAAAATCTCCTTCTATTTTGACAACCTTGTGGACATGACCAAATTTATGTGGGCCTTCATACACCCCAATGTGCAAGCTCACTGCCCATCTGGCAAATTAATGCTTAAAAAATTCAATCAAAATTTTATTCAATTATTAAAAAATCAGTAAAATTTTGTCTAGTACGATGGTGCACCGGCCAACACCGAAAGAACTATAGATTTAAACTTTTCTCTAATTCCCCGATGACTAATTTAATCGAAAAATGTACAAAATTTAAAATTCGTTCGATAACGAATTCATTCCTCTACATTTATCTACTATGTAATGTCTTATTTTACGTATGATTAAAAATTCACGTATTTTTAATAGTAACTTCCGTAAATATAAGAACAGAGGAATTTGAACTTACAGAGTTCGGACCCAATGAAGAGGAACATCGAGGGAAGCAATAACGACAAGATCGGCGTCGACGCCGAGCCGGGAAAGCGATCGTAGCATGACACGTGTCGCGACGTAGAATTCATAATCTCTTGGTGTACCCATATACATCATGGTAGCATAGGCATTTCTGTGCACTCCTTTACTCGCCGGCGTCGCCGGCACTCCACCAATCGTCGCCGGAACTCCGGCAACCACCGTCGTTAAAGCTAAAATTAAAATCGAAATTAGTAACTTCAATTTCCCCATAAAAAACCGATCTTTTTTTTTTCCCTTTTTGGCCCCTCGATAAATTTTAAGAAACTCAAAAAAAGCTAATGATTCTCATTTATAAGGCATTTGGTTCTATCCTTTAAAAGGGTGTTAAAAGGTTCACCGGAAAATCAAGATTCCGGTGTAAAATGGTTAAATTAGCCTTAACAGAGCAAATCTTGATCAATCTCAGCAATCGGAAAAACAAGATTCCGGCTTTGCTTGTTATATCTTTGTGCTTTTTGGTATTTTGGGGAAAAAAATAGAAAGTGATTTGAGGGTTTAACGTATTGAAAGGGTTGAGGACTTGTATAGAAGATTAAAGCCAAGATGAACCGGCTTTTATAAGTTTTTTTTTTTTTTTTTTTTTAACATTGATAGATATTTTTATTACAATTTTGATTAACGTATTGAAAGGGTTGAGGACTTGTATAGAAGATTAAAGCCAAGATGAACCGGCTTTTAAAAGGTTTTTTTTTTTTTTTTTTTTTTTAACATTGATAGATATTTTTATTACAATTTTGAGTATGCATATCTAGATATTTGAACTCGTTTTTATTGTGTCACTTAAATATTCTAACTTATGAAATGATTATCTAGATACTTCTAATATTTATGTATCACGTCAACGTCTGTGAGATATACAACGAGTATAATTTAAAGTGTTTAGTTGTTACTTGCTAGTTGAGATCAAATTAAGTTGTCTAGATATGAAATTTCGAAGTGAAATATTTACTTATCAATATTTGTTTTAGGATTTTCAGATATACGTCGATAAATTTATTCTATGGATAAGTATTATGAACTTGTTTCAACAATTCATCACGAAAACGAATAATAAGATTAATCTCTTTTTTCTTTTTATGCCTTATGATAATGATTCCTCTAATATTATGACGGGACCCTCGACAGTTCATAGTTCAAAACTATACCTATTTTTAAGTATGTGGCTATCAACTCTAATTAAAAATTTAAAACATATTTACTATTCCATAATAATCTTTGGTGGTTACGTTAGGATAGTTGCGTTAATTCTAATGTTCCTTGGGAGTCTTCTTAGTTTTATTTGGTCAAATTCACGTATTAACAAGTTTATTGGTTCTTAGTAAATCCATCGTCCTTTTAATTTCTTTATTTTATTAAAAGTTGAAATATCAATTTCTAAAAATTAAAAATTCGATTTTGTGCCGGACAAATTAAACACTAAATTAAAATAGGTTATACATCAAACACCATAAACCTTAAAAATCCATGTACTAACACTTGCCACGAAATTTTATTAATACCCCCTCCGTCTTACATTTATGGTAAAAAATAATAATCATACTTTCAGTTTATCTCTTTAAGACAAAATTAATTATTTTTATCCTATTTTATGTTTAATATTAAATATTTTAAAAATAAAATTAGCTTAAGTCTTATTCATATGTACAGTTTATTTAGAGCGAGATAATGGTGAAGTAATAGAAAAAAAATTAAAATACCTATAATTTTTTAGGAAACGTGCAAAAATTAAATGTGACAATTAATATGTATATATGTTACTGTATCTTAAATGTGATTAGAGCTGTTAGTAGTATAAAAAACAACTCTATTGAAGTATTATGACTTTTTATCTTTTTTCAAAAAAAATAATCTGATTTTTGTTAGCTACTCTCATGGTCCATCTTTATTTGTCCACTATACTAAAAATAGTTATTCAATAATATTTATCCAGTTTAGAAAATCAAGAAATAATTTACCTTTTTATATTTATTTTATCCTTACTATTAAATACTATTCAATATCTAATACATTTGTCGGAGTATTAAATTCAATATATTCAATGGTTAATATAGTAATATTACCCTTATTATTTATTACTATTTCTTAAGGTTTGTGTCAAGTCAATATATAGTAGACAACTATTATTGAACTAGAACAAGTAGTAAAGAATCAACTTATTTTTGTATTAATTTTTTTTACAAGTTATACAACATCTGATAGTCAGGTAGAAAATATGTTATTGTAATGCAAGATGGAAGATGAAATAACTAATCCGCATACCATCAATATATATATATAACTAATACGTACATAATTCTAACGAATTACCAAATAATTTCTGTATTAAAGGAAAACATTCCTTTCACTTGAAGTAAAGAAGTTACGTTTTATAATTTGTTCTCATATTTCCTTTTCTAGTCCCTTAATTAAGTATCTTAATTATGAATAATTACAAGAAATCTTTATCTGCCTTCTCTTTGCTTTTATCTTAAATAAGTAAGTGGGACCCGAAACCACTCACTAAGATAATATATTTGTTACGTGAGACATAAAATAAAATTTCTCGATTAACTATAGGATATAAACATTAATGTAATTAGCATTACGTGACAAAGATATTTTAATTATTTTAAAAATAATTGAATTAAATATTTTCTTTTAGGGAAATGCCAATAATTATCTTTCCTTCTTTACGTGTACAATTAGTTCAAGATTCATTGGAATGGACCAACTAGTCAGTCACCTGTAGTTTCTTCCAAACAGAGATCATGTCTTCGATTGATAAATATTTCTTTATTTTTAATTAGAGGTCTCGAGTTCGAGTTTCTTTGGGTACAGAGTCGCCTTTGTTAGAATGTGTTTTACCCTCAATGTGAGACTTTTCAGCTCGAATTTGAACTTAGTTGGACTTTAATGTGGATATCAGACATCAGGTGAAAAATAAGAACTTGTATTTCACACAATTCATGTAGGAATAAATTTTACCATTAAATACTACCGCGATAACTATAGACATTTTGGTAAAGTAATTTTTTATCTTAAATTAGTCGTAAGTTTTGGTTTGAATTCCCAAAATATGTAATCACCTTTGGCATATGCATCGTGTAAATTTGTAACATTAATGTGAATTGTGATTACGACAAAGTCAATCTAATATTAGGAAGAGTCATAAAAATATATAATTTGAGATCATATAATAAACACATGTGACATGTCAATGACTAATTAATGAAAAAGGGAAAATGTGCAACGAACACTAGCCTTTGCTTAAGTAAGTACTTTTACCTTTAATTGTTTAAGGGATCATAAAGATCTTGACTCTTTGAAAAATCAATATCATTCCATAACATTACGTAAAATATTCAGTTAATCTAACGTAGGAGAAAAACTTAAAATATTGGTTTAAGCTCATACAACTTAAACTGCCATTTGGTATGCACATTATCTTAGGTTAGCAAGGTGTAAAAGAGAATCACATTTCAAGAGGTGTGATAGAGACAATCCACCCCAATAGAAGTAAATTATAACACGTATGTCGAGAAGGAGGGTACTTAATAATTCGATCTCGGATATTAATTGTTTTGACAAATTAAAATGATTCTAAATAATTATTTAATGTACATATATAGGATAAATAAGAATTGATTTCAAAAATTTCATCCAACAAAAATCTAAAAGTTGTAAATTGCAGTCCAATCAAACACTCAACCATGAACCAACTAGCCGTCTCCAATTACCATGAAGACAATGGTGTAGTCACGTACAGTGAAGGGTGATCAGCTGAATATTTTCATCAATGAATAAATTTTAAAGTATATCAATCGCCACTTACTTATCACATGTGTATATTAATTCTTAAACAATCTTAATAAAATTTCAAATTTCGTCACTGTTTGAAGATCGATCTCATCCACTAGTATAGATCAAGAATGTTTGATTTATCCACTGTTGAATTTTCCTTCAAATAAAGCAAGTGGATTCACTTAGGACCATTTCTTCAATGATCTGTTGACTCTTCCCACAATGTGGGGTTTTCAGTTTCTTCCAAGAAAGAACATGCATGTGATAATTAAGGGGCATCATAGTGCGGGGCGGCGGAGTCAAGAGATCAATGTACGAATACAATAAAACTTAATAATTTTGATTTAAATTTTATATTTATTATTATAAAATATTATTATTAATTTATTTAAAAAATTTAATTCTAAATTTATAAACTTCAAATATCAATTTTGTCGTTAAATCATAATTTGGGCATTGTATGGTAGGCTAGCTCACCAAGAACATAATAAGAGACCGGGAAAAAGATAGCTGCGACAAGTCAAAGGAGAAGTTTGGTCAAGAAAAAAATCAAACTAAAAGTACAAAAAAAAAAAAAAAAAGAAAGAAAAAAATTACTCCCTCCGTCCCATTTTATGTGACAACATTTGACCGGGCACGGAGTTTAAGAAATAAATGAAGACTTTGAAATGTTTACCAAATTGCCCTTTAAAAAGTAGACTCTTTTTTCTCTCTCCTCATAAATGTATTGGAGTATTATTTTAAGATTAAGTGGGACCAACAAGGATAAAAGAGGAATTGTACTTTTATAAACTTATCATATAAGAAAATGTGATATTTTTTTTTGGGACTGACCAAAAAAGAAATAGTGTCACATAAAATGGGACAGAGAGAGTAACTAAAAGAAAGAGAAAACAAGAATATCCAAATGTTTTAAAAGAAAATATTGTTAACAAGAATATGGGAAGGGGGAATAGAAAACATTATATTCGTACCTCAAAGTATTGTTCATTGTTGGGAAAAGGGTCTGAAAAATATCTCAACTTTGGCTGAATTTGTTGTTACGATACCAAACTTTCATGAGGACCTATTACCCCCTAGACTATTTAATACTGTATTTTTTACCCCCTGAACTATTTAATAGTGTATTTTAAAGGTATATATGTGCCCACGTGGACATATTACTATTTATAATTATGCAATATTTTTTATGTCCACGTGGGCACATATATATGTTTAAAATACGGTATTAGATAGTCTATGAGGTAATAGGTCCTCATGAAAGTTTGGTATCGTAACAACAAATTCGGCGCCCCGCGTCTCTCAGAGCGCCAGGAACACCAGTTCTCCCCATTCGTTCTCCACATTTTCGTACTTGTTCCTAAGTGATGTACCTATGTTTCCTAGTCAATTTCAACACTCTAAAGTACATCTAAACACCATGAAATCATCCATAAACATGAGATCATGAACTTTGAATCCATAATTCAATTCAAGGAAAGTTAAGTTCAAAGTCAAGAAGTTAAGAGTCAAGTCTAGAAGTTAAGAAACAAGTCAAAGCAAAGTTTCTTAAAGTTTCCAAGGGTCTTTAACAATGTTTTATCGTCGTAAGACCTAACTTTTGAAGTTAAGCAAAGAGTAAAGCTATGGTTTGAAGTTCTTTTCTTCAAAGAGATATATGGGGACTATGTATTCCCAAAGAAGTTTTAAAAAAATGTTTTCACATTTAAATGAGATCGGAAACTGAGATTTCCAAAGATGCCTTTGGGCTAGTTTTCAGAAAAGAATAATGGCTTTCTAAATGAAGCAAGCAGGGGAAACTGAGAATTTCAAGATAGCATTTGAGCTAAGTTTTGAGCACTAGTCTCAAATCAGTAGAAAGAAATATGTTTTAAAAACATAAGAGTCAATACATTTTTGGAAGTTGTATCGAGCACCGAATTGGGGGAGAGTTCAAAGAACCCACAGCCCCCATAGAACCATGTAGCCACAATGTGTAGAAGAGGTTCATATTTTTTAGATGAATCTTTTTCAAATTAGACTAGTGGATCCATTAGGCAGTTTAGGTTCTATACCTTTGGCCAGGTATAGGATGCTCTGGCAGCGTGAGGTTGATCGTTGTATCATCACTGTAGCTCTTATGTGATGGTTGTCGGTTAGAGAAACTCCCACAACAGTTATTGTATTTTTATATACATCAGTTCATTTGTATTTCTACATACATCTCAGATTTATAGTATTTTTGCATACACACAGAGTTTATAGTATGTTTTTAAACAGCTTTTCTTTACATTGCACTTGTTTTAAATTGTTGTATATTGAAATGAGTCAGTCAGGTTGAGTTGAGTTGAGCCAGGTAAGTTATTCAGTTTTTTCAGATTTCCTTCTAGCCTATGTTGCTTAGCATTCCAACTCGCATACTCGTACATTTAATGTACTGATGCCAGTTGGCCTGCATCATCTTATGATGCAGATTCAGGTAACCAGGATCAGCATCCCCCTCGTTGATCCAGTTGAGCAGCTCAGAGTAAATGGTGAGTTTCCTTGTATTCCGGAGGACTCTTTTTATTCACTTTCAGTCTTTCATTTATTAGGATGTTGTGGGTTTTGTCCCAACATCTATCTCAGTATTTTAGAGGCTTCATGGACGGTTAGATAGTTAGCAGTTCAGTAGTCTTTACATTATTCATTCAGTTGTTGTTTAAAGACTAAGTTGTCATTTTGGCTAAGATGTTATTTCTTTAAATTATTGTTTAAACTTATTATGTTGAGAAATTCTTCCGCTGAGTTCAAAAAGTCAGGCCAAGGATTCGCTTGGGACCATCGATGGTCTTTGAGTGCCAGTCCCGTCCAGGTTATAGGCTCGGGGCGTGATACTATTTCACCATACCACCTCTATTAATAGATGTTTGTATTAGGTTTTGGAAAATAATGATTTGATGATAAGAGTAAAACATAAGAAAAAAATTGTTCTCTTGATATGTTAAAAGTGACAAATAAAATTGAAAATCTATTATTGAAATAGTGAATAAGTAAAAATATATAAAGAAAATAATTATTAATTTCTTAATAGACATAAATTTTGCTCGGATAATACTTATTTTGACACTAAAAAACTACTTTCAAATAACCTTTTAAAAATGGAACATACATACGGTCTAATTATTGAGTTTTGAATAACTGGACTGAGATTATCTAGGGAAGCTTTATTGGAACCCATTTTTTGAAGTCCGATAATTGAATTTTGAGTGCTTATCTAAGGTCGAAAATGCATATTTTTAATTTAAAAAGATGTGTCTCGTGAAGTTCCTTTTTTAAAAAAATAAAATAAAATTAAATAAGTAGTTTTGGATGGCAAATATGTATTTTTAAAATTATTGCAAACACAAATTGCTATTCTAGTATGGCAAAAATGTTTTTTTAATATATTAGTCAAACACAAATTATTACTCTTTAATAAAACATTGATAAGGAAGTTTTAGAACTCAACCTTTTCAAATAAGACTAATTAATCTAGAAATTATAATTTCACAATTATAATCTTGAAATATATTAGTTATATAACTACATGTCCACATTTGTGCCATTTTTTTCTCCTTCTAATTGGATAAATCATGATAAACAATTTGGAAAAAGTCACATCTAAAGATTCTATTATATTGTTCTGTTATATAATATATAATAATATATAAGATGCTCAAAGTTTGATCTCATCTTAGGATTTTCAACCTCAAGTACCAAAATATCATATTGCTATTTATGAGATTCTTTGTTGATAACTCTACAAACTTTAGCTTTTTCCAAAACATTATTCTAGAGAGAGTAAGGGCGGAACTAGAAGTTTATATATGAATTCTATCAAATTTATAATTTTTTGTTTAAACAATGTATTTATATTAAGATAGTCATTAAATATGTAGCACATATTGGATTTAGAATCCAAATATTAATAATTGAAGTCGTTATTTCAAAATTCATCAAAACTCATAAAGTTGAAATTCTAACTCCGCCTCTAAGAGAGCAAGATGGAATATTTTTTAATGGCTTAGTTTCATTTGATTTGGACCGGATAGTGATCAAGCATTGTTCTTGTTGGATGCTAATTGGGTCTTAAACTACGTTACTTTTACATTACCTAAATAGGAAAAATTGAAATTGAGGTATTTAATTTTGAAGGGATCTGTCTTCTTTTTTTTTTTAAAAAAAAGAAGAATTTTGCTATCACATGATGATAAGGACAACTTTTTGTGATATTTCAATCCTCTTTTTGGCTTCTTGCACTACCCAATAATGGGTTACTTTCCCTTTTTTAATTTGAAAAAAATATATGCAAATTGCAAACTTATAGAATTTTTCAATATAATTTTGAAATATTTAAATTTAATTTTTAAAATATTAATTTAATTAATTTTAAAATTCAAGTCATTAACTATTTGATAGGCAAAAACGACACTGATTTTGAGATGAAGGAAGCACTATATGGTTTTATTTAGATTTTGTAACGACTCTCGTCCAACTGTACATTGAGGTATTATTCACTTCGAGTTTAATCTCACAAGGATTTGTCCATTAGATTTTTAACCCAAAGGACGTCGCGATCGTTATTTCTAAACTCATTCTTTTAGCTTTCTTCTCTCATTTCGATGTGAGATTTACCTAAGGTGTAATGTGTACCCTTCTTTTAGAGGTTTGTCCTTCGTTATAAGTGTCGCATACACCCCTCATTGAAACTCAACGTCCTTGCTGAGGTTTGTCCCACCATCATACTAAGTAGGCGTTTGGCCATGCGATACCATATCACGATATGATATCATGAGATGGAATCAGCGTTTGGACATGCGATTTTACACTGATTCCATCTCATGATTCCATATCATGAGAGGTGATACCATATTCTCCAAAAATCATGATATGGAATTATATGCTGATTCCATATCATGATTTGAGATATTTTAATACAATAATTGATCTATGAGTTTATATTTTGTTAAAACAACCCCGCATTTATATCTACTAACCATTTGTTTCATATGTAAATGAAATTTATAATCACATCATTACTTTTAAAAATTTATTATTCTCACCGACATAAAATTTATTATTCTCACCAACACATAGTCACTTTAACTCACACCTCACGATTGTGAAACTTTTCAACAGCAAGATGGCACCAACATTTATACAACTAAACAATATGACTGGTGTACATTCCAAAATTCGACATAATACTCGATTTTGGCCTTGGTTTAAGGTAAAATTTCAATCACATTAATAAATTTATTTTATGGCCTTAATAAGTGAGCATTTATATTTTATGTGTAAGTTATTAGTATTTAGTTACATATTTCCTATCAACTTTGTTTAAAGAAATAATATTTATTTTATGACTTTGCATTGTCTTGGAAGCACTATTTTTATTACTCTTACAAACATTATTTTTATGAAGTGCATTCTATAATGCTTCCAATTTATTTTATGTTCACTAAACTAATATTGATATATTTTTTATTTGGTAGGATTGTGTTAGCGCGATTGATGGAACATATATAGAATAGGAGATTCCTAAAGCGGTGCAACAAGCATATCGTAATCGCAAAGAAAGAACATCACAGAGTGTCTTATCTGCTTGTGATTTTGATATGCGATTTACCTTTGTTGTTGCTGGTTGGGAAGGTACTGCACATGATAGTAAAGTACTTGAGAATGTACTTGTTGAACCAACGTCACAATTTCCATTTCCGCCACATGGTAACTTTAAATTACATCCTTAAAATAAATACTATTTATTTACACAAAGCTGTCTCATTTACGTCACATATGCTTTTAGTAATTCTTTATAAAATATTTTTTGGTAGATAAATATTATGTTGTTGATGCTAGTTTCCGAAACACAAAAGGATTTTTAGCTCCATACAAAGGACTACGCTATCATTTGCAAGATTACCGAGGAAGTGAAAGAGAGCCTCAAAATGGCAAAGAACTATTTAATTATAGGCATTCATCTCTGGGCAATGTGATTGAACGGACTTTTAGAACTTGGAAAAATAGATTTAGAATACTGAAACAAGGCGTGAACAATTATGATATTGATACACAAGTGAAAATTGACATAGCTTGTCAGTGTTACATAATTATTTGCGAGAATACCAAAGTAGTGATGAAATATTTATGGTCTATGAACATGAAATTATAGTTGTGGAGGATATTGACCAACAAATGCCTCAAAGTAACAATGTTGGTTCGTCTTCTCGGTCACATGATCGAGAAATGCAAGTTCAACGTGATGAAATTGTCCGTACTATGTGGAAGGATTATATTAAAGAATAGTACACTACAATTTATGTTCAATTTTTTTTTAATTAAATTAAAGTTAGATGAAACAATTACTTAAGTGGAGAACAAATAACTTTGTAATTATTTATTATGCGATTTTATAATTTTTTGTTTATTTGATAAGATTGAATAAACAATTGGGGCTATTTTAATAGTTTTACAACTTATGAGATTTTTATGTTTATGAGAAAATATACAACACAAAAATTCCATATCGCATGTCCAAACAAACCTTTAATTTCATCTCATGATACCATATCGCATGGCCAAACGGGCCCTAAGATATAGTCCTGCTCAGATACCATAAATAAAGGTCATGGTCCAACTGTTAAGGTATTATTATTCGTTTTCGGTCAAGATCCGCAAGAACTTGTATATTGGGTTTAACTCAAATTTTGAAGTCTTCTTTACATTAATGTTTTTTTCACATATAAAATTTGTTTTTTCTTTCTTTTATCTTTTTCATTATTCAGATCATTTGTCATTTCAATTATAAATAGCAGGCTTGCTGATGTAGGGCCGACAATCCGCCGGCTTTCCCTTTTTGGATCTTTAGGCTGATGGGCCTTGTACATTTTATTATGGGCCTAGGGATTAATTGTTAAAAGGCCCAGATTTTATGAGGATCACATTAGTCCATCCATTATTATCGTTCGTATTCGTATCAGAAATGTATCGCAGTTCAAACTTCAGATCTCAAGTCCTTAAAAATCTTAAAATCTCAATTTTTCGGTGTGAATTTTGATTTTGAAATAGCTAAATTTGAGTATTTTGGGAATGATGACTATATTTTAAATAGTGATCTTTAAAGTGTCTATTTATATACTTCATCCCCTTTCATCCTGCGTGATTTTTATTATCGTACCTCAATAATTAATCAACCACATCTCATTATTATCATCCATTTCGTTGCGTATGGTATTTGAGATGAAAATAATTGACTAAATAATAAGATGATAAAACTAACAAATAAGTAATGCGAAGGTCCATGAGGAATACAATTTCCTAGATTTTACTACTCAAACAATTATACAAATTTATTATTTGTCACGCCTAAAAATCATAGTAATTTAGTTAATTGGTTACATAAACTTTTCATTTGTTGATAATGATCGATTTCCATCCCCATTTCCTCTTCCCTTATCCTCGATTTTCTAAAATATACTAGATATAGGACCCGTGCCAGCACGGGGCCCAATATATATATATTTATTTATTTTTAATTTATGTCATATTATGGAATTTGAGAAGTTATTGAAATTTTTATATGATTTTAAAAATATTTTAAATTTTTAGCTATTGTGATTTGTAGTACTTTTTTTTAACATAATTTTGAAAAAAATATTTATTACTCTGTTTGTTCTAATTTATGTGGCACACGCAGAATTTTAAATATTAAGCATTTTTTATATGTCTCTTTAATATATTTAGTTGTTAATTATTGTATTTTATTGTACATTTTGAACCTAATTTTTTAATAATATATGTTATTTGCCATGTCCCAATTTATGTGACGTTAATTGATAGATTTGTTGGAGTCAAGAGATTTATTTTGTTAATTATTGTAATTTATAGTTTTTTTTTCCGTCAATTTCAAACAATATATGTTGTTAATTGATAGAATGCTTTTAATGTAATTTTTAAAAAAAAATATGTGTGACTCTCCATGTCCTAATTTATGTGGCACATGTAAAGTTTTGACAATTAACCAAAATTTTAATACATTTAAAAACATATTTTTAAGTCGTTAAATTTTAAGTAATAAGTAATTTAAATTGTTGTATTATCTATTACAATTTATAATACTTTTAAAGTAGTTAAAATATTGTACAATTTATTATGATTTATAACACCTTTTTTAAAAATTTATGTCATATTATGGAATTTGAGAAGTTATTGAAATTTTTATATGATTTTAAAAATATTTTAAATTGTTAGCTATTGTGATTTGTAGTACTTTTTTTAACATAATTTTGAAAATAATATTTATTAATCTATTTGTTCTAATTTATGTGGTAGATGCAGAATTTCAAATATTAACCCTTTTTTATATGTCTCTTTAATATATTAAGTTGTTTATTATTGTATTTTATAGTACATTTTGAACCTAATTTTTTAATAATATATGTTATTTGCCATGTCCCAATTTATGTGGCATTAATTGATAGATTTGTTGGAGTCGAGAGATTTATTTTGTTAATTATTGTAATTTATAATTTGTTTTTCGTCAATTTCGTCGACTATTTTTTTTATTAATTATTGTAATTTATTGTTTCTTTTTCGTCAATTTCAAACAATATATGTTTATTATATAATCTATTTTATGTGGTACCAATAGAATTTAGAGACTCAATTAAATTTTTTATATAAGTTTTAAATAATTAAGCTGTTAATTATTGTAATGTATAGTATTACTTATATTATTTTTAAATATATTTAAATATTATATGTTAGGCTTTTTATCCTAATTTATATGGCATTGATAGAATTTAAAGTGTCAAATAATTGTTAATTATTGTAATAGATAATATGGAGTATTTAAGTCATTTATAGTATAGTAATTAATATATAATATGTAGTATTTAAGTGTTATATTATGGAATTTGAGAAGTTATTAAATTTTTTATATGATTTTAAAAATATTTTAAATTCATAACTATATATTTCAATGTATAAGATTTTGATAAAATAAAATCTTTAAAGTTAAATTATAATGTTTTTGAAATTTAAATTATTAAAACATATATAATGATTTTATAGAAAAAAAATAATATCATATAAAATTAAATGAAAAGGATAATAAATTCAACTTTTACCATGATAAGGTTGAAAAATATTATTTAAGTGGAAGTAGGTGGGGCCCACTTATATATTTTATATAGTAAGTATTGGACATTTGTAATGATTTAATTGGAACAATGGTAGTAAATCCTAGACTCTTCTAATATATAGTAAAATACGTCACACCTCACCTCAAAAAACTACATCATGCACAGGGAAAAAAAGAGTAGAAACCACAAAATATGTTTTTTCCTACATCTTTTTAGAGTTCTTAATTAAATATAATAACTACAATTCTTAAATATTTAACGATGACTAAGAATATCTTGTTTAAATTTTTTAAATAATTAAAGAGAGAAATGTTGAAGATACTTCTAAATTTGGTGCGAATTATTATTTTCATTCTCCAATTACTGACAGCCTTAAAAACAGATTGAATTTGAATACACCTTTGTTCTAGCAACATGAGTGAAATACACCTCTAAATTCTCGCCAAGTTTAGGAGTGTCTTCGACACTTTTCTAAAAATAAAATCTAAACGCAATTTATGCTAAAATTCTCTTATTATATAAGAGAGATATTTCACACTAAAGCAGACACGTCTTCGAAAAAAATTAAAAAGAATTATTTCTTTTGTTCTAATTTAATTTAATTAGTATATAATATTTTTGAAATTATAGGATCCGTTTTAGCTATGACTTTTTAGTTTTAAGTTCATATTCTTTTGTTATAACTTTATTATTTTGAATGTCGGTAATATTTGTTTATATCTTGTAACTACTTTGAGTAAAAAATCAACGATCAATGATGAAAAATACTTTATGTATGGACATCTTAATGGACCTCTTCACAATAAATTTGCGCAAATTAACAACTTAAAATATCTAAAAATCATATTAAAATTTAATCAACTTTCTAAATTCTATTTATATCACATAAATGAAAATTAAAAAATAATAGTATTGGGGCCGTGCTAGCACGACACCTGTGTCTAGTTGAAAAAGGGGAACTTTCGCATATAACCATTTTAAAATAGCTTAATTACGCTCCATAACTATACTATGCTAATTACGATTTATAGCTACATGTTATAGGGATGAGAGTGACGAGCGAGATTGGGAGAGGGAGGAGAGAGGCGAGCGAGAGAGGGCAGAGAGTGGAACAATATATGTATATCAGTCAGATAATTGTATATATATAACCGATACACATATGTATTTGTATATTTGTAGAGAGAGACTGGGAAAGGGAGGAGAGAGGCAAGCGAGATTGAGAGAGAGAGGAGAGAGGTGAGCGAGAAAGGTCATAGAGTGGAGAGAAGCTAATTGTATTGTAATTGTATATATGTCATATAATTGTGTATATATATATATATATATATATGTTTATAATTTATATTTGTAAATGTATAAAAGAGGACAAGTGACATAATTAAAGCTAAAATTAATCTGCGAGCCGTAATTAATTCAAACTATAGCTATATCAGCTAATTAACTAATATATGTTTGCTTTTCGCGTAATTTTCCCTTGAAAATATAAACTCCACTTAAAACATTTGCTATTTTTTATAAAAAGAAAATTCATTTTTTGTCTTAAAACATTTTATTTTAAAAAAATAAAATTATTGCTGGAAAATTATTTAAAAAAAAAAAACAAAAAAACAGAGAGGGTGGTATTGGCATCTAAAGGAAGTCACTGGTAAGTCGTAATTGTTCTTGAACAGCAAGCAAGCAATTTCAGAAATGGCGACTCTGTAACCTCAACCTCACGAAACTCATTCAAGGGTTTTTTTCTTCTTACCTCAATCTTCAAAATCTTCTTTGGGAGTTTCTCTGTTAGTACCTTTTATTTATTTATTCAGATTCTGTTATAAACCCTAGAGTTTAATATGAAAGAAGAAGAAAGTGGGCCGCAAAATAGAGAGTTATATGCATTGCTTCATATATCTCCAGAAGCTTCTGATGAAGAAATTCGAAAAGCTTATCGTCAATGGGCTCAAATCTATCACCCTGATAAATATCAAGCTCTTGAGGTACTCACAGTCCACTCTTTGTACTATGCTTGTTTTTGGTTTGGGAATGCTTAATTTTTTGTTTTTTTGATTTTCGATGTATTTTTTGTACTATGCTTGTTTTTGGTTTGGGAATGCTTAATTTGCGTATTTGGAGTTAAAAAGGGTAATTCACGGTTGTGTCGGATCAGCTTGAGCTCACCTTCCGGCAGCAACCTGAATTAAAGGATGAATTATGCGTTATTGGTTAAATTGGGTCTGTATAGAACAGAATGGATACATAGGATTCATATAGCTGATTCCAACTAGTTTTGTGAACCCTTAAATTGTGTATTTGAAGTTAAAGGGTATTTCACGGTTGTGTCCGGGTGAGCTTGAGCTCACCTTCAACATGTTACCTGAACCAAAGTATAAATTATGTGTTATTGGAATTGAATTAGGCCGTTATAGAACAGAATGGATATATAGGATTCATATAGCTGACCTCCAAGGCTCCAACTAGTTTTGAGAATCCTTAATTTGTGTATTTGATGTTAAAGGGTAATTCATGGTTGTATCCGGGTCAGCTTGAGCTCACCTTCGGACTGCTACCTGATTTAAAGGATAAATTATGTTATTGGAATTTATTGGGCCTGAATAGAGCGGAAGGGATACATAGGAGGAGTCACATAGTTGATCTCTTACTAGTTTTGAGAACCCTTAATTTGTGTATTTGGAGTTAAAAGGATAATTCACGCTTGTGTTTGGGTCAGCTTGAGCTCACCTTCCACATGCTACATGCATTAAAGGATAAATTTTGTGTTATTGGAATTAAATTGGGACTGTATAGAACATAAAGGATTCATATAGCTGATCTCCAACTAGTTTTTTTTTTTTGATGACAAGGGAAACCCGCAGCTACTACCCTTTGGGTGCGCACAGGGTAAAACCCCTGCTCCTATGCAATAGCTCGCAAACCACATAGGAGAGGTAACCCGCACTAGGCAAGCCCGGTGCGACGAGCTCAACCCAGAAGGCAAACCCCTTGCTTTCGCTGGTAAGGGGTTTCGAACTTGAGACCTCCAACATGGAAGTCCCAAGCCCAAACCACTGGGCCACCCCAAAGGGTTCCAACTAGTTTTGAGAACCCTTAATTTGTGTATTTGGAGTTAAAAAGGGTAATTCACGTTTGTATTCAGATAAGCTTGAGATCACCTTCTGCCTGCTACCTGTTAAAGGATAAATTTTGTGTTATTGGAATTAAATGGGTTTGTATAGGATGGAATGGATACCGACGATTTGTATAGCTCAACTCCAACTAGCTTGTGGTTGGGGCTGAGTTTAACATTTTGATATGTTTTTAAACTGTTTTAGTTTTAGAAAACCCTGGTTTGCCTATTTTCTTTAATGGTGAATTGTTTAGTGTGGGAATGAAATGGGCCTGAATAGAGAACTAGTTTTTCGAAAACACTAGTTTGCCTATTTTTCCTTTAGGGATAAATTATGTAGTGTTGAAATGGGTCTTGATTAGATGGAATGTATACATATAGCCTTCATCTAGTCAACTTCAACTAGTTTGCCATAAAGTAGCAGTTGTTTGATTGATATGTATGAACTACAACTATTCTTGTTTTTGCCTTTGATATTGGTGGAAAGTCGCTGTACTTGCTTTTGCTCAATTTTCTTCCAGGTATTTTGCATTGCAATTGGCATATTTATTCTTTTCTCCATGCTTTTGTTTTTGCATTGCGATTGGCATATTGATTAGATATAAATTCAACCTTTTTCCATGTGATTAGACAGTTGTGAATGTTTTACTTTGTATCCAATTTGGAATTTTGGTGCTTAGTATTCGATTTACCATCATAAAAGACAAAAAGAAACTCACTTCCCATTGGCTCATTCATGTACTTGTTTAGTGGAGGGAGATTCAATATTGACTGAATTTTTGAAGATGGGTATAACATTGTTTTGTCCTTGGTACATGTTTTGTGCAATGGGACTAATAGCTTGTTAGCTGGTACTATATTCAGGATCTTCTTGAAAAAGTAGGACCAAGATCATAAGTATCAATTGCTGGTGCTTTCAGGTTCAGAGTCATAATACAAGTGATTCCTGCTGAGATTCTACATATTGATCCTTGTGTAATAACTGCTCGAGTCTCTTCTAAAACTCTGTTCTTTAGCCTAAAAAAAGAGGGTAGAAGAGAGGAAGTGTCTTTCCAATGGGGAAGAACGTGGTAGAAAACTCAATAGTTGCCAGCTCTTCAAATTTTTGCTCTTTGTAGTCTCCTGGGTGGGGGATCGGCAAAACGTAATATTGAGTTCAACAGAATCTATATCAAAGATTTATGCAACAGTGCCAATTGGCGGAAAAAAATTGTACGTGTCTAGATTCCTTGTTTTCCTGCTTATGATGGTCAAGTTAATGTCATATATCGCATGTTCTGTCTTATGGGTTTGGTAGGGGAGGCTTCGTAAGTACTGTATTACATTTTTGTTATTTGGCAAACAGCCATTATTATGGTTCAGGGCCTTATCTATCTGAAAACTAGGACGTAGATCTTTCTTATTGCAGTGTTTGGGCTATTAGGTTGTGAGACGTTATATAGGTGGTTTCTTGAGATTACTACATTTTGCTAATTTCTTCTAGAAACCTTTTCTCATGAAGGAATAACTAATAAGGTTACAAGAGAAAACTGTCTCACAATGGGGAAGAATATGGTAGAAACTCAGTATTTCATGATATTGAACTTGTTTTATCCTCTTAGTTCAGGGGGTTGGGGATCTTGCAGTGAGGTCAAGAAAATCAATATTTTTAAAATCTTAGCAACATTATTACAAGATATTAGATAATTGCCAACTGTTGGAAGTAACTTCTCTGGCTTTCTTATTTTTCTGATTCTGAAGGTCAAGTTGCGAGTATTTAGTGGCATATTTTTCCTGTTTCAGATGAAGGAAATTGCAACAGAGAATTTCCAACGAATATGTGAAGCTTATGAAATTTTATCGGATGAGACGAAAAGACAAATATATGACATATATGGTATGGAAGGGATTAATTCTGGTCTGGAACTTGGTACTAAGCTGAACAAAGCTGAAGAGATCAAGGAAGAACTTGAAAGACTACGTCGTCAGAAAGAACTTCAAAAGGTTGCAGCGCATCTCCGACCTTCTGGGTCAATTATGGCAAATCTGTCATTGCCACAGTTTTTAGAGGGTGATGGCATTATGAAAGGGTAAGCATATGTACTTCTTTTGTATTTCTATGTCTTAATTGCTTTTGTAGATATGTGTGACTAGGTAATTGATAATCCAATAGCATGGCAGAAGCCAACTATTCCATCTATCACATTGTACATGTTAAAATTCCTTTGTCCTTAATCCTAGAAGAATATGCAAAGCCATGTTCCTTTAAGTAACTTGCTGAGAAGTAAATTTCTTTTAAGTATGCGAGTTATCATTTTTGTGGGACAACCTGCAAAAGAATTGTTCTAAGCTGCCCACAAGAATGCTGGTGGATTTGGAGCTAACGAGCTTATGCTTTAAATTCTTTTAGCTTCAGTGTGTGCTTCTATGACATAGAAGTGAAGCAAAATATTAGAAACAGGGATCTTGAGGAATCCTTGTTGTGAGTCCCTAATAAGCTATCTAAGAATTTTTTAAATTTCAAGTAAGTTAAAGACCATTAAACATATTCAAGAGTCGCTCTGCATTCTTTTGTAAAAGTTTGATCCTAATTATCTTCCTTGACGTCTTTTGGCTATCTCCTCAAGAGATTTCAGTTGTCATGATTCCATTATATTTGCACTTCAGTTACTTAATACATTACACCGTGTCTACAGAAGTAATGACCTGAGCAGCCTGTAGGCTTAGAAACTGCAGAATTGAGTGGCTCTAGCGGAATATGCATTGTGTTGCTAGCACTACTGTCATTTTTGTTCAGAAGCACCAAATTTTACTTTATTGTACGATATTGCAACACTAATGCTTAAGCTTGTTTAGGCATAGTTAGCAATATGTTTCTAGTTGAATTTTTTGTTTGTTTGTTCCTTCAACATGTTGATCATTCAGCAAGTCCAAGTTTGTCTTCTATATGATTATTCAGCAATGCCTCTTGATATTACCTCATCTTACCTTACATGTTTTGGGGCTTGATTGCCAGGATGGCTATGGCTAGTGAAGTCCAGTCTCAGATTTCCAAAAACAATGCTGTTGCCATTGGTGGAAATCTGGCGGTTAATGGGAATGCCGGCGGTGGTGCTGCATCTATTGTTTTTAGGCATCAAATGTCATCAGTTTCGTCAATAGAGTTTATGGGGTCTATGGGTTTGAGAGCATTACTAGGAGTACAGACAACTCGGTAGGATGATCCATTTTGCTATGTGTTGCAGATCTCAAAAATTTTAGCCAAATATTGACCTGTTCTTTGTCTTATCAGTCATATATCTGTTCACTCTACGGCAACAATGGGTCTTGCTATGTCTTTAAGAGATGGTTCTGTTAATCTCTCCAACACTTGGACTCGCCAGCTATCTGATACCGCTCATGGAAATGTAAGCTATTTTTGAGTTGATACATATCTAGAAGCTTAAAAATAATTTTTCATAGTTGCTACTTGCTACTTGCTACTATTCTTTATGCTTCGTGCCTGCAACTTAAGTCAGAAGATTGATGATCTCTTGGACCATAGCATTCTGGAACATACTCGTTTAGGGGCTGAGGCATGAAATCTCTGTGCATCTCACGTTACTGATATTCACTCATTCTTTTTAACTTATCAAGAAAATCTTATATTTTTCCGTTTCCCCTTTCACTTTTTTGTGCAGATACATCTTTCATTAGGTCCAGAGTCATCTATAGCTGTTGGATGGCAGAGGAAAGAGCAGAAAAGGTCTGCTTCTGGAGAAATCAAGGTTCCACTTTTCTGCTCTAGCTCTAATGACATTTATCTTTTGATTACATTCTCTTATAAAAGCTAATTTAAGAATTCTTGTTTCCTATTTAAGACTTGACCATATCATCTTTGTTTATTCTTGAATTGAGTAATTACCGGCTGACACTTTCTTTGATCTGGTTATGAGGGATTCTGTACTTACGGTTTGAAGTCCACACGAACATTAATGCTCTAGATATTTTCATTGGTTTTGTTAAAAACAGATGAATTTCTCTCATCTACCTGTTGATATGGAATTAGGATCCCTTAATGGTTAATTTATTGTTTACTTTGTGGCCTACAACTTACTTTTTTCTGGGCAAGTAGGACACACACCAACTATTAAATGCAAATCCAGCTTTCTAGTAGACTACACAGCATAATCTCCCTACATCTGAGTAGGCCTTTTTATTACTTGGTCATGACTTGTGTCCAAAAAACCTTACCAAGCTGTTGAATTAAATTTAAATGGTTATTTAGGTTGCTATGTTACTTTAGTATCAATTGTTTGGTTTAGTATCATTTTGAGAAAAAAAAATCTGTACGGTAGTGAGAAGCTTCCTGATTAAAAAAATGAAGTGACATAAGTAACAATTTGTATTTAAAATTAAGAAAAAGGAAGAAAATGCACTTTCAGTTTTAGCAGTTCTCGAATATTCTACTGCCAAAATCTGGGAAATGAACTTGTGTAGATTGGTGCCCCTTGAAATGTGCCCTAACAGTGGAATGCTCCCTAATAAAAAAGAATGAAAGGAACTCAAACTGGACAAGCTGGTCGAGTTCTATTCAAGACCTTTGCTTGATTTGTTCTTAAAAAATAAGATTATGATTTCTTCTGCTCTTGCTCCCACTTGCTTTAGGTTATTTTAGAGCTGTAGATGTTCCACAAAGTTCTGACTAGCGTACTAGCAGGAACATGGAGAAGTTAGCAATGATAGTATTGTATTAGGTTCTGTAATAACGTGACCTGTTCATGTTCCACCCTCTAATTTCCCTTACTTCCGCGTGAGAAGAAAATAGAATGATATATATGTTGGGCCACTCCAAACATATTTTAGAACTATGAGTCTATTTGTGTATATAATGCAAATATAACAGACTTGCAACTTCATGTTCTGTCAAACAGACCTTTTCCCACTTTAAACAAATTCAACATGAGAAGTACATTGGGTTCAAATGATATTAAGTGGCATTAAGTCAATAACCCGCCTTCAAGCAGCATCTTAACATTGCCAATTTTGCGAGACTTTGAGTATTCTTTTATCTACCTATAATTTGCATCCACGTAATGCAGCTAGGGACAGGGTCATTTGGTGCAACGGCTAATTACACCCACCGCTTCTCCACAAAATCACATGGGCGTATCGCAGCCAGAATCGGAAGGTTCATTGATGTTAATAATTCCTCATTTCTTTTTTTGAATAGTATTCGACTTATTGCTTTTACTGTGTTAAAGTTAAAGGTTCTAAGCCTTGATATTCTGTACTTTTTTGCTTAAATAAACTAAACGATCTGTGGTCTGAATAAGCTAATGAATGCCTGGTACACTTGATGTGTTGCAATTCTTTTTTAGATTTATTTTGTTGAATGATCAAATCTCTCTGATCCTTGTTCATCTCCGTGTATCTAGTTTTGGGTAGTGGCGTAGTGCACATGGTAATGGTGATGACTAAGGCCTAACTTTTACCTTATCAAAACAAAAATGGTGATGACTAGGCCTAGTATTCGATTGTAGCTTGAGTAAGTCAATACATAACTTGCATTAGCTATTGTTTTAAATTCTTGTTTGTAATCAGATTTCTGTAAAATCTGGTTATATAAGCGATTTAACAATATTTTCATGATTGTTTACTTTATAAGTCCCTCAATTTGTTCTGGTATTAGTTAAACCTTTTAAGAACTTCTGGGAAGAGCAAACCTGCTAGTGTCTTGGAAAAAAGGCATCATAGATTTCTGTAAAAGATGGTTATATAAGCAATTTCTCATTTTCTTCTTGATTGTTTTCTTTATCATCCCATCACATTTCTTCTGGTATTAGGTAAAACTTTTTTACCAACTTCTGGGAAGAGCAAACCTCCTAGTATCTTGTAAAACAACTCATTGCGTCTTAAACCAATTGAAATTCTTTGTATTTTCTGCTCTCTAGTTTGAACCAGGAATGGCATTTTCTTGGATTTTCAGCTTGTTTTTTAATATGTTCCCAGAGAACCGTATCTTCAAATTAAGCCAAAAACACCATAATCCAGGTTACTGGATTTATCTTCATGCACAAAATTTCATGTTTAATTGGTAGCCTCTTCTCAGGACGTTCTATATTATATTGCAGTACGGCACTTGAACTTGAATTGGGAGGTGGAAGAAAAATATCTGAATTCAGTACCATTCGGATGCTGTATACCGTAGGAATTCAGGTATATATTGGCAAGCTAACTCCTTTCACCCCTTCCCGAAGAAAAGAGGAGTGGTGCCTACTTTCGTCTATGCTTTTTTTAGACATGTTTTACAATTCATTAGAAGTCATTGTTGCAAGATTGCACATGATTTTCATGTTTTTTTTACACCTCATATCCTTTTTTTTTCTCACAGGGGATCTTTTGGAAGTTTGAGTTACATCGTGGGGGACAAAAGTTGATTGTTCCTGTAAGTAGTCTCAACTTGTGCTTATATGCGTTATTTTGGTTTCATGCTTTTATCTTTTCTTTCTTTTTCCTTTTCGGTTTGCTTGTTCATATGCATGCACATGTGTTCGTGACTTTGGGTACATATTCCCCAGAATTTCTTGCATCTACAGTTGCTTCTTGATCATGATCTTAATCAGGCACTTCCAAGATGATCAGGAGTCAATAATGATCTCGAATTATAACGAACCTAAACTAATGCAAGATCACTTATTTTGAGAATATAGTACGGTACCTCAACGCGTTGAACTAATGAAATACTATATCCTACAATGCAAAAACTAGATTTCCTACTCAAGGAATTGGATATTACGTATGATCTTAACTAATTTTGATTGGATAATGGTTCTGATGGTTTCACCAAAATTAGGTATGCGTTTGGCCATGATTTTTTTTTTCAGGAGTTGAACTCTGGAAAACATGTTTGGCCATAATTCTACTTGAAGTTGAAATCGAGAATTTTCAAGAATTTGAAAACAACTAAACGATATCTTCACTTTTTCACTCCAAATAGTCACAAAAGTAAAAAACAACTCCAATTTGTATTTATGGCCAAACACAACTCCAATTTTCAAATATCATTTTTCATTAACAAAAACTACTTTTTTCAAATTTCACAATGAAACATGGCCAAACACCCACTTAAAACGCATGATTTAATCCAACTTTGTGAAACAATCAAAAAGTAATACAAGTACACAACTATAACTGGCCAGTTGAAAGTTATTTGGTTGTACTGTAACTTGTAGATAGGAGTTGCAAATTAATTGGTACATATAGGTGAAAGGTTTTGCTTATATTTCAAACCTAACTTTATTTTTGCATTCAATGCCATAAACCATAGCGAAAATAATAGAGCATTAATCTATCTAGGGTTAAAAGACGTTTTCTGGGCAGATTCTACGGTTTACTTCTGAGCGAGGCATCCTTGAAATGCCTTGGGGTGGCAGTGGCAATCGCAAGTATCGCGGGGCATTTGCTCAAACTGGTCTGCCTGGAGTCGCTTTGAAATAATTCAGAGGGTCTTTAGTTCTGCCTAGTTTAATAACCAAGAAAGTGAATCCTAAAGAAAAATAACAAAATTTCTTTTGCTTTTCTTTGCTGTCTTGCATTAAGAAGCTTATGGAATGGCATGTTTGAGCGGCTATAATCTCTATGATCTGTATTCAGCCATCTGATTCACTCTTTTTAATCTACTTTTTTCCGGTGATGTCCCCCCAAAAAATTGACTTTTCTATGGATAGTGGATAATCTAAGTTCCTATAAATAAGTTATGTTACCAATTTCAAAAAAAAAAAAGTTCATCTAAATAAGTTAGCTCAAAGAACTTACCATTATCTAAACATTATCTGTCTCAATCAAGATCTTCGTTGTTCATACTGCAAGTGTTCTCATTTTTGCTAAATATTTATGGATGCAGGTATTGCTTTCTAGGCATTTGAACCCTATTTTTGCCACCGGAGCATTTGTGGTACCGACCTCACTGTATTTTGTACTGAAGGTTTGTGTTCTGTCTTCAAACTGACATTTGAAAATTTCTTTTCGGTCAATAGCTAACTACATGGTGGTTCTCAATTATTCTCTGGGGGAATTTGCTATATTACTGCTTTCCTTGTATTTCTGTTATAGAATACTTAATTCGGTCAAGACAGATATCCTAGTTCTTCTGATAAACATATCAATATCCATAGCGAGTTATGCCAAAACATTTAACTTCTTTTTTATTTGGTGACCTATGAGTAGGTTTACCTTGGTAGTTACCCATTTTAAAGATTTTACAATTGATTGCCCATATTGCTTCTACTTATTTCCTTCCCTGGATGTTTCAAATATGTTTTACTGTAGCCACTGGTTTTGATTCTGAGTTGTTGGAGGGGGGTTGGGGGGGGGGGGGGGGGGGTTCCTCGTGGTGGCAATATGAGGAAATGTCTCCTTGAAATGATGGCTTGCTAGTTTCGTAACTGCTCAGTTTCCATGACTGCCGATTTCTCTCTTGTTGAGATATCTTTTCCTTTACTCCTTTCGTTTCAATTTGTTTGTCTGGTTTTGACTTGCACGAAGTTTGAGAAAGTAAATTAGACTTTTGAATCATTCTTGTGGTCTTAAACTAAAGATATGTAGAATGTACGAAAATGCCCTTTAATTTTGTGGTCGTAAACATGTCATGTGGAAAGTTTGAATGAAAGAGTTGTCAAAAAATTTAAGAGACAATTCTTTTTTGAACGGACTAAAAAGGAATGTAAGACAAACGAATTGGAATTGAGGAAGTATTATTTATTCTGAATTGTTGTGGGGCCTTGTGTTAGCAAAATGTATCTCATTGATTATACTTTATAATTTTCTTACTTTCTTAATAGCTCATTTTCCAGTCTCTTTTTGACTGTTTTTCTCTTCTATATTTGCAGAGATTTGTTGTGAAACCTTTTTATCTTAAGCGCGAAAAGCAGAAGGCATCAGAAAATATGGATAAAACCCTTGTCCAGGTAATTATAAATTATACATATTTCGGGTGACTGGCATTGCTACTGCCTGAATTCTATAAATAGCTTCCCCTGTTCTTGGCAGCCAGACATTAGGATGTTTGATAAATAACTAGGCTTCAATCGCAAGCTAGTTGGGGTTGGAACATAAATCCTCTCAATCCCCCGCTTGTACCTTGGGACATTCTGTGAGCCAATATTTTGTTGTCCACTTCAGTAGTTTCTAAGTGTTGATGCAGTTCGTTGTGCACTGCCTCTTCTGATATGATAGAGAATGTATATTGTTTTGTCTATGAAGCATTCTCATGGTTCTTTCCTTGAGCTTATAAGTGGATGGTCCAATGTGAAGCCAACCTCTACTGCAGCTTTGCTCCTAACACACTACATTGTTGTAGGTTCAGGAGGCTAGGACGGCTGCTAAGAAAGCTCAACAACTATTGCAAAATGTGGCCAATAGGAAAAGAAGTAGACAGCTTGAAACAGGTGGACTGGTTGTTACAAAAGCACTGTATGGCAGTCGTAAAGCTCTGAAGAACAGAAATCAAATAGAGGAAGTGAAAGATGAAGTGGCTTCTCAAATCATTGATGTCACTCTACCTTTAAATTTTCTTGTGAGCGACTCGGGGAAACTAAAGGTCCGTTTTTACATAGTCTGTTCTTAATAGATTTCTTTTTGTTATCAGTCTTAAGGATTCCTTGTTTCACATTTGATGCCTTGTTACTCTTCTTTTTAGTTATATTACTTGCTTTAATTGATCTTCTCTATGAACATCGTAAGCTATTAGAGGTCATAAAGGAAAGAGAATTATAACAGCTGCAGTAGCTAAGAGAAGGTTAGGGACGTGTTTGGCTTAGATGGCATCAAAAGGAGGAGAAGGAAAAAAGATGGGCTATATGGAACACAATCATGATATGTCAAGATATCTTCTTGGTGCTCCTGTCATTTTGTCTGTTTGGCTTGAAGGAGTACTGGGACTTGCAAGATTTTGTGTTTCTCTGGTAGATTAACATAGCCATTGTATATCATGAGGATTAGCCCATGTTTTAGGCTCCATGTGGTTAACAAATTAGGTTTCCGAGATTTTCCCTAGGTTGAATTCACATAGATAAAATTTTCCTTTAGTAGCAAGGAACACAATCGTTTTGTGTATTTGGAATGAAAGGAATCACAGATATATTGATGAAACCTCAACTCCAACGCATATTTTGAAAGCTAGATGTTTAGTTAATCTCTACAGTTGGAATTTCCTTAAGCCTGTATCTGTCCCAGTTGATTTTTTCGATTTTGTTGGCTCCTTGATCTAATTGACTGATCAACTGTTATGGAGCTAACAGTACTTAATTTTCTACTTCTTTTGCATCTCCTTGATGCCAATTAATGATATATTCGTACTACATAGAAAAAAATGAACACAATTGACTATCTCCTCTGTAAAAGCTACACATCTGTTGTTTAATCAATATTAGCCTATGTACTTTTAGTGTTTGGACGCTTTCTTTGGAATAACTGTTGAGATGAAAATAATTACATATGGACATATTTTTGCTTACATTTCACTAGTTCATGAAACAACGAGCCAATATCTTGTCTGTTCAAGATGGTTTTACTTTTTACTATTGGATATTTCATGTCTCATTATTTATATGCAGCTGCACGAGGGTGTAAAGAAATCAGGAATTATGGGATTTTGTGATCCTTGTCCAGGAGAATCTAAGCAATTGTATGTGGAGTACACCTTTGATGGTAACAACTTTGAGGTAAGTCTTCTTCTTTCTATCTTTTTCTGACGTTAGAAAACATCCCCTGTTAACTAAAATTACTCTCAAAATATCAACAGGTCATTGTTGACGATTTGGATGAGTTGCTTATACCCCAAGAATCTCACAGAATTTGATGACAAGTGAGCTGCTGAGTCTCTGTTTTTTCACTTCACTGAATATAGATTTAAGGCTGTTGATTCCTCCAGATGAGTATGATAGTCAATTGGAGAAATTAAAGGCAACCAATTGAGAAGACTTGGTTACCTCTTCAAATTTTGCATCATTTGCTATGCCTCTGAAGTACTCTTTGTTCAATGTTACTCCCCGTCGCTTCCCTTCTTGTCCTCCTTACCCTCTAAACCAACAGGAATAAGAGTGTGGGAAACTAGCAGAAAGGAATAGAGTTTTCGCACCAACCCTAGCCTTAGAAATGTTAAAATGGGATGCAGTTCCTTAGGGTTTTGGTTAAAGATTACTACAGAGTGTATTCTATTTTGACAAAATAAAGGCAGTCTAGCGATATCTTATTCTTTCACCATTAGACTATTTGGTGAACTCCTTATATTCTGTACCACAACAGAGAGCAAAACTGGTGCATCAAAAGAGTTGATGCCTCAGAAACAGAAGAGTTTTAACAAACTTTTGCTTTCTCATCTGCCCTCACTAGTTGTTTTCACACTTGTGCAACTGTTCTATTACAAGATTCTTCATTTACAAAGTTATACCACTCTGCATGTATTCTAAAAAAATAATCATAGAAGGTTAGCAATATCCAGCTTTAAACCCTGACAGGAGCAGCAGATTGAGATTCAACTGGCAAAATAATGTGAGATTTGTTCCATTCAAGGTGCATTATATCAACCATGGCTTCTTTTTCATCTTCTGGTCAGGTAAAAGTATATATCAATCATAACATTCAGTAAAATCTTTGTGCAATAGATATACATACATCCCGGTTTTGACCCGTTGTCCTTTATATTTTAGGAGGCGTTATTGCAAAAGAAACACTTGCTGATAGTTTAATTTGCTAGTATCCTAAATGCCTTAAGATTATAGAATATAGTTTCGGAGTGACAAGTTTTCTCATTATAAACTGCTGCTTGCTGGGAGAAAAATAACAAAGTTTAGACACTCGAATATTGCAAGTTTCCGTAACAAGCTATATGATCCAAGTTACGGAGAAATTTTGAGTTATGATATGACGATCCAATATGATTTGTGACTAATCTAACATGACAGCTAAAGATTGAAGTGACTCAATTTTCTATCTTTACTATAATTTAAATTTTAAGATCGCACTTTTTTCTCTAACGTAGGTTCTAATCGACACTTATCCACACAAAAGGTGGTTCGAAACTCACTATTTTTGGCTCGAACTATGTGTGTATGTAACGAAAAAAATAAGATCCACTCATTTTGAAAAATGAAAATTTTGAATTTTGGATTCACCTCTTAATAATGTACACGGTGAAACTTGGCGAAACCAGAACAGAGGAAAGCTGTCACATTTAAGAATAGAGTAGAAGATATCAAAGAGGGACAATTGTTGCACTCTCTTTTTCCTCTTTTGTTGGTAGTGTATTAGCTGGTTGATGTTGCCATTACGTGACAGTATTCTCCAGTAGCACCCTAACCTATTAGCTCACAAGCATGGCATGAAGATAGCCTGGATACAGCTCTTTAAAGTTAAGTACTACTTCATTATCATCATCTTTATTTTTGGAGTCATCTTTGGTGGGAAGCGCTTTATTCTCAAAGTAAGATCCAGTTTCAAAATGGATACCGAACATTGGGTGGAAATCACAAACAGAAAAAAGATCATGTCTATTTTTTGTTACATCATTTATCTGCTAGGCATTGGACTATTTGGATTTGCTTCTCCTTATTGTCGTGAGCGGGTCTGTCGTCCTCCTAAAATCTCCAGAGCATTTCGTCGAAATACATTCTGTCTTTTCACCTTAGTAGTCCTATGCATAGTCTGTACTATATCCCCAATCATGGATACTAATATAGTAAAACTTCAACAACAATAATTGCACACTAAAAGAAACGTAATTAAGAAGCCCCCTATGGATTTGTTTCTCTTAAAATAGCCACATGAATGGTTTCTATTGCTAGTAGAGTTGGGCTGAATAGTTATGGCCACTTCTATGAAACAATTAGCTGGATTACTATATTGGAGAAAATTGATCATTTGCATGGAGATAGCGTGTCATATAATACCTCCGTTCACTTTTAATTGTCATGGTTTCCTTTTTTTCCCTTTTTATAGTCAAACTATAAGAACTTTGATTAACATTTTACGATATATTTTTTCACCATATTGATATGTGAAAAATTACAATTTATAGTACTTTTCGTATAGTTTTTGAATATCTAGTTTTATTGTTTAAAATATCGAATTGGTGTAATCTAATTTAACTTTAAAAATTAGTCAAATTGACATTTAAAAAGCGCAATCTGACAAATAAAAGTGGACAGAGTGAGTATCTCTTTTTGGAGGTGGGGGTGGGGTAGGGGTGGATTGGCAGAAATTGGAATTCTAATAAGGAGATAAGAAAATGGAACTTCATAAGAATATAAAGTTTAGCCGCTTCAAAAACAACTTCATATACACATGAGGTCTGAAGTTAGGTTTTGGTAGAATCTAACTTTAGATATAACGATACTTCAAGCCCGCAAGTCTAAAGGTGATTTTCACATGGATAAATTTTTGGTTATTCATTAAATATGGATTTTTAAAATGGCTATTTGTTCAATTTACCCTTTAAAAAAGAATAATAAATACTTCATCAATTTTACTGATTCAACTCAAGAGTCGGTTCAAGCCCCAGCAGGGCCACTGGAGGCATTACAAACCGGCCGCGTCTCCAGGGCCCCGTGGAACTAACCGTGGTGGACCCGCCTTGAAACAGCGGGACCCGGTGGGTACAGCTAGTCGGGTTCGCAAAGCGACGCCCGGAAACCACGGTTAAAAAAAAAAAACTCAAGAGTCATTCTTATAAATCACCTGTTATTATTCACATTCATTAATTTTAAATTCTGAATCTATTTAGGAACATCGACAACCAAAAGTTTTTGAACCAAGCTCATAATTGTCCTTTTTGTTGTAATCCAAATTAATGAACCCATACAGGTCCACACGTTGACGGCAAAATTCTTGGTAGTTGAAGCTTCCAATTATTGTGTAGTTAAATAATAATTAACAAGGATAATCATATTAATTATACTGATGAATTCTTAGGCCTTCCTAGCTTATATTATTAGTTCAACTAATCTTCTCATAATTAGTAGATAAAGAATGGATATATATGAACCAATAAAGTAACATTTTTTTTATGAATAGATTATGGATAGAACAGTAAAATTTGGAAAGTGAGTTAGGTAAGGGATTACCAACAAGTTGAGTATTATTAGTCATTAAAGCATCATTTTAAAAGTATGTACTCAATTATTAGCAATTCCACACTGGGATCCACCAGTTTTATCAGTAGTACTACTTAATTGACTGATGATTATATTTGGCAATATAATACTGGATTAGTTAAGATATGTCTCTTCATATTAAATACATTTAGCAAATTACGCTTTATAGGCTTTGGTACTCCTTTTTCTTTTAACAAAAATGGTATCAGTATATAGCTTACATGCATCTCAATTATTTCACCAGATATACTTTCCATAAATGAAGTTATCGAATGACTTTGTATCCATAGAAAATTGATAAATAGATATCTCACTTCGTTGTAAACTGAACCTAGTCAAGCAATAGAAGCAGAAAAAAAAGAGACTTTCTTTGCACATAGATGGACTATCTTTAGCGAAATTGAGCATGAATCGGGAAGGGGTTCAGTCAATTTTTTTCATCGAAAAATCACACTATATATATAAGGTTAATTATTATGTATATATATATTGGTGATGGATCCCTTAATGAAAATTCCATATCCGCTCTCAAATATGGTGTACCTTTGTCCTATATGCTATTCAACTTTAGTTAGATTTGTAACATAGTAAGTATTTTAATAGAATACGACAATCTTAAAAAGAAAAAGTAGTAAGGGAGTAGGAAGATGTGGACAACACTTGAGAGTTCTTGTTCAAAGTTAATAATGCAATATAGGTATGGCAATAATCATGAGTCATAATCAAAATACTTCACCACCTAACTCTTAGTTTTTGGTCTCCATTAGCCAACCCCATACATATCTATCTATCTATCAATCTTTCTTTCTAGTAAATATTTATTTTTTATTTCTCACTCGGTGTTCGGAGTCTGCAGATTAAATTCAGATCGCATATTGTAGGGTCCATGTGGGGTGGCGCTCCCAACAAAATTTTCTGCATACCTAGGGTTTGAACCACAGACTTCTGATTAAGGGTGAAACAGTTCCACCGCTACACCATAACCATGTTGATCTAGTAAAAAGCATTAATATGACTTTTAGATGCAAGTGTTTGTCCTCATCATATCCTTCTCAAATTCCATTGATGTGATAGACATATTGGTCTTACACACACATCAAGTATATATAAATTTCACATAATTGGATTGTCCTTTGACTCCAAAAGAGAATAATGCTTTGATCGGTTATTCATTGAAATTTTTGTAGGAATATATATCCATCTTATTAATTATATATATGTCAATGGGATTGTGATATAGAGTTGGGTAAAATCAACAAAATTGAGTATGTAGTCCCTTTAATTATTGATGGACCAATTTGATGGCCATTGAGAACAACTTATTTGGGAAGAAATTAAAGTAAAGATACTTTATGTCAAGTAAAGCGCGGCCCAATGGTCAGTGAAATAGGTTGAAAAATTATGATATTTCAGGTTTAAATCTCAACTGAAACAATAATATTAGGCAATTTTTTTCATTTGTCCAAATCTTGATGGATAAAACTACTTGATACTCGTACTAGTGGGAAATAATAGGTATATCATGAAATTAATTGATATGCGCTCAAATTAACCCTAGCATCGCGTGAAAAAAAACATATCTTGATATAAGTTTCTTTCTTAATGAAGAAGAAAGTTGAAAAATGGATAAGATTATTTCATTCTTAATCAAAGATCTTGTATTTGAGCCCTGAAAAAATAGGAAGAAAAAACTCCGCATGAAGTATCTTTTTTTAATGAACTTTACACAACACGAGTTCAAATTAGTCAAAAATACTCGAGACCTCAAATCGAGTACCAGACATCGAACGACAAATTAAAAAGATGATATTATATGGTAGTGACAAGTTAGAGACAGTGAGTTAGGACACGAGATTTGAATGTCCAAAATAAATGGTCCAGTGACAAAAGAGAAAAAAAGGATAAAACAAGATGGGTTTAAAGTGTACCTTGTTATTAAAATGAGGGTCCTAATTTCTGAACTTAGAAAAAATCCTTAAAATGAGCCCTACATAGAGGATTTGGCAGGCAGCACAGTGTAAGGTGCCACGTAAGGAATCTTATGTCTTTATCTGTTTTGGTGAGCTGGAAAGTGGGCCACCAATATACTCAATAGTTTCTAGCCTCCTGTTATTCAATGCAAAAAATGAGTTTTTTTATACTTCCTCGGTCTCATTTTATGTGACAATTTTCAAATTTTGAAATTTAAATAAGTTTATCTTTGATCGTAAGTTTTTCATAAATCTTTTAAATATTTTGAATTATTAATTATTGTGACTTATAGTACTTTTTACGTAGTTTACAAGTATATAAACTTTATTTCAAAAAAATTAAAGATTTCATGCGCAAATTTCTGATCAAACTTAAACTATTTGACTCTTGGAAAATGAAAAGTGCCACATTAATTTAGACAGAGGGAGTAGTAGCTTTATACAATAAAGTTTAAAAAATAAAAAAAATCCCCTCCACCCCACCCCCTTAAAAAATAAAAATAAATTTGTATTTCTATGCCTAGTAAATTCTAACAAATGATCTTGTTTTTTTTTTTTTTTTTTTTTTTTAACCGTGGTTTCCGGGCGTCGCTTTGCGAACCCGACTAGATGTACCCACCGGGTCCCGCTGTTTCAAGGCGGGTCCACCACGGTTAGTTCCACGAGGCCCTGGAGACGCGGCCGGTTTGTAATGCCTCCAGTGGCCCTGCTGGGGCTCGAACCGGCGACCTGAAGGACTTTGTCTCAGGCCTTTACCAGCTGAGCTACCCCTCAGGGTTCACAAATGATCTTGTAAATTTAACATCAACAAAAAAAAATTCATAAATTGCTAGGTGGTACCTCTACGATCTATCATCTTTATAAAATGAAGACTTTCTATTAAAGATTAATTAATAGCAATATGAATTCAATAAATTGCTTGTTTCTTGCAATTGCAAAGTAATTTCAATTGGTATAAATACAATTTAGCTCTTGAGTGGACATTAATCACAATAATTTTGGTTGGTTTTAGTTGGGAATAGACTATAGACAACATAAATTAGGGTTGTGGGGGAGGGGGGGGGGGGGGAGGGAGGGGATTAATATGATTAATTCATGGTGGGAAATGTCATCATCAATATTCAATGGGTTATTAGTAGAATGAAGTGACATTGAACTCAAGAGCATTGGATATAGAGCAAGAGTCGTCCCTATAGCCATTTCATTGGAATTAGGTTCATGAACCTTGTAATTGCTCCTCTCTCTACCTTATTGAATCCCTGACTAATTCAGACTGCGCACAACATATTTTGGAGATGACGCTTTCAATATAATTTTTTCTTCACTTATTTGAGTTCTTCTTGGTTATTGGAGGAGAGGGGTGTGGGTGTAGGTAAATATTGGGACATTTTCTTATAATTAGGCATAAGTTAGAATTAATAGTGATGACAACGAAGGCTAATATATAGGTAATTTAGTGATATCAATGAAAAATCACGACCTATATTTTTGCAAGAATGTCCTAGATTTATCAAAATAAGTAAGAGTCGATAAAATACAGATTATAACAATTGTAACATAGAAATCCCTTAGACAACAACCTACACAAATTGTTGTGTCCCTCTACAAATTATCCTTATATTTCTCAAATATAATTGTTTAAAGGTGTGTAAAACGTAAACTAAACGAATAAAAATGAACGAAACTTAGTTAACATTTGCTTTCAGCTGCAACAAAAGATCTGTGAAGTGTCTTTAATTTTGGGCAATGAATGGACTCTGTGCTCTTAATACAGCTCATGCCATTGATGATACTCTCTCTTATTGTTTGACCTTGACATGGTTGACTTTCTGCTAGTTTTAATTTCTTTAAATTTAATTTAATTTAAAGTTTTGATCTGACATTAAATAAGTTCAAATATTCCCTGGGTTGTTACCTGTCCAAAGATTTAGGTTTATCCAATCTTGATTCATCTCACTGATATTTTATCGTTCTTTTTTACTTGTCTATTTTAAATTTTGAATGTTTTTTAATAAATAATAATTAATATAAATATTTTACCATAAGTAATAAGATATAGTAATTGTTATATACACTTAGATTTTGAAAAATGATTTGAGAATAAGTAATTAATATTTGAGGAAGAAATTTGGAGAATTTTTTTCCTTCATACGCTAAACAATGAGGAAATAAAATTTTTCATTAAGACTGTCACGACCCTGACCGTTGTGATTGTCACCCACACTAACTCTCTGGTGGGAGAACCACTACTACAACTCAAACCAAACAACTAAACCAAAACTAAGACATTTAAGTTACGGAAACAAGTTAAATACTAAGGAAATAAATAGAGTTCCCATAAACTCTAACAAAAGTCTAACAATAATAAACTAACAATGCGGAAGTAATGCCTAGAACCTGAAAGTCAATGTACCAAAATATCTAAAGTTCAACAAGTCTAAATAAGAAGGGATGCATGCAACCCCAATCTAATGAACCAGTCAACTAACTAGAACATAGTCTAAGTCCGAAAATGGTGGACATAGTCGAAAGAGAACCCATGGCAGCCCGAAAGAATTGGCTCACCCTTGAATTCGAACGATCACTGATCTCCTAAGCGAGGTCTATCAATAGCCGCTTGAAGATGCCCTGTACTCAACAAAAATAAGAGTAAGTGCAGAATCAGTACACAACCACAATATACTAGTAGGATCACGCGGCTATCCCACTAAGTGCAACATATAAAGTCAAACAATAATATAATCACATGCATATATCGAACATATACAATATCGTCAACATTACAAACAACGAACAACGAACAACTTCACATGTCTCAAAATACACAATTATAACAAGTCATTGGTCCTCTCATGGAACCCAAACCCAAACAGTTAGCATATCGCGTGGTACCCGATCCAATGATTATGCCGGAATGTGGCGATCGATCCCATAATTATGCCAGAATGTGGCAATCGATCCAAGTTAGTTATGCCACAACGTGGCAACCGATCTATTCATCACACCACAATCACAAGTATATCCTCAAGATCATACAATTAAGTCATGATTTTATGGTAACCATCATTCATCTATCTCATTTACAATAAGTGTAATCAATAATGCAACATTAATATACATATATGTATCATAATGAAGTAAGAACAAACATACATCAAACAATCATAGAATCACAACCATTATCTACCTCGAAACAAGCTTGAAACCTTAAGAAACTTGATCCTTCCCTTTTCGGATTCGTTCTGCTTGTTCTTGGTCTACAAATAATCAATATAATACGGAAATCAATAAATAATCACTAATTACCCGAATTACTAACAATTCTATGAACCCTAGATCAAACCCATGATCCCAATTATCCAAATTAGAGTTGTTTCCACCATAGAATCTATAACAAAACCCTCTTCCATCAATATTCACCCATTCTATTACGTTCTACAGATCGAAAAAAGGATTCGGGGAGTGAAAAACTTACCTTTAGCCTCAAGAATGGTGAAAAACGAGTAGGAGTCGCCTGGGGTTCGTTCTTTAGCTCTAAAAGTCGAAAAGTGCATAATAAGGTCGTTTATGGGTTTATTAACGACTTTAAGTCGCGTCGTTTAGCAGCCCCGCCAGAGCTGCCAAAACCCCCACCAAGGCGGCTTGCACAAACCAGTGAGGTATTTAAAAAAATTCAAAATTCTCATTTCACAACACACCTCTAACCCACGACGCTCAGAAAATACCTTTCACGCTAAGATTGATTCTGGGAGTTCTACTCGCCTGAATTCAATTCCGTAAAGTCGTATGGATTCCTTAACGAGTTATCTATCCACTCATGTAATCATAATCATAAATAAATCACCCGATTGTTACCAGATTTCCCTACACCTTAATGACTTCGATTTCGTCCAAATCTGGACAAGGTTGGAAAATTCCAAGTTACTACGAAAAAAATTTCCGACCCAAAATTTCCCCCCGTTGGTTTTTCTATAACGACAAGAACAAGTCGTTACAAAGACGGTTCAAAATATGAAAAGTAAAACTCACAAAAAAGTTAATGGAGGTTCAATATCAATTATATATACATAAAAATAATAATTGTAATAATTTATAAACAATGTAATTTTCCGCTGAAATAGCTAGGTTTGAATGAACTATTTTGATCCTACTGGGCTACACTCTTAATACTAAAAGTGACAAGGTAAAAAATAAAAATATACATCTAATATAATAGACAAGTAAAAGTGAACGGAGAAACTATGATTTCGTATTGAATTGACTCATATTTAGTCTATACTTTGACTATAAAATTAACTATTAATACTTCAAGTTTGTACTGCTTTTTCATAATGAATAGGCTCATATTTAGTCTCTACTTTGACTAGAAAACTAAGTATTAATACTTCAAGTTTACTCAAACGTCCTATTCTCCATTGCTTATGAAGTTAAAATCGTAAAAGATTTGATCAAACAAAAAGTGATTATAAGTTGAAAATAAATAATTTATGAGTGTTCAATTTATGACCCTTTTTTTTCTTTTATGATTTTGACTTATAAGAATTTTTTTTATTCACTAAATACGTAAATAAGTGAAAAAATATTTATAAGTTAGTTTGACCAACTTATACACTTAATCAAACAACCCTTTAGTTATACAAAAGAGAAGATCTATATTGAATTGTTTCAAAAAATTGTTCACGTTATTCAAGATCATTGAAATCGTAATAATACTACAAATCTCTTGTTATCATTCATCTCTCCTTCATAAACTGATTATAGAAGATTTTAACTAATTTGGATTAGTTAAAATGTAAATATTTAATCAAAAAAGGACTCAAAATCTATAATTTTATCCACTTGCTTATACTGAAAGTGACTGTTTGCTTTAGATCCATGCACTTGGATAAGAATTATTATAATCCCATGATAGATTTATATAAGTCAATAATTAAATAATATAGTATAAATTTATCCCATCAAATTTGAGGTTATTTATCCCACATTCCAAGTGGAATAAATTATTCCAAAGATTATAATTTCAAAATTATTTAATCGACAAATCAAATGACTCCTAATATTATTGCATGCATAGAATAATTATCCTTATACTGATTCGTTTGGCATGAGGGGTAAAAAATAATTAATTTTAGAATGAGTACCTTTTATATTTAGTTGGAATTTTTGGGTAACTTATCTCAATATTATAATTTTTTTTCCCTCATTAAAAATAGAATAACAATTCCAAGATAACTCGTTCCCTAATCAAACGAAAAAATAAGAGTGGGAAACGTTTAATATGAGACAAGAACGGTCAATTCAACTAGTAAAGATGCCTTTCCATTCAAATTCAATTACACAAGCCTTTGAAAATGTATATTTTTTTAAATATGCTAGTACTTTGTTCATTTTCAATTGAATATGATGTTTCACCCCAAAACAATTTGACCCCTTCATACATATTTTTTTTAAAAAATCTTGTGAAAATGCACAAAAAAAAGAGTTTCATTATGCTTCACTATAACTTTAAACCTATAGGAGTTATTTGATTCACAGATTAAGTTGTCTCGGTATTAAAAATATAATTTTTGAACTTTTGAATTAATTTATTTCACTTTAGAAATATGATTTATACCTTTAACTAAACAAAGTATAAATTATTCAAATTTAATTTTGAAATATCCTTATTTTATCTCATAAACCAAACTAATGACTCACTATGTCCCAATTCATACAAAAACAATTGTTATTAGGGACAACCTGGATTTCTTTCATATTTTGTTTCATTTTACTTAACTCATATATTAAAATAAATATTTTAGCAAATCAAATAATTTTTTATACTATTCTTAATATTAAATAATCATATACAATAATAATAGCAAAATTTATAGTTCCTAAATAGTATTAATAATATTGATTTAATAAAATATACTCTAATTAAATTTTCTTTAAAAATATGCCAGGTCAATCAGAACTATATAATATAAAACGGAGGAATTATAAAACTATTTTAAATGACTTACACAAGATTCAAAGAACTCAAGATACATCCAAATTATAATAGACATAAGAATATATTGGTGTCTAGTAAATTTTTGTTTTTTTTAACTCCATACATAATTAAATTTTGAATGGTGTATAGATACAAAATATTCTTACCACATACCAACATTTTATAAAACATTTTATGAAGTAGAAAGTGGACCAAAATGAAGTGGGGAATCCCCAATCTCCATCAACTTCATGTCTTTTCCTCCTACATAATGACACTATACGACTATCAGAATTCACACCATTCCATACGCAACGGCCCGTCCCCTCATTTGAAAGCATATGAGTATGGACGTCATATCGTCAGTGTAAATAATTTTTATTTTTAAAATCAAAGATAAAATTATAAAAACAAAATTTTAAAGATAAAGATGAAATATGAAAGGATAAAAAAAGGAGAATTTTTGTGTTCATATATAGAAACACCTCAAAGAGTTTTTTCTGCGCATCGTCACTCGATTTCGATTAATTTGTTAATCCGCAGAACAAAAAATTAGGAAGGACCTGCGTTTCTTCCAACAAACACCAAGCTTATTTTGAATAGATGAGTTCACGCCTTTTCAACCAATATTTTGGCTATAAATGATGAGGTTTACTCTTAGTTTTCAGCATTGAATAAGAAAAAGACATTTTGGCCAGAATGATATTTTATCTATGTTATTTTATTTTTTTGAATATTTTTACCCTTTTAATTTTGATACATTTTAACTAAAAAATGAAAAAAAGATTAGTTTATTTTAAAATAAAAAAGATATTATACACTTTTTAAATTTTCTAGCCAAATCCTGACCAAGTTTTCTAGCCATTTAGCATTATCCAATGAATAGTTACTTCTTCTGCATATTTTCTTACACGTAAATATTGAGTCTTTGTGTGATTTATTACAGACTTTTGAGTTTGTCGAAGTTACTAGAATATAGGTTACTGCTACACCAATAACATGTATATTCGTTTTATCTTGGGAGGAAATAATTCATGACCTCGAGTACAATAAGGTTGAATTTCCTTAAGGACAAACAGTGAATTATGTGATTTCAGATATATTTATCTTAAATAGTTTCTGATTTCTATTTCTAAAACTTTTCTAGTTTACTGATTTGAACATAGTAGAATAATAAAAATTGCTCTATATCAAATATATTAAGGGTATATTTGGTCCAAAAAGCTTATTTATACGTATCTTTTAAATGATCTAACGGGGTGTAAAAGTTAAAATTTTATGATATACCAAACCCCTGATGAAATGGAGTTATTAGGTCATGCAGTCACTTCCAAGTTGTTTTTACCCATTCTCTGAATTGTACGTTTCGTGCAAGCACCAAATTGATTCACTTGTCTTTACTTCTCTACAACGATAGCATATTACTATTTACTCTACTTTTTACTGCTCCCTTCGTACTAAAGAAATAAGTATTCACTTTAATCATGGGATTTTTATTTGAATCCTCTGAATATGGTCATTTTTATTGAAGAATATTTTATCTTAATCAGTATTTTCTGATACGAATTTAAATTAATCAAGTTGCCAAAAAAGGTTTTCAACATAGTGTGATTTTCCTTTTTACAAATGTTAAAATATTTATATGAATTTGGACTATTTGAGTTGAAGTTACAAAAATAACATTTGAAATTCGAGTTTAGAAAAAGTTTGTAACATTGAATATCAAAGAATCTTCACTTGCCCCATCATTATTTTGATTTGGGTCTTGGAAACCCATCTTCACTTGGCCAATCATGAGACACTATTTCATTAGACATAAAATTATCATTTTTTAAAAATAAAGTAAAATTATGAATTAAAATAAATCATCTATTTGACTTAAATCATTCCATGTAAATTGTAACGATAGAGTTAGAGCTTGTTTGAATTGATTTAAAAATTGATCAAACCTACTTTTAAGAGTGTTTGACAAAATTAAAAATAACTTAAAATATAAACCAAACTTAGCAAATATTATACGATAAGACATTAAGATGGATCGATTCTAGCCACCTCCAAACCAACTGAACCATTCCGGACCACGAGTAGGAATGTTTGAGTTCAAAGAGAAAGGCTTTGGCAATTGGCAATGGCCCTCCTTTTTATGTACAATTAAAAGATTACTATTTCTCATAAACCCTCCCCTAAATCCTCACTAAACCAGTAGCAGCAGCAGCTTCGTCCTCTTCTCCTCTGCCACCTCCTTTATAAATCTCTGTTTTCTTCCACTCTTTTATATACAACAAACAAAGCAAAATCTCTCTCTTCTCTCTCTCTCTATCTGTGAGTCTGTGTACATAGAAGATAAGGTACAGTACAGTTTTCAGCTGTTAATTTATTCATTTGAAACAATACTCTGTTTTCTGCAAAACCTCTGTTTTCACCAACAATGGCTTCTTCTTGCTCTGTTTTCTTCACTATTTTCGTTTTCATCTCTCTGTTCCTTTTCTATTCTGCTTCTGGAACGTTGGTTTTCCCTTTAAAGCATTCTTTTTCAAGAACCCAATTCAACAGTACTCATCATCTTCTCAAATCCACCACCGTTCGCTCCGCCTCTCGTTTACACCACCACCGTCATCCCCACCGTCAAGTTTCGCTTCCTCTAACTCCGGGAAGTGATTATACTCTATCCTTTTCACTTGGGTCACAGACTATTTCGCTATACATGGATACTGGTAGCGACGTCGTTTGGCTCCCCTGTCACCCTTTGATTGTATTCTCTGTGAAGGGAAGTATAATCCTACCTCTATCCCTAACCCTGGCCCTATTAACCTCACCTCCGCCGTCCCTGTCTCGTGCAAGTCACGTGCTTGCTCCGCCGTCCACTCTTCGCTACCGTCCTCAGACCTCTGCACTATTGCGAAATGCCCACTTGAAGATGTTGAAATTTCAGATTGCAAGGGTTATTCGTGTCCCCCTTTTTACTATGCTTATGGTGATGGAAGTTTCATCGCGAAGCTTTACAGCGATGAATTATCGATACCCATGTCATCTCCGTCATTGATTTTGCAGAATTTTACATTTGGGTGTGCTCACAGTGCTCTTGGTGAACCTATCGGAGTAGCTGGGTTTGGCCGGGGAACTCTTTCGTTGCCGGCGCAACTCGCGAATAACTCACCGGAAATCGGAAATTACTTCTCTTATTGTTTAGTTTCTCACTCTTTTGACACCAATCAAGTTAATCGACCGAGTCCGCTCATTCTCGGTCGATACTCAGTCGACGAAAAAATGAAACAGATGAAGAATTATTACTCCGATTACGCTTACACCCCAATGCTCGAAAACCCAAAACACCCATATTTCTACAGCGTCGGACTCGAAGGTGTATCTATCGGAAAAACAAAGATTCCGGCGCCAGCTAGCTTACATCGAGTTGACAGAAGAGGAAACGGCGGAATGGTGGTGGATTCCGGTACGACTTTTACTATGTTACCTTTGAAGTTCTATGAAACAGTGGTGACAGAATTCGACCGGAGGATTGGACCGGTTCTTAAAAGAGCAAACCCGGTTGAAGAAAAAACCGGGCTTCGCCCGTGTTACTATATGGATTCCGGTTCAAAAAATGTGCCGCAGCTGTTATTACATTTTGGGGGAAATTCCAGTGTGGTGATGCCTAGGAGAAACTATTTTTATGAGTTCGTTGATGATGAGAAAGTGAAAAGGAAAGTAGGATGTGTGATGCTGATGAACGGTGGTGATGAAGGGGAAAGTGGGCCCGCAGGGATATTAGGAAATTATTTTCAACAAGGATTTGAAGTTGTTTATGATTTAGAAAAAAAGAGAGTTGGATTTGCAAAAAGGAAATGCGCATCTTTGTGGGATAACTTGAATCAACACTAACGTGCGCGGTTGCGTAGCGGATTAAATTTGACGTTGACTTTGACTTTGTGAACTCTGTGAGTCAAGTCAAGTAGGGTCGGGTGTTGAATGGGCCGGGTTGGGTTAAGGATATTTTGAGAATAAAAGTGTGATTTATTTTTTTTCTATTTCTGTATGTTATTGTATAGCTGAAGTTTTGGTACATATTAGACAAAAATAATGAAAAATAGAAAGGAGGAGAAAGGAATAAAATGTGGATGTAAATTTTTGGCAATTGGATTTGTTAATTATTTGTTTGATTATGTAAATTGGCTCTGAATGTTTAATTTTGATGATATTTGGTTGTGTAGTTTTACTTAAATGATAATACTCAAACAAATGTATCTATTAGGGAATTTGTTAGATTTCAATAAAAATATTCCTTATGTTCCTAATTGTTCATCTAATTTTTCTTTCTATTTATTTATTTTGACAAATCAAGAAAAGATAAAAAAAAATTTATCCTATATGTCATCATTTTTTAATTTATGTGCATTAGGAAATTAAGTAAGTTTATATTCTACCCTTATTTAATTTTTTTTGAAGTCAACTTTTTAATCAATGAATATGTGTTAATTTATTTTAATTAATTAATTTGATCAATAAACATGAATTATTCTTTTTTTTATGTTAGTTAAATGTATATTTTTAAGGCTAACACCTCAAAAGGGTAAAATAGGAAGAATATTGTCATTCATGCATTGATTTTATGAAATGATAAATATTATGGACCAACTATTTATAGTAAAGATAACATATAAAAAAAGTGAAGGAAATAATTAACAGAAGTAAAATGATAAACTCACTATATCAATTATTATTTCTTTAATACGTGTGTTAATTCAAAAATGGACAAATAATTAAAAGAGCGAGTAACAACATAAGGGAGAAAACAAAAAACAGAAAAGGGGTATTTCGTATTCAAATATTTATGTGAAAGCACACAAATACAACGGTTGATACTAGGGGTGTGCATCGGTTGGTTCGATTCAGTTATAAGTGTTATTGGTTTGATTTATCGGTTTTCGATTTTCAAATATGCTAACCCAATAACAAATCAATAAGATATTTTTTATCGATTTTCAATTTTTTGATTTTTTATCTTTATCTTTATCAATTTTCGGTTTACCCAATAAGAAAATGTCCGTAAAATATTTTATGACTTCTTACTTCTCTAAATGCTTTGATATAGTGAAACAAGAAATATAATGAGAAATTGCATCAATAAGCGAAAATATAGTACGAAGACTATAATTACATGTCACCGTCAAAACATAGTACGAAATTTCTGAAGTTAATCCTTTATAAACTTGCAAAAGCTACGACCTACAATTACAAACTAAAACTAAAATCAAAAAGTTCACAAGACTAAAACTAAAACTAAAATCAAATAGCTACAATTGCGAACCCTTACTTTAGTCTTTAGGTTTTGAGTAAACAATAAGGACTAGTAAAGCGGCATAGTGTGAAGTGGGTAGAGTTCTAATAATTTGACATTGTTATAGTGTGTAGTTATATATTAAATTATTGATATTTAATATTTAGGAAGGGTAAAGTAGTAAATTTTTATCGTTTTATTGGATTATCGGTTTACCAATAACCCAACAGTGAAAATCGAAACCAAATCAGTAACCCAATAAATTTTTTTTATAAACCCATTAAAAACTCAATAACCCAATAACATTTTTTCATTTCGATTTATTGATCGATTTGATTTTTCACACCCCTAATTGATACCTTATCAAACAGAGGTCTGCTTCGGCGGTCTCTGAAAATGAATTACAGTACTAATCTTTTTTTTATTGAAAGTGTTGCTTCAGATAATAACTTGCGCAAATTTATATTAATCGAGTTTCGAAAAAAAAAAAAAACGTCATTAAAACTAAACTATGGCAGGCTCTGCAGTCTTCTTGTATAGTAACTGTTCCTATTGTTGTTTTTTTTTCGCTTGGTATTTGCCGTTCAACTTGAAGTTTCAATTAAATTTAAATTATCTATTGCAATACTAATCCGTAAGTGGTGCTTCCAATTGAATTTCTCTATATTCACAGCTTTAACTTGATCTTTAATTAAATGTGAAATAAATTAAATGTGAAATAGTCTTACCGTAGCGCTACTGTGTTGGTAATATGATAAGCTAATTGAAATAGGTTGAAAGATGAGCCAATAAAAACACGTGGCGAAAGAAAACAAAGCACGCCGCCAATGGAGTATGAGAAGATGAGGTCATACAAAAAGTGTCGCTAATTTCAATGACAAAATAGTGGGCCCCATATTTTAGAAACGTGTGTGTCTGTTCATTGCTTAGCTGTCTCCCACTGTACACAGTATTTGGTGCATTTTATTATTAGCCATACGTGTGCACTCATTATTATTATTTCTACATACTTCCTTCGTCTTATTCCTTTTTCATAAATATTTTGTGGACATCTTGTTTATGACATTGACACTCACCTCTCTTTTTGTGTTTTAAAATTTTTATTTATAGAATTTAAAATTATATTTGACATGTATTCTAATGATTTTTTTCTCGAAGTTTTATAAGCTAAAGTTTAGAATATTCAAAAATAAATCTGAGCTTTTTTTGAAAATTAGAGGTATGTTTGGTATCAAGTATTTTTTAGGGAAAAATAGAACAACAACAATAACAATAAATTCAATAAAATTTCACAAAATAATATTTAAAAATAAATAAATTATATATACATATATTAATACTGTCACTTTTCTTTTTTAAAGAAAAGAAGATTAGATTGCCAGCTTGCACCCTTCCATTTGTTTTCATTCCAACAAACATAAAGCAGATTCACCAAAGAGTAAAAAAGAAAAGATAATATAAAATAAATTAGTACTTGTCCATCACCAATCATTAAACTTATAAGAATTTTCTACGTGGCATCATTTAATTTGTATAATTTTTTTAAAAAAAATTATAGTCTAAATACTTCATGACCATTTATATTGGTGTAAATTATTTTATTAATGGTAAAAAAATGAAATATTATTTCAAATTATAGTAAAGTAATATTTTTTTGAAATGAATTAAAAAGAAAAATATATCACATAAATTGCAAAGAGGTTGTACAATGATTGACTTTTTTTTTTAATTTCTCGTCCAATGTTCAATACACACATTTAGACTCTAATTAAATCAAAATTTACGTCGGAAAGCCCCAATCCCAAATGGAGGGATAAAGCGCTCTCTAACAACAACAAAGAAGACTCAAACTCAAAATCTCTGATTAAAGATAAAAAATACTTACTACTCTATCACGACCTTTATCGTCGATTGGCTGGCTTTGCTTCTACTTACAGCCATTTTGAAAAGTTTTTGAAAGATGGTGACACATATATATTTAGAGGTAGCAAAGTTCCAGTTGTCTTTTTTAAAATTTATATGTTGTTTGTGCTTTTTGGTAGGGAGCCATTTGTCTGGTATAGACTAATAGCAACAACAAATTATAATAAGTGAAATTCTAGACCTATAATATGCCACTTGAAAAACAATGGCTTAAAACACAACCAAGTGGTTCAACCATTTTCTTTCCATCCATAATTTTTTATTTTTTATTTGTTAAATAAGTGAAGTGGAAAAGAAAAAAGAGGGGAAATTGTCTCACATCAAGTAGCTTTTATTGATAGTGGTGGAGACAAAAATTTAAAAATACAAAAATATCACACCTAGAATTTTAAATTAGGGTGTATTTGATGCCGATAAAAATATTTTTTTGAAAAATAAGTAATATGACAGATATTTTAAAAATATTTATATATATAATTTAGATGAATATTATAAAAGAATAAATACAACAAAAGTGTAGCGGAGATGAGGGGTTGGGGTGAGGGTAAATATTTTCTCTATTTATACTAGGAAAGTTCATATATGACGATGGAATATTGGTGTATCTATTCATTTTGTCTCAAATTAATAGTATGAAATTGATAATTTAAAATCTTGAATCTATTTCTATATTCAACACAATTTTAATTAAAATATGTTGCGAATTAGTACTTCATAGGTAAATAATGAAAGGAACTTTCAACTATTATGGTACTTTATTATAATTTTGGTACTTTATTATACTCGATTCCTTTTATTTCATTTGAATCCAATCAAAAGCGTTTTATTACTTATTCTTTCTCATACATAGAGGCGAAGCTACAGTATCATTAGGTGACTAGTTGGACACTCTTTATTGAAAATTACAATATATGTATAAATGAAATCTTACTATTTTAAACACCCTCAAAATCAATAGAGACCTGTAGCATAGTGGCAAAGGTATGCACAAAACTTTCACGACGTCCAAGTTCAATTTCTTGTGTCCGCACAATTTTGATGTGAAGTGAGTAGTAGCTCGGTGACAATTGGGTGCAGAAGTATGCAAGGCATGCAAGAATCGAATCCCTATGAAGTTACTTTCTTTTAGTGTGCTATCTAAAATTTGAACACCTTTAATGAAATTTTCTGGCTACGTTACTTTTTATACTGCCTTTAGTAATAAATAGCTACGTAAAATAGTAATAGTCACATTTAAAATTTCAAAGCATCATTAACAAAAGATTAGTTTAACATAATATTTCCTCTAACTAATACATTCTTAAAAGGTGTTTCAGGTCAATAAGGATGAAATAATATGAAACCAATGAAATATTAAATTTAACACACAATATGTCCATAGATGTAAACTTCTAAATCATTGAATTCTTAACCCACAATAATTGAAGATTTCTGTGGTTCTAAATTTGTTAAGGTATCACACTCAACAGTCTTTTCCACCAATTTATGAACTTTGTCAAGTAATTGTTAGGTCCCCATAATTAAATACAACCCCATTATTACATATATATATATATGCTAATAGATCAAAGAACACTTATATATGTACAACAAATTTGTCTTAGTAAAAAACAAGATAACAAAATATGATGGCTATTGCAATGATTGTGATCATGAGTTAAATTTTTTTTTCTAAAAAACTGATTAGGATATGAAACCATGAAAATTGAAAAATAATACTTTTATTTTTCAGTTGTAATACAGTTAAACTTCGCTATAACAGATTAACAATATTGTTCATTTATTCAAATATATATTTTGGCTGTTATAAAAGAATGATGTTATTAAAAAATAATAATATAAAATAATATGTAAAAAAGTTATAGTGAAATGTTTCTATAGAGAATGATTGTTATAGAGAAATCTAATTGCATGAGAGATGTTCTCGCGAAAATTAATTATTCAATGTACCAACTTAATCATTGTTTGTTTAGCACCTCATATTTTATTTAAAATACAAAGTTTTAGCATCTAAAATTGGTGAAAAATTAACCTTTTGTTCCTTTGTACTTAATTTTATTTAAATAAAACTTATGAATTTAAAAATTACATGAAAAGTAATTACATTTAAAATATTTGTAAGTTGTTGCCAAAGAAAAAAAGTTAAATTTGAATCTTTAAATAATTGTGACCCAAATTTAACTATTTTGGTGGGCGAAGCTTAATGGGTTTCTGATGATCCAATATGCACGATCCACTTTAAAACTAAAATTGGGCCTTGAGTCCAAATTGGAGAAAATAAACAAAAATAGTCCCTTATATTAAAAAAATTAGTCTCTTAAATATTCTCCCAAGTAGTTTTGCTCTTTTAATTTTGTCAAAAGTGAGCATTTTTTTAATTTTCGTAAAATATTTAACAAATCTATTAGTTAGACAAAAGAGATTATGGGAAAAAAACTTTTTAAACTAGAAATATCAAAGAAAAAAAACATATCAAATCCTATAAATCGTAACACCAAAAACTATTCCAAACACCGAAAATAGAAATATAAAAAAATATAAAGTAGCAAAAGTCACACATAAATCAAAAATAGATCAGAAATAACAAAAACTTTATCTCCAAATATGAGTTCATGTTAAATTATTTTTTCACAATTTCTACTAAATTTAACATTTGATGTTTATTATCAACTTTCGATAGACCAAAGTCATTTCCTTTGTTCAGATCGGGAAGAAATGAGGTGACTGAGCCCTATCACAAAATGAGCAAATTAGCGACTTATTAAAATAATACATACAATTTATGCCGATGCTAACGCCTATGTAAGGGATTATTTTGAACCTACCCTCACACTTTCTTTTACCATCATTTTCTCAAATACAAGTAGCTACTTTCCTTAGTGTAAACCACGTTTCACAATAAGAATATGCATTTCTCTCGGATTGAGAAAAGGTATTTTGTGCTTTTTTTTGTAACCTATATTTTACTTTTATTTGTTGTTGTACTATTGCTAAATACTTTCGCCCATTTCAATATGTTTGACATATTTTAACTTACACAAAATTTAAGAAAGTAAAGAAACTTTCGAATTTTGTGGTAATCTCATAGTATTAAATATGTCAGGTGAAAAGTTGAAATAAAAAAATTGGAAAAAAAGGAAAAGAATCACTTTTTGAAACAGACTAAAAATGAAAATGGGCTAAACAAATCGAAATGGAGTTAAGTTCTACTCCATCTGTTCTAATTTATGTGACTTACTTTTCTTTTTAGTCAGTTAAAACAAATGACATATTTCTATATTAAGTAACAATTTAACTATAAAATGTCTATTTTACAGCCACACAAATTTCTATCATTTATTTTGGATTACAAGTTTTAAAAGTCTTTTTTTTTTTAAACTCCGTGTCAAATCAAACTACCTTACAAAAAATGAGACGGGAAGTAGTATTTATTACTTATAACAGTTAATCCATAGTTAGCTGTCACTAAGGTTTCCCGGGGTTTTCTTGACATTAAAACATTCGAAAATTATGAAGTATATGATTCCATATACTCACAAAAAGTTAATTCCTTTCAATAACTCTCAATGCATCTATTTATCTTTTCTTCATTCTTCAATCAATTCATTCTCTTTTGGGATTCTTCTTTCTTAATTTTCCAAAATTTATTGGCAAGTTTCTCTCTTTTCATCATATTTATTTTACCTTTTTCCAATTCTTGATTTTTGATTGTACTTTCCTTGTTTCAACCATATATTTGATTAAGATTATTGTTGGATTTACACTTAATACAAAAAAAAGAACTTTTTTTTTCTTCTTACATTGTGTTATTGTGTATGGTATAATTAATGTTGTATGATGTTTGGATTTGATATTAGTTGCAACCCCCCTCCCCTTAATGTTGTATGGAAATGAATGTTGCCCCTCTAAAGCCAATATCCTCGAGATGAGTGATCGTAGAGATGCAAATGTTAGGATGAATATGCGGTGTTACAAGATTAGATAAGATAAGAAATGATGATATTTGTTAGAAGATGCAAGTAACTCGCATAGAGGATAGAATGAGGTAGACCTAAATTTACGAGGAATGAAGTTATCTCGTAAGATCTAGCAAAAGATAGAACACGAGGAAGATTAAAAACTAGTGTGCTTATGGAAGACTGATCTTCGTAATGTTAAAGATATAACCACTAAAGTGTATTAGTGAAACCTCTAGTAGTGTTAGATTATCTTTTGATACAGAGTATTTAGAATTCACATTGCTGATCCCAACTATAGACAGGGATTGAGATATGAACTTGTGCTTTAATTTCATGATTCGCAAACTAAAACTTGATTCTGTTGTTTGTTTACAGTTTAACTAGCTACACATGCGTACATCCAAAGAAACGTTTAAGGAAATACTAATTTCCGCTGGCATTAAAGGAAGCAGACAATCTTCAAGTTCTAATAAAGAAGGAGAGTCTACTAAACAAAAGGCCAAAATTCTCCATCCTCCCATAGAAACGTTTTGGCATTTACCTCCAACAAAAGAGCAAAAGAAGTCTACCAAATCAAGAACCAAGAAAACCATAATGTCTTTGCCATTTAAGAGAAAGAGCAAAGATTTGCAAACAATTCTTGGAGGATCACATGATCCTAAGGATGAACAAATTGTTGATTCATTTCGTGAGTTGCTTTTTCTTGAGGGTCAGCAGATAGATAAAAACAATGACTACCATACACTTTTAAGGTAATGTTTCGCTGGTAAATTTAGTCACTGCTTCTACTCCATGTCAGACTCTAGTTAGAAAAGAGAAAGATTAATTGAGTTTGATGTTACTTTATGTGAATACAGATTTCTTAGAATGAGGGATTATGATCTTCCAAAAGCAAAGAACATGTATTTGAACTATTTGAAGTGGCGAGAGGAGTTTCATGTGGATGAAATTTCCAAGGTGATTGAAAGACAGTATTGTTAGTAGACGTCCTTCGATTTCTGTTACTATCAGTTGTTCCTTGTACCTCGATTATTGTATTGTTTTGTTACTATCTGTTGTTTTTGTTATTATCTGTTGTCTCTTACTTCTTGATTGAAAACTTGCTTTATGTTCGACAGTCCTTTGATTCTTTGTTCATTTTTGGGTTGAATGATGCTGCAGGAGTTCAAGTTTGAGGAATTCAATGAGGTTAAACAGTGTTATCCTCATGGATTTCACGGAGTAGATAGATATGGTAGACCAATTTACATTGACAGAATTGGAATGGTAAATCTCACTAGGCTCCTTGAAGTAACTACTACTGAGAGATTTGTGAAATATCATGTGTCTGAACAAGAGAAAACATTGAACTGGAGATTCCCTGCATGTTCACTTGCTGCAAAGAAACATATAGCTTCCACCGTCAGCATCGTGGATGTGAAGGATGTGGTGAAAATCTGCTTGTCCATTTGATCTTTCACTTATTTGATAAGCATATTCACACTTTATTTGTTTTGATAAGAATATTACAGAGGACATGGCCTTAGATTAGGAGGTATGGATGACATGGATTATGGTTGAAGGTTATTTAGATAGTTGAGCGTTGTCTCTCTTATCCTTCTGGCTTCTGTGTAGGGATTACTGAGGACATGATCTTAGATAGGAGGTATGAATGACATTGTGTTCGTGCTGCATAGCATTCTCTGTCCCTGACCTATCTTGACAAAATGATTTGATCTTGGCTTGGTTAACACAATGAAATTAATTTGCTCAACGCAACCATAAGATGCTTGAGTTGTCCCACCACACATAGCAAGTTTAGATCTCTTACCGTGTCTGATCATTGGACAAATCTCTGGCATGATCTATCGAGTCTTCATTTATAGGTATCAATATACGTCCACAGGATAGTTTCTTTAAGTTGTATTTTCATGTGAATTGGCATATTGTATGGTTTTTTACTAAATTCAACATTCATTCTCCTGTTATGAGTTTCACATATTATAAATGGTTGACTAGTTGTTTCACTATGTCAGTTGCTTTAAGAAAAAATCGAACTTCTTTGATGACAAAGTTCCATACATAGATGCTCAGCACTTCCAAGAATTCTGCATTGCTGATAACAAATGGATGCTTAGATTCTTTATGCTTCGAAGAATCTCTAAACGAAACAAACCAATCTTCTTTGACAGGGAATTTCAAGTTTTTCAAAGCCTGCAAGGCTTCTCTTTCTGGAAATTCAGAAGATAGACAGTCACTATTATCCAGAGGTATGCTAGGTGATGCAAGTCTATTCTTTCTCTTCTCGAAATACCAACTTTTTCAGTTAGTTTAACTCCCTATAAGAAAGTGGGAAGAAGGAGCAAATATATATTGGCATAGTACTGTTATGCACATGATAATAGATTCAACTATGGTAAAAGAAGAACGACTAAACGCAAGAAAACTTATATTTGCTAATCATCAACTTGCATTTTTACAGACGTTGCATCGCCTTTTTATCATTAATGCTGGATCTGGATTCAAAGTCCTGTGGAAAGCAATCAAGGCATTTCTTGATCAACGCACCCTAGCAAAGATTCAAGTACTTTCTTTTCCTTCTCCGTCACCCTCCCTCTATGTTTCTCGACTAAGGCCAACTAGGGAAGGGAATTATACTTTTAAGACATACACCACAATTACAGGTGCTCGGGAGCAACTACACGAAGACCTTACTAGAAGTTATTGATCCAAGGTAAAAAATTAATCAGCTCAACATTTTTCCATTTTGTGTTTAGCACCTGATGAATGGATGCAAATACAAGGTTGCTGTAGGAGTTGTTTTCTTCTGATGCATGAAATTGCTACTGCAGTAATCTTCCAACTTTCCTCGGTGGCAACTGCACATGTTCCGACTATGGAGGCTGCCTCTTTAGCGATAAAGGACCATGGAATGATCCTTCAGTTACAACTATATTTCAGGTTTTAACCTGTCGCGATGTTGATTCAAATTTAATGATGTTTGGTATATCATGACATGTCTGAAAATGTTGAGTAAGATGTCACATTTTTGCATAGGCAATGCTTGAAGCCGAAGAGGAGAATATCGACGATGAAGAACAGAATTGTTCTGCTTCAAAAGATTCCTTTGGTGGTTTTACTGTAAGCAAATTTAGTTCAAAAAACATCAATAAGTAGAGAACATCTAAGATAACTTACTAACATATTTGTTAGGCCTATCTAAAATGTCTAGTAAATACTCCATCCGTTTCAACCTGTTTGTCTGGTTTTGGCTTGACACGAAGTTTAAACAAGTAAAGAAGACTTTTGAATTTTGCAGTCTTATGACTTAAACTAAAGAATGTACCAAAATGTCTTTTAATCTTGTGGTCTTCTGAGAGTCAAGAGTCTGATCTCGAGCTTTGTAAATGCAGCCGGATAATGTAAGTATTAAGGATGTCTATGATGTGACTCCATCAAGAAATGATACTTTTGGACAGCCAGTTCTACAGAAGATCCTAACACTTCAAAGTGTTGTCAATGACACAAAATCAGTAAGTTGATTTTTTTTCGTCTTCCTGGTTCTTCCTCTGTACTAAAGTACATCGATACGATGTTTATGGCACAGAAAATCCAGGCATTGGAAGCTGCTCTTAAGGACACAACATCGGTTAGTATGACAAAAATATTGTTGTACTGTTAATTGTTGCTGCAAACAGAACCTAAATGATCATGTTTTATAGGTGATAGAAGGACTTGGACAACCAATTGAAGAGCTGAAAAAACATATTTTAGTATCAAAGTTAAGAGCTTGAGTTACCAAATGAAGAATTTCAACTTTTTTTTTTTGAAGTTTCTTGCTGTTGTCAATTGATTTTAAATAAAAAAGAGTAACTATGTTAAATAAGACAACCTGTTTACAGATAAAATTCAAGTTAAAGAATCAGTTCTCTTTAAATTTTGGTATAGTTTTGCTCCTACCTTTTCAATTTTTATGCATGTTGTTGTATCTATGGCTAAATACAAACTACATATCCGATTTGACCTATGGACGAATATGTTTATATGTTACGAAAATTGGAATAGACAGGGGTGTGGTGTGAAGTATATGTATCTAGAGTTTGTTCTTCGTGGAATAACAATAATAACTACGCCTTAATTCCAAGCAAGTTGAATTCGATCATGTTTCAGATAAATAGACAAAATTGAATGGACTGGGTAAAGACAATGATTTGAATTTGAGCTGCTGGAGACAAATTAAGTATTTGACATATTATTGGTTTTGGTTAATTTTACTTTGCATGTTAATGTACCACAGCCCTTCTCTTTTATTCGAATTTGAGATCAATAATATGAACAAGCTCACACATAAATTTTTATTTAAAATTTAATAATTAGGCAAGTCGCAACTAAGCAAACCTACTATATATGATCGCCAACAAGCCACCCGTGGAAGCTAAACGTTTTCTTTTTGGACCAAAGTATTAATGATAGAAGCATTTTTTGGACCAAAGTATTGACAATAAAGACATCTTTGAACCAAAGTATTAACGGTGGACATTTTACATTTTTGTTTAATTTTACATAATCTCAGAAATATTTTTGGACCAAAATATTGACAACATCTTTAAACCAAATTATTAACTGTGGATATTTTTGTTTAATTTACATAGTTTAAATGCATTTTTAATCTTTTTCCGTAATATATATAGATTCTAAATTTTTTTAAAAGTAAATATTTTCTAATTATTGTAAATTCGAGACTTGAAAAAGGAAACAAATATTTTGAAATATATGTAAACTAAAGAGAAGAAATTAGTATTTACGGATCACTCCCCATATTTTTACTAAAATGTAAATTGAGTCCACTTCAAAAAGCTTTGTGAATTGGGGTTTTTTCCCTCACAAGTACAGAATCAGAAGAGATATATACGGATCACCCCCAAGTTTTATTACATTGTAAATTACCAGACGAAAAAAAAGTATCGATTTTTCCCCTTTTGATTCACCTTTTTGTGCTTTCAGAAGAAAATGAGCAGTGGAGAGCTTCTGAAAATCGAACCCCTTGAGCTCAAATTTTCCTGTTAGTTTCCTCAGTTTCTCATACCCTTTTTTCCTGTTTTTTTGCACAATTTTTTCGTATTTTTTTTTTGATGCATTTCTGTGTATAATGTGTTTGATTAGTCGAGTTGAAGAAGCAGATCTGTTGCTCGATTCATTTGTCAAATAATACTGAAGAGCATGTCGCTTTCAAGGTAATATTAATTATGTAATTATATTTTCTTGTTGAATTTTCGAATTAGCAACTTCGAATTGTTGTATATACTGTTTTCAGGTCAAAACGACAAACCCCAAAAAGTATTGTGTTCGACCCAATACAGGGATTGTGTTGCCCCGATCGACTTCTGAAGTTATAGGTACATATTATAATTTTGTCCACTAAAAATAGTGATAATAGTACTTTGAATCACTGAAAATATTCTTAATTTAGTCCTTGTGATGTTTAAAACATATTTAATCGTCGATTGATTGAAATGTGTATGTTTGGTTCCTTTAGAGTAACAGTGGAACATATGGTAATCATGGAAAAATTGTGAATTTTCACAAGCAAAGTATCAACAGTGCGCATTTCAAGTAATTGAAGGTTAAATGAGCTTAGTTGGATGCACAAGGACTAAAATTAGAGTTTATCAAAAATTGAGACAAAAATTATTATTAGCCCAAAAATATTGAAAAAAAAATGATTTTTTGGAAAGTGAAGTCATCTAAGATGTTTTGAATTTTGAGGATGAAAAGTTAAAGAAAATGTAGATTGAATTTTGAAATAAGCGTTGTGATTTATGCTAGTAAAATGTCATGGTTGGTGAATAGTGTTTGGTTATGCATCTTTTGTAGTTACAATGCAAGCTCAGAAGGAGGCCCCTTCTGACATGCAATGCAAGGACAAGTTTCTACTTCAGAGTGTTGTTGCAACTCCTGGTGTCGCTGCAAAAGATATTACTCAAGAAATGGTAACAGTACCATTCTTTTTTGTCCTTTTTAGTTTGTCAAGACTAGAAATGTGGAACCGTTGCATATTTTACTGTCCAACTAGTGTTTGATTCTAAACTTAGTGTTGACGATTGAATAAGATAAAAAGAAGTTGGATCAACTATAGTTTCTGTATTAAACTTAAGTTTTAGTTTGCTGAATTGTAATGATCTCTTTGTAGTTCAATAAGGCAGAAGGACGTGTTGTTGATGAGTGCAAGTTGAAAGTGATTTATCTTCCCCCAGCTCAGCCACCATCCCTGGTTGCAGAAGGATCAGAAGAAGGTTTTTCACCAAAGGAATCCATGAAAGATAATGGCCATCAAAATGGTTCTGAGGTTATTTACTTATTATATCACTTGTTTATGATGTTAATGGATGTGAGTTTTGTGCACTGGGAACCATGATCATTATTTTGATATTATTGTTACTTTCAGTTGTCTAGAACTTCATTGAAACTGATGAAAATTATCAGAGATGAATGTTCCACTTGCATTCTATAGTTTCTAACCATGTTACCAATAAAATGTCATTAACCGATGTGCTTCAGAGTGTGTGCCATACTTTTATGTATGAGGATCAAAATTTAATGCATTTTCTAGACACATGTCAAATGAAAAATTCATTAATATGTGTTTCTGAGTGTCCATACATATATGTGTGAATATAAAAAGTTTTTAAGAGTGTGTAGCAGGCTCTTATTGGTTACTAGTTACATCTGGTGAGTTGTGGTAGGTCGACTTTGGCATTATGGCATGTGTGCGATGCCTGTTCCTACAATTAACTCAAGCCATATTTATTCTATGTCCTTGTATAAATGTCATATGTGGATAAAAATAGCACAAATGAGCTAGATAATTCAGAAATATCTTAGATGTGCAAGATACGATTTTGATGGTGTCAACATTAGACACAATATGTCGTGGCTACAAGAACACTGATTCTTCCAAAATATCTCTAAAGCCACAAAGCATGAATGCTCCATTGGTATAGGAAGCTGATAGTGGTTTGATTAACATGAGAGAGAGAGAGAAGGGTGTTGTTGGGATCTACGCCTCCTGCTAACAATTGGTATTGCCTTCTTAAAGTTAAGATTTTCTCATGACATTTTCCTTACATTTATGTTATGGTAGAAGATTTTAAGCGAAATTGCAATTTGTAGTGTGTTGGGATCTAACCGCTCCTGCTAACGACTTGTATGGTAGAATGGTGTTAGCAACGTAAACTTATGGTTGTTGTTCACATCAGAAAGGATATTTAAATTCTTTGGCTGAACTATAATTCAGAAAGAACTAGCTTTATCCTTGACCTCTTTTCAGTTAGTTTCAAGTTTTTACATTACCACTCAAGAATATCAGTAATAGAAGTCTACCATGCTGAAATATCTGTTTCACTAGTTTTCTCTCCCAAGATGTCAGAAGTGTCTAATATGTTAAGATCAAAATCATTTTGTATAACTTTGGAACTTGATCACTCATTCGGTCTGCTGGCTGCTAAGGTACCAGTAATGTCCCAAAGCTATCTTAGAACAAATTCTCTTTGAGAAACCATCAGACTATACAACAACATACCCAGTATAGTCCCACAAGTTACCAGCGGACTATAAATTTTCATATTATCCCATGTGACATTGAGCTGTGAACAAGCTGGTTTAGCACAGTTGCTTTCTTTTCTTAATTAGTCCATGGAATTATTTTGCTTCGAGCAATTGATAAGCTGAGATAGATGGTAGAAACATGTGGTATTACAGTCATAATCACCTATTCATCTTGATAACTAGGTCTACGCAACTATGACATAGCATTTGTTTACGCAAGAACTTCTAATTTATTATTCTAACCTTCCTAATTTGTTTGATACTCTTTCCATTTTTGTCCATCCCCAAAAAATATTCAGAATGTATCTACTAATTTTAACATTCCAATTTTACCATTGACATGACTTCTTGTTGGCTCCACCAGATACAAGACAGTGTTTGGTACAAGGGCACTTTGGTAGTTTATTCATAAATGGGTTAAGTTTCAAACGTCTTTTTTTTCTTTCTGAAACTTCATGTCTGGTCAAACTTCATGAGGGATAGATGGACTATTAAATATTTTTAGGTTTTTTCTCCAGTGTTGATTCTTTCTGAAACTTCATGTCTGGTCAAACTTCATGAGGGATAGATGGACTATTAAATATTTTTAGGTTTTTTCTCCAGTGTTGATTCTTCAAACATTCTTTATCTTGAAATCTAGTGGATGATGCAATTAAGTGAATATCACTCTTTTCATGTTTAATTCTACATTTCTTCCTTCATTCTTTTATGCTATGTATGGTTCCGAAAAGTAGGAGGAAAAGATAAGTGAGGGAAGTTCACTGGTTAATTACTTCCTAGGTGGAGCATCAGTCATTCTGGGGTATAGTTGCAATCAGAAGGTTGTCGTGAAATAGATACTTCCTCTCCTTTTTATCCAAAACTTCCTCATTTCCTTCCTTGTAGAATGAGGGCAATGACCAATTGGCCTTCCTCTTTTACTTCCCCTTTTTACCGTATAACTAAAATTAGTGTGCATATTAGTGCACTTGCTTTTTGGTCCTATTTTGGGTAAGTGGCTGCTAGATTTGTACTACCATCTCACTTTCTCTTATACATTTAACTCCTTTATCAAAACCAAAAAAGGTGAAATACCTGACTTAACTACAGGACGTAAATCCAAAGATAGCTTGGTGTATGAGGCAGTGATACTGGTGTCTAGTTGACATAGTGCTGGCCTGGTTAGTTTCACCTTTTGCTTTGTTAAAAAGTGAATGAACAAAGCTGTCATGTATTTAATGTGTTTGTCGGTTAAGCATCCGTCAGATGAAAGCACTTCTTAAGGTATGTGGTTGCATTATGTTATGTCTACTAAGAACAAATGAGGGAAGGAAACACAGGATTAAAATTCCTGATTGGCTTTCCAATTGGATTACTTGCTTCAATTATGTTCCCCTTCTTCAGCAAAGGCTTTTCTGTTTCCCCTTTCCTAATTTTCCCACTTCTGGAATGGACTACTATCAGCGTAGGACCTTTTGGGTCCACTTGGTATGCGTTAATAGTTCCTTGGTTGTTGAAAAGTGAGAACGCCTACTATTTATAATCTAGCAACTCAGGCTTTATGTCCTTCTAGATTCCTTTGATCGTTTGATGCTTGGAGTTAATCTATAAATATGTCCAAAAGGATATATAAGCCTGCTTTCTTATTACAGTTGATATGACTAAACGGAACGTTGTAAATTTCAGGCAAAATCAGTTATTTCCAGATTGATGGCTGAAAAGGCTGCTGCCCTTCAGCAGAGTATCAAACTTCGTCAAGAGCTGGTGAGCTTTCATCTTTGTTTCTTTGATTTCTTTTTCACGTCGCATAAAATTCCAATGCTTTTCTGTCATTCATTTAGCTGTCATCCTTTCCCATCTTTGGTTTTGTTTTTCTTTTCTCCTGATTAGTCCAGGTCTCATTCTTGTGCTTTAAACTTTAAACAATGTCTGCTTTCAACAGTTTGGGTCTGACTGTTTGTTATCCTTTAGTCACAATGCTCTACTTCATGAATCCTTTCTGTAGGAACTTGTAAAACGTGATATGACTAGAAGTCGCAGAGGTGGCGTTTCCTTCATCCTTATCGTCGTGGTTGGCTTGCTGGGAATACTTTTGGGGTACATTCTCAAAAAGTCATGAGCATTCATCAGATGATCAGTCATTTTACATTGTATCTCGACTCTACAGAATCGATCAGTGAAAAAAAGGAGATTGTGGCCGGTGATAGCAGCAATTCTCACATTGTCTTAGTTAGCTGCAGCCTTTAGTAGGAAAAAATTGTGCAGCTAGAACCTTTCAATTGGCCTATATTTATATTTTTATTTAACTCATAGTTTCTCTTGTATTGGATCGTTAATTGTTATGAATAGCTAAATCAATCGTTTGTCCTCGAGGAATCTGCTCGGCTTCTGTTTCTACTTTCTGTAAATGTGAACGAGCTTTTTTGAATACTTCAAGTATGATGGTTCAAAATCATACTTCAATCAAAACATTTGATAATGTAAGGTAGAACAAACATTTAAAAAGTCAATTAAGGTAAAGGGAGAAGAATGACTGTTTTTTGCAAAGTTGAGGCACAAGTTAGATTTTTAAATCAAAGTTGAGGATGTAAATGACTTTAATTAATATTTTAATTGATAAATATTTAATGACACTATCGACATATTGTTCATGTTAAGTCTCACTTATTTGATAAAGAAATTACATATAAATTCGAACCGCTTCACATAAATTGAAAGGGAGAGAATTTTATGTTTTAATCTTAATAAATTAAATGAAAAGTTGAGAGCATAATACTTTAGTAATTTGAAAAATCCGGAAGCGTTATGTCTATTTTCTACTAGCTTCTAGAAACGTCTTCATAAATCGTCACGCCACAATTCTGGAACTTTCTACATGGTGCTTCTATGAGTTTCTCGAGTCCTTTTTTCCCCTTCTCCAAGCCGCTAACAAAATATAAAACCCAATCACCAGAGTCTCATTTGTCATCCTTATCCAACAAAAACACAACGTGAAGCTTACTCAATCGGCAAGTTATTCAGAAATCTTTGATAGCAGAAATGGCAACTTCACTTGCTCTCAGGAGGGCCACCGCCTCAGCACTCTTCAACAAGCTCGTCAATCCTGTTCGTTCTGCATCTGCTTTCCGTTCATTCAATACTAACACTCAGATGACAGCTTATGATCAGGATGATCGCGGTGTTGATGTTAACCGCCGGTCCGATCGCTCTGTCTCTCGCCGGGATGCTTTCCCTAGTTTATTCTCAGGTTACTTCTCCAATCTCTGTTTTATTCAAATATGTGATTCAGTATGACAATTAGTTCGCTCAGTTACTGTTAAACTAGAAACTACTGTACTTTTAGACTCGTTTGGACTTTAACTTGGTTTTACAAATGTATTTCTTCAGATTTGTGATTTAGTGTATAATAATAACAAGTCGGATCTGTTACACTATTATTTTAGTGGACTCATTTGGAATTTTTGGTTTGACAGATGTATTTGATCCATTTTCACCACCAATTAGAAGCGTGAGCCAGCTGCTGAACATGATGGACCAAATGATGGATTCTCCATTTGTAGCTGCACCGCGTGCTATGGGCACCGGAGTTGGAGCAAGAAGAGGATGGGACGTGAAGGAGGACGATAACGCTCTGTATATAAAAATGGACATGCCTGGGCTCGATAAAGAGAACGTAAAGGTGGCGGTGGAGGAGAACACGCTGATAATCAAAGGAGAAGGTGAGAAAGAGTCAGAGAATGAAGAGTATAGAAGGAGGTACTCTACCAGACTAGAAATTCCTCAAAATATCTACAAATTGGATGGAATTAAGGCGGAGATGAAGAATGGAGTGCTGAAGGTAGCTGTTCCAAAGGTGAAGCAAGAAGAGAGGAAAGATGTTTTTGATGTTAAAATTGAGTGAGCTTTTTAGCTATGCCAAATTTGTGCAATTTGAGTCTGATGTTGTAAACTTCTTCCTCTTTTTGGTTCTTAAGCTAGGTTGGTCTCTGGAAAATAAAAGATGATGTGCTAAAAATTGGAAATGTGATTGTAAGAGTCTGTTTAATTAGCAAACTGGAAAGTTGTTGAGTGTACTGTTCTCTTATGTTTTTTTTTTTTTGTTCTCTTAACAATTGCAGCTATCTTATGAGCTTTAAGACTCTTCTAATTCTTTTTTTTTTTTTTAAGTCAAATTTTTGGTGGCCTAGAATTTAAGGCTGGGCACCGGACCCAGTCCGGTACCATTTTGGTCCTTTCCAGTCCGGTAGTCTATGGAACGGAATGGGACACCGTGAATTAGTACTTGAGACGGAACCATTTTAGTCCGTTTTGGTCCCCTAGTCTACGGAACGGAATGGGACACGACCCGAATCACAATTTCATCCCGGAATTATCGGTTGATTCCAATATATTCCGGTTCCGGTAATTTGGTTAATTATTTTTTATTAATTAATTTATATTTATAATTTATATGTAGGCATATTTTTTTTTTAAAAAAAAATATTGGATTGGATTGATATTTTTTTAATTTGTGTAATTGTTTTATCCTTATTTTTATTTAATTTTTTAAAATTACAAACTTAACTTATTTAAATTACAAGTTATAAGTATAACTTATAACATATTAATAAGTAATAACTTACAAACTTCAAAATCTTGAAAACTTAAGTTCAAAAACTTTAAAACTAATTTTTTTTATTAAACTTAAACTTAATATTTTAAAAATAAACTTTTAAGTAAAATTAAGTTATAAATTTCAGCGTACCACCAACACTTGGTTGTCTGTATTAGATTTTTTTCTTCTATGTCCAGACCTACACAAGAAGCAAAGTACCTCCACAGCTTTTAGGCTATGTAGGCGGTTAGGAATAAGTGGGACATTGTTTCTATTTGTTGTGTTTCACAGCACTAACATCGGGATACAATATTAATTCTCATCCTCCTCAAATTATCATCAGTGGCAATCCTCCCTTTCCATGATCTCCATAGGAAAAAAATGATCTTAAAAGGCAGCCTTTTCATCCATATTAGAGCATATTTTTCTTCCCTCTCTCTTTTCTTCCTCATAACTTCCCATACCGATTTTACAGAAAAAAACCCATTTGCATTGCTCATCCACCATGGTTTGTCCTAATCTCCACTACTGATTTTCGGCGATATCGTGGTCATAATATGCTCAGTCATTTCCTCCGATACATAGTTTAATAGTTTGTCCTTGTCCCACTGATTTCTAACTATGAAACTTCTGACTTCCATCTCCTCTTCCCTTCTTCTGTCCTCTTCAACATAATACAATGCCTCTTGCTTTGTCCAGTTATCATACCAGAAGCTCGCATCTCCCGATTTGATATGCCACCATATATTATGTTCTACATCTTCCCTGATTTTAATCATTTTTTTTTCCACACAAGTGAGGCTCCAATTCCCTGAGCCATAATAGGATGCCATTTTTTACAGTATTTATTCCATATGAATTCACTCCATAGGGAATTGGTGGCAGTTCTGAATACCCACCAGAGTTTAGCAAACAAAGCATCTGAAACATCATGGAGCGATCTAAATCCCAAACCACCCTCATCCTTAGGCAAGCATAATAAATCCCATACAACCCAATGTTTCCCTTTAACTCCTCTTATATGTCCCCAAAAGAATGTAGCTAATATCTTGTGAATCTAATTCACTAACCCTTTAGGGGGATTCATTGCTGATAATAAATAAATAGGCATTGATTGTAGAACATGAGCTATTAAAACATACCTCCCTCCATATGTTAGCAATGTATTCTGCCATCCCATCACACCAAGGCCGTCTCGATCATAAGGCTACTAAAGCAATCGCTTGGGGCCCCGACTTTTTTGGGGCCCCCACTTTCTGCCAAATATATATAGTTAAAAAAATCTTATGTATTGATGAATTTGAGAAGAATTTTTTTGATAAAACATATAATAATTTTCTACCTCATATAATATAGGGATCAATAATTGAGAAATGGAATAGTGTGAGTTAATCGTAGCATCATTTCTATGTGACTATCTATATTGTTGCCTCATTTATATTCTGGCAATTATCATGAACCAACATTCTTATATTTACTTTTCTTATTCTCCTTTCACTATTTTTATTCTCTCATAATTGAATATTTTAAAGCCTCTCAAACAGTCAAACCTTCTACATTATGCAAAATCTATTGTTGTATGTTCATAAACAAATCAAATTTATTTTTTGGTGTCTTCTTCAAATTTCAAGCACTAAAACTAATCAATACTGTATTAATATCATTATATCAACCTATCAAATTCAACACAACACTATTTTGATATAATTATATAAATTTTTCAAAATTTGAGTCAGGTTTTATTATTGTAACCTTATATTATATATTTTTTGTTTGAAGCTTACATTGTTTACATTCTTAGTTCATAATTTTCGCGTACATCCAACCTCTCCAACCTCATGTATAGGATTAAACTGCGTATGTTATAAAGGCCTCTTTATGAAGTTTGGCTTTAGGCCCCCAAACTCGTTGAGACGACCCTGCATCACACGTTTTGTCACTTTTTTTATGAGATCTTCATAGTGTGCTATCCTTCTCCTCCCATAGAATATAGGACATCCAAGATATGTAAATGGAAAAGCTCCTTGAGAAATACCAGTAATTCTCCTAATCTTGTGACAAACAGCAATCAGCACATTCTCATGCAAATATACCTAACTCTTTGTGAGATTAATGAGTTGCCCCGATACATATTCATATCTCTTCAACACTTTCATCACTTTCCTCATCGACCTCTCATGCCCCGAACAAAATAAGAATGTGTCATCTGCATATAATAGGTAATTAATCTCTTTGCTCCATTTAGGCATGCCAAATTTTCTAAAATTCACATCATTATTCAGTCTGTTAAGACTTCTCGCTAGCACCTCCGCATGACGAACACTGTGGGAGATAGGGGATCACTTTGCTTCAATCCTCTCGATGATTCAAAGAATCCAAAGGAAGGCCTGCCCGTTGACCAACATTGAATACCTATTATCTGATATTAATCTCCATACCATATCAATAATTCTTTCATCAAATCCAAAGTTCCTCATAACTTTTGTAAGGAAAATCCATGACACCCTATCGTATGCTTTTGTCATATCTAATTTCACCACCACATTATGAAATTCATTTCTTCTATTAATATCTCTGATAATCTCTTGAGCTAAAAGAGCATTTTTTGCAGTACTTCTTCCTTTCATAAATCCCGACTGATTTTGTGATAGGATATTAGGAAGAATTGGTGCTATCCTCGCATGCAACACTTCTAATTTTGGGTTCTAAATTTTAAATTTTATAATATTTAGCCTTCAGGTAAAATTGAAAAGATACTTTTTTTTTTCCAGGTGCATTCAAAAAGATCAATTCAGAAATGACAAAAAAAAAACAAAATTTAAGAGTTGTTACATGTGATGAACATAAAAACGACTCAATCATACCTAACCAAATATTAAATAAGTGTCTTTGGATCGATCAAACTCTCGTTGAAAGTGACTATATTAATCATGTCACCACGTTTAACGAATGAATCACACCATAACCGAAATCTTCCTTTGGATGTCTTGAATGAATCACGTATTACATCGCGGTACTGAAATAGTACATCACCATCTGCAAACCTATAAACAGGTTTGACTATAGAAATAGCGGCAATTTTTATTTTAAATAATTGAGTCCAAGATTCTTTGACACCATATTCTTTCATTTCCCACAATGTAAAAGCATACTCCCCATCAACCTTACAAGCAGAAGAAAAGCAAGCCATTCCATCTAATATTGAAACATGATAGTCCCCGGAGACAATATGGGAAAGATAAGAGGACATTTGCTCTGAGAATGGTATAATTGTATATACCTCATTTGAAATATTGAATGAACCCACACAAAGACGCCAAGTAACCCAATGAAATGCTCCATGTACAAATGACAAAGGATTCTCAAAACCGAACGGATCCTCCCGAGTTGTAAATAAGATAGGTGACTCAATATAAACATTTCTCCAAGAACCACTTTTTAGTGCGAGAATTCCACATTGTGGTTGTGATTTGATTTTGTGAATTGCAAGTATCTTATAGTCATGAGTAGTTGGGTCATATCCAAATCCAAAAGTAGAATTTTTTAATCCAAATATCGGAAAGGGAATATGTACTGATTCTCTTGTTGAGGGGTTCCACAACAAGAGAAGTTCATGATTGGGTCTATTAGGAAGTCGGATGAGAACCAATCCATCACAAGAACCACATAGTATGTGAAAACGTGTATCGTCTGAAGTGAGATAATCAATATTTTGTAGGTCGTCAGGGGAGGATAAAGAAGAAGTAGAATATAAGTTATGAACATTCTGAGGGCGACGGAAGTTGGTATGGGCAAGAAGAAATCTAAGGGAATTGACATTATGCTTCAATCTAAAGTAAGGATCGGATGTTATATCCCAAGATTTTGCAACCCATTTGAATCGTAAAAGAGATTGCACGGGCAAACAACTGAGGATCTGCCTTAGTAAGTCTTGTTGGGAAATAATTGATCCCTGAGAATTATCCATCTCCACAATGCGGCAAGTATGAATTGATTTCTTCTTTTTCTTTTGTTGGCATCTGGAAAGATTGAACTTTTTGACATCGCTAATCCGATTCCCTTTTGTGGTATTTGCATTGGATACCTTCTTCTTCATCATCCCTGCCTTTGGTGTCATCCTTGGAGCTTCTCGATTTGCTAATGTTCCCCTCACCAACTTCATCCTCTTTTGTGTCATCTTGGTATACTGGGTTTCTCTATGGAAATGAAAATATCCCCTTATTGGATCTGGAAATGCTAGAATCTTGGCTGGTGAGATGAACAGAAAGAAAGATCTACATTGCAAGGCTCAAGACGAAAACGACGGCGGCGGCAGAGTAGGGTTTTCAGAGAGTATTGAAAAGATACTTTAAATATTTATTTTTAATTTAATTCTTTCATACATACCTAAAGTAGTTAAAATCCCAATTACATACCTAGTGTAGTTAAAATCCCTTATTATAAAGGCTATATTTTTAAAAATATGAATAAAGTCTATTTTACCCTGTCCAGTCAGTCACATTTTTAGCGTAAATATTGGGGGAGCTGGCTTGAAGGTCAAGACATATCTCTATACAAAACTCTGTTTTCTGCTTGGGCGAGAAGATTATTGCAACAACTCTCTTCTGCTACAACAATGGCGTTTCGTACTGCTTTACGGAGAATGAGCTCTTCATCAGTTCTTTTCTCCAACTTACTCAACAATGCGCCTTCTTCACGAGGACTTACTGGTTCGCTTGCACCGTTAACTTCTCGTTTCTTAAGCTACGCAGGTAGTGTTTCTGTTACGGATTCCAATGAAGAAAGCTTCATCATCAATGCCTGTGGAGGTTCCTTTGTTCGATCTGAGCAGTTCCCTATTCAACGCGGTATCGTTGTTTTTTTCTTTCTCTTTAGCCCAATTTCGTGTGGCAGAATTTTGAATATCCTTTTTGTTTTATTCCGTGATCACTTCTTCAACAACAACATATCTAGTGTAATCTCACAAGTTGACCCATGATCACTTATGACACTTTATCCTGAAGCTAGACTCAAAAACATATTGATCACGCTTCATCCATCTAGGCTCTAAGACATACTTTTTCTTACTAATTAGGGTAATACAATTGATATTTCACTTTGTCGAAGTTTTGTTTCAATTTTTTTGTGCATATAATTATTTGAGTTGGATTACACATGTATATTTGTATTTTTTCTTCATTAGAGCCCTTTATTTGTTCTTTGCGCTTAGAGACCTAACAGGCCTTAGAGTTGTTTTTTGAGCCTTTTGCCTTTGATATAACATTGCTAAGTACCTGAAAATATTGTTAACTAGGACTCAAATTTAAGAGCTGATGTTAAATTGCTTACCATATGTATGTTAGAGATAGCTGATTTTATTCATTTATTTTATGTCTGGAACAATTTTTGAAATGTCTGATAATTTTTGGGTTTTTTTCATACTCTATGTCAAGGTGTATGTGATGTATACATGTTAAATCCGTTTCAAATTTCTGGACCTTGTGGGGCATACGAGGCGAAGAATATAGATGAGGGGATGTACGTGAGAATGGAAATGCCGGGAATTAATAAAGAAGACGTGAAGGTGTTGATTTCGTATGGGACTATCATCATAAAGGGTGAAGGAAAGAAGGAGTCTACGCATGAGGAAAGCGGAAGAACCTACAGTGCTAACATTGAAATCCGTTCGAATTCGTATCAGGCTCAGTTTATGGAAGCAAATATGAAGAATGGTGTTCTTAGGATGCTAATCCCCAAGTCTAAGACTCCTCAGGAGGTGACTGGTTCTTATGAGAGAAAAGTTAAGTAAGTTTGCTTTGGAATATCATTTCATTGATCTCATTAGGTGAATAGATTGCTATTTGATAATTATGTCGTTTTGGAAAATTTTCTCATCTGGCATTTTTGAGTATTTGAGGGTAGCACGGGGTTTTTATTTGTCTTATTTTAGTATATTAACCGTGAAGAGAGTATGTGTGCGTGACATTTAAGCTCCATACCGTTGGTAGGCTGAAATCTTATGAGCAAAGACTTGTTCTGCTCCTATGAACGTCAGGATTCGAAATGGAGTAAGCGAAAAATAATGAGCACTCCTGCACTATATGGACGACTTTTTGGTAGTAGGGGTTGGGGTGGCTTGCTTGAGGCAGATTAAAAACATAAGTGATTGATTACTCAAATTGGTTCTCACATCCCTATATTTAAGGTAGCATTGGTTAGTTCTGTTTAGGCATGATGTGTTATGATATGAGTACTAAAAAAAAGAACATTGGTTTCTTTTGGAAATTTTGATGTGTTATTGAGCTTGATTGTGTACTTCTGGTATAATTACTAGTTTACTACAAATCAAATGCACTGTCTTTGCTGAAATTAGAACGTTTATTCCATATCATTAACATCGTGAAAATCAACTCATTCTCTTATATAAACATGTTTTCTGGGAATCTTGTCGGTGATATTTAAGCAGTAATGAACAAGTTTTTTTAAGCTTCTTGAAGTTTTTAGTGATTTGTCTAATGAAATCTCAACAGACTTTACTAGTAAAATAAGTGTTTATTTGGTTCAATTACTATCAACATGGACATGTAGTACCATGTCTGGTTTTCTTAATTCTTATGATTGCAAAGCACACAACTAGGAGTTACTTTTGAATTTATTATCAGAAGGTCTGAACTTGCACCTTGTAAGATCTAATCTATGTTGCTCGGACTCTTCAAAAATAATTAATTTTTTAGGATCCGACAAGAGTGCAGCAACATTATGGAGTATTTGAGCAGTTTTTGAACACACATTGGTATGTTACAAGAGCAACAATAGTGATGGTGATACATGAACTATGTTGTACAACAGGGTGAGAGGATAGGGAATAACAGAAGCTGGCAAATATTAGCTTTATTTTCCTTTAAATGGATCGATAAGAAGTGTAGCTACTCATTTGTTCAATTCTTAGTGGACAGAGTTATCCATTATCTTTGAACGTGTGAGGTAGCAGATAATCTGTGGAACTAATCGAGGTGTGCCCTAGACACTAGTCTGGAAGTATATTAATAGTAAATTGTTGTGCTGTATTAATAACGAAAAGCTAGATAACAATTAATGTGTAGCTAGAAGAATTTAAAATCCCTTTGAGTGGACTTCCAAAATTGTTCAAGTGAATCAAGATTTAAAATTTTATGCCCCTAAATTCATGTTCACAATATCATACCCAACAAGTAGTTCATGTTACGCAAAGGAGTTTATACTTTTAAGTGTGCACAATATGAATCTTTTGCTTAAGTACTGATATTTAATCTCAACACAATTACACAATTAATTAAATAGGAAATCAATAATTGAAAATGTATGATATGAAGTGAATGTATGACGTACATGATGCACGTATGAAACAGACGAGCTAATTTAAATAAATATATTAGTAAAATATTCACAATGTATTTCACTCCTCAACCAAAATTTCTTATTTCTTGGTTATTCATAATTTTACGTGCATTTTTCTCCTTATTCCCAAAATTAATTTAACAGCGTATACTGAATTGATAGATGACATGTCCTATTTGTTGCCAAGATTATAATCAAATCATGGCTCAATAATTATTTGATTTTCTTTGTTGAATATTCTAGTCGATGGATAGTAGTTTCAATGATTAATATACAATATTAATTATAACCTTACATGGTGAATATTAATATTCAAAGAGATTTATTGGCCATTTTCTTACATTTTGTGTGATTTATTTAGATGAAACGTCCGACTTTCATCACGATTATAGCCAAATTGTGGCTCAACAATTAATTGTTTAAATTTCTTTGTTGAATGTAGTCTTATAGAAAGTTTAAAATAAGTGGAAATGCACACAAACTCGCTTCATTTTAAAATGTTAATTAAAATCAACCATTGGCTTAAAATAGCCAGAACTCCTCATCTGAAAAGTTTATCAGTTTTTTTTTTTAACAATTGATCAGTAGTTTGCACAATGATCTTTAACATTAGGGCTAAGAATAAAGACTATTTTTATTTTTAATTTCTTAAAATTTAACATCAAGTTGAATCATGGTGTTTTTTTTTTTAAAAAAAATATTATTTATTTAAGGTCTTAATTAGCTATTTTTAATTCTACAATCAATTTTCACTCAATTCTCACATTGGGGTCTCTCTTTTCTTTCCACGACTATTTTTTAAAAACTAATATTATGATTTTTTTTTCTCTGTTTTCTTGGGGTGGGAGAGGGGGGAGAGATGAGTTTTAATTAAGGGGAAACTTTCGCAAATAGCCACTATAATAAACTTAATTATGCTATATAGCTATAGTTTACATATTTACGGGTTGTAGCTACAGTTTAAGCTGTCTCATTGGTATAATTCACAGGTTTGTTTAATTCATGGGTATATTTTTATTTAGTTATTTTTGTATAAACTCAAAATAACGAATTTATGCAATTACAAACATCAGAAGTGTAATCAGTTATTCAAATTATATATATTATACAAATTTTGAATTATACAAAAGTTATACAAATTATATTATACAAATTCCAAATTATACAAAAAATTTATAAATTTTATTATACAAATTCCGAATTATACAAACGTGCAAATTATACAAAACTAAATCAACTAATTAACTAGTATATGTTTGCTTATACGTGTAATTTTCCCTTTTAAGTGTTGGTTTGTTTGACTATGGGCCTATATGTCTCAACCCATGTAGTTAACATGGGCCTAATGGTCCAAAATTAGGCCCAAGATAGCAAACAGGAAGGTACCATTTCCATAAACCACTCTAAAACCCTTGATCGAGATAATCACAGATCGATCGGAAAAAATGTCAATGGCTCTAAGTATCAGAAAAGCCGCCGGAGCTTCGACACTGTTCAAATTACTCAACTCCAAATCCCAAATTACTACTGCCGCTCCTTCAATCACACGCTTTTTTTCCTCCATTACAACTTCAGATTCAAATTCCTTGAGCAATGAGCAGAAAAACTCTACTGAGCCAAGTAATTGATTCATCCGTTTACCTCTTTTTCTTATTTACACTTTATGTTATGTGATATTTGTTCATTTACATTAGGTAGAATGTATATTTTATGTCGAGCCGATTATCAACACATTTAAGTTGGCTGTATTTCGCATATGGTTATTCAATTAATAGTTATTATCTCATAAAGTTGTATTTTTGTTGAAGAAAATTGGAGTCTAAGAAAAAGAAAGCGACTAAGTGATCATTTGAGAAATCAACTCCATTTATGTTGTGTTCAGAGTATTTTTGGTTTAGTTAGAGATTTGATTAAAGTATTGAAATTGGTGTGTTAGAGAATATTGCTAATTTATTTATCCTAAAAGAAATTGAGTAGGAGTATGAAACAAACCAAAAATGGAACTATAGGTTTCTTTCCATTTGCCGAAACTTTGCTCAATTTTTGTGAGTAGAGTCACTTGGTAACTATGTATTTGTGCGGGTGGGAGGTAACATGTATCTAGTGGAATAGTCCATGTGCGCGCAAGCTGGCAAAACATCATCATTATTGGGGGAAAAAAAATCTATACTTGATTTATATATATGGCTGGAGCACCCAAAGGTGTAGCGTAGTAGCATAGTGGTCAATGACATGAATGCAAACCTTGGAGTCTAGGTTCAAATCTCAGCAAGAAACAAAAGCACAATAATTAATTTCTTCTCACGTGCCTATGCCTTGGTGAGCCGAGTTACTTGATGTGTCTATGTTGGGGGAGGTAGCGTTATCTGGTGGTAAAGTTGAGGTTTACGAAATTAGCTCATACGTCAGTGTTATCCAAAAAGAATTAAATGATTAATATGGCCAGTCGTAACTAGTTTGAGATTGAGCTCTAATGGTTGGTTTTGTTTACTTCCATTGAAGGTCGACGCTCTGTTATTCATTTCCCTGTGTTTATTTGCAGTTCTGGTGACGGGTGCTCCACAAGAATTCAAGATGGAGAACCCGTTTCAGTCAGTAGGACCAAAAGAGGTGCTAGAAGTGGATACACTGAAGGATGGTATACTTGTGAGAGTGGCAATGCCTGGCGTTGGTGAAGATGGGATTAAGGTCTGGTTAGAGAACAACACGGTTTACTTCACTGGCAAAGGAGAAATAGAAGTGGAATCTGAGGAATCAGGGAGGAAATACGGAGGGAGTCTCGAGTTTAGTACTGATTGCTGTAAAGCTGAGAAGGTTGAAGCACAAATGAAAAATGGTATTCTTAGAATGGTAATTAAAGGTGAGATGGGACAAGATTGAATGTCTTAATGTTCTCTTTTTGTTCATCTTGTTGATATATCCTTTGTAGTATGAAAACTTTGTACTATTTTGGGAAATGCTTGTTCAATGGTCTATACTATATGATGGTTGTTGAAATTACTCAATTAATATGGATCAGAATGCTTGCAAATATTGTTTGAGAAAAATGATATTTCTTGTTGTGCGTCTCTTGAATCTTTGGTACTCCATTCCACTTAGTTTGACATGTTTACTATTTGGAGAGTTTGAAGGTTCGTTTTAGCTACACAAATGAAATGACTTGTAGCCACACAAATATCTATGGTTTGTTCTAAATCACACGTTTCAACAGTCTTTCTTTCATTCTGAAACTTTGTGCCTAGTGAAACACTATCACATAAATTGATATGACCTTACCTCTTCGTTAAAAAGGAAGAGAGGTTGTTGTTTCCAAAAGATCCTCAACTAGCAGGTTGTTTAAGTTCACTATTGAATTGATTTATGTTTTTCTTATCTGGTACAGTATAAAGAAACTAGAAACTTTATACAAGGAACAAAAGGAGAAACTCAAAAGTAATCAAATGGAAACACAACATTCCCAACAAATAAACATTTGAAAGAATATGTATTTGACTCCTTTGTTAGCATGATAAATTCATACATGTCAACCCCATGAATGAATGTTCATCAATCAAACTCTTTGTTCTTTCGATTAATCAACCATCTTCATGGTTGTGCTCCAACGGAAGTTCAGTAAACTAAAGAAGAAGGTGAAAATTCGGCTATGGTGTTCATTGATCTTGTGGTTCTTTACTGCACCATTTTTTTCCTGGTGATGATTTCTAACATCTCCTCTTACAATCACTTGCTTTTTCCCAACATCTATTGTATACTCCCTCATCCCTGTCAATATTAGTCACAATAATTTAAATTTCAGAACTTTATGAGCATGTATAAAAACTCTATACAAGTGCATAAAGGTAGCTAAGAGTAAAACACCTAATTAGTAGAAATAGGCAAATTTAACTTAAAATTCCCGCTTCAGGAGTTGAGAATCATAAAATTTCATGTCAAATTACAGCGGAAACAAAAATAGTACTCCTTATGTCTCAATTTATATGGTCCACTCTCTTTTTTAGTCCATCCTAAAAACTAAAAAGAATGAAATATTTTTATATTTAATAATAATTTAAGTTTAAAATATTCATTTTATTCTTGATGAAATGATTTATACCTACACAAACATATACAACTTATTTTAAAGTACAAATTTCAAAAGCTTTCTTTTCTTTCTTAAATTCTTCGAACTTCATCACGTACATTAGAACAGAGAAGAACAGAGCAAGTATGATTTTTTCCATTTGTCGATATATGTAACCGTGGGAGGCGTAGGTACCCTATGTAATTAGTGATTTATGCAAGCAAGAATATGATCAAGTTGTCAATGAAATGGATTAAGAGCCATTCATTTCTCGCTGAGGCAAAAAAAAAATACTAACACCTCATACAAAATTTCTGAACTTCCCTACTTTTACTTTTATATGTTAACATAAAAATAACGAGCTGACTCTGGAAATCACGATTATAAAAATGAAATAAAAATTCACAAACATATAATAACCCTAAGTTTTTTTTACCTGTTATCCTTGACATGATTTGAGATATTCTGCTCCTGCAATGTGTGCATCCCAAATCTGCATTCACCACCACCACCTGAAACTAATATCCACTAACCTTCATTAGAAAACTAAATACATAATTATATTTTTTCCTTTGCTAAAACACAAATTAAGATGATGAAAGAAAAAAGTTATAATTAATTAAGAACTTACTGATGGAAGCTTGAGATTAGCAACACTTAACAAAGTTTGTTTTTGACATTTTGATTTCTCCATTCTATTGCTATGAGATTTTTCCTCTGATTAAGAGGAAGAGAATTGTTGGCCTAATGGACTAATTATTGTATTCTAAAGCCTGGTCAACATATATATTAATACATCCTACTAAAACTTATCTATCCTAATTATATATTTAATACTTTTCAACATTTATACTCTAATACATTTAACGTATAGGAACAAACTAGAATATTTATTATTATAATCCTGGCTTTATGTCATTATGTGCCAGATTACATAGATTGTTAGGATGTGTTTGGAAAACGTTTCTCTGCAAAATTAGCGATTTTTAATTTCTTACGTATTTGATAAGTAAACAGAAAATATTATTCCAAAAATATTTATATATAATTTACGAGAATTAGTGCAGAGAGGCGGAGCTAAGTGGGGGTTTCTTGTATTTGTATTAGAAAATTAAATAAATATATATGTATACTAAGTTGTAAACCCCTTAATAAAATGATTTGATGGCTTAGTAGAACCCCAAACTCCTAATCCTGACTCAACCTGTGTGTGTATGAGTGGGGGTGTGTTGTGGGTATGGAGGAGACCAATAACGTGGAATTGTGACTTGTAAAATTTATCTTTCCTACTCTTTCTAAGAAAGTCGCTTTTTTTTATTTTTGAAAACATTTTAATTAATCAAACATATGAGATAATAGCAAAACATTTTTTTTTTTCAAAAAAAATGTATTCCTTTGGTACCAAACAGACCCTAAGATAAATGTATTCAAAATTAGAGTCATGAAGAATAGTTGGGTAAGAGTTTGGCATGTTATGGCCATCAATAACGAACTTGTACCTTCAAGGTGGTTTTCATGTTCCCATCACATACTTTTATTTAAATACTTTATCTTAATATATGTCGCACTCTTCCTTTTTTTAATCTGTTTCGAAAAAAATGTTACCTTTTTATAATTAAAAATACATTAACTTTAAATTATTTTTCTTACACTTAATGAGATGATTTATAGTAATTCAAATATCTAAAATTTGTTTATTTTTTCTTAAATTTTATATGAAGTCCACTAGTATTACATAAATTGAGACGGAGTAGTAAAATAATAGTAGGTGCTCATATTCAGAAGAATCAGAGAGCTTTGCCAAAAGGTATTAGTAGTTTATTTTATCTGTATGGGAAGTACCATAATTTATTTATTAGTCTGTGTAGCAGGTAAAACAGCTACTGGTAAGAGATGATTGAAGTTTTTAATATACTCCTTCTGTTTCAATTTATGTGATACATTTCATTTTTTGAAAATCAAACCATTTCAGTTTGACTGAAACTTTTTTCATGAAATCTTCAAACTTTTTAAAATGAAATTTATATATTTGTAAACTATATAAAAAAATACTATAAGTCACAATAATTGACAATTTAAAATATTTAAAAGATACAAGAAAAAATTATTATAAAAAATATTCTTATTTAAATTTCAAAATACGAAATATATCACATAAAGAAACATATGGAGTAATATATAAGAACGAGATACCTAATTATAGTTGGAATAATTTAATAATGCCGCCAACTAACCATATGAGTAATGAGGAGCAGGTCGATCAGTTGACCCCTACTAGCCTAATCCCACTAGGTCCAGTACTTTAGACGGTTAGACCATATTTTTTTTCTTATTTGGTAATTGCTATGTTCGAGTCAGTTTACCTGTGCAGTTAAAATTTTGGACATACGAAAAGCATTTTTGTTAGTAATTTAAACTTGAAAATTTATAATTCCTAACTCACTTTATCAACCGTTATATCACATGTTACAATTAGCTCATATGTATACTCTTATTTTTATAGCATATTTTCAAAAGGAAAAAACAATCATAAGGTTACACACAAATTTTATACTAGTACAAATGATAGAGTTTAAACCAAGTAAATCAGATATGTTGTGATAGAATTTCGAACTTATAAAATTTAAATCTTGAATTTGATGTAGATCTTATCTCTACCTCAAAGATAGAGAAGTTTTTAAACTCCTGACTCAAGGAAAAACATTCCAAGATAAAAATAAAAAGTAAAAGCATAACAAAGCATTCTAAACAGTGACTACAACAAAATAATACATAATCAAAGTATAAGAAATAATATCTAGTAGTAGAAATCAAAGGACAAAAAACTACTCGAGCAACACCACTACCTACTAACCTATTACCCTAATTTGTGTTCTTCACAACCTCCTATCTAAAGTCATATTTTTGGTAAGTTGAAACTGAGTCATGTGTGGCCTAATCACCTTTCTCCAATACTTCTTCGTCTACCTCTCTACCTCTCCTAAAACCATTCAAAGTCAACCTTTCACACCTTCACATTGGGGGCATCCGTACCTCTCATCTTCACATGCTCAAATCATCTAAGTCTTGTTTCACACATTTGTCCTCCAACGGACCACTTTCATCTCGTCTCAGATATCCTTATTTCTAATTTTATCTCTCCTAATATACACACACATCAAACGCAGCAAAACACGATTTTGTAAATGAAGAAATTTGAAGATAGACAAACTTGACAAGTACAGCTTTCAAGTCTAAGGGATATCAAACAAATACATGTGGATGTGAAACAGAACTTCTAAAATATTTAAAAAGGGACAGCCCGGTGCACTAAAGTTTTTTATTCTTATAAAAACTTGAATCGGTGACTTCCTAGTCACATGATAACAACTTTACCAGTTACTCCAAAGTTCTCTCTTGCAGAATACTTGCAAATAATGCCCGTCGAACAATATGTGCAAAAATCTTCAAATTACAATACAAAATCTTAGACCAAAGGTATTTTTGTTATCTGGAGAAGTTTTGATGATGAAATCAGCTGCTTTTACTACCAGGAGAAAAAACAGAAGAACAAATTCCCACAGGGAAGACAACACTTGGTGTCTTCCTCTGAATCTTCGTCAACCTTGTCCGAAATTCCCTCTTTTGCTTCTTCATCAGTATCTCTTTGTACAATGGCCGGGTTTACAGTAACTGTAAAGCGAATATTATTGAGAGATTGAAAACTCAATACAATGCAAATTCACATATGTATACTTGAAAAGACTTAAACATACTAACTTCGATTAGACAACCAAATTTGATCGTAAATCATTTTACTTACCTCTATTATCAAAGGCATAAACTTTAAGCAGGTTGTTTCCCAAATCTTCCTGCTCTTTTTGAATCTGCTCGGCAAAATTCACAAGGGTAGGAGAACATTGATGCAACTCAACTAACTGTAGTGTCATACTATCCGCGAATCCTTGAGGAATCTCTTCTAAATGACGGCAATATCTGATAATTACGCGCTCAAGGCATGGGAAATAATCATCAGCAGCTCTCCAATACATGATGTCCAAATCGTCAAGGAGAAGGAACTTCAATTCAAGATATCCTATCTCTGTGACTTCCCACATTTCTTCTGACCCCACTTCAGCATAGAAGGCACTAGACTTCAATTGGAGCACCTCGAGTTTGGGCAACTTGCTAATGATTGTCATGTCCTCCCATGGTAAAAAAGTGCGACGAAGTGTCAACTTTTTGAGATTTTGTGGGAAAGAATCCGCACACGGAAGCCTGAAACCTGAACATTTCAAGCCATAGCCACCAGCTGCAATTTTTAGTGCCTCAAGCTCATGCAGATGTTTTAGATTATCTAGCCATTCGGGCTCATCAAAAAATTCGTCAGAACCACCAAGAACCCCCAATTTTTTAACATTCCTAATCCTTTCAAATATTTCCCTTGTACAACAAGAAGGATTCAAACCAGAAACATTTAGCAAATTTTCTAAAATCGGGTGCTTAGCTGATATGTTCCGAGGAGGATATAAGAACATGGATGTACAACGAAGATACCTCAACTGATACACTTGCCAAATTCCAATTGGTAAGGATACACTCCTTTTTAGTGCTAGACGGGGTTGAGAAACAATGAGAGTCTCTAAATTCCAAAAATCGGCAAGTGCTAGATCCTCAGGAACCTTACAAGCTGTCAATGCCAAATACCTTAAACCAACTAGGTGTAGTATTTCACTAGGGAAATCACTGAATCTCACCGCCTTCAAGTCCAATACTCGAAGAAGTTTAAAATGACCCAGGCTGAAAAATAAATCTGTCCATAATTCATCGGCAGAAGAATGAAGAGAACGTGTTTTTCTTATGAGTAACATCATCAAAATGAATATGACGATAAGTACCATTTGAACAAACTGACATCCAGCGACAACCTTCAGGAGGAAACTCAGGTCCAATGGATTTGCGATATATAACATAGGAATACAAAAGCCTCTCCCCTTCTGCTTCTCTCAAGCATAAATCATGTAGAAGATCATGAATTCTACATGCCTTGATTGATCCTGCCAAATTTCATCTGCTAACAACAAGAAGATTTTTATCAATAAGATCATGTAAAAGATTAGCAGCCACTTTTTCCAATCCCTCGAGCCCCTTTAGCTCTATGAGTCCTTCTGCAACCCATAATCTAATCAGTTTCTTCACAGAAATCTCTCTAGCTTTCGGAAAAACTCCAAAATACAGAAAACAAGCTTTCAAATGAGATGGAAGATGTTTATAGCTCAAAGCGAGCACACTTGAGCAATGTTGATAATCATCAAGGTTTACTAATAAGCTCATACTTTGAGCTACTTTCATCCACTCATCGAGTGTCTTGCTAGAAGGAAGACCTGCAACCACAGAAATCATTAGTGGTAATCCTTTGCAACTTTCTACAACTACCTTTGCGACGTTGTCAAATTCATTTGGACAATCCTTTTTGCCAAACGCCTTTTGGCAAAACAAATTCCAACTTTCTTCTGGCTCCAGGAAACGCATTGGAAACGGATCCTTAGGAGAGCTAGCACATTGAGCAACATTCATGTCCCGAGTAGTCAACAATATTCGACTTCTATTATTGTTTTCTGGAAAACATAATCTAATGTCATCCCATGCCTCCGTGCTCCATATGTCATCCACAACAATCAAATACCTCCTACTCTTTAAACTTTTTTGCAAGCGATCTGCTAGATCTCCATCGCTTACCTTATCAAGCTCTCCTTTCACCCCAATAGCATCTTGAAGGAGACATAAAAACATCTTTCTTAAACTGTAGTCCTTGGACATAGTAATCCATCCACGTACACCAAAGAAGCTCAGAATTGAAGGATCATAAAACATCTTTTTGGCAAAAGTTGACTTACCCATACCACCCATCCCAGCAAAGTTGAGATGAGTATCCCATAAGTTGACTCCTTATGAAATCCTGTTCAATGTTGTACCCCACCATATCATTCTCCAACATTGAAACATGCGATCGTGGTACGCTAGAACCACCAAGTGAAAGACTTCCAGGTTTCAAATTGTTATTCTTGATTTGCTTGATGAGCTCTTTCTTGACAGACTCAACGTCTTCTATAGTTTGTTGCAACATCTCAAGAAGCCTCTTGTTTGCCTTTCTTCGAACATTTTCATCCTTCTCTATAATCAGTTGTTGTAAATGTGATTCAATTTGGTCTTCTGCTTCATGTGCTAGATCTTTGACTTTCTCTTGCAAATCATTTGTTGGTTCGTTATCAATATTGTCAAGAAGCTCTTGCAGAGAGCTAACCTTTTCGTAGAGTAATTTCAAATGTTCTTTGTGACTCTCCTGAAGGTCCAAGCGAGATTGTGGAAACTGATGTATTGTTCCTATCAGAGAAATTACAGCAGCATAAGCAGCCATATCTGCAAAGCAGAGATCTATGCAAAATTTGTGAATAGTTGGAACTTAAAATGATAAATAGAGACAAGCACTTGGACTTAACTACAATTTGCAAATTAAGTATGGCAATTGTTAAGTCAACTAATCTTTTTATATTCAATCTCACCTTCCCTGAAGCAACACATAAGCAGGGTAGAGATATATAACAAGGAAAATAAATTTTTTATTATAAGTTACTGTCTCCATTGACTTGATCAGTCTCTGAAAAGTTCAATGTATAATATATCTTTATATCAATCTCTAAACTTAATTTTAAAGATGGAGGTTAACATGATTGGTTTGTTTACCGAGAAGCAAAAAGAAAGAGTAATACTTGGTTTTATCTTGAAAATGTAGAGTAATACTTGGTTTTATCTTGAAAATGTATTTTCAATTATTTGGCTTTAATCTCTTTCTTGAATGTTAACATATTGTATCATAATATGAAAAGAATTAAAACCAAAGAGCCAACATTAACAGTTCTAAGACTTTTTCTGAAGCTTTGATCTGTAGATGTTAAAAGAGAGCCTTGGAACAATGGTAAAGTTATCTCCACATGACCTATAGATCATGGGTTCAAGCAACCACTAATATTTGTGTTAGAATAGACAGTCTATATCACACCTCTTGGGGTGTGGTCCTTCTCCAAATGCTACTGACGTGGAATATTTTGTACACCAGACTGCCTTTTTTTTTTTTTAGATGCTATAACCGTTACTTAAAATCAAGTTCAGGGTGCTAAAATGATGCAGTTAGCAAGTTACCCAATTATTAGGTATCTAAAACGAATTCTCCAAAGAAAAGGAAGACACCGAAAGAAATATTAATCAACATTCAACACTAATGAACTCGTTTCCACTACAATGCAGAAAAAATTAACCTGGAAAGGTCCAATCATAGTGAAATAATACCTTAAAAGCCCAAAAAAGATATAAGGAAAAATAAAACAGAATGACGAAAAAAATTCAACAGAAGACCCCCCTAAAATTTTCAATTTTTTAAAGGGAATTTATCTTCAAGTGAAACGGATGACATGAACATACAAAAATGCAAAGAAACAAAACCCAGCCAAATCAAAGATCCAAATTAACAAATTCAAGACTTCTTTTGGATAAAGATTTCGAAAAGCCGATTATCTTTGAGAGTCTTCTGTAGCCTATGACTGTCCTAATTTATTCTCTAAAGCACAAATATCTTCAGCAACTTACAGCTAACAATACAGGAGCAATACCTACTATAAGAAGGAAATTCAACTTTTCACTTCATAACTTCTATGGCATGTACACAAGGGAAGAAAGCAGAACATTTTGCTGCTCAGAAACATTTTTGGAATCGGCTTCCCAGGGGTATTGGTTTGTGACTTATTCTTTTTCAGAAAGTATAAACCCAGGCTAAGCAAGAATTCCATAATCCACTCCCAGGTCAATCAGGCCCTTCAAACTGAACGGTTCCCTCGAGCATACGATTTGCTCTCTGTAAGATATGGACTCTCCGATGCACTTGACAAACTAAAGTAGATACAATGAGAGCATGGAACTTTTCGCACATGTTCCTGTGAAATGAAAATAGACATATTCAAGAATGGAACTGCATCCAGCCATGCTTTTTCCTGGAGAGCTCTCAGTAAACAATTCTAGGTACACAGATCCACTTTCTTTGTGTTCTTTGCCCTGCATGAAGACGTACAAAAAGGAAAAGCAATCATGCTGATGATTCCCCAGCTCCCGAAGTATTGCAAAATCTAAAGTAACAATAAACTAGAGGAAAATACAGACAAAAAGGTAAAGAAAGATTCCAGCTTTTAACAAATGAAAACAATCTCTACTCAGCCAGAGATTTTACCAACCAACCGAAGCTTTGCAGTTGCTCAAATGATCCATAATTAGAAATGCATCAATTCCTCCCACCCCACCTTTTTCTAAAACATATGATATACAGATGTACCCTCAAGAACTTTCCCTTTCCCCCACACACAATCTCTCCTTTCTCCAAATTGAGTACACAACACCGTGTGGATACACCTCAAGAGTGCTTCGAAAATACAAAAAATCTATTGAAAATAAAATAATATATGTCCCACTCTTGACTCGTCTTGTAACTTAAGCTATATCAAAATGTTCGACAGCATTCTTGTTGAATGAACAAATATTTTAAGGAAAAAAAAGAATCCTGATGAGATTTATAAGAGGTCTCAAAATGGAAATTACTCTCCCAAATTAATTGCCACAGGACTAACAGGTATTCTCACAAGAAGTCTGTGTAAGCAGTCAAGGAACAAAACAATCTTGCAGAAATTCCATTTAAATCAGTACCAAGATGACTCATAAATTTTTGGTAAACAGACTGACATTTACCTTCTCACCCACTATTTTACGCTGGGTCACCACACTATAAACCCTGCAAAGCCTATGTAATGCTCCAATAGAGTTCATGAAATTCAACTCAAAACCCCTAACATCCTACAAGAAATCTGAAGCATGGGTTGATTCTGTACCTCTATGAAGCTTTCTGAAACCAGAAGACACAGGATGGAAAACTACAGAGTTCACTTGGTAGAGTCTTGTCGGAAATTCTTCTAGAATAGGGACTACTTCTAACTTCTTTTTCTTTCAGAAAAATAAGGAATCATGCAATCTACCCATGAGAATCTCTCCATCTGAACCGCCTGAAACTTAGAGAAGCTCGGTAAAGAAGAAATCTTTACTTCATTATTCAAAGAGCCATCCTTGGTTTCCAAGAGAGAGGTTTAGGCTTTATGTAGTATTGTTTAAAATGTTAGGATCACAAGTAATTGAGATTTGGGGCACTTTGATTTGCTCACAAAGAGAAATCTTTATCACTTGTCAGTTCTAATTAACCTACTTCTGAACCTAAGCCACCACCCAAGTACCAAAACTTCACTTACTGAGAAATTGTCATACCAGCTTGAAAGAAGTTGAAATACATTAAAACTCAGGAAAATGTTAACTACAAGCAATGATCTTTACAAAGCTTTACGAATCACCAGAATTGGTAGCTTGTTACATTGAAAAACATCAACAAATTGTAAATCAAACAAGCAATGATCTTTACAAAGCATACCGACTAACTCATTAGCCACTTTAAAGTGCCAATACTCACCTCATCTTCGTCGTGAGAATCCTCCATCTTTTCGATTCTTCTCCATTAACAAAGCTCTTTCTCTTCCCTTTTCCTTCCTCTCCCTCTCCAACCTCTCTTGTCGCAATTCCTCCACCGTCTTTTTCCCATTACTCTTTTTCACAGGCCTTGAATAATCATTATCTTCGTCACTCTTTTCACTAGAATCCTCTTTCGGTTTCTCCAAATACCAAGGCAATTTCGTTCCTTTACCAACAATTCCATACCCTAACCTATACTTCTCATCCTCCGGAGTAATAACTCTCGGTGGTTGCTCTTTCTTCGCTCTCTTCTTATCCCTTCCGTCTTTCTCCTCATCTTTTGCTTTAACTGGATCGAAGATTCGAATCCCTTCGAACAAGTTGATGTGGTTAGAATCCTTCTTTCCCGGTTTCTCCTCCGGCGATTTCTGTTCTGACGACGATTTTTTGACGTGACTTGACGATGAAGACGACGGCGCTGCTGATGATGATAAGCCACGGGCTTGACGGAGCTGCTCGAGTCGATACTCAGAATCGCGCTTACGAGATTGTTCCTGCTTGAGCTGTTCCTCTTTAGCCGCGGCTTCCTCGTCTCGCTTTACTTTCTCACGGTTGTCGAAGTTGTACACGTTCCATCGCTTCTGTGGGAGAATGTTCAAACCTCCATGGCCTCCCATAGCTTGATTGCTTTAGATCTCTGGAACAACAGACGATGAATTGGGGAAACTAATAGACCTAATTTCTGATGAATTGAAGTTGATCAGGAAATCGATATCGGGTCGGTTTCTAGTTCATGCTTTGTTTTATAATGGGCCGAGCCCGACGCTTTACAGCACTGGCCAGGCGGGTGATTTAAAACTTTTTGACCTAGAAATGTCAAATGAGCGGGTTGGTTTGAAATTGAAGATATTAAAATGGAAAATTGTATGAAATAACAAATTATTAATTCAAATTAAATGTTATAGCCATAGTTTATTTTATTTGTAATTCGTAGCAAACATCTCATTTTTTTGACATCTGATTCGGTATACAATTAGTCATTTTCGATATACAATTAGCCATTTTATACATTTCGATATACAATGCGTTTGTGTTTGTATAAAGTGAGAGAAAACTGTGTATACAAATACAAATACATATATTTTTGTCATATACACTTATAATTAACAAATATAGATCTTATTATACAAATTACAATGTATAAATGAATTTATACAAAACTAAACAAATTGTATAAATTTGGATGTATCTAGCGAATTATACAAATCAAAAGTTTTATAGCAAACATAAAATTTGCTATGGAACGCAATTATGCAAACTATAACTATAACATACAAATATGATTTTTATGTTTGCTATATATGAAAGTTGCTCTAAAAATAATGGGCAGTTTGGCAGGTTACTATAGTTAAACTCGTTTTTGACACCTCTATTTTAACCTTATTTTAAGTTTGACAAGTTTTTTGACTTTTGACCTTCAAAGTTTGTTCGTGGAGCAAATGAGAAGATCAAAGAGTTCAAACACTATTCATTTTCAAGATTTGGGTAAATTTTTTTGAAGAATTATCCAAGTGATTTGCAAGAATAGCCTCCATAATGGATGATTTTAAATTTTAAATGCATGAACTTGCTCATATGGTAATAAGTTTTGTGGTAAAAGTAATGTATGTTGCTCAATTGTTCGAAAAGTCAAAAACAAGTAAAATTTATACATAGTTCCGCCCCTGGTTATGGTATATTTACAACATAGAGAACATGGAAATGAATGTTATGGCATCATAAGTATCTCATATCCTCTCCCACCTCCAAATTTCCAAGAATATACAAACCAAATGGACATTGGCACCTCAGCACACGACAAACATCAGAAACCATTGCCTTGCAATTGACATTGGCAAATCCTTCTCTCTTTTCAGCTGTGCTTCGAGAAAGCTTCTGGAGTCTGAATTTAGAATGGTGCTAGAAAGTTGAATCATTTATCGGACAGTAGCTCAGCAAACATCAACCACAGACGATGATGAAAAGTAGTATAGCAGCTTCAGACCGAATCTTCACACAGATTTTCGTACTGCTCATGATTTCTGATGCATGGAACCTTGCTGCTCATCTATTCAGAAGATGAAGTCACTCAAAGCATAGTTCTCACTAGCAGAATGTTTCTTTAAGATGTAGGAACTGTCTTCTACACCCGCACTCAAGCAATTTATCCTGTGCCTGTGGAGGTAGCTCTTGTAGTAGAGTTGTGGAGAAGGGGTATTTCACGACATGCAAGAAATTATTAAAATTTATTACTTACCATTCAAAGTGATCCTCACAGCAAATAGAATTGCAGATAATTGAAAGTCCAGCTGCTTTCCTGAACATAGCAACATAAATTAACTGCTTATTTACGAGGAATAAAATACTTACCCCAGGCACTGAACAAGTTTCAGAGAGGTGATAACTTACGAATTGGATTCAAGAGAATTTTAAATGTAACATGCTATACAACAGACATCTTTTGAACTAAACCACATTGTAATGGAATATCAATCATTTTATCAAGACATTAGAATAAGTTGTCTTAGTTTTTTATACAGGAGAAAAGTTCTGTTTCCCAGTTGGGATGGGTCTTATGAAAGGGGCATCAATAGCAATTATCGCTCTGTCCCTGGGACCTAAATTCTTGAACTTGAGAATTTCAAATGACAATGATATGATCTGGTGTTCTAATGAGTAGGAGTCACTGTCCAGTTAGCTAACACAATGAAGGGAGTGGGTCGGGAGTTTCCAGGCGATTACTGAGTTGACCGGCCTAGTCATGCTTTCATATAATACATCAGCATCATTAGATGTAACACCATCACATACCAAGTTGCTGAATACATATCGTAGAACTTGTCGAAAGCCTTATCAAAACAATAGTGACAAGCTAAAAGATCCTTGATGTCTGTCACTCTGCACGTAGATTTGCAGCATTTTACCTATGTTTAATAAAGATTGCATCATTAAGCATGTCAAACATACAGGTAAATATGATAAACTCAAGCTACATATAAAAATATCAAGAGCAACCAAGATGGTGATAAAATTAAAATCAGTGTCAAATATAAATCAATCAACTATACGTCAATGCAAACAAGTTGGGCTGCCAAGGAACACAACACAAGGACTTCGTAGGGGATCACCTACCCTAGTACTACCCTCTCCCATGAATGCTTTGGTTTGGAGTTTGCATCCCTCACATAACTAGATTACTTTTACATTGGCAATCAACCTATAGCAATCCTCCTTTAGGGTGTGGGAATGGGTATACCTGGCAAATCTCTCTTAGGAGGAGTTAAAAATCAGAAGCAGTGATTCAGAATGCTGACAGACAATGAAACAGGGAGTTCTGCTCAATCTTAGTACTATGACAAGCTTATATGACTTTGCACTCCAATGATACACCACATTAACTAAACTTTTTTCATGATGCTCCAAAAGTAAGTATAAACAAACTAAAGCTTGTATTTATTTAATACTCCAATATTATGTTTTGACACAATTGATCTTCAACAAAATTGATAAACGTCCTAATAATGACTAAAATGCAAAGAAATATAGTACTACAACAAGAATTAGAAGCCTTAAACTCTTCATAACTGTCACATTTTACATGTATGTACGATATGAATCATAACTTAAGACAAATTGAAATTACAGGAACTAAGATAGGCATAGTTTTACCAAACGCTTGAGCTTATAGGAGTAATATTGTCGGTGAGAAGGGTGTCCAGTGATGTGTTCTCTCAGGTGACCTGCACTGAGATCACCATAGATAAAGATTAATCAATTCTCCTTAATTACAAATTGAATAAATCATAAGCTTCACTGGTTAAGAAGACCAAGAACTGTGATGTTCAAAAGGTATCAGAATTATAAATCCTAGCATCCCTTCAGTTTCATCACAAAATCCCAGCTCCTCATTTGAATCCTTATAGGTTATGTTCAACCATGATAGTAGGGGACCTTCCCCATTATCTCCCAATAAAAGAGAACAGATTCTTTAAGAGTCATCGGTCACGTTGTCCCATGAAAGCTCAAGCAACATGTATAGACCTACTTTAGGGGTCACACAGAATGAGGAAGGGAAAAGGGTGGGGGGATTCCAAACTAGGAGAAGGCACCAAAAATTATGCCATCCTAACATGTCATCAATCCCTTCTGGTTTGAGCAATTTGATGCTGTCAAAAGAGGTGACACGTGAATTCACCAAGCAACATAGCACATAAAGCTGAGCTCACTTCAACTGCTGCTAAATTACCTGTCACAAAAGGTATTACTACAATCAAGACACATGGCTAAAGTAGTTGATCTTCGGCAGGTGTTACAGTTAGCATCCAATGAACTTTTGCCAATTTGATGGCATCTGCAGATAAAGAGAGACCAAAAACCAATATTAGTGATGGGCCTTCATATTCGGCATAAAATGCATACATTTAACTGTTACATATGTGTTCTTTTGCCACCACTTGATAATTATTAGAATAGTTATGTGCTAATTACGTGTGTTTGTTTGCATAGAAGCTAGGAGAAGAGCCGATAACTTGGAATTCGCAGGTAAACTGATAACTTGGAATTCGCAGGTAAACAATTGATAACATAGGGCTGTCAATTGTGTTGATTATCTTGAACCATACTTGCTAAATTGTCCTAAATTGGTGGAGAGAAAGAGCTATCATCTCCTTATATCGTTTTAGACATTCCTCAGCTCGGTTGACTTAGCCAAGATCTATTTTCATAACAAGATATTAGAGTCAAACCATTGCTATTCTTGATATACCTGATGTCAGGCCCCCCATGGAATGTTGTTCACATTCCAGATGTCTAGACCTTAGCATACGGGGCTAATTTGTTGAGGGAATATGTTGTTGTGACCATACATGGTCTTAGGCAATTCTCATGTCATGAACTAACTTTTGAGGTTGAGTTACGCCCAAGGTCCATTTTCTAACGACAGTGTATGGAGGATACTCATTCACACACAAAGTGTAGGTCAAGACACACCAAACATATAAAAAAACTAGCATACACGGTCAATGTACTCTCTCCTTCTTCCACCTTCCTTCGGCAGGGAGGAAGCGGGAGGCTGCTGTATTGTTGCAGGGATACAAATTAAAATGTAGTATACAAGACGAAACTTAAGAAATAAAACTACAAGGAATTAAGGAACCTTTTATACAGTTGCAGAAGCTCTTTGGATATACTGGGTTTACTTTGAGCCACTTCCACCTGCGTAAGGCATTTACTAAGAATAGCATAACAAAATATAACTAGACTTTTCTAAGATCTTAAGAAAGGAAGTAGAACCTGTTCGCTGGATTCACCAGCTTGACCAGAGGAAAGGGGTAGAACTTTTGATGCCATGATCAAACAATCTTCAGGAAGATGACCTGGCCTCTTACATTTCCAACTACACCAGTGAAATTGTAATTTAGAAAAAAGATCAGGAGCACAAAACCAGGCACATTTGACTTTTGATCATAAAGGTGGTTGCCACATCCAGCACATAGTGTAATTATCCTAGTCCAAGCAGAGCTTGATTGCTGAGAATGACCATCCAAATATAACAGATCAAAGTCTTCGGTGCCCAAGACCCAATCTAGAGAGACTACTCATCTTCAAACTGAATGTCAACAAGCTTACCACTCATAAGTACAAAGAGCAGATCTATTCTTGGACCATCGATGACGGTCATAATCCCAGATGTTGCCTCCAGATCCAGGAACCTCCAATTTGCATTTTTGTCCAGAAAAAGTTTCAGCTTTGACTTTGCTACTTAAGGCCCCCTAAGACATCGTCAGAGAAACAGTTGGAGTTGAAGAAGCAGGAATCTCATTCATACGTATATAAAAGTATGTATAGCTCAAATGTTTTTTTCATTTTTTGGTGTAACAGTATAGCTCAAATGATTTACAGATTGGGTGCGTACTCTACATATCCTAAATTCTGACCAACATATTAGAAGCTCTAGTGTTCAAGACATGGGTCCCTTTAAAAATGCTGAATTCTTATCGGTTTAGACTCTAACATTCTCTAACGAATTAAAGTAGTACAAAAACACTATAAAAATATAAAAATGTGTCTAGCAAGGGAATTAGCACAATCAGATCAGCTGTTTTTTGTTCCTTTTGACAATTGTTGGCTCCCTGAACTTGTTTGGGACTGAGACGTAGTTGTTGAACAATTGTTGGCTCATCAAGCTTCATAGTTAATTTCTGTTATTAGGTTTGAACTTTTTTATTCGAAATTCGTATAGTTTCTCTTTGAAATATTTTCAGAACCCATATGCATAAGAAGTGCTAAAAGAACATGCATCATTCTGAGTTATAAGTTTCTATTTTCATTAGCTTTCTATTTCTTCCTAGACTTCCAAATAACCAGGTATGTTGTATGAAGAGAAATAAAATCATTTTATTCAACTTCACCTTACAATAGAGTAGCCAGAAAATTCTTAGTTCATTTGACTTGTTTCCTAACAGTTGGTTAAATAATACAGTCTAAATTGAAATAGTGAAAGTAAAAAAATTTACCGTCATAATTCTGTCAATTAGTAAGGTCTCTCAAATTTCCAAATAAAATACTCTTGAAAAATAACATAATCCACTTTGGAATGGAATCATTTCTTCAGAAAGAAAAAAATGTATTATGGTAACATATCCAATCATAAGTTTGAGAACTTTTATGAAAAATAAAAATGAGTTCTAGATCATAGAATCTAATGTAAACCGACAGATTCTTATTTGCTACTAAACATTGTGATCTTTCCACTTGAATTAATATTAAATGCTAAACTACTTAAATATGTAGTACATCTATCTAAGAAATTAGACTAATTTACTATATAACTTTATTAACCAAACTAAATATGAAGAGTATCCTTTCCAGGTTATGTATATTTCTTCTATTTTACAAAATTTTCTGTCACTTCATTATTGAATTATTGTATTACCTATTTAACGAGTACATAACCTATTTTCAAACAAACCTCACTTTGTGCGATTTCACTGGGTATGTTGTTGTATTATTTTTTAAATTGGATTCTTATAAACTCCAATTTGAGAGTAGGAATCTTAGTATGTCCCATTAAAAAGCATGAGGGGGGAGGGGGGAGAGGTGAAAGAGAATATGAGCAGGTGCCAACACTTGTATCATCGAGTTAAATTAATTTTTTAAGTATGGCGAGTTAAACTAGTGCATGAAAAAGAAAATAATTCAAAAAAAATGCAGCATAACTGAGTCTGAGCGTTTCTTTATGTTTGAATGAAAAGTTGAACATCTCAACTCTACATTTGACCATTTCTTGGAAGTTTAATTAGTTTTATTGAGTCTTACTGTTTAAACTTATCTACATTTAAAACATATCAGAGAGAATGAGAACTCGAATAATAAAAAAGAAAATCTCAAAATGACCCAGAATCTCTACTACTTGACCAATCAATTTTCTTTTACCTTTTTTTTTGCATATACCATTTTGAAAAGGAATTGTTAAATCCCAAATCATTACACATGTATCCATGCTGGTCTATATATATACAAATAGAAAGAACAAATACCTGCTGGAGTTTAAGATTTTGCAGAAGGTCAGATTTGCAATCCGTACTGCAGATGTCTTCTTCAGTCTACAAGCAAAGCAAACAAGGATTTGGGGTTCGTTAAGAGAGGAACACAAAGTACAAGCTAACAAAAGAGAAATAGACCCGTGATCCAGTGACTTACCTCATCACATATATATTCCCCATACTTCCCACATACCACACAAGCAGGTTCTCCTGGAAGAGGAAATCGCTGCTCACTGCGAGTTTTAACTCTATCTGTTTCATTTCCACTACCTAAAAAAGTTAATGGAGAAAATTAGGCAAGAGAGAATGAACGGAAACCTCTTGAAAGCCATAATAAAAAAGCTGTTCACAAATTTCAGACTTGAAGATAAAATTTATTAACAATCTGTCAAGGGGTTTCGATGTGGTGGGAATTATATTATATAGATACAATGCCAGATTAGTAGTTAACGGATTCCTTTAAGAATATTGAGTCAAACCTTTAAAGATAGGAAAAACATTTGTTCCATGTTGCTAAACACCTTTTATGGCATTCTTTCCTTGGATGCAATCAAAAGGTGGCACTATACTCAATTTGACTTGACGAATAAAAAGTTTTATACATATGCATATATCTGCATAGATATGTATATCTACATAAACAGACACATCTGTATGTATGGACATATATACCTTATGAAAATGCATGGACAGAGATTTGATAGCAATCCAGAGTGGTGAAAATATAGCAATGTTTTTTCTGTATTTGGTATTTTCCGATACAACAACAAAAACCCAGTAGAGTCCCAAAAGCGGGGTATGGGAAGGGTAGAGTGTACACAAACCTTACTACTACCTCGAGGAGGTAGAGAGGTTGTTTCCGGAAGACCATCAGCTAGAGTAACAAACATCAGAGCAGCTAACAGTACAATACAGAAGTAAAGAGGACATAGAAAATGATAAGGAAAACATAAGATAACATATCAAAGAGGGGGAATAACCATAACAAACTAGTGTGATAACTGAAGCACAGTAAATAACGAGGAATAACAAAAGTCATAAAATAGGCCAACTATGAGACAAATGCTACTACTACTGGTAAAAAAATAAGAATCGGGAAACAGATACAATGCACCACTTTATCCTGCTAGGAAATGAAACAAACTCTCAACTGCCTACTAACCTTTTGCCCTAATCCGCAACCTCCATAACTTCCTATCTAAGGTCATGTCCTTGGATAGTTGGAGTTGCACCATGTCTAGTTTAATCAACTCTCCCCAATACTTCTTCGGCCTACCTCTACCTCTCTTTAAGCCCATTGTGGCCAACCTTTCACACCTCTTCACTGGGCCTCTGCGCACCTCCTCTTCATATGCCCAAACCATCTCAATCTCTCTTCCCACATCTTGTCCACCGTAGAGGCCACTCCCACCTTGTCCTGGATATCTTCATTCTTAATCTTATCTCTACATAATTGAAAGAAATCTCCACTTGCACAAGAATCTCCTATAATAACCTCCATTATGATAGAAATCGACGATTATTTTACAATGGCTTTCGAGTAGTGTGGAATAGGATAACCACCAAATTGGCATGGAATAAGTTCATTATTAGAAACAATGTCGGAAAGAAGAACAAGTGGATCTAGTTTCAAGAGAATGCCTTACTCTAATGGGCATATAGTTTCCAAGTGAAGGAAAGTAAAAACATATTTTTATTTTGGTTTCCTGGCCAGTGTCCAGTACTCGCATTGGGCCCCGACTAAACCAGATTCATGCCATGTTAGGCCCATTTAAGGGGGAAGCGCTCCCTAACAAATTGTCTTCCACACCTAGGGCTCAAACTCAAGACCTTTGGTTACGGGTGGATGGATCCTATCCATCCCACCACATAACCCTTGTTGGTGAAGGGAAGTGAAACATATATGTAATGTCCTAGTTATCTTGCCGGTCCATTATAAACCCTGACTGACCAGAAAATCTTTTAGAATGAGAAAGAGCAACCAAAAGGTTGTTCCATAGATGACTCTAACAGGAAGTTTTTTAAGAATGAGAAATCCAACTAAAAGGCTATTCCATAACCAATTTATGTATAGACACATATTCATACAGATGTGTGTATGTACTTCTACCCCGCATGACCCTTATAGATACTTCTGATGAAAAGAATACATAACTAGACAGTATACAAAATCACAAAGTAAAAAAAATGAAATTCCAGTTCTACTAACCTTTAACCAGTAAAATTTCTGTATTCAGATAAGGATTATCCCCCTTTTCACATTCTGACGAAGTGCTCGCATCACCTGAACAATTCATGAACATTTTTCATGAGCTCAGTCTTGGCAAGAAAAACTTCCTACTCGTAGCTCATTCAAGTAAAAGGACAAAAGGAGAAATGGGAATTAAAAGATTCAACAAGTCTAAACTTAAGGGATAAACACGATTGACACATAGGAGTACTTTTTTCCTGACAAGTAGATGAGTGATATGTATCTAGAACTCATAAAACATATACAAAAGAAGAGAAATGACTCATGAGAAAGAGAGAGAGACTCCCTAAGTATGACTGATATTTTTCTGCACAATAAGTAAAGGATGAACAAGGGAAGCGCAGAGAAATGTCAAAGATGTTCAATTTAGCAAGTATATGTAAACGATAGACACCAAAGTATCCAGTACACCAATCCTTGCTCTTAGCATCAGTAAGAGGAACCCTCAAAATACAAAGATAGAGTCCTTTTAAAAGTCAAACTACTCTTTTCCAAATGAATCCATATAACACAGATGATGGGAACACTAAAAAATATGGACTTCTTAAAACAAGCAAGGATGCTTTGAGTTCAAATCAACACACATAATCAATTGCATACCCAAACTAAAATTAAACCTTTTTAATTCATCGAGAATTAACCCAAAAGAAAAAAGAGAAAAAAGCCAAATGAAGCTCTTACTGTCGTACTCCACCAAATGCAGTGCTGAACTTGACGGTTCCTGGAACAGAATTAGAACCCAAACAATCACTAAACTATAGCTTACGTGATATTAAACAAAATTACAGAACACATTAAAGCAAACAGTTCCAATTACCAACACTTCTGCAGTCAATTCTTCATAAGGCTGCGTTGAAGTAGCCTCCTTCCTGCATTTCAAATACAAAATGATCAACTAACAACTCCAGATTTCACAAGTGAATTTTTCCTTTCTGGCACACCCTAGCTTATTGAAGTGAATAGTAAAATATACTTGATAATTTGAAATCAATACTAAAATCACCTCCTTTTTTCAATGTAATCCTGATGAGACATAGGCAAATCAATCACTTCCACTTCATTGTTCTGCTGCACCTTAGATTTCCGTTCCCGTCGGCGTTTCCTGTGGCTCGTTTTTTCCTCGACGGAATTCGTCTCAGCCGGAGGAGGAACGTTACCGGTGACGGCATTATAAGCTGGAATAGAAGAAAAAACACGAATTAAATTGAAGAAAATACAAAACCGAAACGATGAATAAGAATTGAAACCTTGAAGATTTTGAATTGCAGAATTGAGATTAAATGCTTTGTTGTATGCATAAGAAGGGTTCTTGTAGAAATTGCTCCTCGTCGTCATTTCCCTCTTTTGCCTTTCTGTGTTTTTTTTAGCTCAAGATTTTGAACTGTAAAAGGTGCCTAAATAATTTACTTCACCTTTATTTTATTTTTTTGAGTGGCAAGGAAATGCTAAATAATAATAATAATAATAATAATAATAATATATAACAGTCTAGTTTCGAATCTGGAATAAAAAAAGTCGAATTTTAATATAAATATGGAAAACTAGATAGAAATTGGAGTTTTATATACAAGTGTTCGATATGTCCTTTTAACATCAAATAGATGTAGGAAACTTATCAATTGCCAACAAGTTTTACACTTGCACTAGAAAAAAAACAAAGAAAAAAGAATTCCAATACGAGGAACTGGAATCTGTTATCCAGCTCAAATTTGAAGTGATGGTTAACAGGTTTCCACGAGTTGTGTCCCATTTGACATGGAAATTTCCCAGTGAATGTCACATTAGATGCTGAAAGGCTTGGTCTTTAGTATCCAGATACTTCCTCCGTTCTCCATTTCAATTTGTTTGTACTTTGTAGTCTATTTAAAAAAGAATGTCTTTTTACATGTTAGACAACAACTTTTTGAAATTACATGTTTAAAACTACAAGATTAAAAGACATTTTAGTATATTCTACATATATTTGGTTTGAGACCGCAAGATTTAGAAGTCTTCTTTTACTATTTTAAACTCTGTGTTAAGTCAAAATCAGACAATCAAATTGAAACAGAGGAGTAGTACATTAGAAGGAAAGCATAGAGAAAACACTGAACATAGTGATTTGTGGTGCTCTCTTTGTGGAAAAGTCTTTTGTCACTTTACATCAAATTGTCAATCATCTAATTCAATTGAAAGCTCAGTCATCCTTCCATGTTGGTTTCAAATCACAAGGCAAAAAATACAGATAAACCATTTGATGTAGGTCTTCATATTCTTGCTCCTGAATTTAGCATCCACAAGGGAAATAGGAGTCTGAAGATGAATGAGGCGTCGTGTGATAATCCTTAATGCCATACGATCACCAACGCATGTAACAAAAGATGCTACAGTGAAACATTCAGTAGCCCAATGCCAATGATCGGTATCTATGTAGCAGCAGCATCTCTACTTTGTATCCTTGCTATGGCTGCTGATGCTTTCCAAGCCTTCCGCTTAAAGAGACTTTGGTTCCCATGCAAATTATTTGCTCTGAATGCTGCTTCTCTTACAGTGTTAGCTGTAGCAATGAAGTTGCCTGTCGATATATCTGAACCGATGCCAGGTCATACCGGCCAGCACTGCTTTCGTGTGTGTTGTAATAGGTAACTTCATGCCATCAATAGGAGCCACGAGTAACAAAGAAATCTTGTCGAACGTTGTAGCTCTGGACATCCTGGTAATCACAATCATTGTCAATCTATGCATTGAAATACATACTGGTTTGATTGTTAACCTGATATATGAATTTATAGCAACTATATTCCTCATGTTTCTTCTGATATTGGTACTGAGTTTCTCCTCTTTAACACTTGCAACCACCAAAAAAATTCTTGAACTTAACTATAAAGAAGCATATCAAATTACCTTGAAGAATGATGCACTAGCATTCGGAAGGTTGTCCATCGATAGACTGAGAGACACTGTGGAGAAGTGTTGGATGATGGTCGAAACTAGTAACCCTCAATTTGTGATGGCACGTTCTGTAACCCTTTCGACTTCAGGGACAATCTGTGTGTTGGCATCTCTAATTTTGAAGGAAGCTCTTATAAGGATATATAATTCACCTCCATATTTCCCAAATAGTTCAACATACAAATGGACAACAAGCTTAATTCTTATTGTTCAGTCTATTGGGGTGGTAGTGGGTACTTTTGCTCCAGCACTCAGATGGTTTATCTGTATAAGCTTTAAGTGTTCCAACAAAACAGGCAATGCCAATGCTAATTTCTTTAAAGTCAAACACTACTGGATCCGAAAGCTGATTGAGTGGAAGGAGAGACCATTGTCATTAAACATCAGGGGAACAAAATTTAGAAAATATCTTCTAGGTACAAGAAACTTAATTCTTGCCTTCTGCATAAGAAGTCAGATTCTGTCAACGAGCAAATTTGTGCGGTTTGTCTCAGTTGTTTCCTTCAACTTGATGTTTTTGTGTCAACTTCAGGGCCCAAACTATCATCAATCAGAACCAGAACACAGAAGAGAGACTGAATTGCACCACTATGTTCTGTTACTAGAAGGCGAAGAAGAACTTCCTGAAAGAATCTTTAAGAACATATCTGGTAATGCAAACCGACTAGTAAACACAGGAAGGAAACGACAGCCAAAACAACTGGTTAATTTGTTAAGAAAGTTTAGCAGCTTTTCTGGGGTGGCAGATATTTACTGCCACCAAGTTCCAGTACTGCATTCAGTAGAACCTTCAAACTACTGGACCTTAGGCCTAGTGACACTCACTAGCATTACTGTTGCACTTCCCAAAGTGAGAGATCAGATAGACTATCGCCCTTATGTCTCAAATAACCTAAATTGTCAACTTGCTTGAATTGATCATCCATATCTTGTTATACTGAGGATATGAATTCTCCCTGTCACAGAATTTAAGCATTTAGGAAGTCGCACAACTTTTAAGTAGGATGACCCTTTGTGATAAAACCACTGATTCAGGAAATTCAGTCACAGACAAGAGAGCTCTACATGGGATCAGAAAGAAAAAAATTATCATATCACATGACACCTAAACTGAAAAAAAAAAAGTGTCTACTTTCTTCCGGATTAAAAACAATAAAAATTGGTATAAGATGAGGGCTGAGGAATAGCAAGAGTTGAAACAAGACAATCACAGAGTGGTTGTCGACCTCATCTCATTCACAGGTTAAGTCTCAAGAGTTCTCAATTGTTGCAGTCATGACACGCATTTGACGAGGGCGTTCAGGCTCACCATTTCGCCTCCAGAAAGACCTTCTCCACCAAATTTCAAATCCCCTCTGGATATTTGGACAGTCATCTCCGGAGTTCAAAAACCGATCAAACCAAGACATCAGAATATCTTGCTGCAACGCCATTGGTAGGGTCAGAATAGTATTGCTGAGACCATCCTCAATTAAATGCCGATCAAGACCTCTTGATGCCCTCCTCATCCATCCAAAATCCTCATAGAAAGGCACTAACCATGTTTGCAAAAGAGAGCACCTAGCAACCTTGGAAGCTAGTAATTGCCCTTTACCAATACCAACAAACAGTCTAGCCGTGACTCTACTAACCTCATACCTATGGAGTGCAGGCACCTTAGAATGTGCTTCAGATAATTCAGACTGAGAAGCCCAAGTCCTCAAAAAATCTTCAGCTATCTGTCTATCAATCAAGATATCCAAAATCCAATGTAGATTATCAGCCTGTCGTGCAATCTGACCCACATCCATCATGTCTGCCTCTGCTGCCCGTAAAAAATGGTGGCGGAGCAATTGCAGGCATGCATTGCAAGCTGAATACAATGACTCCTTCCTCAAATCGTTATGAGATGAATTCTCATGCAACATTTTGGATACTAACCCTTTCATCTCTCGTCTCGCCTTCTCATCTTTCCCTTCAAGAACCACATGCAATAGCTTGAGAAGCACTTCCTCATTCCCATTTCCATTCTCTGTTCCCGATGTAACATCAAGAGATACCCTCCTTAAAACTTCCCCAGCACCTACTCCTTCAAGCTGAAGCTCAGACAACAGTGAAGCTACCTTTTCTTCTTCATCTTCAGCCCAAGGAGCAGCTTCCAAGTACTCCAGGCACGATAACACCCCCGCGTCGAACCCAATTTCAGCAGAAACCTATAAAACAATATAATCGGCTAAGGTAAAATACAATTGCACATTTCTATTCACCCTATGAGTCTGAGCATAAAGACTAGACTTCATCTCTAAAAGATTTCAATATCCTAAAGTAGCACAGAAAATCAACTATCCCATCACAAAGCACATTGCAATATATTTGCAAGCAATACAGATGCAGCCACATGAATTAACTTTTGGACACAAACATATATGCATGGGCTAATGAACAAAGACGATAACTTTGACACCTAATTCACATGAATTCACAGTTCAAAATTGAGCAAACATATACTTAATTTGAGGTCACACATCTATCTAGCAATGTGATTTCAACAATAATCAACCAGGAGTCAATTCCAAATCAGTTAGGTCGGCTATGTGAATCCTCTATTTCATTAATCACAATTTACTTTAAAAAGAACACATTGTCGCACAATTCCGTTACTAGGCAATTATACAACACAAAAAAAGTAAATTTAGATGCATAGGCATTACCTTTAAGATCCCAAGGACTTTGGAAACATCTACCTTCATGAGCCTTCTCCTCAAATCCTTGCAATACATCAATCTCAAAGTCTCAATATACACTTCAATATCATCACAATCCGCAATCTCAACAATGTAAGGACCTGAATTTCTCTGTTGCTTTACCCATTTCTCCGACAACTTCACAGCGAAAAAACGACTATGAACCACCAAGATCTGCCTATGAACATTCATAGCAACACTCAAACCATCCTTAGAACTCAATGTTAACTTCACATCACTTGAACCCGAATCATTAAACTGATTCCCTGGGCTTCTACAAGCTAAAAGATCCAAAAGTCGCTGTTGCATTAACGCCTGTTTGTCCAGTGGTACAAACGAAGCTGGCTTCTGATTTGAGCATCCATTCGAAATGGGTGTGTTAATAGTCGATCTCGTAATACATTCAGGTTCATTCGCCATCATTTCGAAAAGGGTCGGACTCGAACGAGTCTTATCCATAGAAGGTGGCGGTGACATTGGGTTCAGCAACCCCGCCGTAAGCGCTGAGTTGAATTTACTGAAAGACGACGGAAATCCTTCGTGGGTGTTGTTATTTGGGATCGGAGTACCACCTCCTCCACCACCGCCGTAAAGGGTGCCGATAGATTCCATTACTCGAGGGAACGTCGTCGGCGAGTATCGGATCTTGGTATTATCCGAAATCGAGGAGGAACAGGAGGAAATGGGTTGCGGCGGCGACGGCAACGGCAACGGCGACGGTGATTTAGATGCAGGACAACACCATGAGTTGTCCGGTGAGACAATAGTGGGTGTATCAACTTTACGAGTTTGGTTGAGGCATTGTGTCGAACAGTTGGTGGGCGAATAATGTGAAGGGTTAGTAGAAGTAGTAATGGTGGTTTCACGGCAACGTCGGCGTTTGGGTTTAATGGGTTGGATTTGGTCTTTGAGATTTGTAGAAGTAGAAGTAGAAGTAGTACTAGTTGCACTTGCAGCCATATGGTAAAATCAGGGTGGGTCTTGGTAGTAGTAATATTTTGTGGTTTTAGTTTGTCCTTTAGGGCCCAAAATCTCATAGCATTCATCGTCACACACATACATATGGACAACATCAATAAAAATGGTGGTTGATAAACCCAATATGTGTCTGTGTTGGTGAGAGATAGCAGGTATCACGTGTAATAAGTTGGACTAAGTGTAGTGGTTGATAAACTTGGTATGTATATGTGTTGGTGAGAAATAGCATGTATCACGTGTAATTAGTTGAGTTAAGGTCGATAAACTCGATAATACATGTGTTGGTGAGAAACGATAGGTATTACGTGCAATTAGTTGAGTTAAGCATAGTGGTTGATGAACTCGGTACATACATGTGTTGGTAAGGAATATCATGTATCATGCGTAATTAGTCGAATTAAATGTAGCGGTTGATAAACTCGATAGTATTAGTGAGAAATAACAGTTATCACATGTAATTAGGAGAACTAAGCAAAGTCGTTGAGAAACTCAGTACATAATGACATAGCTATATTGGTGAGAGATAGCATATTAGTAAGTATCACGTGTAGCTAGTCGAGCTAAGTGTAGTGGTTGATAAATTTAGTACATACATGTGCTGGTAAAATATAACATGTATTGCGTGTAATTAATTGAATTAAGCAAAGTGATGAATAAACTTGATTGTGCATGTGCTGGTGAGAGATAGCAGAAATCACATGTAATCAAACTAAGCATATAATTGATAAACTCAGTATATACTTATACCGGTGAGCTATAACAAATATCACATATAATTAATGGAACTGTGTACAAGCTGAGCTTAACAACATAATCATATAAAAAGATAGTGGATGATTCAAAGGTTTTAATATTACTATATGTATATGTTGTTGAATGTCAAAGTGAGATGAGAAAAAAGGGATGGGAAAGGTATAATGAGCATTGAATGAAGGAGATAGAGTGGCTTTAAATTAAATTTTGTTTTTGTTTAGATACTATGCTTTATTTATACGTATGGATATGGAATTATCTTCATTACTCTTTTATCAACTTTACGACACAAATTTGGGGACCATTTAGAGTGAAATGACTACTAATTTCAATCATATAAATAAAGTTGATAATGACATAATGGATAAATTTTATATTCCAATATAGTATTCGAGGCATAACATTTGTTACAAAAGAATATTAATATTATCATTAAATTATTACTGTAAAAAAACATTTAAATATTATTCAGAGAAGAATGACTCAGAAAAAATAAATTTATTTACCTAAAGTTTTGTTATAGAGTTGTTGAGTGTTAAACAAACTTTTTAGCTATTGTTATTGAAGATTTTAAGTACTTGTTGAAAATAAAGAAGACGATTATTATTTATAATTGGAAAGAGACAAACAAATGTACAGATTTTTTTTAGTGAATGAAGATTTTACACACATAAAAAAGAATTGACAATATGAAAAAATGTAATTAACGAGATGAAAGTTTTTTCTCAACTGAGTCAAACGATATTATAGCTTATAACTTATGAACAACTTTTAAGTAGTCTACATAGTATTTTTCAATGTACCAAAAAAAATTCAAGATTAAATTTTATCGATCATTTAACCACTATTGTGTAATAACAAAGCAAAGCTAGAGGGACGGAAAGGAGTTTATATATATATTTCATGTTAACACTCTTCGACTCCTATGGAATTTTGCTACTTTATATTTTGACACCCCTTGATCAAAATTCTGACTTTGCCATTATAATCTTTAAAAACTTGACAAGAGACAGAGAGAGGGTCCTCCCAAAAATAAACCACACTTGAATTTAATTCTTTAATTGTTTTTTGTTTCTTTACCACCACTCCCTCCCCCCCCCCCCCCTCACCCACACCCCTTCACACAACAACAACTCCCTTTTTTACTTTTTTTTTTCTCCTACAAAATCAAAAACTAGCCATAGATTTGTGCCAGTTGTGAATTCTCATTGCAAATTGGTTTTGGATTTTGTAACCTTAGTGGTGAGTTCAATGATCACTGTTTTTGTCACATAGAAGCATAGGACCACAAAAGATCATTATTTTAAAGCATGTTTGTCAATATTCTTCTTGCAATTTAATAATTTATATGCATTCTAATAACTACTACTAGTATTTTGTATAGTTTGAGGTTTTGAATTAATGTGTATATACACATTGGAAAAGTTGCGATTTTTCCGCACTTAATCAGAATTTTCGAGTTTAAATTTTAAACATGGAGAATCTCTTAGTAAAAACAATTAGGAGTAACCTAGTTTGAGCTTATATTATGGTGATCTTAATTAACGTCGACAAACAGATCAAACTGACATAAACAAAAATCTGAATTTGATTTGAGCTTGTTGTATTAATGTGTGTGTACATATAAAATATGTGCCAAAATTAATGAATATTATCAAATTCGTAATCGAAATATTGACTCTATCCTAACATTCGATGCGAATAAATATTTACCATAAGGTACTAATTATATATAGGCATAGTGAAAAGCATTAAAAATAAGACCACGTGATGGTCCCTTCTAAAATTTATTATCTGTCAGCCTTTATGTATAAAGAACTCATAGGCCATGTATAATATGATTGATTCAGAAAAAAAATTATTCAATTTGTTTCAATATGTTTACCTATTTTTTTAGTTTATTTGAAAAAGAATTATTCTTTTTTTTTAAGCAATTCTTTAATTTCGACTTTCGCATGATTACATGTTTACAATCATGAAATTAGAGGATATTTTGGTACATTTGACATTTTTTAATTAATTAAAACCACAAAATTCAAATATTATATATATTCTCTTAAACTTCGTGTTAAATTAAAATAGACCAAACAAACTTAAACAGAAGGGAGTAGCATTCTTAGCTAGCCGGTTAAAAAAAAACGTTCACCCGTCTAGCCTATAGTAGCTTGTAGCCGTATAGTAAAGGTATCGGGTTCGAGCCTTGAGTATAGAAAAAATCTTGTTGAGAGTGTCATCCCCGAAGCATGATTCGAATTTAGTCTAACTCCAATACAGACTCTAAACATCGAATTGGAAACAAACAAAAAAAGCTTATAGTCGCGGTTGATGTTTATTAAGTATATAGTGTACAAATTGAATATACACCATATACTTACTTAAGTTTATAAGAGATATAAAGATTAAATATATTTTTTGTTGTGTATTTTATTGCGTAAAACTTATTTAATTTCCTAGGATTGCTTTTTCACTTTATTCAGTGCTTCTTGAACTCTGAGTATCATGTGCTCCTCTGCCCAACACTTATTTATTTATACCAAATTTTGGTATAATTTTTTTAAAAAAATAATGTATTTTTTGTTCTACCGACCAAATTTACAGTTACGTAGCCATTTATATATAGTGAAGGGTGGCCAGTCGAATACACTTCACCAAAAAGTTGTACTATGTATATAGAAAACTATATAGGTCAATATTTTTCATACATATAAATTCAATCTTGAACACTCTTAAATAAAATTTCTAATTTCGTCACGGCAAAATTGGTACCATCACTTTCCAATTAACTTGCTCTTTTCTGCTTGTGCTTTTTGGGCCAAAATAAAGACCAAAAAGGGCCTAAAAAATTGGTTTCTTAACAATCAATTAGCCCAAGACTTTCTTGGATTGGGCTGAGCTAATATGAAAGAGTTTGATATGTGCAGCATGAATTAGGCAAAACTACCGAATTACACAAACATTCCAACCATAATATTTATTAATTCTCCCTATAGTTTAAAATAATTACATTTTATACCACTAATTCATAATTTTGTACCAAAATTCAAGTCGGATAAACTTAGATACATGTATTTTTGCCACCAAATATAGATGCTCTAAAATAACAATCATAGGGAGGAAGCAAGCACAAGAGAAGGAGAGAGGCAAGTGGGATAGGAGAGAGATGCACGAGATTGGAGGGAGGCGAGTGATATAGGAAAGAGGCTTAGCGAGAGAGTCATATATATGTGAACTCAATTGGATATAGTGTATCTAGAATAAATTACACCTAATTTTGACCTGATGTATTCGAGATACATTGTATCTGGACACGCACGGGTACATGTATGTAGAGACCAAAATCTGACATGAATGATAATTTTAAAAACTCACGAAAAGTCACATAATTAAGTCATAAAGTAGTGAGATTTCTAAAAATTATTCAAAGAAGGCCTCACTTGGTTTCAATTAGCACAAGACTTTCTTGGGCTTGGGATGATTTGCTTACTGAATAATTTGCATAGATCCTAATATGTTTTCTTATAAATTTGCATGTCTATTTATTTTTGGAATAACTTCGTAAAGTTTCATATGATAAAGTTCAACCATTTTTATATAAATTTTTTAAAGTCATTTACCCCTAATTTTCATGTAAAAATGTATAAACTTCGGACATATTCAATTGCATATACGGTATATATAAAGTTATTTCAAAGTGAGCAATAAGGCTATCTTGCTGTTGCTTCATAGTGAAGGACACAATGACTTGGTTGATGAAAAACTATTCGAGAGATTACCCATTACAATAGCAGATATACCAAGTGCTTGCTTCACTAATCTGCCACGAGCTATAACTATGGCTTGTAATTTTAGTGCCATTGAGGAGAGGGAAAAAAGTGTGCACAGAGCAGCTTTATTAGTCGGTAAAACCGAAGAGATCTTGAAGATAATTCAACATCATGAACTTCCAAATATAAATGCTGATCTATCAGCTTATATTGATCAGTGGAACCTTACACGCCAGCCAACAAACCTTGTTCCTGTCATCCCTTTCGATAGTGACATACCGATCTGAGCTATATACCTAATCGAGAGCCATCATATTCAGATGGTAAGTTACATATCTTGAGCTATCATATGAGTAGCAATGTATACATAACCAGTATTTCCAGACGAAGTGCTCGCATCACCTGAACAATTCATGAACATTTTTCATGAGCTCAGTCTTGGCAAGAAAAACTTCCTACTCGTAGCTCATTCAAGTAAAAGGACAAAAGGAGAAAATGGGAATTAAAAGATTCAACAAGTCTAAACTTAAGGGATAAACACGATTGACACATAGGAGTACTTTTTTCCTGACAAGTAGATGAGTGATATGTATCTAGAACTCATAAAACATATACAAAAGAAGAGAAATGACTCATGAGAAAGAGAGAGAGACTCCCTAAGTATGACTGATATTTTTCTGCACAATAAGTACAGGATGAACAAGGGAAGTGCAGAGAAATGTCAAAGATGCTCAATTTAGCAAGTATATGTAAACGATAGACACCAAAGTATCCAGTACACCAATCCTTGCTCTTAGCATCAGTAAGAGGAACCCTCAAAATACAAAGATAGAGTCCTTTTAAAAGTCAAACTACTCTTTTCCAAATGAATCCATATAACAAAGATGATGGGAACACTAAAAAATATGGACTTCTTAAAACAAGCAAGGATACTTTGAGTTCAAATCAACACACATAATCAATTGCATACCCAAACTAAAATTAAACCTTTTTAATTCATCGAGAATTAACCCAAAAGAAAAAAGAGAAAAAAGCCAAATGAAGCTCTTACTGTCGTACTCCACCAAATGCAGTGCTGAACTTGACGGTTCCTGGAACAGAAATAGAACCCAAACAATCACTAAACTATAGCTTACGTGATATTAAACAAAATTACAGAACACATTAAAGCAAACAGTTCCAATTACCAACACTTCTGCAGTCAATTCTTCATAAGGCTGCGTTGAAGTAGCCTCCTTCCTGCATTTCAAATACAAAATGATCAACTAACAACTCCAGATTTCACAAGTGAATTTTTCCTTTCTGGTACACCCTAGCTTATTGAAGTGAATAGTAAAATCTACTTGATAATTTGAAATCAATACTAAAATCACCTCCTTTTTTCAATATAATCCTGATGAGACATAGGCAAATCAATCACTTCCACTTCATTGTTCTGCTGCACCTTAGATTTCCGTTCCCGTCGGCGTTTCCTGTGGCTCGTTTTTTCCTCGACGGAATTCGTCTCAGCCGGAGGAGGAACGTTACCGGTGACGGCATTATAAGCTGGAAAAGAAGAAAAAACACGAATTAAATTGAAGAAAATACAAAACCGAAACGATGAATAAGAATTGAAACCTTGAAGATTTTGAATTGCAGAATTGAGATTAAACGCTTTGTTGTATGCATAAGAAGGGTTCTTGTAGAAATTGCTCCTCGTCGTCATTTCCCTCTTTTGCCTTTCTGTGTTTTTTTTTAACTCAAGATTTTAAACTGTAAAAGGTGCCTAAATAATTTACTTCACCTTTATTTTTATTTTTTTTAGTGGCATGGAAATGCTAAATAATAATAATAACAATAATAATATATACTAACAGTCTAGTTTCGAATCTAGAATAGAAAAAGTCGAATTTTAATATAAATGTCGAACACTAAATATAAATTTTGATTTTTACATATCAAGTGTTCGATATGTCCTTTAACATCAAGAGTAGTGCTAAATGGCAAGACACTTTTTTGGCATCAATTGGCAAGACACGGCGAAATGACCAAATAGCCCTTAGGTGACAAAACTACTTGTGGTTTTCCCTCCAAAATAGAAAACCACTCTTTGACTTTTTCTTTCTTGTTTTCTCTCTCTCTTACTTTACTCATTTTTTTTCTTTACTTCACTCATTAGTTTTATTTTATTTTGTTGTTAGATTTATATTATTTTATTTTGTTGACATGTACCATAACTAATTGTATTATCCGATTATTGATTATGCTTATATAATCGCATTCAACTGACTTGTATTTGTGAGAGAGCATAACTCATATAATACTATATCTATTACATTTATTTAATCATAATGATTCGACTTATAATAGTGAAAAATCTTCAATTTTTGTGAAACAATTCAAATATAAACTTTTACAATCATATTTACCAAAGTAATATAAAATTAAAAATTATTTAAGTACTAATAGACATTGATTTTTTAGGATAAATTTTTACATTCTATTATTTTATTAATAAATGGTCCGTAATGATTTTACGTATAACCCTCTTCAAAACTGAAAAAAAAATTGTTCTCTTTGTTAGTATTCATGTGTTTCTCTTTATAATAATCAAATTTTATTGCATTTACTTCGTAGTTTAATTTATAGTTTTATTTTGATATTGTTGATAGTGCTTTTTCTTGTTGATATGACTCGTAATTTTATTGATTATTTTTATTTAAATCAAATATTAACAAGACATCTTGATATATCGTCATTAAATAATAAAATCATTGGAAATAATTTATCATATTTCTTTAAAATGATTAAATTCTTAGATAATGCGTAATTTGTTTTTTTTTGAAGGATCCTATATAGATGTACCCTAGAAAAAATTTATAGTATCGTATATTTTTGAGAAGTCCACAAAAATTAAATAGCAAGAAAAATAAAAAAGGTTAAAGTGATGAAAAATTTCACCTAGCTGGAATTTCAAGAATAAAAATCGTATAAATTGACGGAAAGAATATCCATTTATATAGGTATTTATGGATGCTTTCCGTTTTTTTAATTTCATGAAATTAGTATAAAAACTTATGTAATTTAAAATTTATAAATTTTAAACACTTACAAAAAGAAAAAAAATGTTATAATAAAAAAAATTGTAATTAATTATATTTTGTAAATTAACAAATAATTTTATCTAACTATTTTTAGTAATATAAATAATTAATTTTAAAATATTAGAAATTGAATGAATATTTTCTTTTTGGATTTCATATTTTTATATTTTCCATGAATAAAATTATACAAGTATGGAAGTAGAGAAATTTGAAACATTAATTTGAAAAGAAAAGTCAAAGAAAAAGAAGTAAAAAAAAAGTAGGAAAGAGGAAAAAAACGTTTAAGAAGAGAGAGAAAATCATTTTCTGAAATGGGACCCAACACTTTCCACGTGGCACAATATAAGTGGAGCCGATGGTCAGTCAAAATTTTGGCATGAATTGACAAGACACAGGTAAATGACAAAAATGTCCCTTTTGCTCCAAAACCTCTTATATTTCCCTCCAAAAATGAAAATCACCTTTGACATTTTAATAATTATTTACTCTCTCTCTCTTACTTTACTCTTTATATCACCTTCCACCACCTCTCCTACATCTATCACCCTTCACTCTCATCCTTTCTTATTTTAATTTGTTGATCAAGAATTTATTTTGTTGTTGGTTTTATATAATTTTAACAAAATGGAATCGATTAGTCAGAATAACCAATTAAACGATTTATTGAATAATGTTTTGGGGTTAGATGAGGATGATAGTTTGTTGTCCCAAAATGATGAACATTATGAAGATTCTGATGATGCATACGATGGGCCAGAACATTATTTGCATAGTGATGATGAAGATGTTATTAACAAGCTCTTTGAAGAAATGAATCAACCGGAGCAAGAGGAATCAATAAGTGTTAGTGACGGAGAGGAATATGAAGCTGAAAAAGAAGGTGAAGAACAGACAGATTCAGCCAATGATGATAATTTTTCAGACCAATAATATATGGAAGGCCTTCTTGTAGATATGGTCTATTGTAGTGTAGAATCTCTTTTTGCTTTTTATAAAGAATATAGTCGTTTAAATGGATTTGGAGTTCTTAAAAAGACTTCAAAAAAGAGAGGTTGTGAATACGCTAGGTATGTCTCATTCGCTTGTGATAAAAGTAGAAAACCAACTGCTAAGAATTATAGTAAAAGGGTTGATTGCAAATGCAAAGTTAATTGTGTTGTGCTGCCTGATGGTTCATGTTGCGTAACAATAGTTACGACGGAGCACAATCATGAGTTGCAACCATCTTTAACACGTTTTTTTGGTTGCCACAGGAAAATAAGTAAGGCATTAAAACGAAAACTTGAAGCTTATGACATCGCAGGAATTAGACCTGCCAAAAGCATTAGACTTTTGGAAGTACAAGCAGGTGGTCTAGATAAAATGGGATGCACACCTAAAGATTGTCGAAACTACATTCTTCAACAACGCAGGATGAGGACATTGTCATGCGATGCTGCGACAATACAGAAATTTTTCGCTTTAATGCAGATGAAGGACGATGAATTTTTTTATGTAATTGACACGGATAATGTTGGTAGACTTCGCAACGTAGTGTGGGTTCACACACATTGCAAGTATGCGTATCGGGAGTTTAGTGATGTTGTTTGTTTCGATTCAACGTACTTGGTGAATCAATGGCGCATGCCGTTTGCATCTTTTGTTGGTGTGAATCAACACAAACAATCTATTCTTTTGGGTTGCGCTTTGCTCACAAGTGAGGATATTGAAACATATAAATTTGTTTTCTCTACTTGGCTGGCAGCAATGAGTAATGCACCTCCAACGGCTATCCTCACTGATCAATGTGAGAGTATCAAGGCAGAAATTGCAGAGGTACTTCCAGACACCATCCATAGGTACTGTATTTGACATATTATGATAAAGCTGCCTGCAAAGCTTAAGGGTATGTGGGACTTTAAGACTGCCAAGTCCGAATTTAAATCAATAATATATAACAGCATTACTATCAACGAATTTGAGGAAAAATGGGCTGGCTTTATTAAAAAATACGAGCTTCAGCATAGACTATGGTTTCATAATCTATACTTGGAGAAGGAAAAATGGATCCCTGTCTTCCTGAAGCATTATTTTTGGGTTGGCATGATGTCCACCCAAAGAAGTGAGTCAATGCATGCATTTTTTTATGGTTATATATCCGGTCGAAGCTCTCTAAAGCAGTTCGTCGAGCAGTATGAATTAGCCTTGCGATTTAAATATGAGAAGGAACTTCAAGCAGAAGCTGACTCACGAAAAAAGCATGCAGCGCCTTGTAGTGGTTTTGATTGGGATTTGCAGCTTCAAACCCATTATACTCGACCTATATACGATGCCTTTGCAGCAGAGCATTTGAAGCGGTTGTACCATTGTGAAATTGAAAGACACCGTGACTTCAATGTCGTGGAGGGAGTTGAGAAGTACAGTGTAACAGATTATTCCATATCTAATGATTTTCATGGAAATCGATTTGTTTACATTGTGGAATATCGGCCACAGAATCAATATCTGGATTGCAATTGCAAGAATTTTCAAAGTGAAGGTGTTGTCTGCTGCCACATTTTAAAGACTGTCTCATTGTAGAATTAAAATGTTCCATGACAGATATATTTTACGCCGGTGGAGAAGGGACGTAATACGACCACACATAGGTAAATTCTTTCAAGGAGGCTATCCATCTATAACGGACGAGTACAAGAAGTACAATTCCTTGAAGAAATGGTTTGATAGGAATTGTGATGCTGTGTTGGACAACAACGCTAAATATGCAGATTTCAAAAATGTTTTGAAAGGACGTTTCAATGCATATTGTAATTGGAATGACGAAATGACAGTCCCTAGCGTTGGTGATCCAGACTCGGAAGAAGATGTAACATTCATTAGGAACCCAAGGGAAATCCGAACACGTGGAAGGCCTCCGACTAATAGATGTAGGAGAGGTGGTGGAAGGTGGAATAGAACATATTTTCATGCAGATCAAGTGGGTGAGACTAGTCAAGGTCGGAGGGGTAGTGGGAGACGGGGTGTAGGTCGAAGGGTTGGTAGAGGTAGTCGAGGCGGTGGTATAATGACGTAGATTATTCATCCTTTGATAATAGTTTGCTTGGTGAAATTGTAGAAAGGGTTGTAGTGCTGATGAAGAAATTACATAGTTTTATGGTGGCTAACAATGCTTATGATTTAATTATGTCTTTTTATCCGTTTTTGTAACTTTGTTTTTTAATGGTATATTAGTTCGTCATTGTTTACTTTCGAAAACATGGATCTATGTTAAATTTTATGAGTAAATTTAGCAAACACACCTAACACTAGAAGTAGCTAATGGCTATTTCATAATCATAGATAGAAAACAAAAAAAATTTACATACTAACCCATGCATTATGCAATGGGAGTAAACATAACCAAAAAAAAAAAACTAAAATAAAATACAACAAAAAGGACCTCATCCAGCGTCCTTGTGCGAAACCTACAACTCCAGATTCCTTTTGCAAGCCCTCTTTTCCTCGGACCAACCATCAAGTGAAGTTCCCTCTCCAACTCGTGGAGTAATTTCAGAAACTCTGTTAGCGCCAACGGCGAAACCATTTAGTGATTTAGCAACCACTTTCTCGTATATTTCGAAAGTTTGGGTGAGGGGTGGCTCATCCATTAAAAGCATCATTTCGACCCACCTCTTACCCTTCCATTCGATCAGCCGCTTCAGGAACTCAGCTATTTCCTTCTCCATTTTCTGGTATGACTCCCGTTTTATGTAATATAACCTTTCCACAACCTCCGGAGAGGTTGGGAATGACATTGCCCTTCTTTTGTTATAAGGAGTTACGTAGTTCTCAGAACTCATTTTTTTTCAAGTAAGTATAAATTTATATTTTGGAATGGTTCTGTGTGTGAGGAATACATTTATAAGGAGTCTCAATTTATAGTGAAAAGATTGGAGCCAAAAAGTGACGTGTTTGGCTCCCAAAAATTTGTTTATCGAAGATAAAAGAGAAGGAACGATTATTTATCTATTTTTTACTACAACATTAAAAAATTTACTATTAAATTTGCCACTAGATAATAAAGAACCAAAATGTGAGAATGGATGGAATTATTCACTCTTCTTTTTTAATCCATTTATTGAACAAGTTTTTAGAAGGTAAGAATATAAAATGTTACGTGTGTTCAAAAATGATTATTTGATACGAGTAAATTTGTCACTAGATAATTGGTCTCTAACAATTGTTAGTCGAAAAATAAAAGAAAAAGAAATAAATTTTGTGAATGAACGAGAAATAAATGACTAATTTTATAAGGTAAGAAAATATAGTTCGATTAATTAATTTAATCATTAATATTTTCAATGTTACGTAATAATTATTTGAGGCATTTAAAATACAAATTTCATGAAAAATAAATTTTATTCTTATATCAAAAGGTAAATAACGTGAAATGACGGAATGAATTAGTTGTTCAAACCTAAAAGAAGTACTTGAGTACACCTAGAGGCTAGGAAGTTGACAAAATTTGAATTGATTAGTTGAATTTTCTTGCACTCTTCCTTTGTAAGGCAAATCCATTAATTAAGATCTTTTATTGGAAGGTAAGAATATAAAATTTAATTAATTAATTTAATCATCAAAATATTCTATGATATAAAAATTTTCAGACCCTTAGTTATTATTATTATTGAAAATAAACTTATTCTTATATCAAAAATTTGTAGTAGTAAATATAACAAAGGCGAACCGACGGAATAGTTTTATTATTTTTTCAAGTCTAAGATAAGTTCTTGAGTACACCTAGAATTTTGACAAGATTTGATTTGATAAGTTGAATTTCTTACACTCTTCTTTTTTAAGATCAATTTTATTGGAAGATAATAATTTAAAATATAATTAAATTAATGCATTATCAAAATTTATTATGATATAAGTTATTTCAGACCTTTAATTATTAATTTCATAGATAATAAATTTAATCAAAAACTTTGAGTCGAAAATTAAAATAAAATGAACAGGAAGCGACGCAAAAATAATAACATAAATATGGGGACCTAACCTAGACTCGAACTCATGACTAATTGACTAAACGTTTAATCTTGCTTTAAACATTTGCGCTGCAATAGCATTCGTTTATAATTACGAAAAGAACTATATAAAATGTTACGTGTGTTCAAAAATGATTATTTGATACGAGTAAATTTGTCACTAGATAATTGGTCTCTAACAATTGTTAGTCGAAAAATAAAAGAAAATGAAATAAAATCTGTGGATGGACGAGAAATAAATGACTAATTTTTATAAGGTAAGAAAATATAGTTCGATTAATTAATTTAATCATTAATATTTTCAATGTTACGTAATAATTATTTGAGGCGTTTAAAATACAAATTTCATGAAAAATAAATTTTATTCTTATATCAAAAGGTAAATAACGTGAAATGACGGAATGAATTAGTTGTTCAAACCTAAAAGAAGTACTTGAGTACACCGAGAGGCTAGGAAGTTGACAAAATTTGAATTGATTAGTTGAATTTTCTTGCACTATTCCTTTGTAAGGCAAATCCATTAATTAAGATCTTTTATCAGAAGGTAAGAATATAAAATTTAATTAATTAATTTAATCATCAAAATATTCTATGATATAAAAATTTTCAGACCCTTAGTTATTATTATTATTGAAAATAAACTTATTCTTATATCAAAAATTTGAAGTAGTAAATATAACAAAGGCGAACCGACGGAATAGTTTTATTATTTTTTCAAGTCTAAGATAAGTTCTTGAGTACACTTAGAATTTTGACAAGATTTGATTTGATAAGTTGAATTTCTTACTCTCTTCTTTTTTAAGATCAATTTTATTGGAAGATAATAATTTAAAATATAATTAAATTAATGCATTATCAAAATTTATTATGATATAAGTTATTTCAGACCTTTAATTATTAATTTCATAGATAATAAATTTAATCAAAAACTTTGAGTCGAAAATTAAAATAAAATGAACGGGAAGCTATGCAAAAATAATAACATAAATATGGGGACCTAACCTAGACTCGAACTCATGACTAATTGACTAAACGTTTAATCTTGCTTTAAACATTTGCGCTGCAATAGCATTCGTTTATAATTACGAAAAGAACTATATAAAATGTTAAGTGTGTTCAAAAATGATTATTTGATACGAGTAAATTTGTCACTAGATAATTGGTCTCTAACAATTGTTAGTCGAAAAATAAAAGAAAATGAAATAAAATCTGTGGATGGACGAGAAATAAATGACTAATTTTTATAAGGTAAGAAAATATAGTTCGATTAATTAATTTAATCATTAATATTTTCAATGTTACGTAATAATTATTTGAGGCGTTTAAAATACAAATTTCATGAAAAATAAATTTTATTCTTATATCAAAAGGTAAATAACGTGAAATGACGGAATGAATTAGTTGTTCAAACCTAAAAGAAGTACTTGAGTACACCGAGAGGCTAGGAAGTTGACAAAATTTGAATTGATTAGTTGAATTTTCTTGCACTCTTCCTTTGTAAGGCAAATCCATTAATTAAGATCTTTTATCAGAAGGTAAGAATATAAAATTTAATTAATTAATTTAATCATCAAAATATTCTATGATATAAAATTTTTTAGACCCTTAGTTATTATTATTATTGAAAATAAACTTATTCTTATATCAAAAATTTGTAGTAGTAAATATAACAAAGGCGAACCGACGGAATAGTTTTATTATTTTTTCAAGTCTAAGATAAGTTCTTGAGTACACTTAGAATTTTGACAAGATTTGATTTGATAAGTTGAATTTCTTACTCTCTTCTTTTTTAAGATCAATTTTATTGGAAGATAATAATTTAAAATATAATTAAATTAATGCATTATCAAAATTTATTATGATATAAGTTATTTCAGACCTTTAATTATTAATTTCATAGATAATAAATTTAATCAAAAACTTTGAGTCGAAAATTAAAATAAAATGAACTGGAAGCGATGCAAAAATAATAACATAAATATGGGGACCTAACCTAGACTCGAACTCATGACTAATTGACTAAACGTTTAATCTTGCTTTAAACATTTGCGCTGCAATAACATTCGTTTATAATTACGAAAAGAACTATATTTACGCTTCTTAATGAATATCAACTCTCTCGTAGAAGGAGTAGCTAGCTGTCTTTGGAAAGTGTGTGGAAACTTTATGTACAAGCTATTAACTTAGGGAAGACAAACACTCAAGTTAGATTTTCGGATTCAAAGAATTTCAAGTTTGAAGAGTTGTGACTTATCAGTTGAGATGAATGGTATTGAGAGTGCTTTGGAAGTTGTTCCATAAATCAGATCATTTAATGAAGGGGATTGTGAGAAGTAGTTGTCTAGGTATTCGTTTCAAAAAGCTACTCTCTTCTATTTCCATTACTTCATACTTTTATCGACCGACTCTTTTATTGAAAGATTTATCTTCTAAGTTAATTCAATGACAAATATTATGTGTGAAGTTGTTTGTATCTAAAATACAAAATAAACATATAAGTATCTCTTTTAACCCTACAAATTATTTTATAGGATGTGCTATCACAAAATCACAATCCACATGGAATGAACATCCATTTTCAATTAATGATAAGGAACTCTTAATGATCATTAAGTTCCAATGTCTGATCTATGGGAAGAATAAAAAAAATAGATTTTTTTATCACATTAATAAATGCAAAATAAATACAGTTTGCCACATTTAATGAAAATCATTGAATTCAGAGGAATAATTCGGCTAGATAACTTAATGTAATAAAATCCCTACATTTTTTAATTCATATAATCATGAATGTGTCATTTTTTATTTTATAACTTTTATCATTACATATAACTCATTTAATACCATATCCTTTTGGTTTATTTTCATCATAAGGATTCAACTTGGAATACTCAAAAATCTTCAATTTTTGTCAAGAAGATCTAAATATAAACTTTTACAATCTTATTTACCAATTGTCTTTACCCCTTGATCTTCATATACACCGCCTATGAAGATAGATATTATGCCAAAAGCATATTTTGCAGCGCCGTATCCTCCTTTTGAAGCTTTGTGAATTAGTTTTAGGGCAGCATCTGAATTTATATTTTTTTAAAATAGTTCTACTGAAAAATAATTAAATTAAACACACATCTGTAAATTAAAATGAATTAAGGAGTCGAATACAAACGGAAACAAAATTAAATGTAACACACATCAGTGAAATTTTCGCTCTCTTCATTTTTTTGATTAAAGGCAAATTTTCGGATTCAAAATGAACTTTTCGGTGTTTGGCAGTAATAGTGAAATGAAGAGTTTGAAACCCTTTTAAGTAGTGACAAATTGTGACTTTTCGTTTTGTGTAGTGATGTACTATTTTGCGGGCAGATTACACTGTGTAACAATGAATGGTACTGACAGTGTATTGGAAGTTGTTCCAAAAATCAGATCATTTAATGAAGCAAATTGTGTAATTATCTAGGCATTCGTTCCAAAAGCAACTACTTGAGAGGAGCCGCATCGTCTCCTCTTTTCATTACTTCATCCGTTTTTATAATGAAAGATTTATCTTCTAAGCTAATTTAATGACAAAAAAATACTTGCAATAATATAGTTCGAACAATATATTATGTGTGAAGTTTTAGTTTATTATATTAGTATATTTTAGATTTTATGTTATTTATATATATCATAAAAAGAGTTGGTTTGAATCTAATTTTCAAATTATAAAATAAACATATATGTATAGTTTGTAACAACTCCACAATCAACATGCAATGAACATCCATTTTCAAATAATTGATAATTATTGAGTTCCTATAAGCTATGGGTAGAATAAATAAATGCATTTTGAATGACATTAATAAATGCATAATAAATACATTTTGACACGTTTTAATGAACATCAATGAGTTCAAAGGTTAAATTGGGGTTGATAGCTTAGAGAATGTAATAAATACCTTACATAAATCATACAACAATAATTGACAATTTAGAATGTTAAAAGACATAAAAAAATTTTTTACCATAGTAAACAATAATTAAAAATTTAAACTATTTTAAATTAATATTAAAGTTTGACTAACTTTTTAATTTTGTCCTTGTCACATAAATTGAAACAAAAAATGATATATATTGGGCCGTGCTAGCATGGACTCCGAAGTCTAGTATATATATATATGACAAATCAATAATAACAATAATATAGTTCATACTAATCCAATTATCTTGAACATGTAATAATTATGTCGGAGATGTCAAATTTCTTCATCACTGCTACATCCATAGCAATGCTCTTGTTCTTCATCCTCTGCACTATCCCATTCTTGCGAACAAGAGGAACATGCTTAATAGTGCAACAACGCGGTAGTTTATTATAGTCCACTAAATCAAATAACTGGAAAAAAATAGGATAAAATATCTTTAAATCTATGTCGATACTGCCTCGTTATCGCTTTTTGTTTTTGAGTGACTTTCATTTCGCGAATTGTCTTTAACCCCTCGCGGCTATATTTACCGCCTATATTCAAGTCAAATGGTCAAACTTGCACATTCTTGTCAACTACAATATATAGAAGATTGATATATTTGAACACAGGCAGTTTAATCAACTTGGATTTGTCGTTGATTTATTATTCCAAATTAAAATTATGAACGAAAAGGAAACAAAAAAACACTATTTAAAATGACAACGTATGGAGACCCAAATTTGGTAGAAATAGAAGTAAACCTTACCAAAAAAAAAACGAAAAAGCTCAATAAAGTATCAAATTAAAGTGATATGTTAGAAAAAAAAATAAAAAATAAAATATATATATATATATCATTTATTTGAGGGAAAATTAAAGTGATATGTTAGAATTTTTTTAATTTTTCTTGGAGAAATTCAAAGAAATTGAAGATAGTGAAATTAAAAAAACAAATTGAACTCTCACCCATAAAGTAAAAAATCACTCAATTATTTTAATTATTTAAATTTTAGTCAAAAATTTATTTTTTGAGATTTCAATTTTAATCACTCAATTTTTAATTGCCAAATATATTTTTATTTTTATTTATTCTATAACCACTTAATGTTTAATATTAATAAATTTTTTCGTTCTTCATCTTTTTTCAATGCAAAAATCCATTTTTTATTTTATCTTTGCATCTTCTAAAGTTTTTTTTTTTTAGTTCTACCTCTCGGTGTAAAAAACATTTATTCATACTATTATTATTTTGTGCTTTCACAAATTTATTTGGTTAATTTTTTTTTATTATTAATTTTATCTTTGTAAATAAACAAATAATTTTATATAACTATTTTTAATAATATAAATAATCAATATCGAGATAAAAATTAATATCAAAATGTTAGAAATAGAATGAGTCCGGCAATTTTTTTTGGATTTCATATTTTTCATGAATAAAGTTATTTAAGTGGAAGTATAAAATTTGGAAGAATTGTTAGAAAAGAAACTGAAGTAAAAAAAGTAAGAAAGAGAAAAAGAAAACGTTAAAAGGTAAAGAGAGAAAGATGTTTGGCCATTTGAAATGGATCCACTTGGCAAAATATAAATGGGCCTTATACAATTTTTATCTGTCACATCATATTTGTGCCTCATGGATATTTCAAAAGTTGTGGTTTTAAAAGTATTAAAAGTGGTTTTACTTTTGAGGGTAATTTAGGTATACGAAATAAATGAATTTACCCAAATATCCTTAACTTTTCACGGAAATTACGAAAATACTTTAACTTTTGTTGCTCGTATCATTTCGTGTCAAAAATCTGTCTTGCCAATTATATTTTCCGTAACATCAAATAGATGTAGGTAACTTATCAGTTGCCAATGGTACACTTACAGTAAAAACTTTGAAAGGATGGTTAACAGATTTCCACGAGTTGTGTCCCATTTGACATGGAAATTTCCCAGTGAATGTCACATTAGATGTTGAAAGGCTTGGTCTTTAGTATCCACATACTTCCTCCGTTCTCCGTTTCAATTTGTTTGTACTTTGTAGTCCGTTTAAAAAAGAATGTCTTTTTACCTGTTAGACAACAACTTTTCGAAATTACATGTTTAAAACTACAAGACTAAAAGACATTTTAGTATATTCTACATATATTTGGTTTGAGACCGCAAGATTTAGAAGTCTTCTTTTACTATTTTAAACTCTGTGTTAAGTCAAAATCAGACAATCAAATTGAAACAGAGGAGTAGTACATTAGAAGGAAAGCATAGAGAAAACACTGAACATAGTGATTTGTGGTGCTCTCTTTGTGGAAAAGTCTTTTGTCACTTTACATCAAATTGTCAATCATCTAATTCAATTGAAAGCTCAGTCATCCTTCCATGTTGGTTTCAAATCACAAGGCAAAAAATACAGATAAACCATTTGAAGTAGCTCTTCATATTCTTGCTCCTGAATTTAGCATCCACAAGGGAAATAGGAGTCATGGTGAACATGAATGAGGCGTCGTGTGATAATCCTTATTGCCATATGATCACCAACGCATGTAACAAACGATGCTACAACGAATCATTCAGTAGCCCAATGCCAATGATTGGTATCTATGTAGCAGCAGCATCTCTACTTTGTATCCTTGCTATGGCTGCTGATGCTTTCCAAGCCTTCTGCGTAAAGAGACTTTGGTTCCCATGCAAATTCTTTGCTCTGAATGCTGCTTCTCTTACAGTGTTAGCTGTAGCAATGAAGTTGCCTGTCGAGATATCTGAACCGATGCCAGGTCATACTGACCAGCTATCCAAACTGGCCAGTACTGCTTTCATGTGTGTTGTAATAGGTAACTGCATGCCATCAATAGGAGCCATGAGTAACAAAGAAATCCTGTCGAACGTTGTAGCTCTGGACATCCTGGTAATCACAATCATTGTCAATCTATGCATTGAAATACATACTGGTTTGATTTTTAACCTGAAATATGAATTTATAGCAACTATATTCCTCATGTTTCTTCTGATATTGGTACTGAGTTTCTCCTCTTTAACACTTGCAACCACCAAAAAAATTCTTGAACTTAACTATAAAGAAGCATATCAAATTACCTTGAGGAATGATGCACTAGCATTCGGAAGGTTGTCCATCGATAGACTGAGAGACACTGTGGAGAAGTGTTGGATGATGGTCGAAACTAGTAACCCTCAATTTGTGATGGCACGTTCTGTAACCCTTTCGACTTCAGGGACAATCTGTGTGTTGGCATCTCTAATTTTGATGGAAGCTCTTATAAGAATATATAATTCACCTCCATATTTCCCAAATAGTTCAACATACAAATGGACAACAAGCTTAATTCTTATTGTTCAGTCTATTGGGGTGGTAGTGGGTACTGTTGCTCCAGCACTCAGATGGTTTATCTGTATAAGCTTTAAGCGTTCCAACAAAACAGGCAATGCCAATGCTAATTTCTTTAAAGTCGAAGACTACTGGATCCGAAAGCTGATTGAGTGGAAGGAGAGACCATTGTCTTTAAACATCAGGGGAACAAAATTTAGAAAATATCTCCAAGGTACAAGAAACTTTATTCTTGCCTTCTGCATAAGAAGTCAGATTCTGGTTGTGTCAACGAGCAAATTTGTGCGGCTTGTCTCAGTTGTTTCCTTCAACTTGATGTTTTTGTGTCAACTTCAGGGCCCAAACTATCATCAATCAGAACCAGAATACAGAAGAGAGACTGAATTGCACCACTATGTTCTGTTACTAGAAGGAGAAGAAGAACTTCCTGAAAGAATCTTTAAGAACATATCTGGTAATGCAAACCGACTAGTAAACACAGGAAGGAAACGACAGCCAAAACAACTGGTTAATTTGTAAAGAAAATCTAGCAGCTTTTCTGGGGTGGCAGATATTTACTGCCACCAAGTTCCAGTACTGCATTCAGTAGAACCTTCAAACTGCTGGACCTTAAGCTTAGTGACACTCACTAGCATTACTGTTGCACTTCCCAAAGTGAGAGATCAGATGGACTATCAGCTGATAAGGAGTGTCCATGAAGGTCTTACATACGCCAGCTTCATAGAGGAAACTATGTACCCTGAAGGTGAGTTCAGAAACATTAGAAATGCAGCACATATAGTGTGGGAAGAACTGGAGATCCATCAAAAATGGTTGGATGAGGACTTGCAGAAACCGACCCTCGAAGGAAAAACTCCTAAGGAAACACTTGAGATGCTTACAGGAATAGCTTCAAAGAAGGTGATGGATTTCAAACAAACCACTGATGGAAGAATGCTCGATAACCCTCTCAACTGGCCAGTCAGAATAATAGCTGCCAACTCAATGTATAAAATTGGGAAGGCTATCTTGCTGTTGCTGCATAGTGAAGGACACGATGACTTGGTTGATGAAAAACTATTCAAGAGATTATCCATTACAATAGCAGATATACTAAGTGCTTGCTTTACTAATCTGCCACGAGCTATAACTATGGCTTGTAATTCTGGTGCCATTGAGGAGAGGGAAAAAAGTGTGCACAGAGCAGTTTTATTAGTTGGTAAAACCGAAGAGATCTTGAAGATAATTCAACATCATGAACTTCCAAATATAAATGCTGATCAATCAGCTTATATTGATCAGTGGAACCTTACACGCCAGCCAACAAACCTTGTTCCTGTCATCCCTTTCGATAGTGAGATACCGATCTGAGCTATATACCTAATCGAGAGCCATCATATTCAGATGGTAAGTTACATATCTTGAGCTATCATATGAGTAGCAATGTATAAATAACCAGTATTTCCATAACTACCACGGTATTTATCAAATTATGCATATCTTAGAATGATTTAACTTAATGAAGATTTTAGTTTTCCAAGTAGTTTTTCTTGAACTTCCATTGGCAGGAACAAGCGTATGTATGACTATATGTGACTTGCTTACCAATATTACGTTCAAGTATTTCCAAACGGACTCTCTAGGCTTACTTTCCAATTACTGATTAACTGCTTTTTTATGCTTCTAAAGCGATTAATTCTATCTAGTTGAACAAGTGTTGACAATTCTGATGTTTTGAAAGGTAGAATTAATCTAACTGATAAAGAATACCTCAGAGATCTTCTCAGATAATAGTGACTTGAGAAAATGTATAGCATGTTTTATAACTTATTTGTCCCAAATGTTAAAGATAATATTACTAACTAATTCAGTGGATTCACCACTTGCTTTTCATTTAACAGATCTGGAAATAGAACCAAAGTCAACACAGTGAGCGCACTAATAGCACTCGATGATCCCAATGCTTCTCTGTGGATATCTAGCTTACAGTTCTCTGATGTTTACCTGAGACAAATTCAGCTGTAATAATTTAGATGATCTAGTATATTACTCCATGAACTCTACAGTGGATTGTTGTAGTTTCTGTTCTATTACTATCTATTGTTTCTTGTACTTCCGTTACTTCTTGTTCAGGACTGCTTTGGATTGTTTTTCTTTGAGTCGAGGGTCTATTGGAAACAACTTCTCTACCTTTAAGGTAGGGGTAAGGTCTTGTGAACACTGTACCTTCCCCACACCCCACTTTGTAGGATTACACTGGGTATGCTGTTGTTGTTGACCTTTACGGTGCATGCTTATTTTTTGCTACATGTTGTTATGTCTTATCCCTACCTCTGCGGGGGTAGAGAGACTGTTTCCGGAAGATCAAGGAAGATGTGAACTGAAAAGTCAACCCATTTCCCTGGATTTTTTTTAATTTTTTTTTTGCAAGGGTGGTTGGGATTGGTTTGGGAAGGAAAAAAAGAAGAAGAAAATTAGAGATGGGAGAACTTGACCGGCACTAATATTAACAATCCAAAGATAATAATATAACAGTTCAAAGTCTCCTTGTTAATAATTTTTGTTTTATAATACCTTTGAAAACAAGAGAGTAATGCAGTGAGATTCTACAGATAAACACAATCCGGAGAAATATTATTTTCTACATAAACACTGGTCAGTTTTGGACCTATCAACTTAGTTAATTAACATAATCAACAATTTATTTTTCTAAGTATTGTCTACCTTGACTAGCAGACAATCTTGGCAACCACCTGAGAAACAGTCAGATATGAGGTTCAAAGAAAACCTTAAAAAATTCTATCATATCCCACTATTTTTCACTAAAAAATTCATGTCGAAGTCCTGATTCATCTTGATTTGCTGACATTTTAAACAGCCTTTAATGTGTGAATTCATCTATGACCAAAGCAAGTAAATAGCTCAAATGATAGTGAAGATGTTTATTAGAAAGAGTAAATCTTGGAAATAGCTTGAAACATAGTGAATGAAACAAATAGATATGGTTGTACCAAAAAGAACAACCTAGACAATACCCAAAGGAAATATATCAAATAGGGAGTATTGAAGCTCTACCATAGACAAAGATTTCAGCTTTAAGCAAGAGATAACCGGCGAAGAGATTGAAACACCATGGGGAAGATAGGTTGCACCATAGATGGAAACTTGAATGACTCGGAATTCAGCCAGCCAATGCCATGGATAGGTGTCTATGTAGCAGCAGCTTCTGCAGCTTGTGCACTGGGGATGGCAATGGATGCTTTTCATGGACTGCGCCACAGAAAATTCTGGTTTCCTTGCAACTTCTTCTCTCTCAACGCTACAACCTTGACGCTACTAGCTGTTGCCACCAAGTTGTCTGTTGATCTAAATACCTCCATGCCTCGTCAACAAGATCAGTTGACAAAACTTAGCAGTGCTGCTCTAATCTGTACGGTAATTGCTAATTTCATGCCTTCTTTAGGTCTCATGGAGAATAAAGAGCTGTTGATGAACATAATGGCTTTGGGAATTTTCGTTATCACAGCCATTGTGAACATTGGCATACAATTAGCTACTGGTGTAATCTATGTTTTCTTCAAAGAGCATATAGCCCTCATGTTTCTCATGCTTGTTTTGCTTCTACTACTGATCTCCTCAGCTGTGACAACACCAACTACAAAGCATTATTTGGACCTGAAATATAAAAAGAAGTACAAGTTAGCAAACAAAGAATGCAACATCATGGATACATGCACAACTGAGAAACTTAAGTACGAATTGATGAAATTTTGGACCATGGCCTATACCTCCTGCCCTCATTTGGTTGGGGGGCGCTTAGTAACATGCACTGCTTCTGGAGTTTTTTGCCTTATGAGCACAGGAATTTATGTTGATGCCATGTTTAGGTCATACATCCTCCATAAGAGCTTCAACTTTTGTAGTGGAGACTCTGAATACAAGTGGTCCACAACCTTGATTCTTGTAACTCACACAGTGGCAATAGGAGTAGGAGCTGTTGCACCAGCTTCTAGATGGTTCAGAGCCATAAATTTTGACTGCCCCAAAAAAGCAAATAATGCCTGCAAAGTCAAGTTGTTCAAAGTGGAGAACTATTGGATCCGTATCCTGCTTCAGTGGAAAGAATGCCCACTGGATTTCAGATATTGTGGTCGGCATGGTAGAAAATTTACTCATAAATCAAAGAACAAACTTCTTGATTTATGTATTTTGGTGCAAATTATGATGGTGTCACTTAGTAAGCTAGTCCAGCTCGTTTCCATTTTCTCTGTAAGCCAGTCACTGATATACTGTCGGAAAGCAATCAAGATGCTAAAATGCAACAGTATGGTGTCAAGTCTCGATACAGGATTGAGGTCCCAAACCAGTTCAAAACCAGCTCTTAGCTGCTATGCTTTACACCTTGAAGGAGAGGAAGCATTAATTGATTTGATGATGCACAGCAACAATGATCTGGTAGATCATTGGATTGGGATAGGGAAAAAGAAGCAGCCTAAACATCTTCTACGACTTCTGGAGAAACTGAAATCATCACCTGGATTCAGAGGAGTGCATAAATTTGATAGTGCCCACATTCCTTCACTAAACTCAGAAAATCCTCCTAATTGTTGGGCTCTCCCTGTAGTGACACTAACAAGCATAGCAATTGCACTTCCAAACATCGACTTTCATTCAATCAAGGAACTAATCAGTTGTGTGCATGAAGGTCTCATGTATATCAAAGTGGTGGAAGATAACCTGGATGCAAGAAAAGACCTCGCAAATATCAGGCGGGCAGCAGAATTAGTGTGGTTAGAAGTTGATTTATGTTACAAGTGGCTGGATGTGGATCTCCGGAAGACAGCCACTGAAAGAAAAAATCCGAAAGACATGCTTGAAGGTCTCTCTGAGAAAGCAAAGCAGAGATTCATTGAATTCAGGAAGAAAGATTCGACTGTTTGTCCAAAGGAATCACCTTCAAAATGGCCTATCAATATGTTGGCAGCCAACAGTATGTACAGAATCTGTCAAACTCTTTTGGTAAGCTCTGATAGCATAGAGTTTGAGAACAGCAAATCATGTTTGATAAACTGTCAACCATGATCACGGACATAACAGGCGCTTGTCTTACCAACCTACAAAGAGTTATGCAATGCCACCATGGCACCATTAAGGAGAGATCAAAAGGTGTCCGATCTGCCATCTTACTTCTCGGAAAAGCAGAGAATATTCTGGAAATTCTTCGTTCATAGCCACTTCCAAGTTCAGTACCAGATCAATTGTCAAAAATTGATCATTGGTGTACACTGAGCAAAGAGGAAGACTACCTCTCCTGCAGTCGTAGTTCAACCTCAAATTGTACTCCAACTTCCCAAAGTTCATCTGACTTGTATCTAACTGTGGACTAAGAAACAAATGCCACCTTGTTTGGATAGTCGTTACATATTGTTTTATAATGTATCATATTATATTGCATTTGTATTGATGTGCTATTTTGATGAATACAATGTTTGGAGAGATTGTATCCTGCCCCTTCGTAACATTATGCTATACATCACCAATTTGAAGGATAAAACATTGTATTTAAACTAACAACACAATACAATATAATAGGTAACAACCATCCAAACAAGCTGTGAAAGTGAAAGAAGAAAAAGGTAGGTTAAGTTCTGTTGCAATAGTAACATATTTGTCAACAGAATCATATTTGTTTCACATCAAATCTCCAGCTTGTTCTCTAAATAGTAACTCAATTACTACTTCCCCTTGAAAATACTAGAGAACCATTCCAACTTAATCAACAGTTAAACAAAATCTACGATGATGAGCTACAATAATTCTGATATTTCTAAGCCATTATTATGGTTCATTGTGTAAGGTAATTATTCAATTGAAATAAGCAATAGTCCTCTAATATAGCACACAAAATAACCTGCAATTTCTATTAATTGGTGAATTCAGTCAAAACTACCATACTAGTCCTCCTTTTTCAGTCTAACGTCGTCTTGAGTGTAGCACTAACAGAAAAAACCTCTTTGAATTACAACATCCCAACCCTATAAGTCTTTCTTACAAGTCATATAGACCTGCCTAGTACTTCAGATAGAAAAACAGAATAGATTATTATGTATGTTGGATCAGGTAAAAGCAAAAAAATTATCTCTAAATAGCACCAAGAAAGTGCTTAAACTGTACACAGACAAAAGTGAACACCAGTGTTACACAACTAGTACATTTCTGAATATTGTCTTCAGTAACCACCTGGTTTATACTATGCCCACAGCATCTACATTCAGGTTCCTAATCTGAAGTCTACTAATGAATTCTATGAGATCCCTATCAACATTACCAAGCAGATCCCAATCTTAATACGAAATCCTATGAAGCTGAGAAAAAAGTAGTGAATTTTATTAGACAGAATTGAACTTGTTCGTAAATTTCATTTAGACATTCGAACCACAGTTACTTTGTATCTTAGGTGTCATCTTCAAACATATAGCCAGACGAATAGTAGTTGAGTATCTTAATATTCAATGAATAGAAAAACTAATTCAACATGACAGAACCCTAAGAAAAGTCATCTATGGTTAGCTGTTTGATCTAGATTTTTTCAAAGGTTGCAATTTCTAGTGATTTTGGAGTCAAAGACGAGAAAAGTCTATTGAAGAAGATGCAGTCTGAAAAGTCAACCCATTTCCTTGTTGGGTGGAAAGGTTTCCCCTTCTTATTTTATTTTTAAAACTAAATAAGGGACTGAATTATGTGAAGGGAATAACAATTCATTGTGGGAAAGACCAGTGGCACCACAAGCTAATAATGAGTAGTAAACCTCAGTTCTTTTCATATTCTTTTTGTTTTTTAAAAGTTAGTACTGTGTATTACACTGGGTAATCAGAGAAGGGAACATTGAAAATTCATCTCACAGTATTACTAATTTGGGACCCATCAAGTGAGCTAATCAACATGGCCTGTACTATACCTATTGTCCCACCTTTGACTAGCAGACAATCCTGGCAACTAGCAACTACTTGGACCCACCATCCCACCCACCCCTATCTAGGGGGTGGGCATCAGATAATAACAATGAAAATAACATACTAGTATATGTCGAGTGTACGCAAACCTTATCTTTTTGGTGAAATAGAGAGGTTGTTTCCAAGAGGCTTCGGAAAATTCTAGACATGCGTGCTTGACTTTAATGCAAAACACATCAGAGGAACCCCTCCAGCAATCAAAACCAATTATAACTCACTAAATTTCAAATAAATAATAATGTTGTTGACTTTTTTAACATCATTCAATAAGTGAAATCATCCATGACGAAATCAAGTAAATGGCATAATTTCAGTGAAGATGTTACCAGAAAGAGTAAATCTTGGAAAACACTGGAAATAGCTTGAAAGAGAGTCAAAGAAACAAATAGATATGATTGCAGCAAAAAACCCAGAGTAGATACACCCCACAAGAAATTCTCAAAATACTCCACCATAGACAAAGATTTCAGATTTGAAACGAGATGGGAAAGATTGGTTGCACCATAGATGGCAGCCTAGATGACTCGAAATACAGCGAGCCGATGCCATGGATCGGTATCTATGTTGCAGCAGCATCTGCAGCTTGTGCACTGGCCATGGCGATTGATGTCCTTCATGGCCTGCGCCGTAGAAAATTATGGTTTCCTTGCAACTTCTTCTCTCTTAACGCTACAACCTTGACGCTCCTAGCTGTTGCCACCAAGATGTCTGTTGATCTAAATACATCCATGCCTCGCCGACAAGATCAGCTGACAAAACTTAGCAGCACTGCTCTAATCTGTACGGTAATTGCTAATTTTTTGCCTTCTTTAGGTCTCATGGAGAATACAGACCTGTTGATGAACATAATGGCTTTGGGGATTTTCGTCATCACGGCCATCGTGAACATTGGCATACAATTAGCTACTGGTGTTATCTATGTTTTCAGCAAAGAGCATATAGCCCTCATGTTTCTTATGCTTATTTTGCTTCTGTTGCTGATCTCCTCAGCCTTGACAATACCAACTACAAAAAGTTATTTGGACCTGAAATATAACAAGAGGTACAAGTTAGCAAACAAAGAATGCAACATCAGCTATACATGCAAAACTCAGAAACTGAAGGACGAACTGATGAGATTATGGACCATGGCCTATACCTCTAGCCCCCACTTTGTCGCGGGACGCTTAGCAACATGCACTGCCTCTGGAGGTTTCTGCCTTCTGAGCACAGTAATTTATGCTCAAGCCATGCTTAGGTCTTACTTTCTCCATTCGAACTTCAGCTTTTGTAGTGGAGAATCTGAATACAAGTGGTCCACAATCTTAATTCTTGTAACTCACACAGTGGCAATAGGAGTAGGAACTATTGCACCAGCTTTTAGATGGTTCATAGCCATAAATTTCCAATGCCCCAAAAAAACAAATAATGCCTGCAAACTCACGTTGTTCAAAGTGGAGAACTACTGGATTCATATACTGCTTAAGTGGAAAGAATGCCCGTTGGATTTCAGAATTTGTGGCCGGCATGGTAGAAAATTCGCTCATAAGACAAAGAACAAACTTCTTGATTTCTGCATTTGGATGCAAATTCTGATGGTGTCACTCAGTAAGGTAGTTCGGGTCATTTCCACTTTCTCTGTGAGTTGGTTACTGATAAGCTGTCAGAAAGCAACCAGGATGCTGAAATGCAAAAATGTGGTGTCTAGTCATGATATAGAATCACAAGCTAGTCTAAAGCCAGATCTTAGCCACTATGTTTTACACCTCGAAGGAGAGGAAGTATTAATTGATTTGATGATGCAAAGCAACTGTGATGTGGTAGACAAATGGATAGGGATGGGGAAAAAGGAGCAACCTAAACATCTAATACGATTTTTAGAGAAAGTGAAGTCATCACCTGGATTCAGGGGAGTGCACGAATTCGACCATGCTAAAATTCCTTCTTTAGACACGGAAGAACCTCCTAATTGCTGGGCTCTTCCTATAGTGACACTGACAAGCATTGCAATTGCACTTCCAGACATTGATTTCCACTTAATCAAGGAATTAATAAGGAGTGTGTATGAAGGTCTCATGTACGTCAAACTTGTTGAAGAGAACCTGGATAGCAGAAAAGACCTAGTATACATCAGGAAGGCGGCAGAGTTAGTGTGGGTAGAAGTTGACTTATGTTACAAGTGGCTGGACATCGATCTCCGCAAAGCTGCCACTGAAGGACAAAATCCAAAAGGTGTGCTTGAAGGACTCTCTGAGAAAGCAAAGCAGAGATTCGTCGAATTCAGAAAGAAAGATCCAAATGCTTGTTTAAAGGATTCACCTTCAAATTGGCCTACCAATATGTTGGCAGCAAACTGTATGTACAGAGTATGTCAAACTCTTCTGCAAAGTTCTGATAGCAAAGCCTTTGAGAACAGCAAAACCATGTTTGACAGATTGTCAACAATGATTGCGGATATAACAAGTGCTTGTCTTACCAACCTTGATAGAGTTATATCCATGCAATGCCACCATGGCACCATTGAAGAGAGAGCAGCAGGTGTCCGCTCTGCCATCTTGCTTCTGGGGAAAGCAGAGAGTTTTCTGCATATTCTTCGTTCACAGACACTCCCAAGTTCAGCACCAGATCAATTGGGAAAAATTGATCATTGGCGCTCACATAGCAAAGAGGTAGATTACCTCTCCTGTAGTAGTAGCTCACCCTCAAATTTTTCTCCAACTTCCCAAAGTTCGTCTGACTTGTATCTAACTGTGGACTAAGAAGCAAATGCCTGAAAGTGGAAAAAGAATAAAGATGCTGCTTAAGTTCTATTGCAATAGTACCATATTTGTTTATTTTTATGCTTTGTAAGATACAACTGAAATTTATTTGTTTCACATCAAGACTCTAGCTTGTTTTATAAATAAAAACACCTTGAAGGAGAGGAAGCTTTAATTGATTTGATGATGCAAAGCAACAGTGGTCTGGTAGATCATTGGATTGGGATAGGGAAAAAGAAGCAGCCTAAACATCTTCTACGACTTCTGGAGAAACTGAAATCATCACCTGGATTCAGAGGAGTGCATGAATTTGATAGTGCTCACATTCCTTCGCCTAACTAGGAAGATCCTCCTAATTGCTGGGCTCTCTCAGTAGTGACACTAACAAGCGTAGCAATTGCACTTCCAAACATCAACTTTCATTCAATCAAGGAACTCATCAGGTGTGTGAATGAAGGTCTCATGTACATCAAAGTAGCGGAAGATAACCTGGATGCAAGAAAAGACCTCGCAAATATCAGGCGGGCAGCAGAATTAGTGTGGTTAGATGTTGATCTATGTTACAAGTGGCTGGATGTGGATCTCCAGAAGACAGCCACTGAAGGACAAAATCCAAAAGACATGCTTGAAGGTCTCTCTGAGAAAGCAAAGCAGAGATTCATCGAATTCAGAAAGAAAGATTTGACTGTTTGTCCAAAGGAATCACCTTCAAAATGGCCTACCAATATGTTGGTTCAACCATGATCACGGACATAACAGGCGCTTGTCTTACAAACCTACAAAGAGTTGTGCAATGCCACCATGGCACCATTAAGGAGAGATCAAAAGGTGTCCGTTCTGCCATCTTACTTATCGGAAAAGCAGAGAATATTCTGGAAATTCTTCATTCACAGCCACTTCCAAGTTCAGCACCAGATCAATTGGCGAAAATTGATCATTGGTGTACAATTAGCAAAGGAGACTACCTCTCCTGCGGTAGTAGTTTAACCTCAAATTGTACTCCAACTTCCCAAAGTTCATTTGACTTGTATCTAGCAGTGGACTGAGAAGTAAATGCCTGACATCTTGTTTGGATGGTTGTTACATATTGTTTCATATTGTATTGCATTATATTGTAGTGTGTTGTATTGTTTTGATGAATACAACATTTAGATAGATTGTATCGTTTCTTGTCACTACATAATGTCATACATCAGCAATTTGAGGATTAACCTACAAGAACGGTAGGGTGAAGGATAAAATAGGATTATCACATAATAAGCAAAGACAAAATGAGAAAAAGAAAAAAAAAGAGAAGGTAACGATGCAATCACACCAAATCGGTCTTGACATAAAATGAGTCTTTGTCATTACATAACGTTCAAGTAACAATCAAAACAAACATTGTAAAAACTAACACAACACAATACAATAGATCACAATCATCCAAACAAAATCTTTGATTAAAAAGGTATGCTAAGTTCTGTTGCAGTAGTATCATATTTGAAAAAGTGGTTTACATGAAATAACATGATGCAAGAAAACTAACCTGCAACACTGTCTTTTTGGCTGCTAAATTGGTCTTAGAGATTGCCAAGTTTTCCTCTACTTGGTCTAATATTTGCTTGTGCTCTTTGAATTCTGCATTAGCCTTATTGTCCTACCCTACTTGTATAGCTCACATAAGAAAACAAACTATTTCGATATAGTAAGATATTTGTATGTTGAGAAGTTAAGACTAGAGTAGTTAGAAAGTTTGTATGTTTTTTGTAGTTTAGTTAGTCCCTAATTTATTCAATATAGTTTTCAGTTGAATCACTTTGAATGTTGTTGGTAAACTTAGCTTTGATCTATGAAAATCCTTATAAATAATTATTCTTTTTGGAACCTCAGGAAATCCGTAGTCGCTATCCTTCCAGTGACAGCATGTGAACCAATAGTAAACCGCGCAAGGCTAACCCGTTGCGACAAGCTTAATTGAGAAGGCCTTGGTAGGAGATATTGATCTCTGGCTACCCTTGTGGGATACACCTAGTGCACCAATTCAGACACCCTTACGGGTCCTTATAAATAGTTACAATAGGCATTATGTTGAATGAAAAATCAAAATTATCTTCACTCTTGCATTTTCTATTCTTCATTTTTCTTAATTATGTATGCTTTACGTTTGTGAATATTTACTAGCTTACTCGCTACAAATGATATAGAGACGACGAACTTACACCTCGCTTTAAGTTGCAATGCTCAATATATTCACTGATAGACCAATGTGAACTTCATTTAGATATTGGAACTACACACTAAATCTTATGTGTCATCTACAAACATATAGCCAGAGAAATAATAGCTGAATGAGTGTCTTAAAATTCAGTAAATAGAAAAACTAATTCAACATGACAGAACCCTAAGAAAAGTAATCCATGGTTGGCTGTTTGATCTAGATTTATTCATAAGTCCAATATCCAATGTTGTTGGAGTCAAAGACAAGAAAAGTCTACTGAAGAAGATGCAGACTGAAAAGTCAAACTATTTCCTTGGATAGTTGTTATTGCAGGGGTGGGTGGAGGGGTTTCCCCTTTTTAATTTTTTTAATTTTAAATTTTAATTATTTATTACTAAATAAGGAACTGAATTATGTGAAGGGGATAACAAAAATTGAAACTACACTTACCGTGGAAAAGACTAGTAGTACTACTACAAGCTAATAAATAAGTAGTAAACCTTAGTTCTTTTCACGAACTTATTTTTTAAGAGTTAGTACTATACACTTCACTGGGTAATCAGAGAAGGGAACATTGAAAACAGTGTTACTAAACTGTAATAATGGGGTGAATTGATTTGGGAAGTAAAAAGTTCTTTTTATAAAAATTACGTATAAGAAAAGCAAAATTCAAGGAGGCGGCCCTCAGTTCCCGCGCACCAAAAAGTACTCCCTCTATCCCATCCGTGTAAAGAGTCATTCTTGGGTCATCAGCTTGGCTGCATTAGGGGAGTGGGGGGAATAAGTTCTCTTTTATAATACTTCATTTATTCATACTTGTTACAGTTGAATTTGACTCGCTCATTAAAAAAATAATGATTGACATGACTATTTTAGTACACTACCACATTATCCATATTAATTGATGTATAGTATGAGATCATGAAAAATGATTTGGGATTAAGTAATTAATGTTAAGAATAAAACATGTAAAGAATAATTTGATATATTAAAAGCAATAAGTAAAAGTAAAAATGAACTGAGGGAGTACCTTACTAAACAATCAGTGGTCTGTTGCACCCATCAAGTGAGCAAATCAACGTGGTCCAAGTTTGTATTAGACCTACTATTGTCCCACCTTTGACTTTCAGACAATCTTGGCAACCAATTGGGGACCCCCATGACATAGGCGCTTCAGATAGACTTCAAAAATTTCTAAACATGTGCTTGACTTTAATATAATAAACACATCAGAGGAACCACTCCAGCAACCAAAGCCAATAATACTCACCAGATTTCAAATAAATAATCATGTCAGCGTCCATCTTGCTAACATTCTAATATCATTCACAAAGTGAAATCATCCATGACAAAATCAAGTAAGTGGCCAAATTTCAGTGGAGATGCTACCAGAAAAAGTAAATCTTGGAAATAGCTTGAAAGAGAGTCAAAGAAACAAATAGATATGGCTGCAGCTAAATACCCAGAGTAGAAACACCCCCCTCAAGAAATCCTCAAATACTCCACATACACAAAGATTTCAGATTTGAAACGAGATGGGAAAGATTGGTTGCACCATAGATGGCAACCTGGATGACTCAAAATTCAGCGAGCCGATGCCATGGATCGGTATCTATGTTGCAGCAGCATCTGCAGCTTGTGCACTGGCCATGGCGATTGATGTCCTTCATGGCCTGCGCCATAGAAAATTTTGGTTTCCTTGCAACTTCTTCTCTCTTAATGCTACAACATTGACGCTCCTAGCTGTTGCCACCAAGTTGTCTGTTGATCTAAATACATCCATGCCTCACCGACAAGATCAGCTGACAAAACTTAGCAGTGCTGCTCTACTCTGTACGGTAATTGCTAATTTTTTTCCTTCCTTGGGTCAAATGGAGAATAAAGAGTTGTTGATGAACATAGTGGCTTTGGGGATTTTCATCATCACGGCCATCGTGAACATTGGCATACAATTAGCTACTGGTGTTATCTATGTTTTCTGCAAAGAGCATATAGCCCTCATGTTTCTTATGCTTATTTTGCTTCTGTTACTGATCTCCTCAGCCTTGACAATGCCAACTACAAAGTGTTATTTGGACCTGAAATATAACAACAGTTACAAGTTAGCTAATAAAGAACGCAACATCAGCTATAAATGCAAAACTCAGAAACTGAAGGACGAACTGATGATATTATGGACCATGGCCTATACCTCTAGCCCCCACTTTGTCGCAGGGCGCTTAGCAACATGCACTGCCTCTGGAGGTTTCTGCCTTCTGAGCACAGTAATTTATGCTCAAGCCATGCTTAGGTCTTACTTTCTTCATTCGAGCTTAAGCTTTTGTAGTGGAGACTCTGAATACAAGTGGTCCATAACCTTGATTCTTGTAACTCACACAGTGGCAATCAGGGGCGAATTTAAGGGTAAAAATTGGGTCACTCGAACCCGTGGTCATCCCACAAAACTCGATATATTATTTGTATAATTTTTAAAATATACTAAATATTAAATAAAGGAACCCATGATCACAAATGATTGGATGGCTCACTGGTTCAAGGGTTGGTTTTTGATTGTGAGGTTGAGGGTTCGATTCCTAGAGAGGACCTCTTTTTAAAATCAATTAAAAAGCACCATTGTTTGTTATTTTTTTGAAAAAAAACCATTTTCTTTTTATAAAGTGTACTTTTTAAATTTCTTGATATGCGAAATTGCATATATATATTTTTTATAAATGGTTTCTTTTAATAATTCTTTTTCAATCAATAATTCATATAAAAATGCATTTAATTTTTCTTGTGACATAATACTCGAGATTTATCAAACTTCTAATAATTTTTTCCTTTAATATTATTTTTTCCCGAAAATCGTATTTAATAGTTTTCTTATGAAAAACCTATAATCTATTATTGTTATATTAAATGAGCCCCTCAAATTTGTGAGACTAAAATGGTTGCCCTTTTCTTAAGGGGCAGAGTCACCCCTGACAATGGTGCACCTGTCTTTTTGAAATCTTGAATTCGCCTCTGGTGGCAATAGGAGTGGGAACTATTGCACCAGCTTTTAGATGGTTCATAGCCATAAATTTCCGCTGCCCCCAAAAAACAAATAATGCCTGCAAACTCACGTTGTTCAAAGTGGAGAACTACTGGATCCATACACTGCTAAAGTGGAAAGAATGTTTGTTGGATTTCAGAATTTGTGGCCGGCATGGTAGAAAATTCATTCATAAAACAAGGAACAAACTTCTCGATTTCTGCATTTGGATACAAATTCTGATGGTGTCACTCAGTAAGGTAGTTCGGGTCATTTCCACTTGCTCTGTGAGTTGGTTACTGATAAGCTGTCACAAAGCAACCAGGATGCTGAAATGCAAAAATGTGGTGTGGAGTCATGATATAGAGTCACAAGCTAGTCTAAAGCCAGATCTTAGGCACTATGTTTTACACCTTTAAGGAGAGGAAGTATTAATTGATTTGATGATGCAAAGCAACTGTGATGTGGTGGACAAATGGATAGGGATGGGGAAAAAGGAGCAGCCTAAACATCTAATACAATTTTTGGAGAAAGTGAAGGCATCACCTGGATTCAGGGGAGTGCACGAATTCGACCATGCTAAAATTCCATCTTTAGACTCAGAAGAACCTCCTAATTGCTGGGCTCTTCCTATAGTGACACTAACAAGCATTGCAATTGCACTTCCAGACATTGGTTTCCACTTAATCGAGGAATTAATAAGGAGTGTGTATGAAGGTTTCATGTACATCAAACTTGTTGAAGAGAACCTGGATAGCAGAAATGACCTAGTATACATCAGGAAGGCAGCAGAGTTAGTGTGGGTAGAAGTTGACTTATGTTACAAGTGGCTGGACGTCGATCTCCGCAAAGCTGCCACTGAAGGACAGAATCCAAAAGGCGTGCTTGAAGGACTCTCTGAGAAAGCAAAGGAAAGATTCATCGAATTCAGAAAGAAAGATCCAAATGCTTGTATAAAGGGTTCGCCTTCAACATGGCCTCCCAATATGTTGGCAGCCAACTGTATGTACAGAGTGTGTAAACTCTTCTGCAAAGTTCTGATAGCAGGGTGTTTGAGAACAGCAAATCCATGTTTGACAGATTGTCAACCATGATTGCAGATATAACAGGTGCTTGTCTTACCAACCTTGATAAAGTTATATCCATGCGATGCCACCATGGCACCATTGAAGAGAGAGCAGCAGGTGTCCGCTCTGCCATCTTACTTCTGGGGAAAGCAGAGAGTGTTCTGCATATTCTTTGTTCACAGTCACTTCCAAGTTCAGCACCAGATCAATTGGAAAAAATTGATCATTGGCGCTCACATAGCAAAGAGGTAGACAACCTCTCCTGCAGTAGTAGCTCACCCTCAAATTGTTCTCTAACTTCCCAAAGTTCATCGGACTTGTATCTAACTGTGGACTAAGAAGCAAATGCCTGGAAGTGGAGAAAGAAAAAAGATGCTGCTTATGTTCTATTGCAATAGTATCATATTTGTTTATTTTTATTTTATGTAAGATACAACCGAAATTTATTTGTTTCACATCAAGACTCTAGCTTGTTCTCTAAATAATAACTCCATCACAATTTTCCCTATGAAAATAACATAGAAATGTTCCAACTCAATCCAGTGTCAAAATCTGCAGTGATGATCATGACCTACAATAGTTCAGTTAATTTTTTTGAAACTGAATAGTTCAGTTATTTCATTGCCAAATTCTGTTTATTTGTGTAAGCCTGTAAGGTAATAATTATTTATGCAAGCAATACTCCTGTATACACGGTACACAATGTGAGCATCTAGAGAGTTTAGCCTCCTGATACATGACTTTACAAAAAGGCATGCAGTCATCTATGTAATTGGCACATCATACTTGCTCAAAAATATCACAAAAACAAAAAACTTGAAAATTATTCTAATGGTACAAAAATATTTTCCAACCCTTCAAGCAATTTTCTGTATCCTAATGAATACAAAAGACTGACTTCCACTAAGCAGTAAGAATTTAAATCAGTTATGAGTTTATAACTATTCCCAGTGAGGCAAGAGTTTTATGATGAAGATAAAGTGTTGTGCTAAACAATAATTTAGTTTAAGGTTAAATAATATCCTCCTATCTAAAATAACTACCAACCAATTTCCCAGTCAAGTGCGAAGTTGGAAAATTCCACACCATACCCTGGAAATTACTGAAGATGCCAAAAAACATCCCTTTTCCTCAAAGCTGAAGATCCACATCACAGTGCGAGCACCAAAAGACCAAGAAACAACAGACTCAACAGCGCATAACTGGACACCGCCCTCTCCTAATATAACTTTTATTTTATGGTCTACCCCTCCATCCTACAAACAAAATCAAGTGGGTGTGTGTGGTAAACAAAAGAAAACAGAAGCAGAGAAGAAAAATAGAGATAGTACCAAATATAGAGGAGCACTCAGCGGCTATCAACGTGCATAATCAAATATTTATCAAGTTTCAGGAACCAAGAGGTCCCATCAGTTAGATCATCGAAGAACATAAGCATCTGGAATAACACAGAAGCACACTTTACACACTTTTAAAGAAGAGATTGCACATAATTGAGAACTTACATAAGAACAGCAGTTTAAAGAAAGCTTCGAGACATGAAAAGAAAATATTCAACACCTATTAGAATACAGAAGATGGAGGAGCATGCTCTGCATCTTTCCCAACACAGAGACGGTTAGCAAAACAATTATTCCATTAGGACCACTTGCACCCTTGAGTCAAATCTAAAATACCCAACCATATCCTTGAGACCACTCCAAGGAAGAATCCACCAAACCAAGCAAGAACCCGAAGAAGTCTAAGAAGAGAGACAAGACATCAAATCCAAACAGATTGCTCCACGATCTAGCCTGCTAGTGCCACATAGGGACTCATTTGCATCAACATAGAGAAGGTTATTTTATTAGTAAAAAAGGACAGAATTCCTTTAGCAATGTTGTTGTTTTTTGAACAGGTAACATTTTTGTGTATTAATAACAAAACTGAACGAAGGGTGTGTAGTCCCCCATATTTACATCCAGATGAGCAAAAACAAACATGCTCCTAGTCCTTAATCTTCTCATAAAGAATCGATCAGATCATAAACTGATTCTAACTCCTCCATTAAGCTATGTTTACACCAAAAAAAAGAAAAGCCCTAAACATTTCATCTTTAGTTTCTGTATACTAATGGCTTTGTCTTCAAAACAAACTTGATTTTTTTTCTCCCCACACAGTCCACCAAAAGCAAGCTGGGACAATTTTCCATCTCTCTTTCTGATTGGGGGGATTGGTATCACTGTTCCAGCAATGTTTTTATTTTTGACAAGGTAAACTAATTTCATTTATAATGGGATGAGAACTCTGGTATACAAGTGGTATCCCAAGAAGTACAAAACCTATGTAGCGATAATAGACACCCAATCTTCCATACATAGTGGAATCTCATGGGTGCACCAAAAAGAAAGAATCTGACTAGAGGTTGTTGTTCCTCAAATGTACAAAATCGTTCTGTTCCTTCAAAAGCGATCCTGTTTCTCTTTTTCCATACAATAAATGGGTGCTAGTGGGGTGATATCCCACACCTTCTGGTTTCTCCTCATTCTTCTAAATGTTCAGTTGAACAGGCTCCCTCACGGTGCATGCACCACCCATTGAAGTCCGAACCATCTAAAGGTGTTCAATCAAAAGAACAAGCGAGATACTCAATGACAATGTAAAAGGAGGTGGTCCACACCCGAGCTCTTACACATAAAACACCAACTGGTATATGTTATACTCCTCTTCATCAAGTTTCAGCTGTCAAAACCGCTACCAGGTTCCAGTCAAGTCAAGAAACACACCTTCTGAGCACCCTGGATATCTAAATTGATAGATGTGGAAAGGAAAGAGTCCTCATTCTTTAAAACTGCTCCAATCCAGATGGGGTCTCACAAACTGAGTGCAGAAATAACTCTCAAGAGTGTCTGGTCATAAACAATAGGAATTGAAGCTTTAAGCAAGGTTTGCATCACCAACCTCGTCCCACTCATTGTAAAACTAGTTCACAAATGGACAGCTAATAAGTAGATAGCAATGCCTAAATCAAAGCTGAGAATCATTTTGAGTACCTACTTTTGCAATTTTTTCAACCAAAGGATCAATAAGTTTTCCAAACTACCAGACACCAATTAGTACTTTGAAGAAGTAAATTAAGCTTATGTTACACTCACCCCTTCATAAAATCAACTATTTCCTGCACACAAATGTTCGCTTTTTTACCAGAAAATCATTCTATCAAACATTAACGGTAAGTTTAATGCTTGATGACATGGATCCTAATGAAGCATTTTCAATCAATCTTAATGATCGCAAATGCTTCAATAACACAACTACACAAGTAGCATAAAACACTGTCAGCTAGGATCATTGCTGATCCTAACCGCAAGCATACACATTTCCAGAGAAGTTATTAATCTGTTCCCTTCACTGTTTCATCACATAAGTTGTTTCAATAGCCACTTCTTTCCTGTTCAGGACACATTGCATATCTAAATTACTTGTTAGGAATTTTGCTGATATATTTTCTGCTTAATCTCCACTGAAGAAAAAGTTGGATAAGTAAATCCTGAAAACTGATGCTCATAGCAGATATCTGACTGTGAATGAGGGCGTTGAAAGATTACGAACACTTCTGCATGACTTAATTATCACTAAATGCAATAAATCGTTAAATTCATTCTATCCCCTTGCACTTTTATGTTGATATAGAAGATTAGAGGTATCAATCGAGAATGAGATTTTTTCTGTTGTCAGCAATAACTGTAGTACATCAACAGGATATAAAATTAGGGGAAAATGTAGTTACCGTTTGCCAAGCAAAATACAACTTGAAATACTCATAACCAGATGAAGTTCCTTAGATCAGTGCTAACACAAGTTGCAAATATTTTGATTCTGTTATTGGTTGTATAGTCTTGGAAGTCATCATATCGGCAGGGAAATGATTCAGTCAGAGACTCGCACAACAATTGAAATATGTCAATCACAAAAACGCCATACTCAACTTGTTAAAAGAATGGGCTTTAGAACCAGACCTCCCTGTTAGTGGAATAGAGGTCTGCTTTCTACACATCTGTTTGTGTTTCCTTTCTATTTATTTAATAAACTTTGGCTAGCTGGAGGTGAAATAAGATGCATAAACTGTGATTATTAAAGAGGAAATTCCATCCATTTAAAAAAAAAAAACACATCCAAAGGGAATACTACTGCATGTAATCTCATCTAACAATTACATCAGCTGGTCTTATCCCTACAATCATTTATCCCTTTCACAAATCGTGTTCATCTCAGTGTATTCTGATATTTGACAGCCAACAAATGAGATATAGGCTCATCGAAATTCGCCAAACTCTCATATTTCACAAATCTCCTAACCATTGTCTTTATTATTCACTGGAAAATTTCCATCTAAAGTTTATTCTCTCAATCAACAACGCCTCAATACCAAACTCAACTTTATAAATCCGTATTCACTGCAAAATTCAGCTCTATTTCATTCCTATATTACTTTTGTATGCACAGATATAAAAGTAAAAAGACATAATTTTTCCTTTGTTTCCACCACCAAAAAAGAGATAGCAATAAAAGGAACATCAATCATATCAAAACAACTGAAGCAAAATCACATTTCACTGATAAATCGTATAGATAAAAACATTGACAAAATTCAGTAAACTTCCTCAAATTCCCAAAACTCACCCTCCCAAAAAAAACTCTAATTTGCTAACCCCCTTCCCACCCACCCCACACCCGCCATAGAGGTTAAAATTCAAACACTAAGCACGTGGTGAATGACCAAACGACGCCGTAACGAACCGGTACTAATTATCATCGTCCCTCTTCTTCGGTTTGCGATAATTCTCTTCAAAATGCTTGGCGATAACAACTCCAGTGTTGACGAGCTTCTGGATATTGGGAACGTTGTAGTTTTGGGCCAAGTAGATACCCAAACCCGTACCCATAGCAAACGAAAATGTGCTTCTGAAAAACCCCATTGAAGATCAAAATTGTTTGTGTTTTCTTCTTCAATTAACCTTTTTTGGGTTCGATTTGAATGGAATCAAGGGTTTTACAGCAGTTAGGATTTTGTTAATTCTTTGAGGCTTTGGATTTTGGAGAATTATATAAAGGTTTGCGTTTGCAAATTTGGCCCCTTCTCCAAGGTTCTTGCTGTCTTGCGGAGCAGGGAATGTGGGACCCGTATTGTTTTCCCGGGTTTTGGGTTAGGGAATAGTCCAGAAACTTCTAATGGGCTTTACGGCCCAGCAATTGTGAGACTTACAACTTATAATGGCCCAATTCAAATGGGACCGAGGGGGAAGAAAGAGGCCCAATGTCGTTCCTTTGTGCTCTTAAAATTGACTGGTTTTTAATTTTTGCTCCACCTATCTCATATATTTAATTTTTTGTTTCTATTGCTTATTTAAAAAAAAGTTAATGGAGAAGTATTTTTATTTATGCATACTTGCTTCGTTTGGCAAAAAGCTTTTGTAACATTAATAGAGTTTATTATCTTCTGAAACTAAACTTTTTGTTCGATATAAATTATGTATGAATTAAGTTATCTGACATAATATTTGTAGTATTTTATCTAAATTTGTTATAGTGTTTAAAAAGTGAAGTTCAATATTTTTATAGACATGTGCTTTATTCCTTTTTAGTTGAATAGCGCGCGTGTTTTTTTGGAGTTTGATGTGTTTTTGGCCATTTTGTGTAGGGGTGTACAAAATCGAACCGCAAATCGAACCAAATCGCAAACCGAGTCAAATCGGAAAAAAAGCCCGACTAGTGGTTTGGTTTGGCTTGGTTTGGTATTGAAAAAAAAACCCAACTATATTTGGGTTGGTTTGGTTTTAACTAAAAAAAACCAACCCGACATTATATATGTAATTTTAAAATTTTATTTTATACATAAAAATGTTTATTAATATATAATTTATATATTTTTCTTAATCTTTCTCACAATTTTATGTTTAATATTAGTGGACCTTGGGCTACATTGTTGACTTGAGCCCACTTGTTATTTTTAGGTAAAAATTAGGCAAATGACATAGTATAAGAAAGAAATTACTTACTTTCCCTACTCTTTCATTAATTACCAAAAATCCCTTTTTTTAGTGTTTTTCGGATACATAATATAACAGTGTGGATACTTAATATAGCAGCGCGGATACTTTAATTAATAACGGGCGGATACTTAAATTATTAAGTTGTTAGCAGCACGGATACTTAATTAACGAGCGGATGCATAATATAGCAGCGCGGATACTTTAATTAATAACGGGCAGATACTTAAATTATTAAGTTGTTAGCAGCACGGATACTTAATTAACGGGAGGATGCATAATATAGCAGCGCGGATACTTTAATTAATAACGGACGGATACTTAAACTAATAAAGTATCCGGTTAAGTTGAATTGGGAGAAATTAAGGGATTTTTGTATTTTAGTAAAAGAGTAGGGAAATATTGAGAATAGGTAAAGAAGTGTTGTGTATTTAAGTAATTTTTCCTATTTTTAGGAATAAACAAAAGCCCAAATAAATTATACAATTCAACTAGCCCTATTCAATTAGGTCAGCAGCTCAAAAACAGCTCTTCACCTTCAAAGACTTAGTCACTGTTAGGTTTTACTCCTTAGGTATTAGGACATATATTGAGCTCGTCTTTTGGATTTTAGTTCAAATCATCATCAACTCATCTTAATCTGGGTAAGTAATTGCTACTAACTCGTTTTTAGATATTTTTCTTGTATTGCCATTGTCAACAACATCACATTTTTGGGTAGTTGAATCATAGATATAAACCTAAAAATTATACATCTTGGTGTGTTAAGCTTAGCAACAAGATGATAAAGATGATGATAAATTTTTTGTATATAAGTTTCACTTATTTCTCTCTTTACTTATGTTGTTTCAATGCAATGAAAAAGGGGCAAGTGTTCGACTCATTGCTTTTGGTTCCATTTGTATGGAGGTTTTGTACTGTAAACATTGTGATGGTCCGCAGAGATAAGGAAAAACAAGTGATAGAGATAAAAATTTAAGAGACTATTAGATTTGATAGCAGTAGCCAGTAATATACATCATACTTTTTTAACCAAATATTTTGTACTATATTTGTATCTGTTTTGGTTTCAAAGTGAAATATACTTCTAAGTCTTGTGCACAATACATGAATGAAAGTCTTCTTGAAACACAATCTTGTATCAGAATACTAATAACTATTGTTATGTATGTGCAAAAACTTTCTTTTTGGATGGAAACTATACCTTCTGTAACGGATGTAGAGGTGATTAATAATATTCCTTCAACTATGTCGACAACAACAAGGCAAAGTAACTCCACATCGACGCATACCTCCTAAGAAGTAAAAAAGAGCAGCTCCTCCGGTCGCTCCTAACTCTGGAACTACAGGTAGAGAAACATCCAAATTTGGGATCATTTCTCCAAGTTTATTGCTAAAGGAGGTAAATGTAGGGCAAAATGTAATTATTGTACTAAAACATTTGCTGCCGACAGTGTCAATGGGACAACTACGTTATGGAATCATTTAATTGTGAAATGTCTGAAGTTTCCATTTAAGTCTGATAAGTGGCAAACAACATTAAAACCTATCAAAAGAGGTTGGCCAGAAGGTGGTTCCACTGAAAAAAGGGTTTTTAATATGGATGAAATTAAGAGAACAATTACCGAATTTATAATTATTGATGAACCGTTTAGTGCTGTTGAGGGAGAAGGATTCAAAAAATTAATGGCTAAAGCCTTTCCAAATTTTGAAGTACCTTTTCGTGTAACTGTTGCTCGACATTGTCTAAGGATTTATCAAGAAGAGAAAGAAAGGCTTAAAGAGCTTATAAAAACACCAACGTGTTTGTCTTACCAGTAATACATGAACATCAATCCAAAATTATACTTATATGATCGTCACTGCACATTGGATTGATGATCAATGGAATCTACAAAAGAGAATTCTTAATTTTTTTCAAACACCAGATCACAAAGGTGAGACTATTGCCAAGGAGATTGAGGATTGCTTATTAGGTTGGGGCATTGAGAACTTATTTACAGTGACCTTGGATAATGCAATCGCAAATGATGTTGTCATTAAAAGTTTAAAGGGGCTAATTGAAGATTGGAAAGGTGTAATGTTTGAAAATCAGTTTTTACATGTTAGATGTAATGCTCATATTTTAAACTTGATTGTAAAAGAGGGGCTGGATGAACAAATTGAGCCTATTTCTCATATAAGAAGTGCTATAAAATATGTCAGGTCTTCTTCTTCAAGATTTGCTACTTTTAAGTCTGTTATTGAGAAAGTTAAAATTGACACCCGTGGTCTTGTAAGTCTGGATGTTGAGACTAGATAGAACTCGACATACACAATGTTGGATAAAGCTTTGAAATTTGAAAAAGCTTTTACAAGAATGTATGTGGATGACCATAATTATCAAAAGCAATGTCGATAAATAAGTACAACAACAAAAAATCCATCAACAGATGATTGGAAGAATGTGAAGGCTTTTGTGAAGTTTCTTAATATTTTTTATCAGGCAACTTTAAAATTTTCGAGCAGCTTATATTCTACTTCTCACTCTTTCTTTCATGATATTTTCAATCTCCGAAATGATATTATCAAGTATACTAAACATGATGATCTCATTTTGGTTGATATGGCAACAAGAATGAAATCCAAGATGGATAAATATTGGGGTAAGTTTGAGAGTATGAATATGTTACTGACGGTTGCTGTTGTGTTGGATCCTAGATACAAGATGCAATATGTAGAGTATATTCTTTCTATTGCATATGGCTCTTTGATGGGAAGATTAAAGTCTCAAGATGTGAGAAATGTTTTGAATCTCTTATATAATCACTACAATTGTTCTTGCTCTGAAGATCCTAACGAAAATATTGAAAATGATAATTGTGTGATGGGTGAATCCAGTGATTTGTTGCAATCTCAGTGGGAGAAACACATGAATAAAGAGGGATTTGTTGTAAAAAAATTTGATCTGGAAATATACTTGAAAGATGATGTAGTGAAGATCAATGATTTTAATATTTTGAGTTGGTGGAAAGTTTCGTCCAGTGGATACCCAATTGTTGCGAAAATTGCTAGGGATATCCTTTCTATTCCTATTTCTACTGTTGCATCTGAGTCAGCTTTTAGTACAGGTGATCGAATTCTTGATAGTTATCGAAGTTGTTTATCTCCAAAAACAGTAGAAGCGCTTATTTGCACTCAACAATGGCTACGATCGCCTTCTAAAGAATGCAAGCTTGAAGATATATTAGAGGAAGTCCAAAAAATTGACGAAATTGAAGAAGGTAACTTTATATATTCTAATTGTTATTAAAATGATTCTCTGCTTTTGAATTTTATTTAGTATTCAATTTGTTTCAGTTCTTTCAGAATACCCCGACTCACCTTTGAGGATTGATTAGCCAGTTGATGTATTTTAATTTCACTACATGGAACAAAGGTATTAGTTCATTCTTTTGTGATTGTTAATTACCTAATTACTGTTTGCTCTAAATAGCAATAAGAACTAAGGACTAAACATCAACTTAGTTTATATGTTGCTAATCAACTTAATTGATTTGTATTGTCTACTTTGCAGATGCAGGCTATGGTTTTTGGAAAATATGTAAAGAAGATCTCACTTCAAAAATGTTTTGTTCCTCTAGGTACAAGGTCCTAGGTTGTAATTAATGATAGTGTAGAATTTAAAGATTTGAATGTAAATAACTCGTATTAACTTTTGATGACAATATTTTGACTATGCAAAAATTGTTTAAGTCACTATGTTACTTTCATGAATTTCTCTAATGTATAATGAATCACTCTTGATTATTGATATTATTTTATGATTTGTCCAAAATAGTAATAGTAGTAATTTTTTGAGAATTTGTGTTCCAAATAGAATGGAGAATTGCCTATTGAACTCATGGGCTTGCAATGCCAAAAGAAACTACTAAATGCTTTTCTAGGATGAAAAATCATGTTAGTGTTCAACGTTTTTTTTAAATCACTGAAAGAACACTAGTTCTTTAGTCTTTATAAAAAAACCCGAGAAAACCCGAATAACCCGAGAAAATCGAATAACCCGAAAAAACCCGAGATTGAAAAAACCTGACTATTATTGGTTTGGTTTGGTTTATATATATTTTAACCCGATACAAATGGTTTGGTTTGATTTTAAAAAAATCCAAACCCACCCGGTAATGTACACCCCTAATTTTGTGTTTGAAAGTTCATTTTATTTAGTTTTACTTGAAGTATTGAAGGACAAAATAAGGGCATTTCTGCGAAAGAACCTTCCTTAATTTGTAAAAAGTTTGTTGATATCCTATTTAGTGAAATGCACAAAGACCCGTTATGGGTGTCGCCCTTTAATTTATACTCAAATTGATTCTTTTTGTAAGTTTATATGTTTTACGAAATAACATGAGACATACGTAACTGAAAGTAAAATTTTATATTTGACTCAGATATTTTTATCTAAAATGTGTTCTTGTGAAATTCAAACACCAAAATCTTTTGTTTGAAGTTTGATAAAATAATCTTCACTAAAATTTTACCTAATTATATGATTCTTATTGATTATGTTATTCTATTTAACAAATCTCAAACTAATGTTATTCGAAATGAAAATAAAAGTACTAGAACTCCACTATATGTTTTAATTTTTTTGGCAGGACTAAGAAACTTCTATAAACATAAGAATTAAAGTGAACAAGCAAACATACCTAACACTGATCACAATTAGTTAGTCTATATATAATATTTCTTTCTTGTTTTGTTTCTCACCTGGTATTCAGTATCTATATTGGCACCCGACTAAATTTGAATTCGCGTAGGAAAGTCTTACATTAGGGATAAAGCGTTCTCTAATAAAGGTCACTCCGTAACAATGGAGACTCGAACGCGAGACCTCTTGATTAAGGATGAAAGAGTACTTATCACTCCCCGTGCAACTCTTATTGGTATATATGAAATACTTGTAAGTTGAAACAACGCAATATAGAATTGAATAGACTTTTGCTTTTTTTTGCAAGTTGTGTCATCACTAGATGTCTAAGAGTTGTGAGAAAGACAAGACCAAAGTGCTTGGTTGCCATTACCCTTTGCCCATCACTTGTTTTTTTATCAGTTGAAGAGGAAGGATGGATATAAAATCACCAAGTTATATTTTTAAAAAGAAACATTTTTAAAAACTTTTATTTTTTATAAATAAAATAAGTTTAGAAAAACAATCCACACCACAATCTAGTTAGAAGAATGTCTGCCAAAACCAAAGAAATGTTATTATTCATTGGATGGGCTAAGGATGGACCACTTTAGCACCCCAAAACTAATATTCAATGGATCACATTCTTTCTCCCTTACTCCATCACATGGGCTTTGCCTCTAGGCCTTCACATTTTGTAGTATAGCCTATATTTGAAAAAATATATTCCTTTTATTACTAAAAAAAATGAAACACTTTTAGTCAAGATGAAATGTGTTTGGTAGGGTTGTTTATCGGTCGATTTGTTTTGATTTAGAATGACATTGATTCATTTATTAGACATTAGTTTATTAATATGTTAAACTGATAATCGAACTATTAACTTATGGGTTTTTTCGAAAATAGTCTATTTACCTTCAGGAGGTAGTGGTAAGACCTGTGTAATACTTTAGCCTCCTCAGACTCAACTTTTCACTGAATATGTTATTGTTTGATATGGGTTATTTCACAATCGTTAACACCACTTCGTGATTCAGTCATCGATTTAATCGATATTGACTGTTAACTTATATTTTTGAACGTTGTAATAAAATATAAAAAGGAACATGTGATTCTACAGTCTACACGATATATATATAGTAGTATGTAGAACCAAAAGAAAATCTATAATACATAAACTGGATAATCTTATTTGGAACCACCAAAATATCTATGAAGCTAGTGTGAAAATAAATCTTATTAGGTAATCGATTAAATCATTAAGGAAATTTAAAGGAATTGTTAAGCGAATTGATAATAAGTTAATATAAATACACAATTATTTTCAAATTGTTATATATATGAGAAATTTAGTTCTGCTTGTGCAAGCTTGTTCATATTATCATCCCAAATTTGAATAAAGAAAACACGTGGTAAATTGCTAGCCAATGTTGAGCTAGTCAATTTCGTGATGAATTCTTATAGTACCATTCATAAAAATTCATATAAATGATCCCAACTTTATTGAAATTAAGCTTTGTTGCCATAGAAATCTCATGGAATATTTGGTTCCTAACCGGTGATTGTAAATATTTTTTTTTGTTTTTTTACTTATAAGTTTTTATTTGGGGGTGGGGTGAGGGTGAATTCACAAGCTTATTTTTTTATATGCTTTTTGGCATAAATTAAAGGTACCTATCAAGTTTAATATTGAAGTCTTTCAAAAATGAAAACGACATATTGTTTGTATTTGCTTCTTTGAGGTAGATTGTATATAATTAAATGATTAATGTTTGTCATGTTCAACATTATATTATATCTATTTCCTAAAGATAAAATATTATCCAAAAATATTGGTCCTACTAATTAATTTCATGTCCACTTGCCTTGTGGTCTACGTTGGATTTGAGATAAAGTTTTACTTTGAAAATATTACAAATATTTTTAGATTATATTATTGAGTTCAATCAAACATGACCCATGTGGTCTGGTTAAGTGGATGGACTAAATTATTCAAGCTGATGATAACAAATTCAATGAATGAAATGTATAATAATAACTTAGCATGTATTATGTAATCCTAATTACCTACCACCATTCTAAAATAATGATTAGAATTTTGTATTTTCAAAAGAATGATGGAGCTAATGACGTACGATACTCATAAAATATAATATAACAATCATATAATATATAGTTGTTATTTGTTATAATATAACAATGATATTATATATAGTTGTTATAATAATGACTCTTTAACTAATTTTTTAACCACTCCAAATTCAGGGCCATTGTATAATGGGAATGCTCTAACTACATGGCTTTGGGAAATATACATTTGTTTATTTAATAACAATAATGTTCGAATCAATTTGAATGCATCTCAATTTTTTCATCGACAAATACTCAATAACTCAAGGTATCAAAGTTATAAGCAAATAGAAGAAATCATCTCGTCTCGCATTTTATCCATTTTCATTAACCACAAGTCCACACTCTTAGTCGTAGAAAATTCTGTGTTTCAAATTTTAAAAATACAGGCGTTTTTGTTGTTACCAGACTTTTGAAACTTGTTAACTTAAGCATATATCATAACATTGTGTCGCTATAGAACTTTCTCAATAAGAGAACATAGAAATGTGTTTTTTTAAACGGAACTAATAAGAAAATAGTGTCATATAAACTGGGACGAAATGAAAGAATCTCATAGAGTAAGAATAATAATAGGCAAAAAAATGAATATTGTGCAACATGTACTTGAGAGTATTATCAGATCAGATGACCAAAATAAAAGAGTAAAAGAAGTACAAACCTTTAGAAAACAATATGCATGTCAAGAAAGAATAGACAACCAAAAAGTAAGGACCATTTTGTTCCCTCTTTATTTCCTTATAAGCAAAAACTCCAACTATGTAAATCCCATTAGTGGGGTCTGGGGAGGGTGGTGTATACACAGCCTTACCCCTACCTACCTGCCTTGTGAAGATACAGAGGTTATTTCCGATAAACTCTGGGTCTGGGCTCTCAAGTAAAGCTTAAAAGATTGATTACAGAAGAATGAATTCATTCCTTCATAGCAGCAATCAAATACTAGATGTGTTGCCTGTGACTTGCACCAAATAGAACAGAAGCAACACTAGTGTCAATTCTCACAAGGACTCATAGATATTTGTGGCTACTTTGTGGAGTATATACTTGCAACCCGTAAACGTGAATAATTTTAACTAAATGCGGACGGAGAAGGAGCCACATATCAATCAATTCATCAACTACGCCTCAGAGCAGAAACTGAATCGACTACAACCTTTATACGTATGCTGATAGAATCAGCACACTAGATTCTTCGTATCATATGATCATTTTACTAAGTTGCAAGTATCAGGACGGTTATACAGTCAAACTAGATTCCTTCATTCTCCTCGGAAACTACATAAGACAGACCTTTGGTTAGACATCTTAGTCTACCCGACTTTTGACATCAACTTGAAGGAGCAAGTTTTCGCATCTGTTGTTGAGTTGCAAAGTCAGGATCCACTAGTAATCTATTCTAGACCGACCTATCGGCCATAAATCTATCTTACTCTTTCCTTGGTGATCTCTTTTTTGCACTCTTAACTGAAGTTTAGAATACTGTTTCTTGATTAGTACAGTAAAGAGTGTAGACATGTCATAAATTGCTGTCCAGGACATGCCTCTTATCTGGTTCTAATCTATCCTGCCAATATATCTATCAAGATGAAAATATACAACCCCATCATTTTAGGGAAAAAAAACTATTCAATTAGGAACGGACTTGCATTTGAACAAGAAACTAAGCACAACCAACCAGAGAAATAGGTTATAACTATACAGCTACATACAATTTTCACTAAAGCAAACAACTGAATGATGACATTAGCATTCATCAATCAAGGATCAAACAGTACTTATCCAGAAATCATTTTAATATTTGTTAGAATTTAGCGATTGTATAAAAACATAGAAAAGATAGCAATAGATAGACAGGAAAATGTAGGAAGATACAGCAAACTGAATATAAAACAGCAACGATAGTTAGGATTTGTTTAATGCGGAACACATGCCTCAAAGTCAAGACTACATAAGGAAAATGAGACATAAACGTAAAATTGTACAGGGACACAGATAGCAATGTAATTCTGATTTTTTAACAGACATCAAATTTGAAGAGTCAAAACCTCTAGTAGTAGTTGCTGTTATAAGAAAATCTCTTCTGGCTTCAGAAGAAAAGCTCCTCAGCACCTCCAAGTCACAGCTGACAAGAGCTCCTGCTGCTTCCAGCATAGCACAAGTGACGTCTGTCGCTTCTGGACGTGAAACCCTCTTACCTGAGTTCTCTTAACAACACATTCAGCCTGGATTTCAGTCATATTACTAAATGCAACAGGCAAAAATCCTGCAGAAGCAAAAAGGTTTCTCCATGGGGGCAGCTGATCAGGGGATCGGAGACGCCCCAAGATCATGTTCTCAATGCTAGGCTGGAAGAGAGATCTCTCTATCTTTTTCTCAGTGTCTGGACTTATATTAGCAGCATCAATACTAGCTAAGAGTGTCTCGTAATACTGGAGAGCATGGATGAGGTGATGCTTTAAGGGGAGTTCAGTACGTTCACATCCGCGTTCCAGTGATACAACAACTTTAGGAGATAGTTGCTTCATGCAGTGAAGAAGTGAAGGAAATGCAAACGGACAGCTTGAAATAGACCAGATAGGGAAATTTATAGCAATTGCCTCACACTCAGATGACCTCAAGGTGGATAAGGGATAAAACTTAGGGTCAAAGGAATCCAAGTTAATAACTTCAAGCTCAAATCGTATTCCCGCATCATTAGCAAACTGTGTTAAACTTTCATGCATGATGCCAATTTCGACAGAGTGGTGGGTTGATGGGGAGGCAAAGGCTGTAATCTTTAGAGATGTTGCCTTTCTATTGCTACTTGGAAGCTCTTGCATAAACGAGGACCATTGAGCACCAAAACCAATGTCAAAATCTATTATGTGAATTTGCTCAGCATCCCCAAGAGCTTCAAGAATAGCCTGATTGGAGGTGAAATTCATAAATTGGATAAGTGGAGATATTTCGGAAAAGGCCTTGTAAGCATCCATTTTAAGCACACAATCAAATGGGGTGGGACTTCTTGGAGGCAAAAACGTGGATGTGCAAGGCAAAAGGAAAGGCAACTGCAGAGCCTCCTTGATATAAAAAGCAGCCCTCCTTGAGGGTTTCCCAATGGGAGAAAGCTGTTGATTGAGCCGCGCCAATATCATTTGCGCGTTTGAGAATTGTCCAGCCAGCAATAGTTCAGAGGCCTGAAAAATCTGGTCATAAATAAACTGTTGTTCCTGCAACTGATGACGAGGCACCATCAAATTACCATTACCACCACCACCAGCTGCCTCAAGCTTAGGTACAATCAATGGCTTTGGCTGAAACTGGTGAGGAGGCAGCAAATTGACTTGTGGTTGCATTTGTCCCAGTGGTTGTTTCCTCAACATGAAGTCACAATTGGCATCAAAAAATGAAACTTTGGGCAATAGAGCACCTCCGAGGGTACCCGAATTGTGGCGTTTGGGCGGAGGCTGTTCTTGATTGATGTCATAAGACGACCCTAAAATGTTAACACAAGCAACATTCTGGAATTGAGTTTGGTTTGCCATTACTTGTGGACCAAAAGGATGAGGCTTCTGTTCTAGAGAAGGATTGACATTCAGGTTTTCGAAGTTACTGTTTCGACTATTTATTGAATCTATGACAGAACTAAGTTTTTCAATGTTGGCATTCAGACAGATATTTGAACCAGAAAAAGAGACATTATCTGAATGAGCTAAAGAACCTGTAGCTGAAACCTCAAATCCAGAGCTTTGAAGAGAGACTCCACAACCCAAATCCCCATTGAGTAATTGCTTCAAGCTGACTGATGGGTCCTCCACATCGCCGGAAATCCACCGGAGAAAGCTTTGGTCGGAGCCAGCAAACTCAGGCGACAAATTATCCAAATCTCCAAATCCAAGACCAGATTTTTCAGGCTCCAACCCTACCGTGAATGGCTGCAGCTCCGTCACTAACTCCTCCTTCCGGCCATCAGTTTTCCCACTTCCGACACCGGGAACAGCAGTATTTCCACCATGTTGAGCACCATAAGAGCATGAGGAAGATGAAGCTGAAGGACTTGGACTTCTTGTATCCAACACAGAAACAGGTTCATTTCTTGTAAAGTTTGCGTCTTTCTTGCAAATTGCTGCTTCTGGTGAAGAAGATGAAGAAATTGAAGGCACAAAACCAGAAACACCAAGAACCCCTTTTGCTGGTAGGTTGCTACTTTGAGGTATTACAATCATCTGAACAGAAAAACAAAAAAAAATCAGCAAACCCCACCACAAAAACAGCAACAAAAGAGGGAAAAATGGTTTTCTTGCCTTTTTCTACTTGGTGGATCTTATATTTTACCAAGATTTTACCAAAAATATGAACTTGGTCTCCATTTCATCTGACAAACATTGAAAAAAACCAACAAGATATTTCATTTCTTACCTTCAAGATCTTATTTTTCTACCAAGATTTCTTCAAGAACAGCTTCTTTTCCACAGAAAAACAAATCCCCCAAACAGAAAACAGAGTCATTTGCTGTAAAAATATAAACTTGGTCCCCATTTGAGCTCCATTAAAGCAAATAACCCTATAATCCTCTGGTTCTTCTTGCTCTTCACTATTCTTGTCTATGGGTTGCCTCTTTTCTTTGTATAGACTATAGAAGCTAGGGCCAGTAGCTAAGCTTTCTTGATTTTCTTCTGCTTTAATTTTTTTTTTCTTTGTTTTTTTCTGACCTCTTTTATGTCGCAGTCTGTAGAGTCACCCTCTGTTCTGCCACGGATGTCTGCATCAGAAAAAAAGTAAAACAAGGTGACCCTCTTTCCTCTATCTTCCTCTGTTTTCTCTCTACTCTATTCTACTTCTTCACCCCCATTCTTTGTTTTCATCTTTACCCTTCTCTCCTCCCCACCCCATTCCTTTTTCGTATTTATATTGAAATTCGATTAAATTTATATTAAAATTTCATTAATTTGAATTTGTGATATAAGTATTATAAAGTATACAATAAATGAAAGAAAAATTCTTTTGGCCAAAAAATTTGATCAGAATGATATTATAGATTTTTTTAATTTTTAACCAAATTTTCTGCATTATCCTAAATGAAATATTGGTTTAGAGTATTTGAAAGCATCTACAAAACCAATAACGAGCATAGTTGATTGTAGAATCTGTACCCTCACGCAATCTTATTTATCGCTCGAGCTAACTTTCGATCGAAGACTATCGTTGAAAAATATTTTTTCTTTCCGTAACATGAACAAGAGAAGAAATACCTTTGAGTGAGATCTGAATATAAGAAATAAGACTCATTTAAACATCTATTTTACTTTTTAAAAAGATTATAATTTTATGAATAAAAACCTCATAAATTGATCTTATCAAAATTAAATTTAAAATCTATAATTAAATACTAGTTAATCCAAAATTTTGTAAATAAGAGTAGATAAATTTAATCAATCTCAATACAAATTTTGAAATTTGGAATTTAAAATGGATGAGCAAATAATAGAAAAGTTATTTGTCAGTTTTTGAGGGTTAACGAGAAGAAAGTGGTAAAAAGTCATTTTAACTTTGGTGACATGTGTTTTTACCCATCGGGAAACGAGAAGGGAGAAAAAGGTAATAATAGAGCAGGGTCCGCACCGCAGGCAAATTGGAGGTCACTGAACTATTAAAAAGTACGATATAGTCCCTTGAGTTCTGTTATCTACTGTATAGTCCTGTAAATTATATATTTTTCTTGTGGGGATGGAAATTGGGACCATTTTGTAGTTCTCTATAGGGTGTAAAATATAATTTAAAATGAATCAAATTGAGCCTATAAGTACTATTATATGGTCCATCAAGTACTGTTTGCTAGTACTATTTAGTCCTGCAAATTTTACTTTCAAGTCCTTTTCTTAAATATAAAGATCTTATGTAGGATATATTAGTTATGATGTTATTTAATTTTTTAATTAAAATGATTTTGAGCCTATTTTTTAACTAAGTCAAGTACTATTGAATAATCCTTTAATGTTCGTCCTTCTTGTATGTCTTTTTTTTTTTAAAGTTGAAAGTGTTATATTGAAGCTTTTTGTTTTGAAATTTCAAGTTACAAATGCAAAATCATAATGAAGTTGGAATCTTTATCTTCCATTTTATCATAAATGTCAAATTTGAAATTTTGAATTTTTTAAGTTTGACATGTATTTTATTTGAAAAAAAAAGGGTAAAATACTGCGAGTAAAATTTCTTCCAAAAATATAATATAAATGAAATTTCAAAATCTAATTTAAAATCTATGGACAAACAAACATTAAAGAGACAACAATAACATACCCCGTGAAATTTCACATGTGGTGTATAGGAATTAGGAAGGATAGAGTGTATTCAAATTCTTACTCCTACCTTATGGAGGTAAGAAAACTATTTTTGGAGAATCCTTGACTCGAGAATAACATATCAGAATAATGAAAAGGAAAACGGCAGGAGAAACAAAACCACTTAAAGAAACATATAGCAATCACATAATAATGTGATAACGTAAACACAAATAAACAATAGAAAATGACTGAATAAAAAATAAAAACACTATAAGAAAACGACTAAATCCCTCAAAAATCAAGACAACACTTCATACCTACTAACATTCTACCCTAATACGCGACCTCCACACCCTCATATCTAATGACATGTCCTCGATAATATGGAGTTGCGTCATGTCCTGTTTAATCATCTCTATTCAATATTTTTTTGGATTACCTCTACTTTTTTCGTACCCATGATATCTTGCCTCTCGCACCTCCTCACTAAGATATTTGCGCATTTGTTTTTCATATGTACAAATCATCTTAGTCTTGCTTCCTTCATCTTATCAAACTACGAAGATCACTTTCACCTTGTCACATATATCTTCATTTCTAATCTTACTAGTTCTTGTATGCTAACACATCCATCTCAACATCCTCATTTTCACGACTTACATCTTCTGCACATGGGAATTCTTGACTGACCAACAGTACTCTGCCCCATATAACAACGTTAATCTAACCATTACTTTGTAGAACTTACCTTTACATTTAGGTGGTACCTTCTGCCTTCGGAGACAAGCCTCCATTTCATCTACACAACATCAATACAATGAGTGACATCATTATCGATGTTTCTACTTACCTGAATTACCGACCCAAAATACTTAATCTCAAATATTTGATTAAACACTAGCTTATTTGATAGTTAAAAGATATACTATCAAAAATAACGAACCAAACTGAAGAGAAATTAAGACGATTGAAATAGTGATAAACTTCACATTCAAGTGTTCATCTTTTACAAAAAAAAATAAGTCAAGTTGAATAGTTTTATATTATATTTATTAAAACGAGATAATAATGTACTCTATTTATAATCGTACCTAACTAATATGTGAACCAAACCACTTTGCGATTTTTAAAATGACAGTGGAACATCCCTTGGAATATTGTGCAAATTGTTGTACAATTATTTTGGAAGTTCTCAAATTTTCACGACAAAATTGTTGGTGCAAATTGAGGATTGAAAATAACCTTAGCTTGCAGATATTTTGTCCTCTTTTGCTGCGTAGACCCAAGGTTTTGCATGTAAAAATAATAATATTAGTACATGATTCGTATAAATTTTCATACTCAAATTGAATTGGTTAAATGTGTTATTTAAAATTAAATCGATCAATAAAAAAATGATTTAAAAATCATAATATAAAGGAGGGAAAGTAGTATATTAATTTTATTTGATGATTAAATAAATTATAAAAAAATATGTTATTCCCTTGTCATGCCAAGACCCTTTCACCGAGGGTATACCATTAGCTAAAAGATTAGTTAATGAGTCCTGCAATACGCAAATCAAATTTCAACGGAGCCTTAATGTGGACATCAAACACTATTGGGGTGGATTTTTTTTTTAAAAAAAATTAACTAAAAGATTATGGAAGATATAAATTAGTGTGGAAGGTTAATAAGTAATTGGGCATAGTATTTTGTTATTCGATTTCTATTAGCTATGTGTTATTTCTTGTATTTCGACATAGTATGTTGTAGGTATTGTTCTTTTCTTTTTCTTTTTTTCTTTTCAAACTGCTTTCTCATGTTATTTTTAGTAGTTTGTTAGAGCTTTATCGTCACTTTTGTTGGTATTTCTTTTCCGAATTGCTTTGTTATGTGTTTTCTTGAGTTCGAGATCGTCTATCGCTCTCTACCTTCCAAGATAGAGATAAGCAAGTTCTCATACAAACCATCCACCGTAAATACATTTATGCGTTTACACTAGATATGTTATTACTAAATGTTTGATGAGTTACTTTTGAATTTATCATAAATTCTAAATATTTTATCTCACTTTATTTGAATTTTATTTTATTTTTTGTAAAAATGAGAGAAAAGATATCAATTTTCTCATATTTAAAGCACTTTTTCAATTACTGAAGTTTGAAAATAAAATCCAATATTTCATCTAATCTTTAATCTTTCCCGCTTAAATCAAATCAAAACGAGTAAAGTTCTCTATCCGGTCTGGAAAAAAACCCGGTTTATCTTTCGCAGTAGTGAAGCGTTTGAAGTCCAAATAAAGTAAAGCGCGTGGGTCAAAGAAAGTTAAACCATGGTTAATAAATGACGGCGAAGTTCCCCCGTTCCTGGATTTATTTACCCGCTTAACTTTTTTACTTTTTGCAAAGTTGCAAGGATAAAACGGTAAAAAAGTGACCAGTCAGTATTCCTTTTTTTTTTTTTCCCTTTTTTATTTAAGCTTTGCAGGCTTTTGTTTTTCCTCAAGTTGCTATCTAGGGGTATTTTGGTCCATGAAAAGACTAATCATTTTTTCCCCTTTTGTCTCTTTGTTTAAATTAAAGTAGAAATATTGAATTAAGGACTAATTTTGCTTGATTTATACTCCTTTTTATCCCATTATTAATTATATAATCTCTTTGTCCCTAATTAGTTGTTCACTTCTGAATTAACACACCTATTAAAAAAATAATTATTGACATAGTGAGTTTACCATTTTACCTCTATTAATTATGATGTTAATAAATTAAAAACTTAAGAGTTTCAAGAAGCTCTACATTTTTCAAAGTAATTAATTAAGGATATAATAAGTAAAAAAATTGTTTTTTCTTGATTTATCAAAATGGACAAGTAATTAGAGACAACTAAAAAAAAAAGTGGACAAATAATTAGGGACAGAGGGTATATTACTAGTCAATTTTCAACTCCAATTTAGAAGATAACAGTTGCATTCGAGGATAACCTATTTTTACTACTTTGAAGCGTATGTTAAAATTAATGCGTTCAAATTTTCCTTACTAATAAAGTTATAACCTTAGATAAAAATATTGAAAGTTTACTGTCAAATATCATATCTGAATTATTGCAACTTTTAATAGAAATACATGAAGTTAATACTAAAACAAATAAACTTGTAAAATTTGTATATTGGGGTTATAATAGCATAAAACGGTGAAAAGCTCTGCCAACTCTTTGAATTAATTGGCATACCTCTGCAAATTTTCAATAATTTTTAAAGTCCAAGTGTACGTTCAAATATAACTTCAATTTTTAAATACCATTAATCACCTTTCTTAAGCAAATGATATGCAAAATGACAGACATGCCCTTGAGAATTTGGCATATTTACCACAAGGCTAAAGGTAAGCTTTTCTTTTGAGTTAAAGCTTAGGAAAAGAAGGTCGTTTTGGCTGAGCATTGTTCACTTTTTATACCTTCCTATTTTTAAGTATACTTTGTAGTAAAAATTTAGTTCCTCGTAAACTGAGCCAATTTCATTGCTTTTTTAGGCAATTAACTACTGTTTCTTTACCTTTTTCCTTTTCTCACCTTTTATAATTTATGGTTATGACATATGGGACCACATTATTATTTTCTTGATATTATGGTGTTCGGACTTCGGATCAATTTCTACACAACTCGATTATTTTCATATGATATCAACTACTTTTCGTTAACAATAGATATTTATGTAATTCTATCTATCAAAATCAGGATAAAAAATTACTTAGTTTTTGTCTAAGATATGAACTTGGGACTTCACATTCTCCTCCTACTTCATTGACCACTAAACTATTTTCTTGAACCATATTTTATTGTAACATATGAAAATAATATAAAATAATAATAATTCTTGGAGCAAACTATACTCTGATTGAGATTTAAGGTATTTTGGACTAAGCATTATAATCAATATTTTAATTTTCAAATTAAGGTTACGAATCTTTAGTGTCACCAAACAGGAATTACATTTGCTTGAACATTAATAAAAACATAATTTGCCAAAAAACTTGGCCTAATTAATTATTTTTCTTCTGTTGATAAACTTTTAATATAGGATAGGGTTAGTTTTTTTTTCTTTCCCCTAATGGTTAATAGATCGAGTACGAAGGTGGGGGGTTTGGAGTTATAAAATTATATTTGTGTTTAATAGGATATAGTTAGTGCAAATCGAGATGTTTAATAGGTAGTATGTGAAGATGAAGTATCGAAATGAAAATTCATGACAAGTTTGAAGGGTCGCCAATGTATATGGCCTTGAAACAATATACTTTTTATAAGATTATCATTTATCATCAACAAAAATTGTGACAGAATGAATAAGATTTCTTCATCTTTAATCAAAAAAATTTAATTGAGCACTTGAACTTTGAGAGTGTTGAAACCCTGGGTAGGAGCACTTTTTCCTATAATTGGTCATACAAATTGTGAATTTAAATTAATTTGATTATTGAAATAAGACCGGCAAGATTATTCAATGCCCTTAATAAGCAAGGAAATGAGACATAAAAGTGGGATTTGATTTTGTAGCTTTTTATCAAATTATTTTTAATTTTATGTGATTTTTACAAAAAAAAATAAAAAATTCCACAATATAAAATAGAAAATACACTAGATATCTCATAATAGTAACATGGAAGTAAGATAGCAAGTAGCAACCACAGCCACTTAATTAATATGTTTGTATTCATCGAAAAATGTTGAAACAAATGTTAAAAAGGAAGACCTAAAAATGGAAACATTGACCAAAAAGAGTGTTATTTTGCCTAGCAATCTTGTCTTTCTTTGATTTCAAATTTTTCATTTCTTATAGATAAATTTTCACATGTTATAAACTTATAATCCATCAAAAAGAAGACAAGGGAAAAATGCATAATCCAATAAGAAGAAGCAGTGAGTCGGTCCACAATGTTATGGAGCATTTTATCTTTTTATATAAAAATTTTCAACGTAAATTTAAAATTAATCGACTCTATTATAGATATCAGGGTGACTTTAGAAGAGTCCGGAGCCTAAAGGGCAAAAAAAATTGTCAAAAATTCCAAAAGGGCACATCACTTTTTATTCTAGCCAAAAGGGCAAAATCGCTGCGTCAGCAGCGATTTTTCTATGACAAAATGATGAAATAGCAGCGATTTCATCTAAATTTTTTTTTTTTTTAATTAAAAATCACTGCTGTGGCAGCGATTTTGTAAAAAAAAAATATAAATATATTTTTTATTAAAAATCGCTGCCACAGCAGCGATTTTGTTAAATTTTGTTTTTATTATTATTATTAAAAATCGCTGCCATTGTAAAAAATAAAAAAAAAATTGCTGTGGCAGCGATCTTAAGTCAGAATTTATTTTTTCCTTACACATCGCTGCAGGGGCAGCGTTTTTCATGCCGAGTGCTATTATTTTCATGCCTATTACTACTTATTAATAATATAAAAATGATAAACAAGACGACAGTATACTCAATAAAATTGTTGAAGCATGAGGAAAATTGAATTACATATCATAAATAATAATAAAAGAATATTAAATTAAAAAAAGTTATTTTTTTTTTGAGAAAATATGCAGCGATTTTTATTTTTGTTTTGTCAGAAGCCCTTTTGGTTAATTTTTTTTTTGATGTGCCGTTTTAGTTTTTTTAAAGAAAAAGCAGCGATCTTTAATTAAAAAAAATTACAAAATCGCAGCGATTTTTAATTAATTTTTTTTTTTTTTACAAAATCGTTGCTGTGGCAGCGATTTTTAATTAAAATAAATAAATAAAACTTTTTAGACGAAATCACTACTATTTCGTCATTTTGTTAGAGGAAAATCGCTGCTGACGCAACGATTTTGCCCTTTTGGCTAGAATAAAAAGTGATGTGCCCTTTTGGAATTTTTGATAATTTTTTTTGTCCTTTAGGCTCCGGACTCGACTTTAGAAATTGAGCGATTGTAAAGTGAAGCATTTCCACATCAAATTGATTTCTTTGTGACCAAGAAATTAACTTTGCTTAATACACATTGTGCCCACTAGGTCAAATTGTTGTTTTATATATCTGTCATCTTTTTTTTGGTTATTATAATTAAATAATTCTTTTTTCTCCGATATTCATATTTTATTCTTCATGTCCATTGATTAACTTTTATTACATTTATATAATTAGTGCCACATTCCTCACACACATATAATTTAAAATTTCTATTTGAATTGTACGTGGTAGAATAATTATGATCTTATTATTCTTAAGTAGAGGTTTCAATTTGAGTCCTACATATTGCTAACAATTATATTAGAGTGTGCTTTTTTCTTAAATAGGTCTTATATGATGCGAATTTGAATTAATCAAAATTCTAATATGAATATCAAACACCGAATACAAACCATAAGAAAAGAAAATCTTCTTTAATATACTGTTCTTAATGTGGATGTGTTCTTTCAAACATATATATTTTATCATGTTATAAGTAACAACATAGATTGTTTTGACATGGATAGGCATTAAGCACTTGCCTTGTAAGACTAAGCTACAAAAGATTGGTTTGAAATTTCGATGCAAATCGTAGTAAGATAAATAAGATCTTTCCACTTTTAATTAGAGGTGTTAGTTTGAGTCTTACGTATGATAAAAATCATGTTGGGATGACTTCTTTCTTAGGTGTGAATTCAAATTAATCGAAATCATAACATGAATGCCAAACACTAGATAATGCCATATTTCTCACACTCCCTCCAAATAAAGTTTGAAAGTTCTATGTGAATTATGGTAAGATGAATAAAATCTTTCTACTCTTGATTTGAGGTATCTGCTTGAGTCCTACGTATAATAACAATCATATTAAAATGTGTTTTTCCTTTAATAAATCTTACATGTCACAAATTCAAATTAATCAAAATCCTAATAGAAATATACCAATGTACACTCGATAGAAACTAAAAAAAAATAAAACTTCTTTAGTATACTGTACTTAATATTGATATGTTCTTTCAAATATATTCAATCATGTTAGTAGCAACGTATAGACTTTTAATTTGTCTGTTAATTACTGGACATGGATAAACATTAAGCACTTGCCTTGAAAGACTAAGCTACATAAGATTGTTTAATTCACTAATAAGCCATAATGTTTGATTGACCTAATCATTGATGATAAAGCAAATAGGATCAATTAATCCAAAAGTTAAATTTTATTAATAATAGATACAAAAATATATTATCTTCACATGCATGATGTTTATTACTTAATTGTAATTAATTGGTAATTTTATAATTATTTATTTTTATCATCTAATATTTAAATTATTTGATATGATATAAATATCGAGTATGAATATATATATCAGAGGAAGTAAAATCCCCAAAAGAGTGATTTGATTACGTGATTGATCAATCAAAGTCATACAACCATCCATAGTGGTGTCACAGCTAAGTCTTCAACCATAATAATCAACAATTATTTAATTTTTTCCCTAATATAATTCAAAACTAAAGCAAGTAGAAGTTTATGATATACAATATAATACCTACCTAAAACTAGTATAAGTGACAAATGAAAGCCCATATAGTCAAAGTCTCCTCTCAGTGTGTTTGGTAGGTAAGAAAATATTTTTAAATAATTTATATTTGATTAATCAAAATTTTTTATCCGGAAGTTAATTATTTATTTTTAAATGAGAAGAATATTTTTTTTACTGATTGAAGTAAGAAAAATAAAGTTGAATAAGTGACATTTTCTATTGATGGTGTGCTTCTTAATTTACACCCTGCAACACACCTCATCTTCATCTTAACTCTATAACTCTTAATCAGCCATCCCCATCCCACCTTTCATATTATTTGTCTAAATTATATATAATTATTTTTATTTTTTTTTCTGTTTAACTATCAAACAAAAAATATCATCTGGCCAATTACACCCTTGGCCTTAGTTGGAATGCGATGTTTATTATCTTGGTTTATAAATAAAGATCAACTATTAATAGCCTCTAAAATTAGAAATTTTTGAGATCGTGGTTAGATAGGTTATACGCAAAGTAAAGGCGAACTCAGAATTTGAAGATTTCGGGTATGCTAAATATGATTTCTAAGCTAAAAAAAAATTAAAAAAATTAGCATAGTGCTCTAGCTAGATTCAAACCCTGGTCTTTCATTTGCTTTATACCAGCTGCACAAGAGCACTCCTATGCTCCTCATGAGTGCAGTGTTAATTATGTCCTAGTTTCTACCAGGATCTCAAGATAAATACATATATACACATGATTTTTCCGAAGTTAACAGGTGCACGTGAACCCCAACAGATAAAAGAAGGGTCCGCCTCTAGACGGACACAAGTGCCATTTCATCAAAAATTAAAATCGCTCATGATTGAAAAAATTAGTTCATAAAAGTATTTCAAGTTTAATCGACTAAAATTTGGGTAGGTTATTAACTTGTTTATTTAATAATTCAATTCATTTTGATCGTTAAAGTTCAATCAACCTAAAGTTGGTTGAACTTATGCTAAGTATGTTATCCAAATTGAGATTAAGGTGTTTAAATATTCTTTTTGTTTGATATATGTATTACATATAACTGTAATTCAAAAGGAAGAAAACGTTTTATTAATTTTGTTTGATAATTATTAAACAAATAAAAAGTAATCAAGAAAATTAAAACTTGATAAGTACATTATTCCCGTTGGATTGACCATTATTTAGCCATCTTAACCTATTATCTCAACTTAAATAAGTTTTGCATTATATTTGCATTAACTTTTCAAAATTTAAATAGTTGCCTAAAAGATATTTTCACAAATCAGTCCCCTACCATATTTTGGGCTACATTTATCAACAGGCCATGTAGTTATTGGGCTAGCTTGAACAGAAAAGCCCAGACAAGTAATTTAATATAAGCCCATTAATAATTTCAAACTTATTGTTTCTAGGAAAAATCACCCCATATACACATTTAAGAGTCAATATTACAGGTTTTAAATCTACTTTAAAAAAATTCTTGCTTATAACAGTTTAATTATGGGTTATAACATATCACTAATTATTTTTAAATTAATTAAATTTTACTTTATTAAATAAGTAATTTTTTGTAATTTTATATTATTATTAAATTATTTAAATAAAGAATACCTCATAATTATCTCTTACACAATTATATGGATTTTACATTGATTACACTTCCTTATTTAATGTTATACTCAAAACCTCCATTAGTCAATCCCACCACCCTTCCCCCACACATATCCAACTATACACGCTATTACCCCACTTTCATCTTCTTCTCTCCCATTTTTCTCACCGGCCAACTACATCAACATTCAATCTTTCATCCAAATTTTTTTTTCCAATAAAATTATGTTTAAGAAACCCATTGAAACGCCTCAAAAGAGTCCCAAATTGGGTGAAATTGTTGAAAATCCGACGAATATTCAAAATCCGGCGACGGATGGTTCATCTAAGTTGAAGGAGTGACAAAGAGAGAAAAAATGAAGAAAAAAAAGGTCACCCCTGCAAATCAAAAGGGGAAGAAGATGAAGGGGAAAATTGTTGAAACCCCTTCTGATTCCGATTTTGATTTTGTTACTGAAATCAAAAAGAAAAAAAGAAAAAAAAATGTAGAAGTTGGAGCATCTTCAAAACCATCAACAAGAAGAACAACAAAAAGTTATTTTTTTAACTTTTGGACAATTTTTTTGTGTTTAAGTATTTGATGATATATAATATCATATGTTTTCTTTCAGGCAGATACCGTTTACATATGAATTACTGATGGCCTATTACAATTTCAAGATACTATTTTGAAAATATTAGTGTGTTTCCAAACTGTACATTTATTGGATGAAATCTGTATGAAATATGATTAATATGTATATGACTACGCTTAAATGTTTTGATTTTGAAAATTTTATGAATTGTGATATAATAATGGTATACAAATGGTATGAATTGCGTTTTAACATTGATATGATTGTCTATTAACTGTGTTTATGGTATAAATTATTAAATTGGTATGAAAATGGTATGATTTGTCAAACTACTGATTTTTTCTTTAAAAAAATCACATTATGCTTACTTTATATTCTAAACATGTTTTTGGATGAAACATGTATGAAATTTGATTAATACGTGTATGCCTATGAGTTTAATATTTTATTGTTGGATATTGTATGAATTGTGATATAATATTGATATACAAATGGTATAAATTGTGTGATTATATGAATTTATCAATTTTTATACATGTTGTTTGGATAAAACGTGTATGAAATTTTGATAATATGTGTATGACACTAATTGAAGTTAGTGTGGGAATGAAACACTAACTGCAATTTGTTTTAAATTTATTTATAGTAGGACATCAGTTGAAAACCAAATTAATATTCATGTAAACTTACATTAAATTAAATACTCAGGATACCATAATTACCTTTTAAAATTATCACTAATATTTACACTATCTTATGTATTAAGTTGGAATAAATTTTATTTTTAGCAGTATGCAATCTGTATGATTAATGAATGAACAATGTATAAAGAATGAACGGTATATTAAACACTAAGTTTATAATGCAATTCAAATCAATTATGTTTCATATCAAAACAAAACATTAATCTAAACGACAAAATAAAATAAAAATTATATATAGTCTAAACAAATAAACAATCATTAGTTTTGCACAAGATAATTTGAACATGCTTCATGTTGTGGCCAACTTGACAACATCTACTGCAAATAACTTTGGACCTTTTGAATTTCACATCAGCAACCTTTTTCATATATAATTCATTTCATTTGAAAATCATCATAATTCTCTGTTTCATTTTAAAAAAAAACAATTAGTCTAACATTATACAAATCAATTAAAAATATGTTAAATAATATTAACTTTTCATTTCAAAGACAATACAAATTTCATCCATAAAAATCATTATAATAACAATAAAATTATACACACTCGTCATTATTTTTTTATACAAATATCATTCAGACAGTACATTACAAAACAAATTTCATACAAAACATAATATTTCACATTTAATATTCACTTAATACACATTTCATACAACAATCATCATTCATACCAAATTTATACATTTTCATACTCATTTAATACACATTTCATACAAAACGATTATTCATTCAAACTATATACATTTCTCGTCCCAAATAATTAATTACTGCCACCCAACTTTATACAGAAATAACAAAACTAATATAAACTCAACAATTTCACATTTAATACCAATTTAAAACACTTGTAATACACTTCGTCAAGAATTCCAATATTTTTTTTTACATATTTCTTAACACACTTTTCATACATAATTCATTCGACTTATACTGTCAAATTCATTATCAAATAAAATAAATTTTCATAAATTCGTCAACATTATAATTAAATTATTTTTACAGAATAATTAAGACACTTTCATACAAATTTCATTTAATTTATTCTATCAAATTTATTCATAAAATCACATTAAATTTATAATTTCACAAAACAATAACCGTATACAAAATAAACAAATAAACAAAAAAAAACACTAAATTTTTTACATTTCACAACAGTAAACATAATATGATATCAACAGTTAACAAAATATGACTTCACCTTCAATTAATCGACAGTTTGATCATTGTTGTTTCATTTCGCTATCATTCTAAAACAAACATTAAACAATAATAAATACTTACCCGAAGGATCCCATCTTTCACCATATTTGATTAAAACTAATACGTAGTTGTCCATCACAACAAAATCAAGAATTTTCAAAGATGAAAAAAACCTCAATTACTCGAATGTGAGATTTTTTTTTTTGTTGAAAATTGAAGAGAGAGAAACGTTGAAAAAAGAAGAAGATAAAATCTGAATTTTTATTTGATTTTAACTGATTTGAGTGAATTAAGGATACTAAATAATCTTAATTAGTTTAAATCCCTTAATTCGTGCTATTTATTAATTATCTACAAAAGAATGATATGATCTGATTTTTTAATTTATCTTAACTGATTTTTGAGTGAATTAAGGATAAAAAATATTGTTAATTTGTTTGAATCCCTTATTTCATGCTAATCATTAATTATCTACAATAAATTCAAATTAAATTACAGCCACACTTTCAGTTTTTTACTTTATTATCTATAATTCCATTTTTTTTATAAAAAATTATTATTTTTTAAAACTTTTTTCAAATTAATAAAAACATTTCTTTTATTTGTAAATTTGTTATAACCTGAAATTTTTAATGTTATAGCTTGAAAGTCTAAATCTACTGCTATAGCCTGAAAATAATACTATAATATATGTCATATATGAAATTTACACTTGTTTCTAGGGTAGTTCTTACAAAAATTCCTCTTTATTACCAATGAAACAATTTCATATTTAATCAATTATTGATAACTAAGATGCCATTTAATGATTTACAACAATATAAGAACTTCAAATTTAAGCTCCAAATTACATGATCAAACGCCTACTAATAATAATAATAAGCAACACAAACAAGCATTTTTTTTATATAAAAAAAACCCTATGTAGATTGTAATATAAGGATTACTATTCCATGTATCATTATTATTCTATCGTATAATTAGGAATAAATTAATATATAACTTGTCACACCCCTTTTCGCGCACGGCGGCGGGAAGATAGGTTTTTTCCAATTTAAGCGACGATATTGATTAAGGGATTATATTTTATTATTTCAGAGTCGCCACTTGGAATTGAGTTATGGTGTTCCAAGTCACCTTTTCGAATCCCTAATCAATAGGAAATGACTCTTTTAGTTTTGGTCTACGAACTAGAAATTCGGGTAAGGAATTCTGTTGACCGAGGGGAAGGTATTAGGCATCCCTCGAGTCCCGTGGTTCTAGCACGGTCGCTTTTATTGACTTATATTTATTTTAATATGTTTTTGGATAATTTGTGTCTACGGCCCTGGTTCACTTATTTTTTTTAATTGTTGACTTATACTTATTTTAACTCTCTTTCGGATATATTTTTATAGGCCATGATTTGCTCGCATTTTTTATCTGTTGAACTTTTACTTGGTCTCAACCTAGATGCGTAACCGCATTCTTGGTCTTGATATTTAGATGCATAGCTGCCTTCCTCCCATCACACTTAATAATGTTGTCTTTGAGTTTCTACTTTAAATTAATGAAGTTAGTTACATTAGTGGACAAGGTGCGTCATCGCATCCTTGAGTTTATTTTTTTATGTCTCAAGAAAGATGTGTAACCACATTCTTAATCGAAACAGACTGTTGAAATGAGTCATAAAAACTCATATAACGTTATAAGAAAATATTAGTTATGTCTCACATCTTGATTTTAATTAAATAAAATATTTGTTAGAATAATTTGGTAAAGGTGTATCACTACATCCTTAAATTTCTTTAAAGTATTTCAAAAAGATGTGTAACCATATTCTTAATTGAAACTATTTTTATGGTCTAAATTTGCCTAACATTAACACTATGAACATTTATTATGTAAGAGACATCCGCATATTCCTAAGAAAATGTACATATACTATAAACACTAAATCAATAAATGATAATATCCTAACTAGATTTGTAATATTTTTTAATGAACAAATTCAACACAAAAATAAAACAAAAGCATACGTCAAAGATATAGTATGCCGTCACAATGAACTAACAAATAATAATAAAAAATTAACATACAATGAGTTATTCTTATAATAGTTGTCAATATACTAGATTAAGAATATTTCCTTAAATATGAAAATAAATAATTTCAACATTCTAAAGATCTTCATTGTTAGCGATATGTAAGATTTAAATAATTATATTTCAACATTATAATATAAAAATTAAACACACATAAAATTCGAGCAACTTCATATCATATTAGAATCAAATATTATATAATCATGAAATCAAACTATACAATAAAAATTAAACAATACCTCTTGCGAAAATTCAATTCACAAAAAAAAGAAGCAATCCTAATAAGGAACCATGAACTCGAAACCATGAAAGTGAACCTCGACCTCAACTTTTGTTTGTGAGTGAAAGAAAAAATATAAATAAAATATGAGTTGTTTTTTCCCTTTCTTCGTGTGTGTGTTGTGTATTGTGTGTTGTTTTTCTGATCCTGTCCGGTTTTTTTTTTTTTTTCTGTCCTCCCCCTTTTCCTTTTATTCCCCCGTTGTTGTGTTGTGTATATATGTTGGAGTAGTGTGCAGAGGGGTTGGGTAGATGAGGGTAATGGGGGTTGATGTGGGATTGTGGGGTGAGTGAATGGGAGTGTGAGGTGTACGTGGGGGTGAGGGAGTGGGAGTGTGAGGGGTACGTGGGGTTGTGGGGGGTTTTTATTTTTATTTTATTATTTTTTCTTTCATAATTAATATATAAGATAATATAATGATAAGAATATTATTTATCTATTTTTAACTATTATTTATCTATTTTTAACTTGTAGAAAATTAAGTAGCTAATAATAAATTGTAATTATAAAATATTAGCTTATTTATTAAATTAAAATTAAAGAAACATATATTTTTTGTAACTTTTCATTTCTTTTTTAAACAATTGAAAATAAAACTTACCTTAAAAAGTGATTCTATTTTTGTTGTTTTCAACTTTTTTTAAAATAAACTTAAAAAAAATAAGATAAAAGTCATAAATATTTAGTTTAGATTTATAAAATATTTAAGCTCTAAAAATGGTGTTAAACTTAAGTTCGGTAAAAAATTACGTGTCTACATAACTGATATAGTAATTATACCAAAAATAGTGATTCAGGTCTATAAAAACCAATCAAAAACTAATAAAACATACCCACTCCATCAAATATGTAATTAATGGCCTAATTGACTTATAACACGTTAATATAGTTCGTAAAGTTTGAAGTAGCAAACGAAAATTTTATATATACCTAACTACATTAATTTATTACGGTTACGTAATGACAGAAGTTTAATATACATTACATTATCTATCTGTCATTTAATAAAAAGAATATAAAGTATGCATTGGCACACGCCCAATTAAAAAATGGATTTTTCGTAAAAAAAATTACAATTACAATAAACTATTCAGTAAAACTCATAGGAGAATAGAGTATACACAAATTTTATCACCACCTTTGAGTTTAGGTGGTACCTTCATAACACACAAAACCTCAAAGGCAAGCCTTCATTTCATCCAAACCACCTATTGTAGACTGTAGTGTGTGATATCAAAGTCGATGTCGCCACTGTCCTAGGCTACAGATCCAAGCTATTTAAAGTTTTTTTTTTTGAGATTGTGTGACAAACCTTAGTTCCACGTCCGCTTCATCTATCACCATACTGAATTTGCACTCCAAATATTTTGTTTTGATCTTGAACAACTTGGTGATTCCTTTGGACTTAGAGTCTGTCTCCAAACCTCCAAACTAGCATCGCCTATATCCCAAATCTCATCAATCAGTGCGATATCCACAGAGTCAAAAATGTTTTCCATAGAGTTTTCATCAAAAGATTCTAAAAAATTTATAAAATGACATACGATAAATAATTTCCCATCTAAACAATAGTCTAATACCATCGTTAATTTCAATTACATTAAATTTTTTTAATTAAAAATAAATAAATGCTATCTATTTTAGCATTTAGCGGTGTAATTCAAGACTATCGAATTCCAAAAGTTGAAAGATGAGAGAAGACAAAGAAAGCAGTACACTTGGATGATTCTTAAGGTATATCCCCTTTCCCCTTTCTCTTTTTTTTTATAAAGATTTTTGACTCGTTGATCAAATTTGAATTCACGTATTTCAACGCTTAATTATTATGGATAAAATTCAGAGGATCAATTTCAAAATATGTAATTAAGGACGAAGAAATTCCAATAGTAATCTATATTGATAATATAGTGGTATATCCTTCCTTGAATCCTTGTGGTACAGGACACATCGTTTACACTTTACAAAGTGGTCCTTAATAAGGACTCCTTATATTAAAAAAAAGGGAAAAAGGATAAATATATCCCTGAATTATCGTAAATGGTATGCAAATACTCTTCGTCATATTTTTGGGACATTGGTGCCCCTGCCGTCCAAAAATTAGAGCATATATACCCTTTAGAGTGAAGGGCATATATGCTCTAGTTTTTAGACGGCATGGGCACCAATGTCCCAAAAGTATGACGAAAAGTATCTGCATACCATTTACGATAGTTCAAAAATATATTGTCCTTTTTCCTTTTAAAAAAAAAAAAGCCTCATCAAATTTCCTAGTTAATGGATCTATCACAATCGTTTATCTTCGAAAAATAAAATAACTTTAAGAAAGCATTAAAATAAATTGATTGGGGAGAAAAAGTCGAACACTAATTTATTAATCATGAAAAGTTCATTAGAATTCTTTGCCAAGTACTTGCCAACCAAACAATAATGCTATAATATAAGTATATTATATATAACTATTAAACAATCTAATTTTTTTTTTTGAAACATACAAGAAACCTACTCCGTGGTACAATAAATAAACTTTATAAATACATTTATCAAAATAATTGAAGTGTTTTCTTCCATTTGCATTTTTGGTCCAAATTACTCTATTACTTGACTATAAGCCATTTTACTAAATGTGAAATTCATAAAAATTAGATAAGCCATTTTGCTAAATGTGAAATTTCATTGCAAACCTTGCATCTAGCCCTAAATAAAAAAATGATCTTTAACGGCACTTAATTAACGGCAATAGCTCAATTGCCGCTAAATATGTATTTTTAGCGACAATTAGTACTCTTTGTATGTGTCCTTAAAGCCTTTAGCGACATTGGATCTAATGACACTTAACTAATATCGGTAAAGACTTTAACACTCTTTATTAATGTGTCTATTTATTGCCGCTAAAAGTTATTTTTATTATAGTGTAGCCGTGTAAACTTTATATTATTAGAAAATTATCTCAAAAGATTAAGTTGAGTTTGAGATAGGATAATCACAGCTTCTTTGGATGATTGCAACCTAATAGAGTCTTTAGTTTAAATACAACGTATCAAAACTTGATTGTTACTTTATTTTATTATATTATATTGTTATATTTATTATTGTGTAACAATGGAAATTTTCATTTTATGCAATAATCGAGTTGGTATATTAATGCGTTATTACTTTTTCCTTCTTGGAAAATCACAATCGCTAATCTTTGAATACGCACAGGATAAATCCTCTCATGTGCAATAGCTTGCAATAAGCAAATCCTTTCCAATGAGTTTAACCGAAAAAGGAACTACGTGGGGACATCTCCTAACACCTCTTTTTGGAATACCACACTCATTGCACCAAATTCAATCGAGTGAAAAAAGATTCAATGTAATTCGGTCTCTGATTAGATACCCCTACTGCATCAACTCAACCATCATTTCGAGTTAAAATGGCTGAAAAAAGAATTGAATCGCCATTTCAAACACCCTTAACCGTTGAACTATCCAGTAATCATAATTTTATTTATTTATCATATCTTTAATAATACCATTTTAAATTTTATTCTTTAAACCACTAATATGTGACATTACAATAGTATAACTTTGTTCAAATATTATATTCATAAATTTATGTAACATTACAACAATAATATAACTTTATTCATATATTATATAAATCAAAATAATATCAAATAAAACTCAAAGTCATGAAATTTACTCAAAAGTCAAATATACAAATGGATAGAAAGAAAAAAAGGCAAATTACAGAAATCACATACTTTTAAAGCAAAATTACAATCTATCCCTTAAAAGTTTATAATTATAGAAATCCCTCAAACGAATACAATAATATAAACATTGATACATTAATCTGATACGCGAGATACAATAATATAAGCGTTGATACATTAATCTGATGTGCGAGATACAATAATATAAGCGTTGATACATTAATCTGATGCGCGAAATACAATAATATAAGCGCTGATACACTAATCTGATGCGCGAAAATGAGGAATTTTGAAGATTTGTAAAACTTATAGGGGATAATGGTAATAAGTAAATTAAAATATGGGATTTATGTAATTTTTCCAAGAAACCCGAAATAATCTTCAATTTAATTAGACTTTTTCTTCTTCTTCTTCTTGAAGCCCACGTCTATCAATACTTGCGTGTATAAAGTATAAACTAAAAAGTAAAAAGAGTTTTGGATAATGATTATTTTTTATACATAAAAGAGTCCTAAATCAAAGCAAAAGCAAAGTCCAAATTACTCAACCTTCATTCTTTATCTTTTTTTCTCTCTATTGACCATAATTTTTTCACAAAAAGGTTGGTTCTTTACTCCTTTTAATCGGTATTATTTAATTTTTTTGATGAATTTTGATGTTTATTTTACTTCTAATAGTTAAAGATTCAAGCTTTATCAATTGGGTTGTTTCTGTTTTATGTTTTTGATGAATATTTTCTTGATGGGGGGTTGTTCTAGAAGCAGCAAAATTAAAAGTTATTTGAGGGTTTGATTAAGTTTGTATCAGTTTAGGTCAAAAGATGCTTGCTTTGAAGTTTTGTGTTTGTGTTGGAAGAATTAGTTGATTGTTCTGTAAAGCTATTGGGGTTATTTGGGTTGTGGATGATGTGTTAATTAAGTCAATAATTCTGTTTATTTGATTGTTTGATTCAGGAAAAATGGCTAAGAGCTCATTCAAGCAAGAACATGATCTTGGTTTGTTTGGATTCTTTTTATTATTTATTTTTTTAGGTTTTTGTAGTTTCTGTTGTGTTATGATTTTCTTTTTGTGAAAAGAATTGTGGGTGTTTGTGATTGTTTTGACTTTGTTGTTTTGGATGATCCTTCAGAGAAGAGGCGCGCTGAGGCTGCTAGGATTAGGGAAAAATACGCAGATAGGATTCCGGTGAGAACAAAGTTTATGTGAATGGATTTTAATTTTCTGTGGTAGCTGGTAGTTTCAATGTGAATAATGTGATTTATTGATTTTATTGACAAAAGCATTATGAAATTTGAACTATTGCCTTGTAGTATAAACTGCATATGTTGTTTTTTGGTGTTTTTCTGTGTTTGCGAGGGTTAGAGCTCCACGTTGGTTAGGGAACGGATTGGTGATTTGCTTATATAGACTTGGGAAATTCTCATGGGCCTAGGTATCATATATTTACATGTCCCAGTCCACACTCCAGTTGTGCCTGGGCATGAAGGGGCTGTTAGAGTGGTTAGAGTCCCACGTTGGTTGGGGAACAAACTAGTGTTTTGCTTATATGGACTTGCTCAATCCTCCCCTATTGAGCTAACTTTTGAGGTTGAGTTGGGCCTAGGTGTCATATCTCTACATTCTGAATAGACTTCGAGTCATTGGCATTGGTACAATGCCAAGTTGTCTGTGGTGAGATTATCTTTTAAATAAATTTGGATTCAACCGGTATAAATTTGGAAGTTATATAGTTGAGCTTTCTGAATTCCAGACTTTCCTCTTCTTGCCTCTTACTTGCAGTTCGTTGTTATTTACTATTCTCAAAAGGTAGTGACTGATACAAGGGATTAGAGGTGTTATAATGTGATTGCATTGAAATTTCCTTGTTTCACTACCAAATGGAAATTGCCATAGAATGTGAATCTTCTGTATCTAGTTATTCAAATACCATCTCAATTACATAAGAAAGAAATATAGGTATTCTCACGTGGTGACCGGGAAGAGAACCCAAATAGTTCCACTGGACGCCTAATACCACAACTAACTCACAGACCAACTGGGAGCCTTGGGGCAGAGAATGAACAGACTCTGGAGTTTTGATGAAGATGAATGAGTTTCCTCTTTATTGGCAACGCGAGTTCCCATATTCATCCGAGACTTAAATGCACAATAGAAAAGGATAATACACCGTGAAATTATTGAAGGCACCTAACATGCTTTCTGAGTCTGAATAAAACAACAAAGGTAATAACACATTCTTGTTGACATGTCTCTTGGTACTATCAATTCTGTTTTCCTGATCCCTAGTTCTACAATTCCAATGTCACCGGTGGTTTCATTTATATCAAGTTGACAATTAAGTCAGAATCTTAGTTTGCTTTTTCCTTGTCCAAAGGCCATCCCACTCTGTTTCTCTCAGTCTGGAAGCCCAACAGCTCTCTTGTGTACTGAAACGGGTATGATAGTTTTTTAGAGGTGAATGGGGTAGAGTTATCTTACTGCAGATGAGTTCTTTGGTAGTTGGATGTGTTCCCCAACGATTTGAAGGTAGAAAGAATGACAATAGGTACATTTGAGTTGATCATTCGGCAAGACCTAAACTTCAAAAGTAAGAGATGAAAGATTCGCAGAGGTCGAAGTAGTAAGCTTATTTAGTCAAAGTTTTGATGACAAAAGTATGTAGATTTGATATGATGTAAACTATAATGCAGTTTTAAGTATTGATGAACAACGTCGAAACCAGTAAGTCAAATTTAAGCTAATAGAAAAAGCATGTTAATCACTTACTGATGCCTAACACAATTGCTTAGATTCTGATCCCTGGAGATGTTGGAATCACGTGTAGACGTATATAATATGAACATTTTATGTGGATCAAGGAATAATAACAACTGCAACCACACCTCTATCCCAAGCAGCTTTAATCGGGCTACATGAATACTCACTGAAGTCTGAACAATACTTCAAAATTTGTTCATAGCAGAATATTATTTATCCTCGTCACAGTTGACAATTATCTCAAATCAAATTGGATAATGGCCAAGAGGGTATTGTCCAATTGTAAGCTTTGATATTATGTACCAATTATATGATTGTCATAGTTGAGTCTTGTTTAAACTCAAACTGGATATGAGTCCAAAGAGGGTGCTGTCCAATTTTCACTCAAGAATTTCTCCTTAGTATTTGTTTTGTTTGGTATTATGTGCGAATCCATCCAGAATTCTGTTGTGCTCCTTTTTCACAGTATTTCTGTAATATGCAGGTGATAGTTGAAAAGGCTGAAAAAAGCGATATTCCTAACATCGATAAGAAAAAGTAAGGAGTAAGGACTGACCAACCTTCAAGTTAATTTTTTGTTTTACTTATATCTATGTTCGGTTGTGCTACAGCCAAGGGAGAAACATATTACCTCTCAGAAATTGTTTCTCCCTTATTCCGTCATTTCTTGTGTCCCTTTTCAATTGGTGCCCCTTCAGATTGGCAATTGACATTTTCCTTAACTTGCTCATTGCTTCTTGCTATTTTGTCCCCAACATTAGCTTAATTTAGGTGATAATTGGTGTCATTCATGCGATATGTTGAGAAAAATATTGTCGTTTCTCGTAGGCTGTATGTGTCAAATTTACAAATATCACCTTTTTCTTTCTCCTTAGTACATCTGTTTTTTCCTGCCAACGAAGGACGCCACAATAAGCATGACCCTTCTTTCTATCGTTATTGCAAAAACTTGATTCATGTTTTCCTGATTGGCAAAATTACAGGTATCTTGTGCCAGCTGACTTGACAGTTGGGCAATTTGTCTATGTCATTCGTAAAAGAATCAAATTGAGTGCAGAAAAGGCAATATTCATATTTATTGACAATGTGCTACCGCCAACAGGTGTTTCTTTACTACTAATATCTGTTTTTTTGGAAGCTGGCATAGCAATTTGGAGAGCAGTTCTCTCTTTTACTATGAAGTGAGCTGACTGTGTTTGGTTTCGCAGGGGCAATCATGTCTGCAATCTACGATGAGAAGAAGGATGATGATGGTTTCCTCTATGTTACCTACAGTGGAGAAAACACATTCGGGGGACTGAGCGAACTGTAGCTTTGACATCCATTCATTTGCTTACATTTCCCCTGTTTATCGTCCTGTGACACTTCTCCGTCCTGCTAATATCTTCCACTGCTTCCAAAATCTTCAAGATTATACCGGTAAAAATTATGTATAGCATATATTTATGTATAGTTCAAGAGCACAAGTGTTGCAATCTTCTGACTTACGATGCTAATAATCAGTCGGATTTGACCTCCTTAAAGATTGCGTCTGTGTCCGAATAATTTGCGATTTTATAAAAGGGCAACACTGAGGTGCCTAATTTCATTCTTGATTGCTTTCCTATTTCAACATTCTATTTGAATTTGTGCTTACTATTATTGCGCTTTATCTTTTTAGGACTTTTCGGCGTGAATTCGGATTTAGTCGCCTTTATCGGTCATACTTTTCAAATTTAGTTAATGATGAAAACAAATCCTGAGGGAAATCTTGTGCCTAAAAAAATGGTGTCATATAGCTTGGGAGATTGCGAAATATATTTGAGTTTATAGACAAAGTGGTCGAAGATGCTGACTTAAAGAGGGAAGAATTTTTCAAAGGGAGCATCAAGGCCTACCATTTTGTCCTTAAACTAGAGCATCTTCTCTTTGAGTAACTATGGTATTCAAACTAGTTTGCGCGACTGTTGACTAATTCCATGAAATACCTATCATCTCTTACCCAACAATAAGTATCAGGTATCTCTCTATCAATAACAAGTATCAGATAACTTCACGACAGACAGTGGAAAAATCACCACTAAAACTAGAATATCTATTTGGCAATGGAAAATGAGCTTATGGGCTACGACTAGCAAATTAACGGAAAGTTTTTGTTGTAAAGGTCATGTCCACACCTTTCGTATGGGTAAAATCTTGCAAAAATAGATATTTGTCTGTGAAAGCACAACACAAGCATGGTACACTACTTTCTCTAATGTTCATATTTTCTTTCTACTTAATTAAAACAAAAATAATCGAATTTTAAATTCGTGATCTAAAGAGGAGAGCATAGAATCATATGAAAGAAAAAGAAACAGAGAATAGAGGCTTTGAGGCATGAAAAATCGACTATCTTTATAAGTCCCCAAAGAAGCCGTTCACCACCGATGTGGGAGAGCAATTCATTTCCTATGATTAGAGGTGGCAGAATGGTAATTTATATGGGTATCCATTCATATTTACCCATTTTAAATAGATTGGGTACTCAACTCATTTTAAAATGGGTAAAAATGAAATACTCATATTTACCCATTTAAAAGTGGATAGTTAAATGGATAATACGGGTAAAATATGTTCATTAATAAAAGAAAGAAAATTGATTAGGGGTGAGTGGTAAAAAAAGCTTTTTAAAAAAATTATTCTGATATAGCAAACTATTCTAACACCATATACCCTCCACATAGATCAGCCAATGTTTACACTATTAAAAAATCGTCTTTGAAAAATGTCCAGTGGTTATTCTAGATATTTTAATTAAATAGGTGAGAAAAAGACGAAGTAGGAGTACGTGTTTTCATATAGAGAAATTAGAAAGCTTTCCAGTATTTCAGTGAGAATCTGTTTTTCGCCATGCCTTTTTCATTAAAAATATTTGGTAAAAATGATTGAAAAAATCATATTTTATAACATGATTGTTTTATTAATTCGTGGTGGTGGGAAAAATATCTGCTTCTAGTAGTGTCATGCCTACTGCCTAGCCAGTAGGAAAACATAATTTCGAAACTCCCCAAAATTTCCACAACAATATCCAATGTTATATAGTAAATGACAAGATCCTATGGCTCCTCTTAATTAGCACTTGGTATATAGTGAAATTTCTTAGGTATAATAACATAAAATAAACAGAGAAGGTTTATGCCAACTTTTGTCAACTTAAATACGTATACGAATATGAATAATCAAAGTTTAAAAACATATCACAAAATTCACCATGTTATTAATACACACATGTCCATTAACTATTTAATTATCATCGAAATATTTTAGCTAATGTTCATACATAATTATACGTATATATATCGATCAATTAATGAATAGTGGGTTGACATGTTTCTCCAAGCGTCCTAATATACTTTACTTGTTGACCAATAATATATCGGTTTGGAGTAAGGTTAATTCATCAAAAGGATTTTCATCCCAAAATATACATATATAGACTCAAAAAAGGACTAATAATGAGATTTCTAAGGCAAAGCAAGAAAGGCTAATGTCAACATAAGTTGGCACAAACAGGAAAAAACACTTGTAGTAACACATCATATTCATGATAGTTTGTTAAGGTATACAAGAATTAATACTAATGTTTTCCCAAATAACAATATTCCAAAACATCAAATTAAAGGTCTTTCCAATGGAGATTTCATTTGATCCACTAAAATTGTCAGCAGTTAGAGAAAGGAGGAGGAGTCGGAGAGCATGACATATCCGCTATGATCAGTTGAATTCAGTAGTTTTGATCTAAGCGCGCTTTACATAAATAAAAATATATAATCACTAATCACTCTAACAACTTATGCTTTTAGATGAAATTAATGTCCATATGATATATGAACAGATAGAAGAGTGAGTTCGAGTTTCAACATCTATTATCAAAATGAACTTTTACGTATTTAACTCATGAAAAAGAACCTGGCTGCATGTGAGAGGACATGTTAATATACATATAATCGAATAAAAAAAACTATATATTAGATGAAGTGGTCACACATTTCAATACCGATATTTGTTATATGAAATCTATTACTTCCTTCATAGGCCAATTTATGTATCACTCTTTTTTTTTTTAAAGTTAGTCTGTTGAAGAATGAAAAAGTCTCACATCAATGATTAATAAGATAAGTGATCTCTTTATATGGACTTAAATAATTATGTTCTCATGATAACCTAACTTTTGGGGTCGAATAATTCTCCATAAGATCCATTTCTTTATATATGAAGTACGTACATAGTTTTAAATTCATAAACTTCATATCCTCAATCCATTGTTTATAATTTTCACATGTCTAGGACACATGGGAATAGATGCCACGTGTCATGTATTGATTGGGACCCCCATGTCATGGAGTGTTGGGTGACAATGGCAGTATGGCCATGCTGCTTTGTCTCCCCATAATCATAAATTCTTCTCCTTTGAGGTCCCAAACTCCCATTCTCTTTTAGGGTCCCATATGTTTATATGTTAGGCTACTCATAATCTATATTTATTTTTTAATTTCTCTCCCGGTGTTCGGAGCCCACATTGAAGCTTCGATTAAATTTGGATCACGCCCATTCAGAGGTGGCGCTCCTAATAGGAATTTTTCCATACCCAAGGCTCGAACCGAAACCTCTAGTTAAGGGTGAAGAACTCCCACTAGTGCACTAGTTGGTACTCATAATCTTTTATTTCCTCTTATCTTTGTCTGATAAGTTCTGTTAGGTAAGTTACAATTTTGATTTTGGTCCTCATCATTTCTGATTAGGTATATTTAACTTTTAATTAATTGACCAGTGACCTAGATTTTGAGTTATTCAATTATTGATGTATAATATTGAATTTATATCGTTATTTCCTATTTGATGATAGCACAAGTAGTTCTAAAAATGATTTAAGTATTATATCATATCTTTCTAATATAAAGGGAGAAAAACAAATATCTTGTAAAACTACTTAGCTTAATATTATAAGGACTACAATGAGAATTTATTAATAATGGAAGAATTAAAAGTGCAATCACCCTTAAAAATATAGCCATATATTATTAGAGGTGAATTCAAATTTTAGAAAAGGCAAATTACTAGGTTTTGAATAAATATTTGTATACATTAAGTAAATTATATTATTGAATCTATAATATTACTAAAGCTCTAGCTCCGTTCTAAATTTTTGAGATATATAAATTTTGATTATTTTTATCATATGTATAAAAGGAAAAGAATCCAAATGGGCTCTCATATAGTTATTATGACCTCACATTTAAAAAAAAAAAGGTCCATTATGGTGTAAACAAAACGTCAATTACACTACAAATCATGTCTATACTTCTGTTTTCACTATTCTTTATGTCGGTTTTACCATGCAGATCATGAACTATTTATCTTAAAGTTTTACGAGTTTCTAAGATTATTGAGTTTTCATGAACCAGTAAATTATCGTGTGTGCATTTCATAATTCCTTATATATAGATATATAAGGTCATGCTAATCATGCTAATTTTCTCTGTATCATTATAATTTTATCAGATATTCCAAAAGGAATGCATACCTCTACGATGTTGGTAGGAGCGAAGCCAGGATCTGATCATCTAAACCCCCTCTGACGAAAATATTATTTTTTATATTTATACTTTATACGGTAGATGTTGAACTCCCTTTGATCAATACGGTAGATGTTGAACTCCCTTTGATCAACATGTTCATATATTTACTTCTTCTTATTCTAAATTCCCTTAATGAAAATTATGATTCCGTTACTAAACGCTACCATGGCACGAGTCATGGCCAAGTTAAAGATGAGCACAAAAATGAGATACAAGCATGTTAAAGTAGGAGAGGCCGTTACTTTTTGTGTTTTTTTTTCTTCATATTAGACAAAAAAAACTAGCTTATCTCACATCCAAAATCCTGACATCCTTTGACTTCATTGCATATTCTTTTCTATGTTCAAACTTATTATTATTGAGCTAAATGAAGAATTGCCCTCCAATTTTGATCAAAGAGTATTCATGTATAATTTCCTAAAAGTGTTGAACAACAACTTTATTAGAAGCAAGAAAACAAATACATGTGCCAATGAACCAGTTTTCCCAACTTTGAAAGGGCTAATAGGACAATGTTAGCAAGATGACAAAATCTGTAGTTCTTTTGGAGTTTGCAAATAACGTACTCCATATTATAAGAATTACTTTTTGAAAGACAAATTATGATTTGTACTAATGTGGTAGACATCACTAAACTACCATAGAATACTAATGCTCTTTCTAATTTGTAATTTTGCCTAGTACATATATTTATAATATTATCATGTTAACGCAAAAAATAGAGTAGCTTAAAAAGAGTTATAAATAAAACAAGGTTAGCAGGGTGACAAAAAGTTGTAGTTGCTCAGATATTTGCAAATGATGCAGTATTGTGACGCCCATAGGTTTCTTGTGTGAAACTTAGATGTTGAAGCACGCATCTTAATCACCCTGTCTGTGTGAATTGAACGAAGTTCAAAGTACAAATGAATTTTACATATTGAAATAGGAGAAGAAAGTTAGGAATCTTACAAGAATGGGTTCATAATTAACTATTTGTGACATATTTTGGGTTAAAACTCAAGAAATAATTTTTTGCTGGCCTAGACCCAAAATAAATAATAGCTTAACAGTTGATTCAAGACATTACAAGAGCATGACTCTTCCTCAGTACTGTGATAGGGAAAACCTTAGAGAGGACGTGAGTCCCAGGGTGTGCATGTATGTGACGTCCATGACGGAGAGCAAGCCTTTAAAAAGAAGGTTGTACACTACACCTTATGAATCCCACATAAGAAAAACCTTTTAGAAAGGCTAGATAGGACAAGGTTAGAAAGATGACAAAAATTGTACAATTTATTTTAGGGGATAAAAAAAGTAGCATAGCAAAAGTAATAAATTACAAAGGCAAGGAGTGCCATTTACTAAGCCATGCTGAAAATCTAAAACAAAGATATGAAAGGGTGGTAGGAATCCTGCACAAACACATGGGACATGTCCTAGAATTCTCTTATTCTTATTTATTGCATGTATTATATGTATATGAATTATGTTATGATCAAATTAATTATGTAATTATGTAAACTATATATTAAATGCTTCACCTAATTACATGAAGATGGGGTTGTTATAAAGGAGGATTTCCAATCACAAGAGAATGAACAACATAAGTGATCTTTAATTAACAACATGTTACATGTGAGATCCATAAGAAAGATTTTTGACTCCATTACCTTGTATTTGTCATGTGTTTTTGTTAAGCTTTTTGTATATCCTTGACTTCTAAAATTTGAACTTAAGACTAAAGATTTGTCGGTAGATCAACAAGCTCGATCTCTAATTTTTCAATAATCTTTTCAATTTTGTAAAAATATTAGCATACTTTATAATTTACTTCATTATATACTCAATATGTCAATAGCTAGAACACTTTATTAATAACTTATTAGAGTAATATTTTGATAATGCTAGTGAGACTCAAACCCAAAATGAGTTCTGCTCTAATAATATTATTGAAGTGTGTATGATAATCTCTAATTCTAAAAATTTAAATTATTAAAGAGATCATATATTTTAATTTATTTAATTATATTTTCATCGACTAGATGTTTTACTTCCCCGGGTCAATAGATCTTCCTATCCTTATCCATCAAAAAATGTTATTTATATTTTTCCATTGTGTATATATATCCTATATCGATATCTATATATCACCAATGACCCCTTTTCCTTTTGATTTTATTCATTCTTGAACAACATTAATAAACTTGACCTAAATCATTCAACTTTGCATAATTTTAATATCTTAGAAATTAATTAAAGTGAGTAAACTATTAATCTTTTTGTAATGAAAAGTCATTCAATTTTATCAAAATATCACGTAGAGTCACTAGTTAATTCACACACAAGAAGGTGTTACGTTGCAACCACATTCTCTAGTAACTTAGGTTGGCATACAACTCGATCACTCTCTCCAGATTTCACTTGTGAAATCTCACTAGACATGTTATTGTTGATTGAATTTGAATTCATAATTTCAAAAAAACAATGAGTCAACATTAATAAATTAAAAACGTTAATTATTATACGGAACAAATTAAATTCTGAATCCGTCTCTGTGTCTAAATCCGAGTGGGGCCATGGTGATTGAGAAGTTTAAAGGAAGGAGGAGACATGGGGAGGCCGCCAATATCTTCAAAAATGTAGTGAAGGATGAGCATATCCAAGCACCTGCATGTTCTACCTTCATCTCCCTACAAAACCTGCATTTAATGCCATTCATTGCCCTTTTCCTACTACTTATATGCCCACTAAATTCATTGCCAATATCCCAACACAACCCTAGCTAGCTACCAAGTTGCAATATTTTCAAGAAAATAATACCCTATAACCTATTATATTCATAAGCTTGCCCAAAAAAAACAAAAAAATGTTCATCAATATGTCTAAGTTTCTTGTTTATCTTTTGGTTTGTATTTCTCTTCATGCATGTAGTGCTAGACCACTAGCAAGTGTTGATGATAAAGAAAACAAAATACTACTCTCTAGCAAGGTTTGCTCACAAATATTTCTTTCCTTCTTGATTTGTATAACCGTCCATCAAAATAATAGCAATACTCTCTAGCCAATATATACTAGTATCTTTTACTAGAGAGTGTAATTATTTTAATTTGATTGACCGATCAAATATGTAACTTGTCCTTGTTTATTTGCAGGAAGTAACAATTATGACTAGTGACACATCAAAAACAGAAGGAAGAATAATTATGTCTGAAGATATTGGAAAAGATGATGGAAAACTTATGTGGAAAAAGACATCAATTGTTGCACGAAATCAATTAGACGATGAAGAAAATAAAGGTAGTTTTGGCACGTTAAAAATTTCCGTTATTGTTGAAACATGTTAATTGTCATAGCTTGTGTAGTTCCTTTCAGAGCTTACTTTTATTAAATTATACCTCACTACACCCGGTGGGTTCGATGACTTAAACACGTGGAAATTCTTTTTAATAAGTATATATATATATGGTAGTGAGACTCAAATCCATGCGGCAAAACCTCTTGCCTGCTATGATATATTATGACCATGTTATCGGAAAAACTTGAGCTACTAAAGAAAATATACTTTTATTTACTCAATATCTCTCAATAACTATAAGGTTGTACATATATATAATACCCGATCATTATTGTCTAAGGTAACAACATAGTCTATGTATGAAAAAATAAGAAGAAAAGAAACTCACATTTTATAATATGTATTACTTCCTTTGTAACTCACCTAACCAAGCTTGTTTGGTGACTTTAGAATTAATGTCATATTTTCCCATGTTATGAGTGACAATATTTTCAAGAACAGATAAAAAAAATAGAGGGAATTTTTATTTTATTTTTTATGTTTTGCTTCCTTTTAAATTCATGAATGCAACTTTTTTTCTTCTTTACAACGTTAATTTACCCTTTAGTAATTTTCTTATATATGACGAAATATGTGTTGTGACTAACAGGAAACAAGGTTGAGATATCGTTTCATGAGGGAGCTCAAGTAAAGGTAAAACTCTAATTTCTCTCTCTCTAGCTCTACACAATATAATTAGTGTTTAATTAATTCATGTCACTGAATAATTAAAATTAGTACTATATATTATATGATGCAGTATTTTTGGGAAAAGTCAAGTTTTACCCTCATACTTAATAATTATAAGAAACAATAAAACTTCTTTTGTGACCCAAGAATCCTGTTTTTTATTGTTAAAATAAGTGGAGTCCAAGATTTGTATTTCATTTTTTATCAACTATCGACATGCACATTGTCGTCAACTTAAAGGACAACATAGATGCAATTTCTATGCATGTATAATCACTTTATATGTAAGTCTATATATCGAGGTTAAAATGTAAAATGCATGGATTCTTTGAAAACACTATCGATATATATAAGTTAATGTGCTTATACTAAACATTGTATGCAGATATCGAGGAGAGAATCGCGGTTGATGCTAGAATCTCCACTGTCAACACAACATGAGGAAGAAGCAGTAAACTCCATTGAAAAGGAACTTGTGGAAGACGTAGTAGTTATGGATTATGCACAACCCCATAGAAAACCACCTATTCACAACACGAAACACTAAAATATATTGTAGATGAAAATCATCATATACTTATATGTATTTTATTTTCTCGTTTATACGTATGTGAGACCTGTCAGTTTTCGTTTTTTTTTTCTTCTTAAAATTATTATTATTATTGTTTTGGCAAATGAAGGAGAATCCTAGATGAGATCATACTCCATGTATGTACAAATAGAAATGACTAAAAATTGCAAAACTCCTAGCAAAAAATATCAATGTTATATATTATGTTACATTAATGCATATGGTTGAGGTTTATTGAGGGCATGATGTGGATGTATATGGTCCCTCATATTATTGTCTTGTTTTTATCAAGTGTACCTTATATTAAAAAAGAAAGAAAGAGTGCATATAAATAAATAGGAAAAAAATTAGCAGTGGTCTCTCTGCTGTGAATGTGTTGGTTGGTTTCTTCTTTAATGATGGAGATAGTTATGTGGTAGTTTCTGTTTTTTGTCTCTTTTTTAAAGTCCTTTGCATTTGCTATCCAAGAAACCAAATCTATTTTTGTCATTTATTATGTGTACAGCCATAAGCAGGCAACAAATTTGCTATTTGTCCCCTCTTGTTCTTGAGTTTGGTTGGGCGGATTGAATCAAATAGATTATCGGATCAAGACTCAACCCACCCATCCAAAGTTTGGGTCATAACCCGAATCATCTAGCATAACCCAAACCAATTGAAGGCAGCAAGTAATAAGAGTCTCAACAAATTGGAAGGATTAGTTTACTGTTTTCTGCATTTATCCTGACCTCAAATGTCATACCTAATTTTTTCTATTTTGTATCTAGAAATGGTCTTTTTTAAGAGGAAATTCATACAATTGTTTAAAGCTAACACCTAACTAGAAAAGATCCCAAATTCAAACATCAATAAAAAGAGAATAAGCAATTGCTTTCATCACCGATCGCATTACAGAAAACAGGAAGGGGAAAATCAGTTTAAAATTATACGGAACATAATTCTATATATAAGAACCTGAGCGCAGGACAATTGGGCTTGCAGCTGCAGTTCTATCCTTTTGCAATCAATCAGTATTGAGATGTGGCAACTATGTTGATCATTCTACCACCAGGGATGTCGTAGGATGGTTGGGATCCCTCTATCTTTAACCAGAGATCACAATGCAAGAGGGACAGACCCAACTATTGACGAATCACAATCACGTCACACAGCCTGGAAACTAATTTTGAAGTAAAATCAAATAGAAGCATTTTGCAAGTTTCACAGAGCAAAAATGCCTACAGCAGTACCCATTTTACCTAATTGAGGGGATTTTTCACTACAGTTGACAATGAATAGTTTCACAAAATTGATGAATTCTGATGTTCTGATCCCCAGTTTAAGATCAATCTCATCAACTCCAAACCAGAAGAAGTCAGGATTGAGGTTGGTGATTGCTTCATCCAAAATCACCTGGTAAAATTAGAATGAATTACAGTTATATAGTAGTACAAAACTATTTTCCATAATAGTTGATGTTTGGCTTTAAACAGTGGATGTCTAAGGCTGAATAATTTAATAAATGTATTCACGAAGAGAATCATCAATAAAGTATTTCTTCACCTATCACTTTAAAAGGTTAGCTTTTTTCAGCTAAACATAATTCGTTAGTTGTTGAACAAGTCGCGGTGGCCTTTCCTCTGCTGCCTACTAGTTGCAAAAAGGAAAGCTTCTTATATGTAATTTAATTGTAGGCGAAAGGGTAATTGAAGTGGCCTCTAATGTGAGGTAATGACAAAGTGAGAAAAACTGGCAGGCTGCACATCTAGATCAACAACATTGACAGATACAGATTTTAGGAACAGTGAGCAGTAGCACAGCTGGCACAATGAATAGCATAGAGTCCATTTATTGAAGGGAATGATGGAGAGTAAAACACATACCAAATAGTCCACTTTTCGTCTAAAAGTGGAAAAATGGGGACCCCTCAACATGTATCACATATTATTAGCAATTGGTGTAAGCAAGAGAGTGACAGGAACTGACCCTGGCAACTAGACCGCAGGGCCCAATTTGCTCAAGCTACAGCAAACAGCAATGGACAAGAAGGTTGCACTAGATAATATACCTTGATGTGATGCAAATGAGTGCAGGAGGCAAGAAAGACAGATATTGTGTGGTTTAACCAACAATACGTAGGAGGAATCAATAATTTGCAACATAAGTGTTCTAGTCCAGTTAAAACCTTCATAACCGTGTTATTCACCTATTCTTGGCTTTCATTAGAAGCAACTCAGAAGCTAGCCGATATGGCATTAGCTACTATCAGCAGCAGCATTAGAGAATGTAATGACTTTGACGAGCTGCACAACATTTCAATAACTAATGTGGGAAATGACATGGGAACAACTCATATGTGAAACTGTAAGCAGAAGAATCTTGGGAAACATTATGACAATTACAGCGAAAAAACAGAGAGACAGAGTACCGGTATGTAGGTCCTCATGCCAATACATGTGACTGCGTTGTGCTTTCATAACCAGTCAGCTTTGCTGATATCTCCTCAGGATCCAGCCTCACTGCATAAGGTATTCAGTTTCTAAAATCATTCTATATGAACTACTCAAACATAATGACGACCCCACAGAACACTTCAGACCTCAGAAACTTAGAGCATCCAAATTTCTTTGCTCCCAGTAAAGACATGGTTGGAACAGGTCAACAATCATAAGGCATATGAATGATAAAAAGAATGCATAAAACAAGTCCATCTTTAAAAAATTATGCTTTTTAACTGTCGTGTTTTTAGTAAGGTATCGAATCCAAAGGCCAAAAGTAGTTAACACATTCATTGCCACTCTCAAGGAATTACTTTGGAGTTGCTCAGAGAGAATCTAGAACTGAAGTAAACCATTCATGTAAAGAAGTAAGGAAAGAAATTCCAGAATGAGATTTTTTCAGGCCATCCAAGCATTAGAATAACAATTGTCGATTTGTTCCAGTAGTCCATGCTGCCAGACACCCTTCTAACATCTTTAAGGTGCCTGGTGAAGCCATTAACAAGGTTGAACTTTCTTTAATGCAATGGAGTACCCAAATAGTTGAAGATTTTCAACAAGAAGATAAGATTATAAACCTAAAATCAAACTTTAGTGTAGGACAAGCAACATGGATAATCTCCTGATAAGTTGAACATAAAACAAGAGCTGCTCAGATCAAATTTAGCAAAAAGCCTTCTGGACATAAACTATCCAGATTGGTTAAGACGACTAGAAATGGGCATGAATATGGTAGACATTTGGAGAACAACAAAAATAAAGAGTTAAGTAAACTGAGAACTCCCTTATGCTGTGTTTGAATGGAATGGAAAGAGTGGGTTATAACTCTTGTCAAAAAAACAAGAGTGGGTTAAAAGTCCTTATTTTACATTTGATGAGGTTATTTTTTACAGAAAAGGGAAATTGCGCACATAGAAGACATACACATAACTGGGAATTAAGGAATGTATTCCTACCTACAAAGTTCATCCAATGATCCATACAAGAAGGAATCACTTTCATTCCCCAGAAATTTTGAAAAAAACAAAAAAAACAAAACAAAGAGATGGACAGAATTTGATTAAGAACTTTTCTGATCCTTAAAAAGCCCTATGGTTTATTTTCACCAAACAGCACAGAGTAACAGTTTGTGGGATAACATCCCATGTTCTTCTCTGATATCTCCTTTGTTCACTCCTTTTGAGCATTATCCAACGTAACTAACTCCAATAGGCTATAAAAGGAATCTCCAGACAGCTAATGGTGATTCTACAATGTAAGAAAAAATCAGCTAACATGTATCCTGTTCTTTGAACTCAGGTTCTGCTATATTTACATTCCAAATTAGTAATTACACATTTGGGAGCATTAGCATTTAGAGGACAATATTGCACTTGATGAAACAATCCTTCTTTCCCTTCCAATGGTGATACATGTTATTTTTTTTAGACTACACAATTACCATGGAGCTAACAAAGTCCAGGAAATATCAAACTTTTGAATTGTGAAGAAAATGGATCTTGAACCAAATCTAATCTCAAAAATTAGCTCATGAGATGAGGATTGGCCGAGACCATATAAGGAGACCACTATTATTCCTTTAACCAATGTGGAAAATCTAAAAAGTAAGCTCATGGGTGAGGATCGCTCAATATTATATAAGAAGGCAACAACCCATACCCTGAACCAATATGGGACACTTAACACCCTCGGCATGCTAGGATGGGCATCTGGTTCTTCCTTTTCTGGTGCACACAGTGCATACCTAGGTAAACTATGGAGAGATGATTCCCCTCTGGCCGGGCCTCCCAATCGAGATAAGCATCCTCTAAGTGGGCGTTTGACCGTGAAAATCAAATATTTTTCACTTTATTTGAAATTTTTAATGTTGGAGTTCGCCAAACTTTTGGCAAAGAATATTTAGAATATGATTTTTCTAATTATGATTTATATCCCCAATTTCTAAAAACAAGCAAAATTACTCAACTTGACTAATTTACTTGAAACGTATGATCAAAACTGCTCCAAAAGAGTAATAATCTCAAAATAGATAGTCACATAGTGTCATAGATAAAATCCTAAATTCAACATACTACTACAAATAATTTTTCACTTTATTTGGAATTTTAAAGTTGGAGTTGTCTTTGAATATAATTTTTGAAAATAATAATTGGTTGTTTGAATGTACTTTTCCTAAAAAAAGCATGACATACAATTTAAAAGCCAGTCCTGTATATAAGTTTTTTTGTACTCCTAGAAAAAAACTCTGCTTCCAAATCATGTTCTTTATCTACACTATACATGTGAAGCCTAAGTCATAATAGCATCCTGCAAGTCTGCAACTACCACAAAATGCAATCAATATCTCACCAATTTTCCTTTGATGATAGTTTATAATTTCTTCAATCCATGATTTGATGCTGCTTCTTTTTTATTTCGTAATCAATCCCATTCCAACATTACATTAACTGCAAATAGTGTTGACAGCGTAATCTCCACTCTGAAATATTTCATCAGTTTCTTTAGAGTAGGACTATCATAATGTCTACTCCACTGTCCAGCAATACAAGATGTTCACCATTTTCCTCTTTGAAGTCGGTAAGATGTTCAATTTTATACACTAAAAGAAACAAGAGAAAATACACATCTCCATATATCGCGTATTTCATTCATTTAAAGATTACAGTAAAATCTCTCTAAATTAATATAGGCGGGACCATGAAATATTATTATTTTGTAGAGGTATTCTTTAATCGATAAATTAATATTTATTAATTTAAAGAGTGTTCAACACTGAAAAAATTGTACATGGATAAAATCTCAAAGAATTTGAAAGAACTCACTTGTGAACAAGTCATTCATGAACTTGAGGTGCAAATCCTTCACTGCTACTCATGAAAGCTCCATATACATATTTGATTCAGAATTTCTTTAACAGATAACTCAACACATGACACATTTACTTTTCACAGCTTTTTACATTTTCCCTGTCCCAATGATACATTATGACTAATTTTCGTCTTCATCATCTAAAAAGCTAGATTTCATCCTATAAGTTTGCATTTATACAATACTGTAGCAAATAACACACTTGAACTAAAATGTAAGCAACCTTCTACTACTTATTCTACATGCCGGAAAAGACAATTTCATATTATGCCCAATTTGAAATCGTACATACAGTACAAGTTAATTATCCGATAAATAATACGCGAATTACGAAAAAAGGAGGTACCAGAACGTTTCTTTTGCGGAGATGGTGGATGGATGCGCTGGAGGAGTAAGTCTAGAGTCTCTCCAGCTTTGCCAATGCTTCCATGGCTCCGGCAAAGCTCGACAGACGGCGAATTTCGAGTCCACAGTCCACTTCAACAAGTCTGATTCTTCCAAAACCAACTGTTCGGTGGTTTTTTGCAAAATATAGTTTTGGTCCGTCAAGTATAATTTAATTCGAAATTAGTCCTTTGTCAATTATCACTTGCTAAGAGAAATAGTTACTCCCACAATTTCAATTTATTTGTCTAGTTTTAACTTGATACACAATTTAAGAAAAAGAAATTGAATCTTGTTGACTTAAGCTAAATATATTTAGGGGTCGTTTGGTAGGCCACATTAAAACCAATAGTTCATATATTATGTATGGTATTATTTAGTACTATGTTTGGCAGGAAATTGGGTCTATGTATAACTAATCTATGGATTAATTATACCTCTTACATGGTATAAGGTGTTATATGATGTATTACTAATACCTTCCACTTTGAGGTATTAGTAATACATAAGATATAAGAGAAAATGATCAAAATGGTCCTTAGGGTCGTTTGGTGTAATGGATAAGAGGAATTAGTCCCGTGATAACTTTTTAGTGGTCTTTAATTCATTGTTTGATTGCAAAGATAGGGATAACTTATCCCAAGATTAACAATTAGTCCTGGGATAAGTTATCCCTCACTGGAGGTGGTATAGTAATCTCAAGATAAGTTATCCTGGGATAAGGGGTGTAAATTAACAAAAATACCCCCCTTAAACTCTCTTTTACATTCATACATATTAAGACAATTTTAATAACAATTATAATAATATTCACAACCTTAATTATTCGTTATTTTTATGATAAATGTATTTTTCTATTAAAAATTTACTGTAACATCTCGCAACTTGAAATAGTTAGAAAGAAGCTCAGAACATGAAATAATCATTTTTGGAAAGTATAAGGAAATCTGGAAATTTTTAAGTAATGTAAAGTTGATTTTGGGCCAACTTCAAACGGTCATAACTCCTAGCTCAGGATGAGTTAGGTGTACTTCCAGGTATGGTTGCAAATTTCTTGGAATTATCTTTCCAACGCCGCCGAGTTTGCGTGATTCCGAGTTCGTATGAGTGAATAATGTTAGTTGGAAGTTGGGTTGTTTGAATAAAGAAATGCCCAATCCGGAATTTAAAAGGGTAGTTTGGTATTTTCCTTACCCAATTAATTAAATCCGTTTTTTAGTAAATTAAGTGGGGTCAAGATTGAGTTAGTTCAGTTTACGCTTTTGAGGAATAGAGTTAGGGCTTTTGGAGAAAGAACGCAAGAGAAAAAGCAAGATTTGCCAAGAATGATCGATTTTGGTTGTGGATTCGCCAAGGAATTGATCCTATGTCACGACCCGAGAGCACCCCCAAGTCGTAACATGCGTATTCGACCTCTCGGAGGTCTCATACAAGCCCTTAGCATTCATCACATTAGATATGTAAAATAGTGCGGAATTAAAAACTCTTTAAATAAAATCCCATAAGACTCAAAGGTCACTTTTAAAACATCATTCAAAAGTACACAAGCGGAATACTAAGTCTCTTAGCCATCTTAGACATAAACATGAAAACATACTAGGGACACGGCCCTTTACAATCAAAAGAAGTCTATTAAGTCTATTACAAGAATCTTATCATAAAACTAGAATAGAAAAGTCTTGCCCTCGACATATGAGGACATACCACAAAATCTAGGAAGAACTTCAAATCCCAAGTTACTACAAAACCCGCTCACTTGCCGGAACCTACACTTGTAGAAAATAGAGAAATATGGAATTAGTACAATTAAGTACTAAGTATGATGACCATGCAAAAACATGCCAAAACGGACATTTACAAGGAATAAATGCTTTCATATTATTTTGATAAAACCTTCACTTCACAAGTATAAGAGACATAATACAAGTCAATGTTCACATATAAAACCATAGCCAACAATAGACATACTCAACATATATTCATATACAACACATGCTTAACTTTAAAAGAACACACACCATTTCATTACCGTAGGACCTCTACCTAATATAACCTTAAGACACACTTGAGTGAGACAAGAAGTGACCACCCATACAACCTCTTCAAGCACACTTACGTGTTCCTCAAGATTACCTTAGATAAAGACATTTCCTTTATAACATAACATCAATAGACCAACATTCTTTAAGAAACCATTTAGGAGACATTCAAGCACATAAGGGGACTTTCACATAATAGTCGTTAGACTTAGGGAATTCACTTTAGTATTTTCAAAGCCTACTCGTGCCATGTGTAGATAGCATCCCATACTACTACCTACACGTTGTAGAACCTATCCAATAACTAGAGTACATATCCCACATGATGGGAATAGGCATAACCGACATAGACCATACTAGCTAGGCATGGAATCCGGAGTCTATCCTACTCCGTAGAGGTTGTTCTACTTGCCAAATGTAGAACTAGTAAGCAACCCATGTAGGCACATGGTTTAGGGGATGTCCAAGGAAGTTCATTGTGCCTAATCTCATACTCAACTAGGCCACCTTCCTAACCACATCCACTCGGTGCTAGCCTTGTTTCCCATAGAGTATTCAATCACATATGTACTTAGAGAGGGTTCCTTTTCTAGTTCAACCAACTCATAGTACCTCTTCCCAAGAAAGGCCCCATCTCTAAGTCATGGCCAATCAAGGTTCATAAGGATAGCTCATTTGACTTTCTTAGATAAGGATTTTCATGCCGTTCCGGCTCCATCCATCTCTAAGTCTATCATTTCACTCAAGAAGGGAACTTCGCCCTAAGGCCCATCCTTCAAGGTTATACATTTACTTAGGAAAGCTAGACTTATGAAAGGGCACTATTTCTTAGTTTTGCCGATTCAAGTCTTGGCCTAGAATTCCTCTTTTAGCATTTATAGAAAGGGCACCATTTCTTAGTTCTAGCCCACTTCACACATTCATGCATTCAAGACTTTAAGTAACAAGGAGGGACACTTTAGTCTACCAACCAAGTCACAACATTTTCATCTAAGGATACTTCATAATCCAACATCATTTCATATATACTTCATGAGAAAAATCATACTTTAAATCACAATGCTATCCACTTTACATAGGATCATCACAAGATCACATAAACTCATTCACATCATACCTTCACATATAGCTTCACATAAAACTCATTCACATAATACCTTCACACATAAAGCTTCACATAAAACTTTACATATAGCTTTATATAGGACTTTACATATAGCCTCATTTATGTATATAATATACAATACAATAACACTTTGTACAAGATCACCTTATAACCATAAGAATACCTTCACATAGTACAATAACATTTCGTAATTAAACACCTCCACCATAAGTGGATCAAACTAAGCAAGAACAATTTTATCCATAATAAGAGATTAAGCCAACTTACCATCCTCCAAAGCCATAATCAACAACACTCAAGTCCCAACCATTTTACTTACCACAAGAGAATTCATCATAACTTGCCCATAAGGCCACAACTTTCAATTCATCCATACATCATCAATTCATCATAGATAGATGTAGAAAATCATAAGAGTCACTAATACAATCCAATCCAAACACAATTTCATAAACTTTGAATCATAAGCAAAATACCCACTTCATAAGCAAATTTAGGAATTTAGGGAAAACATGGGTTCTTCAAGGAATTCCATACGAAATCATCTTAAAAATATTAATTCATCAATATAATGGCTTAGAAAACGTTTTGCCAATGAACCCATGCTTAGATTAGAATTTGAGATTTTTGTTCTTTGAAACACTTTTGATTGGACTCCTTGAAAGAAAGATTCACCAAGGATCAAGGGTCACCATACCTCTAAATTGAAAGCCCACGAAAAATTGAAGAAGAAAGAACTCAAAATCTTCAACTCTAGCTCCAACTTCTTCTTCTTCTTCTTCTCCTCTCTTCTTCTCTCAAGAACCCTAACCCTAACTCTTTTAAAATGGAACAAAATGACCCACAATCAGCCTAACACAATAATATAACCTCAAAAGAAAAGATTTGTGAAAAGACCAAAATGCCCTTAAATTTCCGGACGGACTCCTTGCCAACTGCCCAACTTTCAAAGGGCATAACTCGCTCATACGAACTCGGAATCGAGCAAACTCGGCGGCGTTGGAAAGATCGTTCCAAGGGATTTTCAAATATAACTGAAACTACTACTGGATCATCCTGAGCTAGGAGTTATGACTGCTCAAAGTTGGCCAAAAACTCACTGATTTCCACACTTGACCGAATTTCCAGATTTTGAACTTAGCCAATTTCCAGATTCAGAACTTTTTTTCCAAAAGTGACTACTTTCAATTTATGCTTAAACTTTAAAAATTCATACGTTAGGCTCTAGTTTCACCTATCTATTTTTAGGGTCGCTACATCTTACAAGGTATGTGAGTCTCTTATAGCGTTGGGTTCATTCACCCATGCGCCAAACATGTTTAGTTTCAGCGCAATTCGTCCTAAAAGAATTTGAAAGTTGATGTTCTTGACATGAATTCTTGAATTTGAATGTTGTTCTTGAATTGAGTTGAATTGTTGAGTTTCCAAGATCTTTACGTTGTGTTTTAGAGTTACTTTGAGTTAGATTCTTGAGTACATACGCTGGGTATCGGGATCTAAAACGAATTTGAGGAAGATAATCAAATTTAGGTGGGTGGAGGCTGAAAAACGAAAAAGGAAAAAGTCGAGTAAGGTTCATGAAACAAGTCCGTGTCGCGGACTTGTTCTCACTGTGAACAAAAATTTGCTCCGCGTTGCGAAAAGGATGCGGATTCCTCTGTCCCAAAATTTAATTGCGTGAATAATTATTTAAAACACCTTCGCGTCGCGGACATGTTCCAAGACGATGATTTCGTAACTTTTCTCAAGTTTAGCTATTCGAAATCATTCCTAAACATCAAGAGATCTTTCCAAACACAAATCATAATCCTTTAATCCATAATTCAATTCAAGGATCAATTAAGAGTCAATTCAAGCAAAAGTTAAGATCAAAGTCAAAAGTCAAGTAAGAGAAGTTTATTTCAAGTTTTCATAAGTCTTTTATAAACGTTTTAACTTATTTTAAGACTTAAGTTTGAAGTTAAGCAAAGAGTAAAATGTAAAGTTTGAAGTTCATTTCTTCAAAAGTATAAAGGGACTAAGTATTTCCAAAGAGATTTTAAATGTTTTTCACATTTAAATAAGAACGGAAACTGAGATTTCCAAAGAGACTTTGACTAGTTTTCAGAAAAGTGTAATAGGTTTCCAAATGAAGCAAGCAGAGAAACTGAGATTTCCAAGATAGCCTTTGAGCTAAGTTTTTGAGCATTAATCTCAAACCACAGAAGAAGTATGTTTTTAAACATAAAGAGCTAGTATATTTTTGGGAGTAGTATGAGCACCAATATGGGGGAGAGTTCAGACAACTCACAGCCCCCCATAAACCATGTAACCATCATGGGTAGAAAATGGTCATACTTTTTAGATGAACCCTTTTCGAAATAGACTAGTGGATCCATTAGGCAGTTCAGGTTTTATACCTTTGGCCAGGTATAGGATGCGCTGGTAGCGTGAGGAAGATCGCTGTATCATCACAATAGCTCTTAAGTGATGGTTGTCGGTTAGAGAAACTCCCATAGAAGTTATTGTATTTTTATATACATCAGTTTATTTGTATTTTTACATACACCTTAGAGTTATATTGTATCTTTGCATACATACAGAGTTGATATCATGTTTTCAAATATATTTTCTTTATATTGCACTTGCTTTTAAATTGCTTTATATTGAAATGAGTTCAGTCAGGTTGAGTTGAGTTGAGTCAGGTAAGTTCTTCAGTTTCTCTCAGATTTTTTCTAGCCTATGTTGTTTTAGCTTTCCAACTAGCATGCTCGTACATTCAATGTACTGATGCCAGTTGGCCTACATCGTCTTATGATGTAGACACATGTAACTAGGATCGGCATCCGGCGCATTCGTTGATCTAGTGAGCTGTTCAGAGTCTGTGGGTGAGCCTCTTTGCATTCCAGAGGATTCCTTTACATTGCTTTCAACTCTAGTATTAGTTCATTAGGATGTCGTGGGCCTGTTTCGACATCCATCTCAGTTTTTTAGAGGCTTCATAAATAGTCAGATAGTCAGTTAGTTAATTCAGTTGTCTTTACTTTTCATTTCATATGTTAAAGACTTGAGTTTGCCTTAATGGCCAGTCGAATGTTCCTTTATAACATTCTAGTTACTTCATAAGTGTGTATGTGATGAGTTAAAGTCTTCCGCTGAGTTAGTAAGCCAGGCCAAGGGTTTGCTTGAGGCCAGCAATGGTCTTTGAGTGCCAGTCCCGCCCAGGGTGTAGGCTCGGGGCATGATATTTACATTTTATAAATACAATTTTTATTTTTGAATATATTATAAGTTGAATTTATTTGTGTAATTATTATGTTTATTTATATTTTGATTTGTCTTAAATGTTCACGCCATTACTAGATTACATATTTTTCATTAAATAGTTTATTACTACTTAAAAATTATATTTTATCTATAATTAAAATGTAGATAACTTTAATAATAACTTTTCTTTTACTTTAATAAACTTAAAATGAAAGTTTTATTTTTAAGCTAAATAAAATGAAAGTTTTATTTTTAAACTAAATAAGATGAAAGTTTTATTTTTAAGCTAAATAAGATGAACATTTTATTTTTAAGCTAAATAAGATAAAATTTTAATTTTTAAGTTAAATAAGATGAAAGTTTAATTTTTAAAACATACGGCACAATCATGGAAATGCATACACAAAAATATTTAAGCTAAATAAGATGGAAATTTTATTTTTAAGAATGAATAACTAAAGCTTGCAAAGAAAATGTAAAAAAAAAAACTAAATAAGGTGAGGGTATTTTTGTAAACAAACAACTTATTCTTAAAAATTATACAATAAATATTAGTTTGAATAAGACAAACCAAACAAGCAATAAAAACCAATCCCAACATAACTTATCCTAGTATAATTTATCCCAACATAACTTGTATTCAAACCAAACGACCCCTTAATGTATAGGGGTTAAAGTAATTTGGTCCTTTATGTATATCATCTCATTCAAGTAGTCCTTAATGTATATGAAAGACGGAATGACCTGGGAGACCCCTATACTTGGCTTCATTTGTCAGTTGAACCCTTCTACTTATCACTTTGCCAAATGAACCCTTAAACTCAATGAAACTCTATTTTTTAAACCCCATTGACCATTGATCGAGCTTATATGAAATGACTTAGTTGGACAGATACGTGACCCCACGCGTTTTGATGCAAGTGAATACAATATTTTTATTTTAAAATTATCAAAATTATAAGACAAAATAATAATAATAATAATAATAATATATATTTTTTTAAAATACTGAAAACCTCCTTCTTCTTCACTCCACCCCACCTCGCCCCACTCCCACCCCTTCTCTCTTCTTCTTCAGCTCTATCCCACCCCACCCTTTTTCTCTTCTTCTTCAACCTCAACCCCCACCCCTCACACTCCCCACCCCTACTCCTTTTCTCTTCTTCTTCTTCAACCTCAGCCCCCATCCATCCCCCACTCCCCTGCCCCTACTCATTTTCTCTTTTTCTTCTTTGATGTACATTTTATCACAATAAAATCATCAAATAAAAAATTGAAAAAAGTTTTTGCAAGAAAATATACCATTCACCATTTTTATAAACTTAATTCTTTAATATCTATTTCTTGAATTTACATATAAGTATTTTTTTTTCTAATTAGAAGTTTTCTTGATATCTCTTTTTATCAAATCAAAATAAATAGAACCCTAAAGCAGGTGCAAGAACTAATTATAATCTATTACATTTTGTGATTGAAAAAGATAAAAATGGTGGTTTTTATTTTTGGAATGAAAATGATAGAAGGTGGGAACAAAGAAGATGAAGTGGGAAGAGGTGAAATGAGAAAAATGAGAGAGAGAAAAAAAAATTGCATTTTTTTAAATATTATTTATTTTTAAATATTTAATTTCTGATGTGTCATTAGAAAAACAATAATAATAATGACGTGTCATTAAAAAATGACGTGGTATTTCATGTGTAAAATGAGTGTATTACACGCACACCTGATGAGAAAGAGGTCTAAAATATTGTGTTTGAATGAGTTTAAGGGTTTAGTTGGCAAAGTCATAAGTACAGGGATCCAACTTACAAATCAAGTCAAGTACAAGGGTCTCTCAGACCATTCCGCCTATATGAAAAGATTGTCATTTTAGTCCTTGCCCCTAAAACTAACTAATTTTTTTTAAAAAAAAACTGTTAAATTTAACAATGGGTCCCACACTTGGTGGAACCCTTCTTCCTCCCTCTTTCTTCCGTAATCTCTTCTCCTCCATCGCTATTCTTCAACCATTTTTTTTACAATTTTCAATGATCTATTTTTATTTCCACTGATAAAATCCTCTCATACAGACACCAAAGTTTCTTAAGATTTTTATTTTCTAGCTCTGTCCATTCAGTTTTAATCATTTTATTTGAAAAATGGAATGAATAATGATGCTGGAAAAAAATACTACTTCTTCTGTTTCACAAAAAATGGTCTAGTTTGACTTGGCACGAAGTTTAAGAAAATAAAGAAGACTTTTGAATATGTGGTCCTAAATTAAAGTTATGTCAAATGTACAAAATCGTTCTTTAATTTTGTGGCCTTAAACATGCCACGTGGAAAGTTAAAATTAAAATCTTACCAAAAAAAAAGAAGTCATTCTTTTTGAAACTAACTAAAAAGGAAATAAGGTCATTCTTTGTGAAACAGATGTAGTACTAATTTTGAAAAGGACAAAACAAAAAGAAAATTAGTTACAACTTAAAAGGAATTGATTTATGGTGATCTCAAGGAGAAATGGAGTCTTTTAACTAATTTAATTGGTTCACGTTTGTTTTAGTGATCTTTGTTTTCTTCTTCTTATATAAGAATATAGGAGCTGCTCAAATTTTTGTTCTGGCGAAAGATAAGAAATGAATGTAGTGTGTATTATTTGTCTTACAAGGATACGGAGTATGACCTTGTGAAAGAAAGAAGTTGAGGAAGCAGGGGTGTCGTGGTGATGGTGAAAGAAAATAGATTGAGGAAGAAGGGGTTTTACTAATTTTTAATTATTATTATTTTTTAAAAAAGTTTGACATGTTGTGGGACCCCACTGTTAAAATTAAATAGTTTTTATTTTATTTTTTTAGTTAGTTTTAGGGTTAAGGACTAAAATGATTATCTTTTCATATACATGATGAAGGACTATTTGGAACCTCTATATATTAAGGACCATTTTGATCATTTTCTCTAAAGATATAATATCATGGGATAAGTCTATGTAAAGACAAAAATATCCCTCAAATCATTTTAATTATTTTCTTTATTTTGTGTTTTATATTTGTACTAGTAAATTTATTTAAATAAATTAGCTTACAAATTATTTAGAGAGAGTTGTTTGTTACTAAATAAATCCAATACAAATTAATACAATATTTGAGATGTGAGTTATTTAACATTAACTAATTAAAAAAAGTAAATATATCACCACATGACGTTTGTGATCTTAATTGAAGATATATATATATATATATATATATATATATATATATGTTTGTGCAGTTTTCTAATTATCTGTATTTTGAACAATTTATAGAATTGAATACATATTAAAATTACAACTTGCAATTTTTATGTGTAAATGTAGATGGTTTATTTAATTTTACTATTCTTTACTGTCTTTTCAATTTTAAAAGTTGATAGTTTATTTTATTTTTTAAAATTAAAAATTGACATTTTGTTAGTGATCAATTTACTAAGATGACAATTATTTATCCTCAAATAATTTAAGTGAAAAAAAAGGCAAACATGACAACAAAATTGTTCTTCTCATATCTAGTTAAAACTTAGAAGGCCATAAAAAAATAAAATGTCCGACAATTATTTACCTTAACCCAATTGCATAATAATTCAAGGGTATAGTTGGAAAGAAGTTTTTCATAAAGTTTTAATCCAAACACAAGATGAGATGGGAAATAATGAACAAAACACTTGGTAAAAACAATTCCTGCGCTACTAATCCATGCACTATTAATCTTTGCATTACTAATCCTTGCATTATTAATCCTTGTACCAAACGACCCCTTAGAGTGTACTCTAAAAGGAAGTAAGATAAACAAATTGAATAAATGAGTATTATTACATTATTTTTGGTTTCCCTTGTTATTAAGGTGTCGATTTCTTGATGAACAAATCCGAATTCATGGTGCATACGTTTACCGTGGGACTTAATTACCCCAATACCTTATGGTACCAAGTAACAATTAACGATAGCCACATTGCACCATATGTATATTTTCTCGAAGGCACCCCTCCTTCAAAAGAATTTGCGGCATGTCAACCCTTAGTACGATTCTTGACTTTATATTGAGTTAAATCACATGTTCACAACTTATGTGCCCCAGTCGATTCCTTTTTGAAACTATAGTTATGTATCTTAATTTAAACAATCTAAATATATATTTGTCATATTACGTAAGTTTTTATTTATTTTGTTATTACTTGGCACCTCATACTTACCTATAACTAAAGTCTAAAAATTAGTATAGTAATATTATAAAGGAAAGACGAGAGACATCTTTGCCATCAATTGATAGATTACTGTAAAAGATTTAATTAAGTTACGCTGAAAATAAGTGGAAATAATATTTAATTATTCATCCTCCTAAAATAATATATAAAAAAGATCGTTTTATTATAGCATTACCATTAATTTCCTTTTAATAGTCTAATTATGTCTAAAATTATTTCACCAATTTTCTTCAAGGAGACAATATCAATGTGCAAGAGAGAGTTCTATAACCCAAACGGACCCTTAAATTTGGAAATATGTTTAATTTGCATTATTTTGTTTACATCTCGAAAAGGTGAAAACAATGACCATTTTTTATGATCTTTTAGCTGGAAAAGAAAAGCAAAGGTATAGAGGTCATGAAGGAGATCCTAGCTAGTCACGTTTACGATAGCTAGCGGAGAGGCAGGTTTAGAATTTGAAGATCAATTATGGATCACCATAGAAATAGGTGTGTCTTAGTGAAAATGATGTCACACAACACCACTTCATCTGGAAATTTTATTTTATAAATACTCAAAGAACTAATGTTCAAACATATTGATATTGATATTAATTGAAGGAATGATCAAGGCAAAGAAGAAAATAGTGGAGACAGGCGCGATCCATGATGGGTTTCGAGAAAAAAAAAACCTTCGCTTTGTTGGGTATTATTTGCCGTGAGTTTCTTACTATAAATAGGTTTTCTTTTTAAAAAAAGGTTTAGGATTGGCTAGTCCTAGGAAAAGTTTAGAACTCTATAAATAGAGACTTGTTTCTTCTAACATAATCAACATTGATAATGTAGTCCTAGGAGCTTTGAGAGTTTTGGTTAGGGGAGCATTTGTGGGACACACGTTTGATATGTTATCACTTGTGTGGACCTCCCATGTATTCTGAGTGAATTGATTGAAGTTATTTTTCTCTATATTTTTCTCTCATATTTATATAGTGGATTGCTCATCTCCTTTGTGGATGTAGGTCGGTTGACCGAACCACATTAAATCTTTGTGTCTTTTGATATATTTCTCTTTTGTCTTCTTAGTCATGATCTTTCGAGGTTTATTTTGCTAGCTTTTGCATTATACCTAATTATTTTGGTCCTAACAGGCTTTAGGCTTTTTGACAAACCATGGATTTTTATTTTTATTTTACTGATACCGCTGACAGAAACAATGCAAAACAACGGCCTAGTTTTAATTAATCAGTGGGCATAATATTCTATAATAATGTTACTGTACAAAAGCAACTTCTACTACTTTTTCATGGTTGAATTTTACGAAAAACACATATTAATAAACCGTGTTTATAAAGGAAAATTAAATAATTAATCGTAATTCCAATGTACGCTAGCTAGCTATTTTGATTTTCTCCACACTTGTTTTTTTTCTTTAGTCATCAATATTTCTTATAAGCACTGCTCTAATTTGACCATTGTGTGCCTAATATGCTGCTATTTTAACATGTAATGAGGTAATGGGCCTTATAATATAAAAATGGTTTATAATGAGTGTTATTATGTTAATAAATGACATAGGATAAAACTGTTGAGAATTGGAATGTTCTGATTTATTTTTATTTTACACTCCCTCCTTTCCATTTTATGTGAGATAGTTTGACTCTGGCACAAATTTTAAGAAAGAAATGAAGAGTTTTAAAACTTGTAACCTAAAATGAATAATAAAAATTTGTATAACTATAAATTAATTCATTAAAGGTAAAATTGATATTTTAAAATCAAATTGTTACTTAATATAGAGGCGTGTCATTTTTTTGAGACCGACTAAAAAGAATAATAAATCATATAAATCTAAACAGAGGAAGTAAGAGACATGGGCATATTAAGAGGGACATTGAGAATATGTATGTACTATTATAAAGAGGTGAATCTAGGATATAAATCTTAATATGAATACAACTTATTATTCGAATATAGTCACACTTAGGGGTGTGCAAAAACCGATTTAACCAATAAATCGAACCGAAAAAAACACTATTGGTTTATTGATATTGGGTTATTGGGCTAACGGTTTTTAAACGGTTTTGCAAAATTTTTTATTGGGTTATTGGTTCGGTTTCCGATTTTATAATTTTTGTTAATGGTTAAACCGATAACCCAATAAGACTATACTAAATTTACTAGTCTTATTGTTAATGGTTAAACGATTGTTACTTTCACACTTTTTGTTAATGGTTAAACGATTGTTACTTTCACACTTTTTCCTTTGAATGTGTCTAGTGTCTAAACTTGCAAGAAAAATGATTGTTACTTTTATGATTATTACTTTCATGCCAAATGTTGGAAAAATCATATGGTATTTTCTTATTGGTTAAACTGAAAATCGAACCGTTAAGTACCATAAACCGATTAACCAAAAACCGATAAGAAATATGTTATTGGTTTGGTTATCGGTTTGAAGTATTTACAAACCGAAAACCGAAAACCGATAACCGAACCAATAACACCTAAAACCGAACCGAACCGACCGATGCGCACCCCTAGTCACACTCAAAAAGAAAACTTCTCGAATAAAATGATTTTCTTGTGAAATAAGTAGACCTCTTTTACGTATTTGACGTGATTTTTCTAGAATTGGGTAGCAACAAATCTATTTTACTTTTCTAGATAGTCGTCTTTATTTAGCTTACCCCACCATTTGAAAACTCGCTGCATTATTCTTTACTAATTTGTTTTTTGTGCCAATAGTACAAAAAAATTTTACATTATGAGATTAGATTAACTACAACAATGGATAATACCTATTGATAGTTAACTCTGCACAATATCACTACATATTAATAATGTCATTTCATAATACATCTTATTATAAACACATTATGATATTCGTTCATTACATATATTATCTAAAAAAGTGAATAAATACATGTTTTTGCCTTTCTGTCAACTCGTTTGCTTATTAGTTAATATATTTAACTCAACAAAGTTAATAGTTAAAGTAATAGATGTACAAATCTATAGCCAACCCTGAAACCACCCCTAGTTTTGAAGCATTAAACATGGAACAAATTAATGGCCGCATTATAAGTTATCAAATGAAAAAATGCACCGTCTCAATTTTTAAGTCTTTAAAATCCCACCAATTGTTATATTATATTACATGTAAGCTTTATTTTCTTTACTAAAATTAGACCTGATATTTTGACTACCCGTAAAAACTCAACTCAATTGAAAAGATATCACAATACTCCCTTCGTTTTAACGCATTGGAAAATTTTAATTAGAGATTTATTTTATTCAACTAATCTTATTAATAATACTTTGAATTTTAAATTTGATCATATCGTTATTTAATACTAAGGATAGTATGAAAAAAAGAAATACTAATAAACCTTTTTGATTTGCTAAAATTAAGTAGCCGAAAGTCTCTTTTCCTTCGGTTAGTTCTTAGTTCTCACCTATAATGAAAATTTTGGACTAGTGCATCTCGAAGTAAAATAGCCGTTTCCAAGTACATTTTCGCATAAACAATGAATCCACTAAAATGAATGAGCTTTTTATCACTGTTCTTTTAGGTATAATTACGTCTATTTTCCTTATCAATTTTTCTATCCTATTTAGTTTCGAAAACTTTCACAAAATAAAAACGGACAACATCGTTGTAATTATAAATAATATACTTACTATTTTTTTTTGATATAGAGATCAAAAAAAAATTGTTTTTTTTTTTTTCCAATGCTTCTCGGAAGATTGACCGTTGAAAAATCCAATACATTGCACCAACTTTCCCATTATTTTGTTCTCTTTCCCTCGCCAATCTCTCTATATAACTACACCATTTGCCTCCTTCATTCACCAAAAACCTTAATTTCTCTACTAGAAAATACACAATACAATATTACAATTAATCATGCAAAAGAGTACTTCATCTTCATCACTTGGCCCTGGTGGTCTAGACTTAAGCCAAGTTTTTTTCAAGTCAATTTCCAATGCTGCCCCTCCTTCACCCACAAAACGCCACACCAAAATCTCCGTCATCGGCGTTGGAAACGTCGGTATGGCAATTGCACAAACAATCCTAACACAAGACCTAGTCGACGAGCTTGCACTCGTCGACACAAAATCCGACAAGCTTCGAGGAGAAATGCTGGATCTTCAGCACGCGGCAGCGTTTCTGCCGCGTACGAAGATCAACGCATCGACTGATTACTTGGTTACTTCCGGATCGGATCTTTGTATTGTAACTGCAGGTGCCCGACAGAATACGGGTGAGAGTAGGTTGAATTTGTTGCAGAGGAATGTGGCTCTGTTTAAGAATATTGTTCCGCCGTTGGTGAAGTATTCGCCGGAGACTACGCTTCTAGTAGTTTCGAATCCGGTCGATGTGCTGACGTATGTTGCTTGGAAATTGTCTGGGTTTCCGTCGAATCGGGTTATCGGGTCGGGAACGAATTTGGATTCCTCTAGATTTCGGTTTTTGATTGCGGATCATCTTGATGTTAATGCCCAGGATGTCCAGGTTAGTGCTTCATTTTCCAACTACTTAATTTAAATTTCTATTTTTGTTTTTAGAAATGGCTTATGTTACCAGCTCCGTTTCATTTCAATTGTCTTAGTTTGACTGATTGTGAAATTTAAGAAATTAAAGAAAGACTTTATGAATTTGGTATGTTTAAACTAAAAATTTATATAATGCGTTAAAATGCATTTTGAATATTGTGTCTTCAATATTGTCATAGAATGTTGTAAGTGAAAAATTACTGTAAATATAGAAATTGACATTCCTATACGAAAATATAAGAAGATCTAGTTGTTGCTTTTCTTAAATTAGTTGTCACATTTCGCTTTTTGAGAGTTAATCTAACTAAATTACACTTCTCGAGAGTTTAATCTAACTAAATTTTAAAGCTATATTAGATTAGATTAATTCAATATTTCAAAATTAAAATTAAAGTATTTAAAAAATATACAAAAGTATTACAAACTGCAATGCTCTCATAGCAATATAATGATGAAGAAATAAGTGTCAAAAGTTCATGTTGTTTGGCTCTAAAAAGTGAAATTGTGACAAAGATTTAGAAATAGAGGGAATAGTTAAAAATATACTTTCTTGTTTCACGTCTATCAAGAAAAATAAGAGTAAATAAAAGGTATTCCCTCCATCCGATATTACTAAAGAGAATTATTTTTGGATGGAGGGAGTTAGGGAGTAAACAAGACACTTACATTGAAATAGAAGGCATCCTATTTCCCAAGTAGGAAGGGAAAAAAACTCCTATTTTCCGAGTTCGACAGATAGAAATGAGCTAACACATTACAACAACATACGTAGTGTAAATCCACAATATAGTAATTGAAATTTGATCTTCCCATTGAATTTACAAAGCATTTGAGTCGAATTTAACATCTGATTAATACCACTAGAATATAAGTATCTTATGTTCTGTGTGTATTGTTTAAGTGAAAGTAATGTACTTATCTGATATTTATATATTTCTAGGCATACATTGTTGGAGAGCATGGTGATAGCTCAGTGGCACTTTGGTCAGGCATTAGTGTAGGAGGAGTGCCAGTCCTCAGTTTCCTTGAGAGGCAACAAATTGCTTTGGAAAAAGAGACACTGGAAAAAATCCACCAAGAAGTTGTGCACAGTGCATATGAAGTGATTAGTTTGAAAGGTTACACATCATGGGCAATTGGCTACTCTGTTGCTAACTTGGCTCGAACAATCCTTCGCGATCAAAGAAGGATTCATCCTGTTTCGGTTCTTGCAAAGGGATTCTATGGCATTGATGGTGGCGATGTGTTTTTGAGCTTGCCTGCACAGCTTGGTAGAAGTGGGGTTTTGGGCGTGACGAATGTGCATCTTACTGATGAAGAAATTGAGCAACTTAGGAACTCTGCTAAGACTATTTTGGAAGTGCAGAGTCAGTTGGGAATTTGAAAAAATAGCACTAGCAGTTTGTTGAATTTTGTTTTGTTTGTAATATCCTTATAGCAGTTAGTCATATGACATATTGGCTACCTGCTAGCTAGTGCTCTGTGGTGCTAACTTTGAAATAAATTGTAACAGAACCTCTTATGCCACTTTATAGAAATTTGATTTTATCATACTTCTAAGTTCTAAGTTCTAAGTTCATATGCTTTGTATTTTGAGCGACTTTTTGAGATAATTATCATTAATTGAGTGACTTTTGTTTTACTAAATAAAGTTGGATGACTTTTTGAGAAAATAATTATTAGCTGATTAGTGACCATTTGAAAAATTATCTATATATACTTGTCATTGAACAACTTGTTATGATTTAAAAGTTACTTTTAAATTAGCAGAGGCATTTTGCTCTAGTTAAAGTAAAGGGAATTAAGATAAATGCATCCTAATCATCATTTGTAAATATAAATATCTTCAAGAGTATTAGTCCACTCAATGGCGGAGCCAAAATTTTCAATAAGAGGTTCAAAATCTGAAGAAATAAACACACGATGTAGCTGAAGGGGGTTCGGCATCTACTATATATACCTAAAAAAATATTTTAACCATGTAAAAATAATATAATTTTCCGTCGAAGAGGGTTCGGATGAACCCCTAAAGATATGGTGGCTCCGCCACTGAGTCCACCTCTAGCAAAGGCACATCAATTCCTATGGAGATTCAAGATTATGAATTCTTATAACAACCTCAAGTTCATTCATATTAATATTACAATAATAATCAAGTTTACGTTCAAATATTTATATATATTTAGCGAATTTCTTAATATATATACAAGTTTGGACAAAAATTATAGAGTTTACATTCAAAATGTTTTTTTAAAAACATTTGGGACGATTTTGTGTACACTAGTAAACTTTGGTGCTGTTAATGGAAGTCACACTTAGAAGTAGGATCAAAAGATAAAATAGAGAAACTACTAAACGACGTCGTTTGGGTTCATTGCCTAAGTACAGTAACACAATCTCTACTAGGTAAAGAACATTGAACTGAATCACAAATCGTTGAATTCCGAAGAACTATTGGCGAGATACGAGCGATTCCGATCATCGGAAAATGGCCGGAAGATTGAGTAATGTAGCTACTCGCATAATGGGCGGAAACGGTGTCGTCGCCCGGTCCGTCGCATCCTCTCTTCGAACACGCGCCGGCATGGGCCTTCCCGTCGGTAAACATATTGTGCCTGATAAGCCGGTAATGCCTATAGTATAAATACATACAGTACTTAATACGTCCTTAGGTTCCATTTGTTTTTTTTTTTTAAATTTGATTGGCAAACCCTAATTTAGTTTTAATTTTGTTTCGTTGTGATTGTAGCTTCATGTGAATGATGAACTTACATGGGACAATGGTACTCCTTTTCCCGAGCCTTGTATCGATCGCATAGCAGATACCGTTGGAAAGGTTAGATTTTTTGTTCTAATTTAATATTTGTTGTTAAATCCCCATTTCATTTTCTATCGTTTACAATTTTTCATTTTTCGTCAAATTAGGTTCAATGTTAATTGTAGATTTGCTTGATGTTAGAAAGGTTTGATATTCTGATTAGGATCCCTATTTGAATCCCATGTTTATTCTTTTACAATTTTTATTTTTGATAGTAGATTAAATCATGAAGATTTTATATCTGTTGGAAAGGTTAGATTTTTTGGCTCAAGATTTGTATACGAATCCCCAATTCATTGTTTCACCCTTTAGTTTGTACGTCAAATTAATTATAATCTGGAACTTGAAGACTTCTATATGTGAAATTTTAGGATTTTGTATCTGTTGGAAAGGGGATTAGTATTTGAATTATCTTCATGGCTTTTACAGTTCACGATTTCAAGTTTTTCATTTTTGCTAGTCAAGTTATTTATATAAGATAATTGAAGATTCTTGAACTGCTTTTAATGTCAGTATGAAGCATTGGCTTGGTTGTGCGGTGGGTTGAGTTGTTTTGTGGGGATTGGACTGTTAGCTGTTTGGAATGATAAAGCCTCCAAAATTCCATTTGTAAGTCTACATTTATTGAATTCCAATTCTATTTTTCCTTTATTAGTGTGAATCAGTTATGCTTTGTTGACATACTTATCAAAAAAAGAATGTTATGCTTTGATGACTTTACTGTACATGTTGTCCAGATGCGAGTTGCATTTTGTTGTGTGTGTTTTTACTATGGACGGACTTGTATGTTGTTTACTGTGTCGATTTGTGGTAAAGTTACTTTAAGCTGTTTGTTGATCTTAGTGTTGGACGAATACTAAACAACTCCTTTTTCTTTTTCTTTTTTTTTTGATAAAACTAAAGAACTCCTTTTTCTTTTGGTTGAGTAAAGGGTAACTTTACTAAAAAACTCTTTTGTGGCTGTGGTTTCTTTATTCTGTGGCTAAATGACCAGCATCATGTGGATTATATTAGAGTTTGTTATGTGATCTTCTCCTTATTGGCTGGAAAAGGTTCTGTTGAAATATTGAGGTACTATAACAGAATGATGTGATGCTAGGATCGAAAATCAAGCAAAGAGTATTACTTGTTCTTGGCCAAAGTATCCACACACTTTGTCTTACCAAACTTGAAAAATGCGCAGTTCCCAACTACCACATCAGAGCATCTGCCTGATTCTCCGGTCTATAACCCTGTCAATTCTTACGTCCGCCTCCTGGTGCACATGCGCCTTAAGCTGAACCATCAGTGATGAGGAGGATTGCCGGAGGTTTTACCACCTATAGTCAATCCAGTAATCCACCACTAGTTATAATGCCTTTGGTTATTTCTTAAAAAGAAAAGGCCGTCTCCGGTAGGATGGTGAAAATGTCTAGTACTTCAAGTATCAGTAGAGGTAGTATCTTCATTTTTTCTATGCACCACCTTAAGGATTTTCCTTTTCTTAACCTAAATTGCTTCCTAATTCTGGGGCTGCAAGCACTAGTAGCTTGTGGTTAGAATTCTTCACCTGAATTTGTTCAATTAGAGCTTTCTATCCTACATTGTTTTTCCATGGCAATTTTCCTCATTGCTCCTTTCGTGTTTGGTATGAAGAAAAATGTTTTCGGAAAGCGTCTTCCTATGTTCTCCTGTTTGGTAGTGTTAAATACTTAGGAAGATGTTTTCCTAAGAAGAATCTTTTCCTAAGATTAGTAGATATACCTTGTACTGGTTCGGTCAAATTTTTTTTTTCATCCTCTGGATGCTGTTTTAGTGAAATCCCGTTTTCTTCACCAAAGTTTATGTTTACTCGGTTAGATTATAGGTCATTGAAGAAGCCTAAGTTTTTACTCAATTAAATGTATTTCGTTTCCATGATGAAGTGCTAAAAGATGAGAAATGTTTGCTGAAAGAATATACAAAGAAACGTCTTGCATCATATCCTTTGTTTAATTTATATTGTGCAGTAAATTCAAGGCTAGATGCTCTATACTAATACTAGTCATGCGCTAGCTTTATCGACAATTTTGTTGTATTCATTAAGTTGTTTGCTGTTGATTTTGATTTGCTGAAAGAAGCTCATTAGCTTATTGTTTTAGAGAACAAATCTCTGTGTTCAATATGTCATAAGGTACTAGTTGGAGTTTAAGGGTGTGCGTTTGCAGGATTGAAGAAAGTTCTATCCTGAAAATGGGAAAGGGTCAAAAATACCAGCAACGTATTGAAAATGACTTAAAATTTCCCTCCTACCTACCTATTGAACCAGAGTTACCCTTAGCATTAAATTCAAGCTTAAAATTGCCCCTTGTAACGGAAGCAAATATGGAATATATGGTCTTTTTATTTAAATATGTGGCATTAATTTATTGGTCCATATGTAGTTACTAGTTAGATCCAATCTATTTACCACCCAACCCATGAACCCGAACCCATTTTAAAAAGACCCGCACCACTTCATCCTCTTGATTCTCTCGATGACGAAGACTTAATCACCTTGCTGCCAGCATCATACCCATGATAATATGAAGGAACACCAGCAATGCCACTCAAGCATTGAACTTGAGCATGGTTGCCTAATCCCGTACTGCTGTATAACTAAATGCCTAATTGTCTTTGATGCTGAAAGAGACTGACATTTTGGAAAGAACTACAACAAATCAAAAGTTTCTCTGTTTTTTTTCCCCACTCTTCTGATGCAATTACAATTGAAGGCAGAACCATTGGGATGCCTTCATAGTGACAAAATATCAAAATCTCTTGAATGATGAATGGATTCTTAACCTGATGGAAATATAATTGAGTTGATTATAAAATAGGAAAAAAGAACAAAAATCTTGAAGGTGGATTTGTAACATAACCCTAATTGAAGAAAATGACTAAGAAGAAGAATGTACCTGTGGATAATTCAATAGAGAGTTTAGGTGGAGAAACGAAGAAAGGGGGGAGGTTCCATTTGAATATAAAGATTTGGGAAGCAAAACAAATTATAGAAGGCCATAGGAGGTATTAATAATTTATTTATATACTCGTCAAATTATTTCTGAGTATACAGATTTCAAAGAGTTCTTTGATATGCATCATCTTGGTCTGAGGTGAATGAAGAGGATGAAGTTGTGGGGGTCTTCTAAAAACATGTTTGGATTAATGGGTTAGGTTGTGAATGAATTGGCTAATTATATGTGGATCAACAAATCAATACCTCATATTTAATTTTCATATTTTCCACATCTGTTCCGTTAAAAGGAGGGGGTGATTTGAGGCTTAAATTCAACGTCAAGGGCAATTTCGGTCCAATAGGTGGAAAGAGGGTAATTTTAAGCCATATTCAATATGCCAAGGACATCTTTGACCCTTTCCCATTCTAAAAGATAAAGGTGAGAGCATTTAGAATCAAGGAAGAGACCAAACTGTTTCACTCACCTAGAATGATATAGTAGAAATTTTAGATTCTATTATTTTTGGGCATGACGATTCACTGTCTGAATGAGGCTATGTTAATGTACAATGGATACCGGTTGTTGCTGACCTATTGTGCTTATCACATAAACTTTTCATTCAAGTGATTAAAATGGTTTCAGAAGTCAAGATTTCAGAGTGACGGATGTGAACTAGAGTTCCCTTCTTTGGAATCTAATTCCTTAAATCATTTCTACAACATGGACTGCTCTTGGCTTTTATTTAGAGCAGCTGATGATTTGACACTACACTCACTAGTTAGTTCCACAGGCTGTACTAGAAGTGTATGATACTGTCTAGATGTTTCAAAAGCTGTATCGTAGTAACTGTCTGTAACATACTGATTATATTTATCATTTGCTTATTTCCAAATCACCTGGGCGGGAATGTCATTCGAGATTGTGCTTTAAGCTGTACTGGCACTTATCAATATCCTTAGTCACAAGAGAAACATTTTAGAGAGGTAGAAATGACTTTCACCTTACTAGTGGGCAAAAGTGATTGAATCACCCCCTACTTCCTTTGTGGGTGATGTGAAATGGGTACGGGTAGGACACTTGGTCTCTCTCTCCTTCCTTGCAAGGTGCAATTAGAGCTGCCTTTCAGTAAGCAATGCTCACCTTTACCACAATCACTACTTCTGAGCAATCCAATTATCAAATATAAATACTCCCTCCAGTGATTACATACTGTGTCAACCTGCCTTTACTTTTATATTTAGTCGGTCCTAACTGCTTGCAACCCCTCGTCGTTTGATCATCATACAACTTGTGCTTTTAATTTTCCCCATCATCTTCATTTTTATTGACTAACCTTTTCTGTTTTTGGTATGAGCAGACACCAAAGGTCTATCCATATGACAACTTAAGAGTGGAGCTCGGAGGAGAACCTTGAGCTTGAATCTAGTTGCAGTTGAATCCACAAATGTGTTTCCTGCTTTTCTTCTAATGTATAATCAACTATAAGGCTTGAAACAGTGCAAAATAAATCTTGGTTCGACGTTTGCAACCAACAAACTTACATTACTTTGCTTTTGTCGCATTTCTGCTGAATCTTTTCATATCTGAGAGTTTGATTTGGCTAGTTCTGAGATATTAGTCATAAACTTATAAGGTTAGTAGATTGACAGTCTTTTTGAGATCAAACAATTATTATTGAAATTGTTGCTTTTCCATGGTTACTACGATAAAATCTTTTCCTCACCTCTTGTTTTTGACCAATTCATGTACATGTTCAAATTAACATGACATGTGGTATTGGAAATGTCATTATAAATCATAAGGGAGACTGAGAATCATCGATTATGATAAATTCTGCCTAATCTATAGATTCTGCCTGCATTCGGTTTAAGGAGGGTAGAATGTTACACAGATTTTACTAGAGAGAGACTGGTTTTTGAAAGAAAATTTGGATTTGGCTCCCCTCCATTATCCCTTCTCTCCATTTCGTCAAGTGCATATCTAGATGAGAGACATGTGTTCTATTTAAATTTTAAAGGTCAAGATTATACTACATTAATAAATATTATAACCATAGTTAAGTCAACCAATTTTGGAAAACTACTCCCTAAATGTGTTAAGAACAAGATATTTTCTATAAATTTTGATATTCATTAATTTCATTTTATATTTTTGTATTTAAATATTAAATTATATGATTTTTAAGGTGAGAATCAACTAAACAATTTTTTGTGATAATAAACTTTGTTCTTAAAATATTCTATATGCTGAGAAACGAAAAAAAGGAGGTGAATAAATTATCAATGTAGGCAAAAACATTAAAATAAAAGAGTGGGAAATAAAACAAAACGAGAAATTATTAGAATTACAAATGTGAAATATCAAAATTACCATACTTTAGTAAGAGGAGAAAGTGTGGCTACGTACTGTGTTTGAAGGGGGAAAAGAAATATGTTTTAAAATTTGTTTGTTGGGAATAAAAGAAAATTTTAATATTTGAATATAAAAATATAAGATGAAATTAATGAATATCAAAATTTATAGAAAATATCTTGTTTTTATCATATTTAGGGAGTAGTTTTTCAAAATTGGTTGACTTAACTATGATTATAATATTTGTTAATGTAGTATAATCTTGACCTTTAAAATTTAAATAAGACGCATGTCTCTCATTTAGATGTGCACTTGACGAAATAGAGAGAAGAGGTAATGGAGAGGAGCCGGATCCAGAAAATTTCTACTAAAGATAAAACAAAATGATGTATTTTCTTTCTTATTGATTTGAATTTCAGTGACTAGAGATATACACACCTTTCTTTTTACTTCTTACATTTTTCTTCTCAAAAGTCAAACTACATGAATTTTGAATAACATTTTAAAATGTATTTTTTTTATACGTTTGGATTTCAAGTTGGGTGTTTTTGGATTATTTTAAAATTTCTGACTCCGTCACAAAGTAGAATGCATTATGTTTCTAGTAAACAATGCCTTGTCACTCTAACACACCCTTTCGCCTACTTCAGCAGATGGTACAAGCTGCTGTCATGAGTTAAGGGGAGGATGCAACTAGTCGATATTGAATTTATAAATTATACGAACCCAATACTTTCAACGCGGAATACAAATGTTTTTATTTTTGGACTATAGTATAGTCGGTAGTCTCATGCCTCATTTACTTGTCACATCCAAAGTAAACCGTTAAGTCCATACAAAATCTTAGATATTTTCTTGATTGAGCTTACTCAAAGTTTCATAAAACACACAAAGTAGTATCATCTAATTAAGGTACAAATTAAAAGTCCTAGTCAATGCATTAATTTGTTTTTACTAGAAAAAAAAGAGTATAAAAAAGACTTGTGGTTTTCAAACAAATGGGATTCCGCGTTAAATTTTAACGCATTGTTGCAACTTGAGTAAATGTGTGGTTGTTTAGGGCTACTACCTTTAGCACATAGTCAATGAAATTGAAAGCACATCCCTTGATTAGTGTCAATGTGAAATACACATAATTGGATTTTCAATTTTGTTTTCTTCATTTTTCTTTAATTTGTGAGAAAATCGATCTGGAGCCAACCTTTTGAAATTCGGGAATGATCGACCTATTCTTATATATATCCTTCTCCACTTAAATATCATAAACTAAAATTTGCTTGACTTTTTTTAATACCTTTTATAGATTCATAGAGGAATTCTGAGGTAAAAAATGTGACTTAAAACACAAGGTCAAAACTATATGGCGCTAATCTCTTTGAAAAATAGCAAGTGTGAAAATTCGTTAAAAAGCCACTTTTAATGTAGAAACACCATGATAAGTGTCAAAGATTTCAAACTTAAATAAGTGAAAAATCTAGGATAATTGTAATCAATAATCCAGGATATTGAGATGGAGTTTTACTATTAAGTTTGAAATCTATATCATATCATGGATTTCAAAAAATGGCTATTTTTGAATTTTATGTAGATGCTAATCATCCAATATCTGTCAATTGAGCTAATCTGTAAATGTTGTTTGCTTCGTATTTTTACTTTAGAATTATATAGCTAGTTAATCCTATCTTGTAATTCTCTTTTCTATTTTTCTACCCTTACAATCGATGTAATATATTTTTAAAAAAATAAATTAAACCTATTATGAGATCATCAAACTATTAGCTCCTAATACGCGATTAAATGATTTCTTTAAACTTGTATTTAGACATTTATTATCTCTCATAATACGTACTTTAAATAAAAAATAAACAATATTTTGGACTTTTGAGTCACGGGTTTAAGAATTATTGCAAGAAATAGTACTTTTTTATAACTTTATTTTTGAATATTTAATGTAAACCACATGAATTCACTATTTGTTGGTTTTCATGCATAATTAAGATACCTCAATAAGTGTCTAGAAGTTCATCAAAAGTGACATTATATCTTTTTTGTCCTTTTTATATATCTGATTGATAGGAATTTGGTGATTTACAATATGCGACAAATATTAATTATATATATAAAATGATCCTATTTAATTTGATTGAAAATGAAGTCTATAGTTATCCGATCCACGATTTAATTTTAGTAATGGGGTAAAATATTATTGGCCTTTTGTTTTTATATAATTTGAGCACCATTAGACGACTTAAAAAATAAAATAAAAATTACAACTTATTTCATGGGGAAGTGGACTTTGTGCTTAACCTATAATTTATTTATTTTTATTTTTCTAAAAAAAAGTTATTACTGTTTAGGAGAAAGGGAATGTATGAAAGTATTCTAAGTTAAAGAATTTTTCATCGTTTCAAAACTGTGAACCTATTGATAATTTTGAGTTTAAGCAGATACTGTATATACATTTAATAAAAAAATTCGACGAAACAGTATCACATGACACCTCGGCCTAAAATAAATCTGTCCCTATGTAAAAGATGACATCTAATTAGCTCTAAATTCTAGTTAGTTAAAATTTTATTGTTGTTTAGATTAAAAAAAATAAAATCTTGTTTAGATGTGAACTACCTAGGTATATATTAGGCTTAAATTTGGTCGAATTGTATAAATACTAAAAAAAATGTACCAACCAACTTTCATTTTGGGATTATTTCTTTTGACCATATGATAATACGATATATAAGGACTGCTACTGCAAAGAGCGGAGGCAGATCCAATGTATTGGACTATTGGTACCCATTCAAGATGAACTTAAATACTTTTGATATGATAAACATAAATTTATGTGTATATAAATATTTATTAAAATTACAATAAATATTAGATAATTAATTTATAATGGTAAAATTATAACAAGTTTAATACTAAAAATCGTAAATATTGAACCCTAGAAATAATTTGTGATATCATGACTTCATAATAGCGTGACATTCTGTCTTTATATGGAATATTAATTATTAGCCCTGTTTTTGGAGCTATTATTTTTTATGTTTAGTGTTAGGTAAATTGCACTAATTTTAGTGTATAATAAACATATGTATTAATTTAGTAGCATTATAGTCAGTACGTAATTAACTATAGATGGTAAGATATATACCTATACGCATCAAAAACACACTTTTTCCCTATCTTCTTTCTAATTATAATGAATGGACATTAAATTATGGGAATTAAGGAGTTTAACTTTATTCTTAATTAACTATAGAGGGTAAGATATGATGAAAAGCATATATAAAGTCTTGGCTAGCGAGGGATTATAGGCTTTTACTTTTTATTCTTTGCAATATTAGAAGCCAAAAAAAATCATTTCAATTTATGTGTGGTGTTTGGTTAAAGGCAAAGTTAGAAATTATAATCTTAAATATGGCATGATATTTGTGCAGCTAATATAAAAGCACACTAATAAAAGTAAAACAAATTTACTGAATATATCGAGAACTTTTAAAATTTATCAATTAACTAGTGAATTTGACCGCATTTATAAGAAAATCAATAAATTAAAAAAAATATTTTTATAACTTCATATAACGGAAATAAATTTTAATTTTGTTATATTGATTAAAACACAAAAATAATATTTTTATTAGTGTTAGATGAACCGCATTTAAAAATAAGTAAATTTGCATTTCAAATAAAAGAAAAATGACAAAAACTAAAACCATAAAAACACAAACACACAACATATTTTTTAACAAAGTGAAGTACATATGACATTATTATGCATATTTGATATAGGGTTTGAGACAATATATTCAAAAGAGCACAAATATTTTTCTTCAAAAAATTGATGAATGTACAATAATGTAGTTGTCTAAACAATGAAACTTACTCTTGGCATCTCTATTAAAAACTTGCATAATTATGCTTTCTAAACTCACTTAGCACACTTCTATGGTGACAATAGAGAGAATGATTGATCTTCTAATTTAGGAATAACTTCACCAAGTAAGAGGAGTCTTGTAATTGCCATACAAAATCTAATGTAACAAAATATTGTGAAAATTTATGATTACTATCGAGATAAATTCTCAACTCCTACTTGTACGTGAATCCCTAGTTTTCCCCCACAAATTTTCTCATCAAGCATCTCAATTTGTTCTTTGTCTCATGAATGACTTTGTATTCCACATTAGTTAGTCCACTTGCCAAACACATTCTATCAAAAAAATAAATAAATTCAACATACATAATTTCACAATACATTATGAGAATTAAGGTGATCAAGAAGTCAAATAAGAGATTTAACATACCAAAGAGAATTTAATTAGTGTCATCTGAGTGTCATATGTGAAAAGTGAAAAATTATAAATCAATTCACCTTTTATCTTAAAATAAATCGCATTCCACATTCTTCAAATCTTATTCCTTATCATCAAATCATGTCTATTATAATGACCAACTCCGGAAAAAAAAGAAAGAAAAATATGTTAGACTAACAATATAGTTAAAAACAAATATAGTAAGCAAGCTACTACATGAAGAAAAAAAAATACACTTCCAATCTATATATAGTACAAAAATATAGAATATGAAAAGATACAAAATTAATTAAAATATAATTACTCAAAGATTAATACATACTAATTAATATAATTGAAAATAAAGAAACTGTTGATGAAAAAACGGAAAGGAAGAAAACTTACAGCTAATCATTAGTTTCACAATTAAGAAAATTAAAATCTCTTAATTAGTGCTAATTTTTAGTCATTAGTTATTTTGGTATAAGAAAACTTACGCTAATCAAATTAATGTTCCTTTTTGGTTAGTTTTAGTTAGTGTCAATTTTAGCAGTAATTTAATTTAATTTAATTAAGCAAAATTCACGGTGCTTTTTAAGTTAATGCTATACTCAAATTAACATTAATTTTTTGGTTAATTTTAGTTATTGTCGTTTAATTAAATTAAGCAAAATTCACGTTCCTTTTTAAGTTAATGCTATACTCAAATTAACATTATTTTTTTGGTTAATTTTAGTTACTGTCGATTTAGCAGTAACTTAATCTAATTAAACTAAGCAAAATTAACATTTCCTTTTTAGTTATTGTACATTTATAGTCATTGTATCATTACTTTTGGAAGAAATAAATATTATGAAGGCTCATAATGAGGGAAGAGAATAATTTTTTAAACATATTTTTGAACAGAAAATAAAGGTAAAAATTGAAAATTCTGAAAATATAGAAAAATAGTAATACTGGCCATTGAAACATGCCACAACAACAAATTGATATTCGGGGCTTTATATATATATATATATATATATAATATATATATATATATATATATATATATATATATATATTTCATTTAGACATTCGAAATACAGTCTGTTTCGATTAAATATCAGAGTGCATGATAGAGTGTTTCTATTAAACCTCTTCGGCTCAAATTTAGGAAAAATTTCTATACATATTTTCAGTTGTCTATTACGTAAATAAGTTAATCACTAAAAACTTCAATTAAAACAAGTCTAAGCTTTTACTACTTATATGCATATGTGACATATTCAATTGCCCATTACATAAACAAATTACAACAACATACTCGGTATAATCCACAAATTGAGACCAAGGAAATAGAAGTAGGGATAAGATTTGTGTACATTCTACCCTTCCCAGATCGATCTCACTTTATAGAATTACACTACAAATATATTATTATTGTTATAATTTGTCTATGTAACAAGTAATTGAGAACATAGACAAAATCTTTTCAAAAATTTGAGCCAAAAACATTAACACAAACACTTTATCACGAGATTCAGATCTTGATACACAGGTCCAACATGTACAGAGGTTGATGTGCAAATCATTAAGCAAAATAATGCAAGTCCCATGTGAAAATGGAAGGATAAATGTTTATTCTAATTCAAGAAATAAATAATAAATGATCAACAAAATCCACAAAATTCCCAAGTTTAAAATTCATAATGGCCTTATCTCTTTTTTTTTTTTCCTTTTCTGTTCGGTGTTTGATATTTGTATTAAAATCTGATCAAATTCAAATTTGCACATCGAAAAATTCATTTCTTGAGGCGGTGCTTTTTTCTATCTCGAGACTCGCATTCAAGACCTTTAATTAATGTTGAAGAAATCTCAATTACCATTTTACCATGATCCATGTTAGTATAATAGTCTGATCTCAAGTAGTTGTGTCGCTAGAGACCTTTTTTTTTGTTTTTCTATTTGGTGTTCAATATTCAATATTCATATTGAAGTCTAACTAAATGAGTGCCTTGATATTCTCTTACAATTGTTATGCAATACCCCAACATGGGCCACTCAATTCTCCATTAAAATATTTCCAAAAAAATAGCCAAAAAAATTCATCATTTCCATCTATAAATACCCTCTCATTTCATCATTCCAAACACCAAACAAACACCATTTTTCACAACTTAGCCACATCCAATTGTTGAGAGAGTTAATTTCTTTAACTTTCAAAATATGGCCAAGTTTGGTGCATCCTCAATTGCCCTTGTTCTCACATTGAACATTCTTTTCTTCACTATGGTTAGTTCCACTTATGTCCCATGTCCACCACCCCCACACCACAAATCACACCCCAAACCCCACCCTACCCCTACCCCCTCCACTCCCTCCACCCCCTCTACCCCCTCCACTCCCTCCACCCCCTCCACTCCCTCCACCCCCTCTACCCCCTCCACTCCCTCCACCCCCTCTACCCCCTCCACCCCATCATCAAAGGGAAAGTGCCCAAAGGACACACTAAAGCTAAATGCTTGTGCCAATTTGCTAAATGACTTAGTGCACCTTGTTATTGGAAGTAGCCCAGCCAAGACTAAATGTTGCTCTTTAATTCATGGACTTGCTGATCTTGATGCTGCTGTTTGTCTTTGCACTGCCCTTAAAGCTAATGTGTTGGGAATTAATCTAAATGTTCCACTTTCCCTCAGCTTGTTACTCAACAATTGTGGCAAATATGTCCCTAAGGACTTCCAATGTGCATAATTTATTATGCTATAGCCAAATTTCTCCACTTTGCAAAAAAATGTCCACTCTCATATATAGTGTATTTTGTTTCTTTTTGTTTGAGTGTGTGTGTTTGGTGTTTTGTATGCTTATATGTAGTTGTTTATTTTCAAAGGAGTTACTATATGTAGTTTATTTTGATTGGTTAGAAGGAAGTCAATAGTTGTTGGCTTTCTTTTTGTTGTATGATTCCATTTTAATCATGAGTGATAAATGAAATATATTTGTGTGAGTTTATATATATGATGTAGGCATTTTTTATATTTAAGTTTAAGTTATACATTGATAATATAAAAATATTTATAATATCAATTTATCATGTCACGCATTATATATTTTTACTGTAAAAAGTGAGATATATAATTTTGAAAATAAGATAAATTACATATATTATAACAGATAAAAATAATTAGATAGTGTAAACTATTCATTATTTACACCATTGATGTATGTTAGTTAAACTCTTGATATGACAAAGACATGAATTAATCAATAAATCAAGTAGCCATTTATAAAGCTCGAGTCAAAATTATTAAACTCTCTCAAAATCATAACTACTATGGGGAGCTCACTTATTTTTAAAAAAAAATGAAGGTTGAAGGAGGAGATTACGAGATAGAAAATCAATTTTTTATTAAATACCAAACAATCGAACTACTAAAATTTCTCCGAAAGTTCCTCCGCATGACAAAAAGAATTAATTTGAAAAGCAAGTCGTACGGAGGGATTTGGACTAATTACCTTGCCAAATAAAACTTGGGAAAAAAAGGATAGATACGTCCTCAATTTTCTCTTTATAATATAATGTTCTAGTTCCAAACTTGCATATATATTACAAAGCAAAAACAGCTCAAAATTCAAGATTAATTACATAATGAATATTATTTACTAATCCAATTAATTTAAATTTGTATCAAAAAGATCCTCTATTATGGGTACTAAAGTGTTCTCTATCAATGACAAAACTTATTCATAGGAAAATTGTATGTATAGGTTTTCTTTTAATGTGTTTTTCACATATATCTTGTTTGAATTCATTTTATGTAAAAGTAAATTATTAGAAAATAGTATTTCTGAAATATCTAATTAAGAATAAACATATTTCAATCATTTCACTACAACATGCGCGATAAAGCACACTTGCTTATTCATTTAATTTCCTGAAAACTTTCCTCTAATTCTTTTCTTTAGCACTTAAGTCTGTTGCCAGGAAGTCATTAACTTTCCTCAACCTGTTTTGTTTCTTAATTATCATTACAATATTATAACATCGTTCGATTTTTTCCAGATCTCAAAATATCTTATGAATATAATTATTATTTTTTTTAAAAAATCATAGTGAATATCCTGTGAATTGTTTAGATAAGAAATTATAAAAATATACCCCATACATGTTCAATTTATCTCAATCTTTTGCAGAAATGACACATGGCTGGTAAAGGAAATTAAACCACAATTTTAAGGAAGTTCTAGATTTAACCACACTACACAAATGTTTATTAACATAGGGTATATATAGGACCACAATTTAGTATTGTGAAACTTTTGTCGATCTATAACGTTACATGACAATTTTAATTAATGCCCTATAACATATAATAGTGGTAAGGGGCTAGGAGTAGGAGAAGGAATTTAACTATTGGTTATGGAAGGGAATAAAATTTATATATATCGTAGTGTAAAGATTTTTTATATTATCATATTACTTTTACTTATTATAACAATTTTTTGTTTTGTTTTCAATAACCTAAATTCCACACAATTTTTAGGAGACTTATATATAAATATCTTTATACGAGTTAATAACTCTTTTGGTCCCTCAATTATTGATAAATTCTAATTTAGTCTTGTGATATTTGATTAAGCACTCTTAAATTTTGATTGAGTAAAATGTGCACTTTTGATCTTTTTGTTTGTGAATATTCACAAATTTATCATAATTATGAACTATTTCACCACTTAATTGCTCATGCATATGTTAGGTTAGGTTTGTACTATAAAACTTTATAAATGATGGTAATATAACTCTAATAAAAAATATTTAAATATGCATATTTCCTTCAATAAGGGACTAAAGCATACATTTTAATTTAACTGAAGATTAAATATATTAAATCATATATCACAATAATTAAAATTAAGGGTTCAAAAATATTATAATTGATCCTTTTTACAAAAACATTGTATATAACTTAAATTCAGACGAAATTAGAGGGACATGATGCAGCTGATTGCTGAGAAATAGACTAATTAAGTGAAGTTTTGAAAGTTTAATTAGATGCCAAAAAATTAAGAACACAAAAACAAATTCTTGATGACAAAAAGTCCATAAATGATGCCTCAAGCTTGTCGATTGATTAGGTTCACATGTTAAGTTTTGTCGATGATTAAATTATTTATGTATAGTAGTATCTTACTTTTTAAATAAACGCCAACAAAAACAGCCAAATTATCAAATTACTATGTTTATTTCAGCTGAGTACAGTATTTAGGTCGGCCAACAACAATTACAATAACAATATATTTAGTGTGATTTTATGAATGAGCCTTAAAAAATATGTATAAGTAGATCTTATTCCTATCTTGAAAAATTATTTCCGAAAGATAATCAGGTAGGATGATAAAAAGTTTTTAACAATACAGTATAAGATAATGAAATTATCCGACTCTAGGTATATAAACGAAAACATGTTAATTTGATACGATTAAGTGATTATCTAAGGTTAAAAAAAAAAGGAGGTTTATGTTCAAAGCCTTGTAATTATACACTACAATTTTTTTCGGAAATAGTTGCTATGAAATTCGTTGTTAATTTATGATTAATTGCTAGTAGCTAACATAATTTCTGATAATCAATAGCTAAGTAATCTTAGTGATGAATTTTATTATTTAACTACTGAATTCGTCGGTCGCTTTTCAGTATAATATAGTGGCTCATAATTTACCTTCGTCGTTTTTAGTAAAGTTACGTCCACTAGTTAGTTAACGGATGTTAGTACTTTTCAGCACAAATACTCTATAACCTGCCATTATCAATATCTTTTAGTACTCAATTTCTTTGATTTGAATTTAATGAAGTGAATATACTTATCGAGATAAATCAAAACCAGTTTGAAGTTTGATTATGTAAACAACAAAGAAAAATAAAGTAGTTTCATGATTATCTTCACTTTACTCTTACAATTGAAAGACTTATAAATACATCAAAGATTGATCTCTAGAGTAGGAAGCATTTACAATTAACAAAATTCATGAATAGGTAAAAAAAATAAAATTGATATTGATGTGATCAGTCCTAGCAAGTTTTCATTGTTGTTGTTGTTGTTGTCTATGAGTTGAATGATCGAGGTTGAAGGGTTCATAATGCACGCTAGGACTATCCGGAGTGATTAATGGATCCCCGGATCCCATACCTACATATTGTTGCACCACCAATGCTGATGCTTTCATCGCGAAATCTGATGAAGCTAAGAGATCACCAATGGCACCTAGCTCTGGGCATTCACTCCAATCAGTTAGCCCTGCTGTTAACGGGGAGCTTGTCCCTTGTCCTCTACCCACTATGAACAAGTCGTGTGAGTTATCTATTGACCTTATTGCTCCTACTGTCTCTTCTCCATGATTCACTATTCTTTCAATGTATACTATTGATCCATCATTTCCTGTTTTTGTCCTGAATTCTGTTACATATTCCTCATCTAACTGTTTTTCCCTATCGCGTTCTGTTTCAACTGTTAGTACACTATAGTCATTCCCACTGTTTGATTTTCTTGCTTCAATTGTTGTATCTCCAGGGAGGAAACGCATAACTGTTAGGTTAATGTTCGGGTGTTCACTCATTCTCCAAGCATAAGCTAATGCTTCGCGATCATCTGGTCCTCCAAAGAATAACACTGCAACATGGTGTGAAATTTGGTTCATTGTTGACCTTGTTGATCCTGTTAACCCTCTATCTACTAGTATCCCAACGGAGCAAGGTGCATTTGCTAATACATTCTGGTTAATTGTTCGGAATGATGAGTTTGTAGTTTCTAGTCCACCATCAACTGTTTGTTGCTTGTGGAAAGGGATTATGATTAGTGCTACGCGTTTTTCCTCAGCTAAAACGCATATGTCTTCATGCATAGTGGAGTAAGGGGAGATAGCAGTGAGAGGCTGCACGTAGACGCATCCTGCACTTTTCTCAAAGTTCTCAAATGCATTGATGATATGATCAGATTGAGCTTGAGTCCTGTTCATAGCTGGCCTTCCTATTTTACGCATGTTATGGACAATAAGCATTCCAGATGCACGTCCAGTGAGTTCTACAAGGTGTAGGACATATATACATATCGGTGATTTCTTCGTAGGACATGATGCTTCAAGAAGACTTATAATTGTTGGAACAGCTTTAGGTGTGTGGATGCTAACGAGCACTCGAAATTCCCTATCCAACTTTGTTTTCTGAACTGTTCTTCTCTTATATGGGGTGAAATTTCTTGATGGTTTATAGACAATTGTCACAATAGGAGTGATGACTGCAGTCATCCCAATTGCTACAATCACCATTATAGCAAAAGATTTCTCATCAAGAACCTGCATTTACATGTAAGTATTTAGTACTCATTTTTGTGTTGATAACAAATAAATGAAAGTACACATCAACTTTTGAAGTTTGTGTTCTGGGACGGACTAAAAAGGAAAGTGTGTCACGTAAACTGAGACAGAGAGAGGTATATGTTGATTACCTTTTGGTCTTTACCAACATTGAGAACAATAATCTCAACAAGGCCTTTTGCATTCATGAGAAGACCAAGAGAAAGGCCTTCATGAAATGGCATTTTGTAATATAGTGTTACAATGACAACACCTATAACTTTACCAGCACAAGCCAAGATTATAACAACACACAAAACTCCCCATGTTGCAGCACTATCAATAGCAGAAATCTCTGTTTTGAGACCACTAATGGCGAAAAAAAGAGGTAACAAAAGCCCCGATACGAAGTCTTCTAGCCTTTCTATAAGTGTTAAACCAAGAGGACCACTAGGTATGATCAAACCAAACACAAAAGCACCAAAAACAGAATGTGTTCCAATAACATCAGTTATGAATCCAGATATCATAACTCCTGTTAGAATGAGACATATATTGAACTCACTAATCGATTCGCCTTCTGGAGTCTGACTTATTCTCCTTCCAATCAATGGCCTAATGACGAAAAAACAAACACAAATGAATGCAATACTTGATAGGATCACCCAAAGAGTAGCCAAACTCATGTCTTTATTCTCAGTAAAGGCGATTGCAAAAGCTAACACAATCCATGCTAACATATCATTAATAAGTGAAGCAGACATCGCGATTCTCCCAATTTCAGAGTTGATAAGTTTGAGCTCCGCGAGGATTCTAGCAAGAACAGGAAATGAAGTAACAGAAAGCGCGAGGCCAAGGAAGAGAATGAAAGTTCCTTCTTTTGTGTTTTGTGATTTATCATGCAATAAGACGGAAAATGAACTTCCTATTATACATGGCAATATCATCCCTGCCATTGCTATAAGCAACGATTTTTTACTATTTCGACGAAGAACAGCAATGTCCATTTCTACTCCTATTAGAAAGAGGAAGTAAAGAAGACCAATATTTGCCATTGTTTCAAGTACCATAACACTTCTTTGAGGAAATATTGTATTAGCAAATGTGCTACTTCTTCCCAATACTGATGGACCCAAAATTACACCACCCTGCCATCATTTTTTGCACAAGATTAGTGTATGAGCATAGTATATAATAACAACAATTATGCTATTCAATTCCTTCCATACAAATTACGAGTTCAATCCATTATGTTTAGCAACTCATTTATATCAATATGATCATTCAATATCCATCCGGTCTAGTACAAATTAAGACGATTCATTATAAGTTTAATTCATCATGTTTAGCAGAAAGACGATTCATTTATATTGATATGATCATTCAATCCATTCGGTCTGGCACAAAAGACGATTCATTAATATCGATATGATCATTAATTATCTTTATTATTATATGCAGTTTTACATTCTACATGAGGTTTTCTCTAATACTTGAATTCATGACCTCTGGTCACACGACAATAATTTGTATTGTTACACCAAGGTGTTCCACTTATTAACCAATGTACATTGACAAATAATGAAAAATTGAAAGTGCGATCATATAATTAAATTTTAGAAGAATCGTAATAAATCACTTACAAGAATCTCAGCAATAACACGAGGTTGACGAATAGGTTTCAAGATAAAAACTAGTAGTCGAGTGATGACAACCACCAATGTCAATTGCACAATAAAGAGTGGCAATGAATAATCAAGTGGATTATCACCTTGCCATATTCCACTCGTAGTTATCATCGTTGGTGCGTAACATACTATCGAATCATAGATTTTATCCTCCGCGTTCGCTATTATTATCTCTTCCGCCATACTGATCAAACGTGACCCAAAAATTATCGTACTTAATTAGGTTTTAGGTTCAAATCACACGTATGATATTTTTATAGCTTTTTGAATTCTCTTATTAGAATTTCTAGCTCTGCTACTACGTCAACATTAATGAATGCCATGCATGCATGTTTTCGAGTGAAGCTCAACAAGAAAGAGAAAAGTGATAAAACAGAAAATTGTTTAGGATAAATTTTTGAGGGAAAGAGTGTTGAGATTTTTTCTTATTTTCTTGGATTTGTTAAGCTAAGAAAGTAAACTTAAAAATATAGTAACTACAAAAATGGGAACAGTAGCAAATGTAAACCACAGAAATGCTTGAAAGTAGCAGGATTGTTGAAAGTGAGACAACATTTTGTGACTCCAAAAATGAAAAAAACTGTAATTTGGACTAATTAGGGAATAATTTAAATAAACCCAAATCTAATTAAAAAATATTATTTTAAGAATTTATGCTCTAAATAAATTATCATCCAATACAAAGAACTTATAATTAATCCTAAGTTATAAGTCTAATTCAAACAGATCAGTCTTCCTCCAAAATTAGAGATTAGCTAAATGTTACATTTATTCATATGCAAACAACTATTCGTTTTGAATCAAGACCGCATAATTTTTCGGAAAAAAACTTACACCATTAAAAACATTAATTAATTCTTACACATTATATATAACTTTCTTTATTTAGCTACTAATATGAGACTTTTGTTTAGACCCAACATGATATTGTCCAACAAGATATAATTAAGTCATTATTTCTTTTATCCATAATTCTCAATTAATTAACAGTTCAAAACGAAGAATATGGTGGGTTAAGACGATCAGAGGCGGAGCTAGGTGGGGGTTCGTGGATTCTGTATTTTTACTAGAAATTAAATATATATATATATATATATATATTTATATATATATATATATATATATATATATATATATATATATATATATATATTATGTATATTAACTTATCGACCCGGTTCAGTGATAAAGAAGTGATTGTAAAACGCTCAAACTCTTAATCCTAAGTTCGACTCTGATGACGATATCTATGTTGATGGTTATTAATTATCAGACGATAGGATATAAATTAATAGTACCTTCTATACATCTTTTAATCAATTATATAAAAAGAGATGAAGGACCATTTTCAACTAAATAGATGACAACTTTCCAAATTGGAAAAACATATTCCTGTAATGGATCAAGAGATTATGTTTTGCTGATCTTTTCCTTTATTGAAGATTGAGCTTATCCATCTTTCTTTTGAGATGTAAGCTTCCTCTCACTATTAAAGATTTTTTCCGAATCAGTAAGAAATTTGTGCTATAAAATATAATTTTCTCCTCATTTTTCATCGAACCAACTGACTAAGAATCAAATAACAATGAATTAATGTCTTCAAACTTAAAATGTATACAAACTAACAAATATATGTAATGTTTATTAAATATAAAAGTCAATAGATGGAGTGGTAATAATTATCATTAATTATTTTTTTCATACTTATTTGTCTTTGGTGTAATGGCCAAAATAAAAGTTTCTTTGTTTGGTCCCTTTGCCAGTCTGAAACCTCGAAGTGAAAGAAATCAAAACAAGGTTCACATGATGCCTTGGTGCAAGGGCGGAGTTACCGACTATAATTTACGGATTTAGTTGAATTCAGTATTTGTGATTTAAATTTTTTATTTATTTTAAAAAAATCATTAAATATATATAAATTATTAAATTAGAACTCAATAACTTAAAATAACTAGAATCTCAGGTGATAAAATTAAAATTCCCTCTCTGTTATTTACTCTTTGTTATTTATATGTTTATATATTTTGCCAGCAAGCTAGCTATAAGACAATTCAATAAAAGTTTCAATCAGTCTGAGATTTTATGCTAATACTTTATATTAGGGGGAGAAAATCTTGCATGATAAAAAAGAAGATTGACTTTTTTTTTGTTTTCCTATCACATGTTAGATAATTATATTGAAATGTATAAGGATCCAATTAAATTTGAATTGAACATGATTATAAAGCTATTATTAGGGCTACACTTTCATAAATATATTTTTCATTTTCAGGACTCAAATTTAAGATCATCACAATCCATGAATCGACCGGTAAAGAAGATCAAATTTTCCCTTTCAGACTTAGCATATGAAGGGATTCAACGTATAAATAGATTAGGATAAACTTCAAAACACAATATGTAACATCAAACGACAAGGGGTACTAAAAGGTTATCTCTAAATTATTATTTTTATCCATCACACTAAACGATCCCGTATAAGTAAAGTGCCTTAAAATGTGTGCAAAATGGACACTGTGTGAAATAGTACTTAAACAAAAAAGACTATTCACGGACTATATAATCAGAACTCACGGATTGGATATTGAAGTTTGCAAACAAAGATAAAGTTTCCAATTTCAATTTTACAATACACCTAATCACTTTGGCATTCCTTCACATACGTGTTGCTCTCTCATGGAATTAATTCCTTCACGGGTTACACATACAATACATCTATAAAATCTGTAGTCTATGTCAAAATTCAACAACATAACATTAAAAAAAAATGGAATAAAGAGTTGAACAATAATTTTTTGGTATTATAAAAAAGAAAATAGCTATGGGTTCATCAAAGATTTCAGCAATGTTGTTCATTTGTATGATTTTCATGTCAATGTGCTTGTTACCACCAGCTTATGCTTCATATGGTCAATGCCCATGTACTCCTCCTTATCAACGACCTAGTCCACCTGGAGGTGCTCCGCACCCGCCACATCATCACCCTCATCCACCTAAGTCTCCCAGTAGGCCCCGCCCTCCACCATCGACTCCACGTCCACACCCACCGACCACCAAACCGCCACCTCATCATGGTGGACCACCTCCTAGGGTTTTGCCACCTATCGTCTTTCCGCCACCTGTCATATCACCTCCAATCACTCGCCCGCCACCTGGCATTTTACCGCCTATTGTCAATCCACCTGGCATTATTCCGCCAATCACACGGCCACCTGGCATTATTCCACCAATCATAAACCCTCCCGGTAATTTCCCACCAATAACAAATCCTCCTGGAGGTGGAGGAGGATTCCCGCCACCATCTGGTGGTGGTGGTGGCGGATATCCTCCTTACACACCTCCTGGTGGAGGTGCACCACCTGGCGGAGGCGGAGGTGGAGGCATACCAGGTATTGTTCCACCTCCACCCGCCACGTGTCCTATAGATGCATTGAAACTTGGGCTTTGTCTTGATGTACTTGGAGGATTAGTGCATATTGGGATAGGAAATCCAGTGGAACATATATGTTGCCCAGTATTACAAGGATTGCTAGAGCTAGAAGCTGCTATTTGTCTATGCACAACTATAAGGCTTAAACTTCTAAACCTTAATATTTTCCTTCCTCTTGCACTTTCAGTTCTTGCAACATGTGGTTTAACTCCTCCTCCTGGTTTTGTTTGTCCTCCTCTTGTTTGAATTACTAGGTTTTTTTAAATTATGTTTGGTCTTTTGTTTGTAATATTTTGTAAGGTACGTAAGAGCTAAAATGCAAATAATTATGAGTTCTTAAGTCTTGTTTTTTTTTTTTTTTTTTAATTTGTGTCTTTGTTATGTTTGGTACTTTAATTTGCTCCCACAAAATTTGATTCGAGAAATTAACTTGATAATAATATTGGCGTGGGTTCTTATGTTAAATTCTCTAAACTTCAATTAGTATCTTTCTTAACTCGATCACATAAAAAAAAGTTGTTAGATTTTTTTTTCCATAGCTAATCAGAGCGATAAACAGCTGAATCTAGTAAAGTATAGTAGCAAGACCATATTTAAATTGTATACTAAAAGTTGTTGGATACGTAAGTTTCGCTTTGAGTGAACTACAATATTTGCAAATTTTTTTGGTAGTTTTTCACGTTTTGAACTAGAAAAACATTGCAAACAAACAAAGTTGCAAAAATTGAAATTCATCATTTTTCCAGCAAAAACCTAATATATGTCAATTAGATGTCGTTTGGTGCAGGCTAAGGTCGGATATCCTAAAATTACGCATGAGATAAAATTTATATTGGATTTGGTTGACGCTTAACGGTATAAATTTATACTATACGCAATTTAAATTTAATCTGATCTACTTAATCATAGAAAAATATATCATCCTATACGATTCAACTTTAAAATATTTTTCCCGTCTCCTAAATGGTATAAATTAGTCTTAATAGTAATAATCTCAGAATAATTTAGTCAACGTAGAAGGACCCCATACTATATAGTCGTAATTTTAGCCTTCAAGTGGCCAAATTGTCGAACCGCGTAACAAGAAAGTAAAACAAAGGGAAAGACGAAAAAGAATGTTGGACGTCAAGATCAATTACTAAGTCTAAAGATTAATATCCACCTATAATTTGTATTTGTACTATATATATATATATAGGAATAATGCATGAACTATACTTGTGGCTAATTATAGTTCTACTAAAGCACATTGGTCCCATTTATGAAAATATCACTTTCTTAGGTCTACTCTCCCCACCCAAAAAATAAAAATAAAAAAAAGGAAAAACTGAAATGACTTGAATGGACATAAAAGCATGAGTCTTTGTCAAATTAAAACCATGCATAACGACTTGTTTAACCCGTCATTAGTGGCAGAATCAAGATTTATACTAAAAAATTCAAGATATACAAAAAAAAATTTATAAAAAAGTCGAAGGAGCTTCAGTCTCTACTATATATATACATAAAATATATTATTTATCATGCATAAATGATGGAGTATAATCTTTCATTGAAGGCCAAACTTCCTAGGTCCTATCTAATCATAGCGCGTAGTGTACTAATAAATAGGAAAAACAAATTAAGATTACTAATGACATAGGGGAGTTAAGATGAATATATATATAGGTTTGAAAATTACATTGGAAGATAATTTTGGGCATATCATATTTTTAAAAGTAAAAGATTTGACTAGTTTGGGTTGCACATAGACTCATAAAAGAACTTACCAAAACATGAAAAGTTTTTGAGTTTTTAAATTCATTTGTCAGATATATATAGTCAATAATAATATAATAAAAGAAAGCTTTTATTATTGTTTTTTTTAAAATCTTTTTTAGTTTAGTTTTGGTAATTATTTTTTTAAATAGCAAATAAATAAAAAATAACCACAAGTTATGTGCCGATCGAATTATGATTCATTATTTAACTCAAATTATAAGACAAATTTTTGAGCGAGTTATTTTTCAAACATGTTCATTTTTTAATTCAATCTAGTCTATCATAGGTAGTAAAAACTGTAGAAAAACTATGACTCCAAATTTTGAAGGGAGGAAGTGGAAGAAAGAACATAGCTCAATTTAAATAGAAAAAAATAACCTTGTAAATATCATTTATATGTTATTTTAAGATCTTTTAGGTGTAAAAATATATCTTATACAACATATATAAAATAAAATAAAAATTATAAAGGACAACCAAAAAATAATCCTTTCATGGTAAAATGTCAATGAGAATAAGACACTGATTATTATCTAATCATTCTCGGAAAACATCGGACATTTACTATTTTTTTCGTTCACTTTTATTTATCTATTATTTTAAAAATAAATTTTTATTTTTCATTGTCATTTTTAACATATCAAGAGAAAATAATTTTTAAAAATTCATATTTATCCTTAACATTAATTACTTATTATCTAAATCTTTTTTTAAAATCTAATACTAAAATAATTAAAATACTCTTATATCAATCATTATTCTTAAAAACATGCAAAGTCTAAAATAGACAAATAAAAATTAACTGAGAAAGTACAAAATCTAGGTTAATTTACGTACGGTACGGTAGACTTTATTGTTGTTTTGTTGAAATCTAGGATGTAGTCATGAAATCTCTTGCTAGAACGTACAAATCTCCAATAGAGGTGGATCCAAGATAAATTATTTATACGTATTAAGTGAATATTTTTAAATATGTAAATTAAAATTATATTATTGAGTTCTACTAAATATGTTAGCTAGCTAGCTTTGTTTATTATTATGCTCATTGAAGTTGGATCTACCTTCTGCTTATTTTAGAGTAATTAAGCACTTAAAATTTGTGTTTTTCAGTCATCTTGTAATGACCCGGAAAGTCATTAGTGGAAATTTTGAATATCCATTTAACTAGAGTCAACTAATTGATGGTTAATTATTAAATAACTAATTTTAGTTAATGCTTAATGGGTTAAGTTTATAATTAGTTTAATATAGCTTGACCCATATAGGAAAATAATTTTTAGGGTTGAGAATTATTGGGTCATAATTTAGAAAAGAAAAGAAAGAGAAGGCAGCACTCACCTGTGCGGACGCGGCGTGAATACGGAAAGGGCAAGTTGTTCCTCTCCTCTCCTGTAAGTCGATTTCAAGTTATCCTTGCAAATTTGCATATAACTGCATTAAATGCTCTTTCATATGCCAACATTAATTGCACCTATATATATATATATATATATATATATATATATATATATATATATATAGTTGACCGAATTGATGCTAATTGGTTTTGGAGTTTGGTGAAGGCAATCAACATTTATTATTATTATATTAGTATAATAGTAAGGAATTGAAGGTTGTGAAGTCATAATATTATATTAGTATAATAGTTCTTGGTGACTTTGAGAATTTAGGGGACAAGAAACAGTGGAACATTACAACGTAACGATGACATTAAGCGAAATTCATTTAAGGGTATTAAATTATTGATATGCCGTCAATTGCCATTTTGGGATGATTATTGGACAATTAATCACTGGGAAAACTAAAGTGATAAAAAGGAGGCGTGTGTGTAATTTCTGCATAATTGTTACTATTTTGGTGGGTTGTATCCATGTTGGTAATATATTTATATGATGATCTAGTTCTCGATTTATGATATAGGAGAAGTTGAAACTTAATTCTAAGCTTGAAACTTGGAAAAATAGGAGGGTTGACATGTTAATTGGCATCGAACTTAGGAATTTGATTATAAATTTGAGTGAGTTCTGTGTCTAGACTAGACACATAGTAATATGAGTGTTGTTAGTTTTGAAATCTTATATCATTATTTATTTGAATAGATTTTATGGATTTGAAAGCTCAACAAAAGGGGAAGACTCAAGTCCCGAAGTGATTGTTGATTAATTGAGGCAAGTGGATTTCTAAACCCTTGTTAAGTGTATGGAATTCATGTATTTTCTTGTAATATGTGTTTAGGGTAATGAGGCTTGGTGATGGGTTGACTTGTCCACATTGATTAATTCTAATGATGAAAAAGGGATAATAAAAGGCAATGTGATCAATTGTTTGTGTGATGTGTTGGGAATTGTTTGAAAGGCTTGTTAAATCATTGTTGATGTTGTATCTTGATTGTCTTGTTGTGAATTGTGCAATGTTATGAAAATGGTCATCTCCTCATTATTTGTGTGAACATGTCATTTGCATTGTTCTGAGACATGGTTCTGACAAGTGTTATGTGCATTGAGAAAGAATAAGAAAATAAAGAGGATGTACCATTTCGAGGGACGTATCGCGCGCCGCGATGGATACTATATAATTCGAGGGATGTGTCGCGCGCCGCGGCGGATACTATATTTCGAGGGACGTATCGCGCGCCGCGATGGTTACTATTATTGAGGGTCGTATCGCACGCCGCGATGGATGCATGGACAGATATGTCCCCCATGGGTCCCGGACTGAGAGACAGCGGGTGTGTATCATTAGGTCAGACATGCATCACTATACTTGACATTGCATTTCATTGCATTGCACTTCTTTATTATTGGTGAACTTGATCTTGTGTGTTGCTGATCTTGTGAGTGCCTTTCTATGGAACTTGTGACTGATGAATTATTGAGCTTGTTGTTGAAGATATGAAATTGTTAGAGTGTTGTGTTGAACTATGTGCTTTGTAAACTTTGAACTGTTAGGTTGGGCTGGTTTTATACAGATTGTAGTTGTGAAGGTTCGGTTGGGGTGTAAGGAGTACTTGTATTCTATCCCCTTAGCTCGTGTTTAGAGGTTTACTTGTTGAGTACCGTGTGGTTTGGTACTCACCCTTTGCTTCTACAAATTTTTGTAGGTTATGAGCCTGGATTTTTGTGGTACTTGTTATTCTCTTCTTTTTCGAGGCTTCTGGGAGATTTGTAAGGCAGTTGTTTGTCTTCTCAGCGATCCTTCTTACTCCTGTTTATGATCTTGTTCTACTCTAGAAACAATGTCATATGAGACTTGTATTTTCCTTTTGATTCAATTGTAATACTTTAGAGGCTTGTGCACGTGACAACCAGATTTTGGGGTATTTTTAAGTTAATTATGAAATTTCCGCATTTTATTGTAATGGGTGAGTGTTAGGCTGACTTGTCTTGGTGGGATAAGACGAGTGCCATCACGTCCATTTTTGGGTCGTGACACATCTCAATAAATTAATTATAGTTAATAGAGGTGACAATGTTGTTTATACATTATTAATAACTCCCATTAGAAATATGAATAGAGCATTAAATAACTATGACAATACACTTTTTTTTTAATTGACATAAGGAGATATAGAGAAAAATAATAACCTTTACCACAAAATAGACTTCTATATATTGTGAAGTACAAAAAGTACATTAGGAAATACAAATAGGAATTACTTATTTCAAGCTACAAAGGAAACAAGAAGTTACACACACTAGAACATTGCTCATAAGCAAAACAAAATAAAAATCCAAAAAACTCAAATCAAACTATATAGTAGTGACGGAACGAAGATTCATATAGCTGACCCCAACTTATTTGGGACTGAGACGTAGTAGTTATTGTTTGTTTGTTCACTAATTAGGGCATTGAAAGCCAGATGGAGCTTTTTTGCCACAAACATTAAGAAGAAGGCTTATAGAAAGAGGGACATTAAGGTTAATCCCAAGAATATTTGCTTTAATGGCAGTGCAAAGACAAAGAGCAGCCTCGAGATCAACAAGTCCTTCAATTAGAGAGCAACAAGGTTTCTTTGGAGGATTTCCAAGTACAACTCCAAGCAAATTTCCAAGAACATTAGCACAAACACCTAATTTTAGTGTATCAATAGGGCACTTGCCTTTTGAGCTAGGGCTCGGGGTTGGCTTTGGCTTTGGCTTTGGCTTTGGTTTAGGACTAGGACAAGTGCCACATGCACTCACAAGAGTGAAAAAAAGAAGGTTCACAAGGACAAAAAGAGCAAGGGAAGTAGTTCTCTTAGAAGCCATAGTATTTTCTAACTTTAGAAGTTTAAAGTAGATTTGTCTTTGGCTTTGGTTGATATTGAAAAAGATTATAGGAGGTGGCTATTTATAGGATTGCAAAATTAAACATCATAGTCATGTAAAATATATAATAAATAATACTAAAATTAAGTTTTAGCTGGCATGGATAATTATTCAAATCTCTTTACAAATGTATATATTATCATAGACATGAAGTGTTGCAAATTGCCATGTTCTTCGCCAGTCTACACGTATAGTGGACAAAATATAAGAAAAGAAATTTGCATATTTAAGATGAAAAATGTAACTTTACTAGATCTACCTATTAGCTATACCAATTACCTCTTAGTTGTGAGCTATTTAGCGACAGATTAGTGATGAATCTACTGTAATACAAGGAATTAGCGATAGACAAAATTTTGTAGCTAAACAATTAAAAATTTATACTAATCCTATTTTAGCTATGGATTAGCGACTAATTATAGGAAAATCTATTTAGCTAGGGATTACCGACAAACTTCATAGCTAATTCCATATTTTCTAGTATTTCATAACTAATTCTTATTTTTAAAAAATGTTAAATACACTTTAATTTTATAAATTATAAGCTATTGGCTTAGTATATAGACTAATATTGTCAACTATAAAAGAATTACGTTCTTAGAATTAAAAAGGAATTTGTGTTAGTGGCAACGAAAAATGAAAAAAGGAATTGACAGTGCTATTTCAGATTTATGTGTTCTAAAATATATATTAGTACTAGTTTGGTTTCAATTAAGAATAATTAAACACCCTTTTACCTGAAATATATGAGCATTTGAAGTTAACTAGCTTCTTGTATTATTTTTATTCTTTTTACTTTTCCACAATATTTTGGGGTGAACATCACTAAAGTAAAGAATAAATAATAAAAAGAAGAATCCCTCGTTAAAATGAACTAGAGATAATTTTTTGTTATTTAGCGACAAAAATTGTCCATTTTTCTTCTTTGTGTAGTGATATTAATTAATGTATATATATTTTTTTATTGGTTTTGTAGTTTTTCAATTTTATTTTTAGGTTTGGCGTTGTTCATTTAATCTCTAGCCTTTGCCATAAGTAAGATGAAGTTCAATTTTTCCTTGCTTATGTCTTGTACAATATTCTTCCTCTAGAAGTACCAAAAGTGGTTAAAATAAAGAGTAGGGACATTTGATTAAAGTTAATTAAAGAGATGCATGATTGCATTCTCTAATTATTTTTTAATTTGTTTTTTTCTGGTTGTATTATTGATAATTGCTTATCTTAAATTCTGTAAGATTGTCACTTTTACCTAAAAGGCAAAAATGAGGTCAAATCATGCTTAGTCATTTAATTCCCTTGATCTGGATCAACAAATGAGAATAGGTTTAGCAGAATTTATGCTTCTAATATTTGGATTTTTGTGTTAGTTAAATCTGGGAAAATAGAATAATTATATAATTAGTCGAAAATATGGTCATTTCTTTGTTGAAGTATATGGATCAACTTGCATCTTTTGATAGGTGTAGTGGGAATCTAAGGACTTTCTTGAGTCACGGACATAATAGGAAGGTACCAAGGGTCCCACACTGTAAAATAAAACAATGAAGATCGTGGAGATAGAGAAATTGTTTCTGAAAGATCTTCGGCTGAAGTATATTTAATTCAAGAAAAGAAAGAAGAAAATAATGAATAAAACATAGTCATTAATAAGAAAAACGGTGTAAAATTCACTACATAAAAAATTATCTTTAGCGACAATTAATTCATGACAATAATTTAATTTCCACTAAAAATGTATTTTTAGCAGCAAATAACACTCTTTGTAAATGTTCCTAAAAACTTTAGCGACATTGGATCCAATGACAATTAACTAATGTCGGTAATGTTTTAGCTCTCTTTGTTAATGTGTATATTTATTGCCACTAAAAGTTATTTTTGTTGTAACGACGACTCTACAAAAAAGGAACACTAACAAACATAAAAAATAATGTGATAATTGAAAACACAATAATCTACACATGGCAAAAACTACAAAAGTACGACTAGTCTCTTAAATATATTTTTGAGTAGTTTTCGTCCTTTAAATTTATCAAAAATGAATACTTTTAATCTTTGTTAAATAATTTTTTAATTAACTCTATTTGTTAGATTTTGTGAGAATGTTACAAAAAAAGAATAATCATAAATACCCATGTTATAACCCCAAAAACTACATCAGACAATAAAAACAGATTAAAAAGAGACATTGTTATAGACTTATAGCGCGATAATATATATTAGTAATTATTAGGATGTAAATTTTATTTTTATTTAAATTAGGTGAATTTCTTAATATAAATATAAAGTTTGAATCAACGTTTTCTAGATTCAGTGGAACCTTACATTGACGTCCAACTCTTCCCGTGAGGTTGTTACATTATATTATATAATTAAATTAATAGATATTCTCACTTTAATTTATTATTTAACCATGATAAATCCATGTGATTTTGAAGTAATTAAGTACGTACCAGGTGCAGCAAGAACATTTTTTCCCTCCCGCGTACAATTTAGTAAATTTCTTATTTATCAAGTAAAACAAGTGACGAAATAAACAAAAACTTGTCCGTTCAGTTTTACTTGTTTATTTTAAATTTTTCACGCTCTTTAAGAAATAACGATTAATATGTAAGTATTTTATCATAGACGTTTAATATTAGATCTTAAAAAATAATTTGAGAATAAGTAATGAATATTAAGGATAAATCATGGGAAATAATTTTTTTTTTTTTAATATGTTAAAGAAATAAGTAAAAGTGAATGTTTTTTTCCGAATACTGGACAAGTAAAATAGTTCACTTAGAGAGTATAATAAGGTCACACTAACTAGAAATATATTAATTCAACGAGACGTACAAACACTAATAGCGCAAGCCGCGCTATTTAATTCCAACGAAAAATCGAAAATAAATTAACCCCATGGGAAATGTGGGAACAAATGAAAAATGTAGAAGCAATTAACTCAACTAATTAAAAGTCATTTAAGGACAAATAAATTCCTTTGGAGCCTCCTTGCTACAAACATTAAGAAGTAAGCTTAGTGAAATAGGGATATTAAGGTTAATCCCCAAAATATTAGCCTTAAGTGCAGTGCAAAGACAAACAGCAGCTTCCAAATCCACAAGATTTCCAATAAGACTACAACATGGTTTTACAGGTGGAGTTCCAAGTGTTACATTTAATAAACCATTAAGCACATTAGCACAAATACCTAATTTTAAGGCATCTTTTGGGCATTTGGTTTGAGAATTAGGAGATGGACTTGGTGTTGGTATTGGTTTTGGATTTGGTTTAATTGGGCCAGGGCAAGTGTAGCATGCACTGACCATAGTGAAAAAAAGGACATTAAATACAAGAAAAAAGGCAAGTGACTTAGCCATTTTGCAATTGATTTAATTTGCTATTTAGAGAAATGATGAAGAATGTATTAATATGGTTGGGTTTTTATAGGGTTCATGTATAAGGAGGGAAGATTAAAATAATAACAACAAAAACATTTTTTAACCATGTGTAAGTCACAAATTTAACCAACATGGATTGTAATGGAATGATTGAGATTCCTTCATCAGAAGTGAATGTAACACTTTGTTATCGGATTCATCTATCTGAATCCAATACTTTTGGTTGCGATGTATATAATTTATGAGTAAAGATTAATGAGATTTTTAATAAATAGTAAATATGAACTGATATAATGAGTTCAAATTAAAGATAAAAACTTTAAATGCTGAACCAACAAAACTTTTATCCTGGATGTGTCAGCTCCACCCTTATTTAGAGATCTTAGATTCGAGTCTCAGAAAATGCAATATCGGTACCCTGGGGCAACCTTCCCTCATTCACTCAATCCAACTGATCAATGCGCGAACTCAAATTTAGTCATGCCCCAATACAGATATCAAATACCAACGGGAACCAAAACAAAAAAAGGTCAGGAATTTAGGCTGGCTAAGAATTAGTGTAGCATATTTTTGTACATCTTGGAAGCATCAAGGCACTTGTGAAGAAGGAAAACAAGTTGCCATGTTCCTCTTGTTGAGTTCCAAAATCTAGGAATTTTATTTGTTTTTTTTTTCTAGCCCGTGATTTTTGCCCAGAATGCCATGGTACTTGATCAGTATCTTTTTTTTTTTTTTAGTATTAATGATTTATTTTATGTACTTTCTTAAAAACTAAAAATAAAAAATGGGCAAAGGATGGAAGAGGAGATTACAAGATAGGGAATAGAACGCTCACTAACGGGTCTTTTAACATGTTTTAGTAGGTAACTTACCTTATTTTCCTAGTTAATAATTTATCTCATTTGATAAAAAATTATTTATGCAGGATGTTTATATCAAATTAATATATATATGTCATATGTTTGTATATATTTTTAATAAATAAATATTATCTCGTTCAATTACTTAACTATGATAAATTGATACTATTTGGTGTAAACAACCGAATGGATAAGTTTTTACAATCTCTTTTTACCGACGGTTACATATAAAATTATCCAAGTGATCTAATAATGTAAAACCATTTACACTAATAAAATATATGAACTATACTCAATTAGTAATATGCTACGAAAATATTGGGCATCTAACTTTTTCTTTTTAATAACCCTAAAAATTCATGCAAAAAAAAAGAAGAAACTTGATGCTAAATTTCAGATACGATTATTATTTGTATAAATTTTAGGAATCACATAGTTTTAATATGAAATTACAATCTATCCCTATTTAGTTTGTAATTATATTAATCCCTAAAAAAGTAAAATAAACTGGATACATAATATGTAGCTCGGATACATTATAAAATAAATTGAATACATAATATGTAACTCGGATACATTATAAAATAATTTAGAATTAGGAGAGAAATAAGGGATTTTAGAGATTTTTAGAAATAAAAGGAAATATTAGAAATAAGGGAAACATAAGACGTGTATTTCAGTAATTTTTCCCGTTACAATAAAAAATGCCTGACATTAATTTAAATGGATGAAACATTTTATACATACGGCTATGTCTTAAATGAAGACCCTAAAATTGGCCCATGAAAAATAGTCCAGTAAGCCCAAAAGCAAGTAAAAACAAGTTTGGGCTGGGAAATGAGTTAAGGGTAACTTACCTAAAATACATCATATTTAGAAAATATTTATCATTTATAGCTATATAATTTTAATACATGTATAATTCACTGTTAATATATAGTGTAGATTTTTAAAATAGCTTTAAAATCTGTTGTGATTTTATCATTAAAGAGCTCGAACCTAATATGATATCTTGATAATCCGTCAATAAATAAAATTATCATATTTTTTTATTGTTTAGTAGTATAATTTATCCGTAATTAGTTTTTTTAAAATAATAATAATAGTATTATTATTATTATTATTATTATTATTATTATTATTATTATTATTATTATCTCTAGATCTTGTCTACACCAAAAGATTAAGGAAATTAAAATAAAAAATGGATAAAGAAGAATGGGAGCTGTCCTGTCACAATTGGTTGAATTTCTAGGCAGCTATTGCGCAGTTTATGCATAAAACAACAAAACAAACAAATAAATAGCATAGTGGATCAAGTTGTTTTCATTAAATTTTCAAAATTTAAGTACAATTTATTTTTATTTTCCAAACCATGATAGTTTACTTTGAATAAATGAACTAAATACAAAAAAAAGTGTCTATTCCTGTCACTATTAGAAAAGTCCTTATTATATGAGGATTTTATTTTAGGAACTATCTCCAAAATTTTAATCTAAAATTCGTACATTCTAGAATATGTAATAGTTCAAGGCCGACATGTTTTTTCAAACCCGACGAGCAACTATGTAGTTTTCTTTCAATATATGAACACTCATCAATAGATATGTTGTAGCGGATGAGACTGAATCTCTATAAATTAGAGCCTTGAATATGAAAAATATTGAATATCGAATAAAAACACGAATAGTGTTAAAGGATATATGTTCCTATGATTATGAATCGCCAAATAAAAAGTTAAGGTTGAAAATATTTAAATAATATACTTATCCAATCATAATTTTGCATTTGCATCTTTGACGATAAAAATTGTCAATATTTTCGGTGATTTTTTCAATTTTTTTTGCCACGATCTATCAATACCACACATTATAGTGTGCGCTAAAAATAGATATAAAATTAATTGAGAACCTTAATTAATATCAGTATGCACACTTTGACCCAAAAGAATATTATTATTTTTTTGGTAGCAAAAAGAATATTATTGTTCTTCCTAGTAATTTTCTTTTTCCATATTGTGCTTCTAATATTGACTTCACACATATATTGATGAAAAACTTGAACATATATAGGCCACACAATCTCCTCTACAAAAGAGAAAAGTGATGACATTAGACTATCTAGTTATTCCTGTCTCAAAATAATTATCATATTTTAAAGTTACATTAGATAAAATTAAATTAATTTAATACTGATATTAAAATTAGATATTCAAAAACTATATAAAAAATATTACATTTCATTTCATTATGATGATGAAAATATTTTTTTTGTAGTATTGATGAAGGTTCATATAATTTGATTCTCAAAAAATAAAATATGACAAGTATTTTAAGACGGAAAAAGTATTCAACTAGTTGCACAAATTAAATAAGTTAATTTTTTTTTACGAAAACAACATTTCAGATTATTTATTTTTTCCGATAAAATGGAAATGAATGCATTGACTTGAAATGGTGAGCCCTAATTAATGAGATATAGTTTTGAATTTTGTGTACCTAAACGATGGAGGACGATGAGAAGTGTCTCAATTGCTCGAAATTAATAACGGATTTAGAACTTAAAATTTATATTTTTTTATAATAATTTTAAATTAATATATAGTAATAACTAAGTCAACCGTAATATGCAAAAATAAAATAATATTATATTGTTATCATAGAATGGCGTACCACGTTACCATCTATATTCCTGTATTAATCACGTTATTAACTCGAGCATAAAATATTGATCACAGGACCCATGATGATAGCACTTGTTCCTAAGGCTAATTAATCATTAGCACATTATTAATATGTGAAATCACGGCTTAATTTTTCCTAATTTTAATTATTTATTATGCATGCATGTCATTCTCTACAATATATCATCCTGCTCTAGAGCCATAATTAATTACTTTGTCTTTTAGTGTTAGGTAACTAAGTTTAATTTGCATATAAGAACATATGTAGTTATGTTAAAAAGATTAATTTAAATTATATATAATGACAAGATGATATATAAAACTTTTATACGATTAATATAATTTACTGTTTTGACCGTTCATTATTTATCATATCTTGCATGTTGTAACCATATTTGTTACAAAAATATACTTGTAAGAATTAATCTTGATGGGATCCAGGTTTTGGCACAGGTCCAACATATTCAAGAACAATGTTCAAATAATTTAAGTCCCATGCATGTGGAAATAAAGGATAAATAATTTATTTTTGAGGAAGAAGATCATATTAGACAACTAATAAAATCCACCAAAATACAGATTTATAATTAAAGAATAGTAGTATCTCAAGTTGCATTTGCCAGCTCCTTGTCTACACAATATTCTCTACATATCCACATGGGACTTTCTCAATTTTTTGAAAAATAGAAAAAAAAAAAAAAAAAAAAAATCAGAATTTCCATCTATAAATAGCCACTCATTTCATAATCTCAAACACCAAACAAACAACATTTTCACTACTAATTAACCACATTAAATTGTTGAGAGTGCTAATTTCTTAACTTTTAAAAATGTCTAAGTTTGGTGCATACTCAATTGCCCTTGTTCTCACATTGAACATTCTTTTTTTCACTATGGTTAGTTCCACTAATGTCCCATGCCCACCACCCCCACACCCCAAACCCCACTACCCTACCCCTACCCCCTCCACCCCATCATCAAAGGGTAAGTGCCCAAAGGACACACTTAAGCTAAATGCTTGTGCCAATTTGTTGGGTGACTTATTGCACCTTGTTATAGGAAGTAGTCCAGCTAAGACTAAATGTTGCTCTCTAATTGAAGGACTTGTTGACCTTGATGCTGCTGTTTGCCTTTGCACTGCTCTTAAAGCCAATGTGTTGGGAATTAATCTAAATATCCCACTTTCACTCAGCTTGTTGCTCAACAATTGTGGCAAATATGCACCCAAGAACTTCCAATGCAAATAAGCCAAATTTCCAATTCATAGAGTTTAATTTCTTTCAGTGTGTTTGATGTTTTGTATGCTTATACTAGTTGTTTAGATGGGAGGCAATAGTTATTGCCTTCTTTTCATGAAATAAATGTGATCATCTTTTGAAGTTTATGTTAAAATGTTTTGATATTAGAAGGACATGGAGTATACTATTGATGGGCTAAAATTTCTTCTATGCATGTTGCTTTTTATTATATTATACTATGATCAAGACATTTAAATCTCTATATAACTCCATATTTTAATATAAAATATAAATGCCCAAGATGCTATTAATTCTCTATAAAGTCTAAAGCAACTAAATTTAATGAGGTACTCCCGGGACTAAATATAAATTGATCTGAAATCTACTTCAAATCCAATAGTGTACTTATAAGTACATAAAAATATATTGAATCAATTCTTTTTAATGAATAGATCCTATTAATTAGAATTATAAATTTGTAATTAAAAGTATTTAAGTATAAAAGATACTATGAATCATAAAACTATAATGAAATATATTATCAACCCATACTTTGAATTTGTAAAAGAGTCAATGTTAGACATTCTACACTACTTAAGAATGTCAAAACACATATAGAGAGAGCGCAAAATCGCATAATAAAATTTGTCCAAGTTGCTTTTCTTTTTGACACTTTTCGTTTCTGAGAGTTAATTTGATTAAACTTTGAAGTTAAATTGGATTAGATTAATTAAAAAAAATTAAATTAAAATTATAGATATTCAAAAGTATATAAAAAAAAAAAGTTTTATTTCTTCCTATATCAATATGATGAATCGAAAAAAGTTCGTAAACCTTTTTTTAAAATAAAAAATTCTGGGCAGGGGAGTTAAGGGAAAATGTGGAGAGAATTATAAAAGGAAGCCGACTGTCACCAATAAAGTAAAGAGTTAAGTAGCCAACCAATCGAACTACTAAGAGAATTATAAAGGGGGTTTATTTGGCAGAAAGTTATACTCACCAATCATCTTTCTCTGTCCCTAATTACTTGTCCACTTTTTTTTTTTTTTGTTGTCTCTAATTACTTGTCCATTTTGACAAATCAAGAAAAGACAATTTCTTTTTACCTATTATACCCTCAATTAATTACTTTGAAAAAGGTACAACTTCTTGAAAATCTTAAGTTTTTAATTCATGCACTTCATAATTAATAGGGGTAAAATGGTAAACTCACTATGTTAATAAGTATTTTCTTAATAGGTGTGTCAATTCAAAAAGTGGACAAGTAATGAGGGACTGAGGGAGTACCTTTTAAGTATATATAGTAGATATTAGACCTCATTGGCTTCTTTATGTATCTAGTTTTTCATATTTTAAATCTTTTAATGAAAATTCTGACTCTGTCACTAGTAGAGAGGGATACAAACTGAAAGTGATACTAGGATATTTATTATTTATTTCCAAAGGGCACACAAAGAGGTGTCATTCCAACAATGAGCAATCCAAAACAAATCACAACCTTGCACCTAACAAGATGTTTAGTGCATAAACAAATAGAACATCAGAAATTGCTAAACAAATGAATATCACCATTTAAGCACAAATGAATCCCTTTGGAACATCCTTGCTACAAACATTAAGAAGTAAGCTAAGTGAAATAGGGATATTAAGGTTAATCCCCAAAATATTAGCCTTAAGTGCAGTGCAAAGACAAACAGCAGCCTCCAAATCCACAAGATTTCCAATAAGACTACAGCATGGTTTTACAGGTGGAGTGCCAAGTGTTACATTTAACAAACCACTAAGCACATTAGCACAAACACCTAATTTCAAGGCATCTTTGGGGCATTTGCCTTCTTTTGAATAAGGAGGAGGGGGGCATGGCTTCGGCGTTGGCTTTGGCTTTGGTTTTGGTTTTGGCTTATGGCAAGTGTTGCATGCACTCACCACAGTGAAGAAAAGGATATTGAAGAGAAGAAATAGGGCAAGTGACTTAGCCATCTTAATTAGACTCTTAAAACTTTAATTTGTAATTAGCTAAAGAGATGATGAAGAATTAAAATGATGGTTGGGATTTTATAGGCTGCATGAATATGCAAGAAGATTAGAAGAATGATTAGAAAACATTCTTAGCCCCATGTGTGTAAGCAAGGAGTTTTAAGCTGGTAGATCTTGGAGGTATATGTCAAGATGGAATTAAATTAATATAGGTAGACATGTTCCTTGTTTAATTAATTCCAACTTAGTAAATTCTAAGCGATCGTTGGGTAGCTGGATAGAGTTATGCAGGTATTGTTTTGTTTCATCCCTAGGCCTCTATCAATGTTATCTATACACTGACACTACAATAAAAGAGATATTTAGTGGCGACAAATTTACTTTTTAGCAAGCAAAATTTATTGTCGCAATAACATTTAACAACAATTGAGTTAATTCCCTTGTATTCAGTGTCGCTAAAACCTTTAGTGATATTTATATAGAGTGTTGGTTATATTACCTCATATTTATCATTGACACTAAATATAATATAGCGATAATTATATTATTACCGCTGAATCCTTTATTTATTGCAGCAGAGTGTATAATATATTTTGAGTGTTAGTATATACTATATAGTAAGAAGTTGTTTTCTTTTTTCTAGGTTACTAGTCAATTAACTCTTTAGATAATTACTGGCATTTAACTTTAATGACTTCATAGTGTAAATTAAATATTTCAATTGGAATCTCAAAACATGACAGGAAATTCCCATGGTACTAAAGTGTTCTACTCAAAAGGAAAGCAAAGGAAATATGTAATTATAATAAAGCCCTAGCCGATTCTCTTATATGGAATTCTTATTTTTAGAAGGGAAGCTTGGTGCACAGAATATCCTACGTTCACTTTTTGGAGTACGAATATTAATATTAATAATTGATTTCGCGACTCAAACTTGTGATCTATAAATTGTACGATCATGGAATTTTATAGTTTAATAATCTAGTCACGGGCGTCAGAAGGAGCTAGCAAGTGGGCTTCATCGGTATTAATTAGATTAAGAATATTCTTTTCATGAATGTGGCCAAGATCACCCAGCTCAAATTATTGTCGTTGGCATTGTGTTTTATACCTACTAAACTAGTCTTGTTAATTTATTTATATAAGAGAAAATTTTGGAAATAGCAAGCATAATTAGACACGATAAGGCTCTATATCTATAGTTTCAATAATTGCGCTTCATCGCTATAGTTATGTTTGCTATGAACGTTGTGGTTTGTATATTTTTGCCTGTTTGTATATTTCGTTTGCGAATATACAAATAGGGTAAGTATATACAAATTCTGTATGTATACATTTAAGAATTTTTCAGAACTTCGTTTGTATATTTCTCTTGCAAATATAAAAATAGGATAATTTATTATGAGTTTTTCATAAATCATATACAAATAGGGTAAGCATATACAAAATTTTGAATTTGTATAATCAGGAACCGAATTATACAAATTCTAGATTTATACAAATCAAGCGAACAACAAGAATAAGGAAAATTATAGCCGTGAATTATAATTTTCTTAAACTATAGCTATAATACATAATATAGGCTAAATGTTTGTTATTTTGCATAATTTTCCCAAAGGATAGTTGGGCATTCAGTGTTTATTGGGCCAAATTTCTGAGTTGGGGATGGGCCACGTTTAGCATAAAGGTAATATTGGTCGACAAAGTCAAATGTACAACTATACATCATGTACTGGACAATTTACATTCCCTAACAACAATGGACTTAAACTACATATGATTCTCCTGTAAGAATAGTGAATTTTTTTTCCATCAAGGATAGGATATAGTCTCCATTGAATTTTGAAACTAAGACTTCATGACTCTCAACCACTTCATTGATTACTAGGCCACATTTTTGTTAGAGTGGGTTAAAGCCCCACGTTGGTTGGAAAATGGACTTGGACAATCCTCCCCTCATGACCTAATTTTTGGGGTTGAGTTAGACTCAAGTGTCACATCTTACATGTTATCAGAGCCAGGTTCATCCTTGTTTGGACTCTCGGTCCACGCTCCAGTTGGGCTTAGACGTGAATGGGGTTTTAGAGTAGGTTAAAGTCTCACATTGGTTGGAGATTGGAGTTGTCTTCTTATATGGATTTGGATAATTCTCCCATCATGAGTTGGTTTTTAGGGTTAAGTTAGATATCAGGGGTCGTTTGGTTTGAATACAAGTTATGATGGGATTAGTTATGATGAGATAAGTTATGCTAGGATAAGTTATGCTGAGATTATTTCTTATTGACCGTTTGGTTGGTTGCTTACAATACAATATGCATTACATAAATTCTAAGAATAAGTTGTTTGTTTACGAAAATACTCTTCAATTTATTTAGTTTTTTTTATATATATTTTCTTTTCAAGCAGTAGTTATATTCTTAAAAATAAAACTTTTGTCTTATTTAGCTTAAATATTTTTGTGTGTGCATTTCCATAATTGTACCAAATGTATTTATGAATAAAATTTTCATCTAAATTTGTTAAAAGTACAAAATGATTTATTATTTATGTTACTTCATTTAAACACGTATCATTCTTAAATTGTAAAATACTAAAGTAATTATCTTCATTTTTAAATCATCTTTCATGTTACTATTTCCTTCAAAATTTATGTGAACTAACAATAGAATTCTTCCCGAAATTAGCATACATGAGATGAAAAGAAGATAAAAAAAAATAAAAAATACACAAAAGATCTAGCTAAAAAGAATACCAATATAAACTAATTTCAGAGAAAACTGCACGGGAAGCTTGTATTCAGTACCGTAGTATTTCGTTTTATCTCTCATTTTAATTGATATATAAAATATAAATTTTCAAGTGGCTAAAAGAATACACAATTAAAAATATGTAATTCGATAGTAAGAAAATTAAATTAAAATATAAATAAACATAAGAATTAGTCAAATAAATTCATAAATTAAATTATATTTATATAGTGTAATTTTTTTTTAAATATGAAGAATTATTATAATAAAAATAAGGAGTAGTGAAGGTCATAACTATTATTATACATGATATTTAAAATAATATATGATTTTACATGGATATAAAAAAATGAGGTATAAAAAGAGTTTAAAGGGATACTTTTGTCATTTTATCTATCTTATACCGGGATAAGTTATCCATATATTCTACCCAAAGATAGGGATAACTTATCCCAGGACTAATTATTAATCCTGAGATAAGTTATCCCATGTTGTGCAACCAAACAAAGAATTAAATGGTGCTCAAAATTTATTCCGAAATTAACTCTCTTTATCCATCACACCAAACGACCCCTAAGGGTCATATCTTTACGACCCTAGTCCAATAGGTACAAGTAGATCGAATCAAAAGTTAAGAAAGAATGACACAAACTACAAGGCCAATGGGAAGTCACGGGTGTATTTTCTGTACCTATTGTGCCTATTGGTCAGAGTTGTGATCCCCCCCAAAAATCAATAAAATAAACTCCAAAGTACTAAAACATTCAACTTTGAAGAAAAAGATCTACACAAAGCTTGTCCAAATTAATTTGGGCCAATAGTTCTCTGCTTTTAAATTATTAGCCACCTTTTATTCCAGGCTAGCATTAGTTCACATGTCTGCAACTTTGCATGCATGCCAAAATTCTATCCTTCATTTCTTAATTATTTCAAATAGAATTCAAGTTATATATTCTCTTCGATTCCGACTTAATTTATGTGATATACTTTAGGTTTTGAAAGTCAAACAATTTATTAAATACATTATAAAGATTTTGAATGATCGATTATTATGATTCCAAAAAGGTAAATTTTGTTCAACTTTTTTTAAAGATTCCATGTCGATTTAGTTTCAACAACAACAACATATCTGGTGTAATCTCAGAAGTGGAACTGTGGATGGTGATGTGTATGTAAACTTAACCCCTACCTTGTGAGGGTTAAGAGTTTGTTTCAAAAGACGTTTGGCACATTTTCAAGCTAAATTCACGATTAAAATATAAAAATTTGACTCTCAAAATTTGAACAGTATTACAAAAATTGGGATAGATTGTATACCATTTGTACAAAATAAATAATAATATACTAATATGTTATCCAAAGGCTCCTCAAAAGATAGAATAGCTTGATTTCTTACCCTGATCATGTATATAACTTTGCCACAAATTTGCCTATAAATACACACCTCAATTTCATTATGCCCTAAACCTCATAAACATAGTAGCAATACAAAACATAAGTTAGCTCTACTTTGTCATGGATTCAAAGAGATACTTAGTTACTCTCTTTTTGTTCTTCAACATTCTTTTCTTTAACCTTGTAAGTGGTTGCTGGACTGGTTGTCCCAATCCACCAATTCCTAAACCAAACCCTAACCCTAACCCTTACCCGAACCCGAACCCAAGCCCATCCAAGGGACATTGCCCTAGGGATGCCCTAAAACTAGGTGTATGTGCCAACGTGTTGAACGGTCCGGTCGGAGCGGTCATTGGGACCCCACCCGACCCGCATTGTTGTATGGTATTAGGTGGACTTTTGGATCTTGAAGCTGCTATTTGTCTTTGCACTGCATTGAAGGCTAATATTCTTGGAATTAACATTAATATTCCAATTGCATTAAGCTTGCTTATTAATACTTGTGGCAAAACACTCCCATCGGATTTTATTTGTGCCTAATAAGCTACAAATGTTTCTCTTTTGGGTCGTGACAAAAAAAAATAAGTTTTAGCGACTAGACTATTCTTAACGACCCTTAAGTTTGGCGATCAAAATCATTTGTGACGAATTTTTATCATTTTATGTGGCGACTAATTAAAGTTGCATTTGTTGTAGTCATGTACGTGAAGCACTTGATGATTTAATTTGTACGAAGGGGTTGTTATTGCATCTCTTTTTCTTTGTTGACTTGAATTTCTAGTTCACTAATATTTGCTTTTAATTTCTCTTTAACATATATTTTCTTGTTGAGTTTTAAAAATAATTGGGGATTATATATGTAGATTAGTGCACAATACTTGAGGTTCTAATGGTTATTAAGTTAATTTGAGCAGCTTATAAGTACGTAAGAATAAACCCTTCGGGGTGGCCCAGTGGTTTGAGCTTAGGACTTTCATGTTGGAGGTCTCAAGTTCGAAACCCCTTGCTAGCAAGGGGTTTGCCTTCTGGGTCGAGCTCGTCGCACCAGGCTTGCCTAGTGCGGATTACCTCTCCTATGTGATTTGCGAGCTATTGCATAGGAGCGTGGGGTTTACCCTGTGCGCGCACCCAAAGAGTAGTAGGCTGCGGATTTCCCTTGTCATAAAAAAAAAAAAAAATTAAGAATAAAGCGATTCTCCTTTAATGATTCTAACATGATAGACGAATTTCGATTAGTCGGCCTTAAAAGGGTAATAATATCTGACGAGACTTGCTGAGATGATAAGTCCTCGATCTTCAACTTCGAACCTAAAATTGTGGGTCACCAAGGGAGCGGGGAAAATATTCCCTTTGTCTCGATATTTTTTTTTTTCTTTTCATCACAAGATTAAAACTTAGTGAATCGTCATTAACATTTAAAATTGCACCTTTTATTATTTTGATATGAATATTAGGATTTTAAAATTAAAGTTGAATGATTTAGTCCATTTAATTTTCGAATGAGGATTAATTTGACTCAGGTGAAAAGTATTGATCCCGATCCTTTCTGATATTTATCATTTTAATATACTAAGTCGATATTAAACTTTTTTCTAATGTCACCTTTATTAACTACAAGAAGAGATATAGTCAATTAATTACTCATTTAAGGTTATTAACTAACTTCTAACTTAAGATAATTTAGTCAAATAATAAATTTTTAATGATTAATCATATTCTTAATTGATTTGACGTAACTTTAAACCACATCCACATAGAAAGAACGAAAAAGGAGTAGCAAACAAATTAAATGAACAGAGTACTTTTTTATAGTTGTGGTCTGAAATTAAGAATTCCATAAATAGTTAGATACTCATACCCACTCCCCCTCCCCCCCTTCTCTAATTTTTAGGTGATTAATAGGGTAGGTGACAACAAGAAGACATATTTAATTAGTAAGTACTCTCTCTGTCCATTTTTACTTGTCATTTTGGACTTTGCACATCACTAATTAAGAAATATATATATATATGATTTTATCATAATGATCATATTAATTGATGTTTAGAATTAGATCTTGAAAAACCATTTATGAATTAAGTAACAAATGCTAAGAATAAAATGAAAATAATAATAATTATCTTTTCTTGATATATTAAAAGTAAAAAGTAAAATGTTTATGAATGGTCGCACAAACTATGGAGAACGTATTTGGTCCAAGTTGCTTTATTTGAGCCCAAATTATTGGACAAGTTTTCTGTTTTCAGAACCAAAAACTTGGAACCCACAATACAGACAATAAAACTATGTACTAATGATTTATGTTAAATTAGTTACTCCCTCCGTCCCTTTTATATGTCACATTTTTACTTTGCACTTGCATTAAAAAATGATGTAATTTTACCTTTCTACCCTTATTTAATGTTTTCTTAAGTCAACTTTATAAAAAATGATGAATACATTTTCAAGATTAATTAACTATTCTATCAAAGGTATAATAGTCAAAATATGGTAATTTTTGCATAAATTTTATAAAATGAGAAGTATTGTGGTTCATATATTTATAGAAAGAGATGACATATAAAATGAGACAGAAGGAGTAATAATTAGTGTTTGATTGATTAGTATTTGAGAGGAGGTTTGTGGTAAACTACAAAAAGGTAGAAGTGTTTTTGCCTTTTTAGCACTTATCATCTTGGTTTAATTATATGAGGAACGTTTTGGAAGGCAATTAAAGTTTGTCTATATTATTGTTAACAAAAAAAAAATGCACTTGGGCCTCGAACAAATAAGAAAGCCCAAGATTATATCTTCGTAAATAGCTATAGTTGGAACCAAAATTACAAAATAGTAGTTATAATTTGTCTAATTACAATTCATAGCAACGGTTTTGAGAGAGTAGAGAGACTAGTGAGATCTAAAGAGAGACTAGTGAGATACTAATAGAGATAAATGCGAGAATAATTAGTGTATCAGTTTTTATGATACATAGATACACTCATACAATTGGTTGTATCAATCTAAGAAGTAGAGAAGATTCAAAAGCGAAAAAGAGTTTGATACATATTTTAAATCTAGAATGCAAACATTGATCAACATATCAAGAACCCATAATGGAATATTTTGAAATCAATGTTAAATCGTATAAAAAATGAAACAAGAAGCAACAACCATCCTGAAACTATTGAAGGTCAAGAACCACACGTGTACGTAGATAAAAGTAAAGTTTTAAGAGGTTTTCACGAGATTAAGAAGAAGAAAGATTCACACAATGATTTGTAAAGTGGGTGAGAAGGGAATGTGAAAGAAAAGAGAAAACCAAGAGAGGGAGAGAGGGTAAAGAGTGACGAGTGAGAAAGGAGAGGAAAGAGATTTCTCATAAAACCCTGTACGTATAGATATGTAATATGTTAGATAATATTTTGAAAAGTATCGATAGGTTATGTCTATGTAGTAGTTATTCTTGCTTAGTTATGTAGTTTTTCCAGGTCTATTTATTTTAATAAAACATTTTATTATTATTTTATTAAAACGGGCTTAATAGTTTGTTTGTTTGTTTTTTTGAATTAAAGTAGATGATTGTTGTTTTCAAAGGTGCTATTTGGGGAAGAGGTTTTTAAAAGGAATTCGAATTCTTCTGGCATCGTATAAATTTTAAAGAAATTCGACCATAATCTATGCAACATAACGAAAGACTTAAATTCCTTAAAGACGTTAAAAATATTATCAAGTCGTTTTATTACTTTTCAAATTTCTTCAGTATTTTCTTACAATTTAATTGAAGTAGTGTCACTTCTTTTTATTTTTTGATTTTCCACTCGATATTTAGAGTCTGCATTAAAGCTCCAATTAATTTATTCAAATCGCACCCTGCAGGGCTCATTTAGGAGTAACACTCCCAACAAAATTTTCCTCATACCCATACTCGAAACCTTTGATTAAAGGTGGAATAATCCACCAGTACACCACAATCAGGTTATTATTATTTTGGGTGATTTCCCACCTGGTATTCAAAGCCGATATTGAAGCCTCGACTAAATGTGGATCGTGCACTGCAGTGTCCATTCGAAGGTGGCGCTTTCAACATGATTTTTTTCATACCCAAATTTTGAATTCAAAACATCTAGTTAAGGATAAATTTGTCTCATCACTGCATCACAACTCAGGTTAGTTAGTTGTGTCACTTCATTTTAATGGATTGAAAAGGAGAACAAACTCATTTTTTTCGATAATAGTGATATTTATGAGAAAGTTGCCGTTTTGGTTCGTCTATTATTCTTTACGTGCACTTTTAACCTCTCTATTATCTGATTTTGCACATTTAACTTTGAATTGTAACTTGCAATTATTCACCCAAATCTTAAACAGAACTAGCTCATCTCAACACTTAATTATGTAAGGTTACCCATTAATTAATGTCTCTATATAAATTTAATCGTCGTTACTTTTTAAGTGATTAAATGGTGTATACATATTTTCGTGGAATTTTGAACTCTTATAAGTTATAAGTATGTTCTAAGATTTAATTATTAATTAATCATCTATTAAATAAGATATAAGTAATCTAATAACCTGTTATTCAATGCAACTAGAACATCGGTTATGCGGATTCGATAAAATTCAATAGCTTTAACTCAAACTTTGTGTATGCTTTTAAGAATCCACTTTTAATAATTTGTATAAATCATTTATCAAGAAACCTAATATACTATATTCTTTTATATTCAGAACTCCTAAAATTCAAAATACTAGCGCGCTCCGCCTATATTTATTTTCGTCAAAATCTATATTTTTGACAAAAATATGTATAACTTAAATTCCTACTGAGAGTTATAAATATATAGTACATTCTAAATTCCTGCCAAGAGTTATAAATATATAGTATGTTCTAAATTCCTACGGAGAGTTATAAATATATAGTATGTTCAACTCATTATTACTCCCAAACCTACCTTCTTTTGTCGTCCATTTAAAAAAGAATGACTCGTTTTTTTTTTTTGACAACATTTTTATTTTAGTTTTTCACGTGATATATTTAAGGCCACAAGATAAAAGACATTTTGGTTCACTTAATACAACTTTAATTTAAATCGCAAAATTGAAATGTCTTCTTTATTTTCTTAAATTTCGTATCAAGTCAAAGTAGATTATTTTTTCTTAAACGGAGAGAGTATTAATTAATATTAATAAGGCTAAGATAGGAGTAATTAGTCGGTAGTACCTTAATGGTGACGGCATATATAAGTATGAGTTGTATATGGTCAAATAATATCATCTTTACTAATTATATAATTAATTATGACAATAATTAAATTAATTTCCCCTTTAAATGTACCCAATGCAAGAAGACAATTATAATTAGTAGCATCCATAAAAACCACCTCCCTCCTTTCTGTTGGCTCTCATGGTTTGTAAAATAATACCTAAACCCCACTCCCACCCCCACCCCTCTCCATGTATATTTTGTATGTATATGTATGTATCACACCCCGTGAATGAATCTACATCAAAATGGATAATATTTTGTTCTATTATTTGTATGATTTTTTCTTTTCCCCATAGATGTGTAGGCCTTTTTGGTCCCTATTGCAATCTTTAATTTCTAGTGGATCATATTTATCTACGAGTACAAGCAACTTGTTAACTAAACTACATGATTTTCAGTTTTAGATTGAATTTAATTCATGACAAACATAATTAATTAAAGACTGTGCCAAAGCTGCCATAATTTGTTTTTACGTTCTTCTTGAATTGGTACTAATATATTTATATATTTATCAAATGCGTAGTCAGAATTTGAAATTTATGGGTTCAGAGTTTTAGTTTTTAAAGTTATTAAAAATATATATTCAATGAACTTTTTAACACAAATACAAATTTTGATCCAAAAGTTATACGTATACTTGATTTCGTTGAGCATGTATGCCACGCTCTAGATCCGCCCTTGTTAGGTTTTTTTTACCTATTTCTACGGTCAAAGAAAGCTTATAATATAGCAATATAAGTACATCATATGCCTAAAGGAATGTAAAATGGCATTTGCAAGGTAATTGGGAACAGAACCCCTCAAGATAGTTTTTGCTTTTTATTAATTTTTATGGTGTAGCAATCCAAATATTAGTCGATGAATGTATAATATATATATAATTATATTTGACTAGCAAACATTTTTTTGTACGATGAATTAAATTAGTTTGACTTGCGCTTTTTTCATTTGTTTTCAAAAATTTGCATTTATTTTTTAAAATTTTTCATTTCAACTTGTATATTTTACTTTGAATGCTACCATTGACTTTACGACAGAAGTGTTTATTTGTTGTTGAATTATTTGATATGCAATAATGCATAATTATTTTATAAAGTTAGTATCAAAAATATCTTAATATGTTTGGGATGAGGAGTCATGCTTCAGATGGCCCATCATGAGTGTAGGCCCACTCCATTTAGGGCCCATGAACAGAAAATTTGGTGCAACTTGGGCTTACACTAGGCTGGCTGTCATTATACTGTAAAAATTGTGCAAGTTGCCACTTGTTAAATTGAAAAAGTTTCACGGGACATGAATCTGTTTTGATATCGTCATTTAACTCATACCTAGATTTTAAATATTTTTTATATATGATTGAATTCTTTTGCCTGATTCAATCATTTGTGTCTGAACTTCAAGTATATGAAATTTTAGGCATAATATCTGAAGTTGGAATTTGCTAAAACTAACTTCAAACACTATATATCGTCTGAAGAAATCACAAAATGAGTAGACATGCAAGGAAATAATCAATAAGCAAGCACAAGTTAAATGACAACGGTAAAATCGATATACATGGACTTTCCTCGATTAAATTTGAAATTTCAAGATTGTCGTTATTTTTTAGTTATAAGAACTGAAAAATGGTTATTTGTGAATTTTTCCCATCACCAAGGTCTAACACATTTAGTCAATAAAAAGTAACAAATACATAAATGCCATCTTTTCTTTCATTTAATTTTGACATAATTAAACGTGGAAAATGCAAGATTCAACTATGTAGCAAGTAACCAATTAAGAGGGCATTGAAAAAAAAAATGTGACATCGCAGTTCGATTTTAATCTATTTTGTCACTTGGTTGTTTCCATTGGCCTTTTGGGACAAAATACAAATTTCTATTTATTGTTTACTTTGACAATAATTCCATTTGGCTGTTACAATATATAGCTTAGCTATAGCTACTATAGTCGATAGGGATATATGAAGTGTGAACTAGTTGTTGATATCAAAAAGTCATGAGAATGACATCAAAATCTAAATATAAATAAACATGAAATTGAAACAAAGATCTCGAGGCACCACTAATTAATACAGTGGAATGGATAGAATTTCTTCACTAGTCGGGGGACCTAGTGCATTAGCTATCATCATGAGTTCGTCCCAACATAATAATTATGACTATTAAATGAATACGAAAAATAGATTTCAAACTCAGTAAATCAAATGAATTGTGGTTGAATATCTTAGTGTATTTTCAAGCAAAAGGATTTAATTTTTTATAAGCCTAGAAATGGAGTAACCTCTTATAATAAACTCTATGGAATAGCGCCATACTGTAAAGATACGGAACCTGAGCCTAACTCAACCGCAAAAGTGAGCTCATGAGGTGAAGATTGTCCAAGTCCATATAAGAAGATCGACAGTCCATTCCCAGCCAATGTGGGACTTTGACCCACTCTAACACCCTCCTTCACGTCCAGGCCTAATTGGAGCGTGGACCCAAACATGAATGAACCCGACTCTGATACCATGTAAAGATATGACACCTAGGCCTAACTCAACCCCAAAGCTAGCTCATGAGGAGAGGATTGCTCAAGTCCATATAAGCAGGCCGTCAATTCATTCCCTAAACAATATAGAACTTTTACCCACTCTGTTAAATTAGGTCTTAGGCCTAACTCACACCCCAAAAGCTAGCTCAAAGGGAGGAGGATTGTCCAAGCCTTATAAGGAGCCCACCCATCTCATTAACCACCAATGTGGGACTTTTTGCTTTAACACCCCACCTCATGCCCAGCGCTTAGCATCTAGTGCGTGACCAATTTTGGGCAATTTTTGACCCATCTCACGCCTAGCGCTTAGCATCTGGTGCGTGGGCAATTTTAGGTAATTTTTGATTATTTTTTTGGGCCTCAACATTGGGTGAGATGGGCCCTGCTCTGATACCATGTTAAATTAGGTTTTAGGCCTAATTACTCACACCTCAAAATCTAGCTCAAGGGGAGGAGGATTACCCAAGCCTTTTAAGGAGTCCACCCATCTTATTAACCACCAATGCGAGACTTTTTGCTTTAACACACTCTAATACCTAGACAATGTGAATTTGCATTAGTCAAGTCAGTAAATTCAGAATAACACATGTATAGTTACAAGAAAAGAAAGGCCTCCATGCTTCTTCTTCTTTTTGTGAAGTTGAAAGAAAGCTGTCTTGTCATAGACCCACAGTGAGTAGAAGTAAACGTTGTAAGATGCAAATTGACATAAATTGACAAATTTAGCATACGACATATTGTCTCGTGGCACAAAGTCAGTAAACACAAAAAGGGGGATGAAGAAATTATAGTTACAATGCAAGTTGAATACAGTGAAGACGACTATGTCAATTTTGGAATCTGATTCTTTTACAGTCACAATAATTCAAGCCAACCCAAAGGGCCACATTAGATTTTTTGCTATTAACTTAGACAACGTCATCTTCCTAAGTAGGGGACTATTGTGATCAGTATACTTGTTGTATACCAAAAATTTCTGACATGTATATTTTTGGCATTACTGTTTAAAGCATAAAAAAATTCATGTGTATATGCTAGCTTCATATATCCAGACGTAACAAAATTAGTTCTTGAAAATGTGACTCGATCAATTTACTTAAGTTTGAGCGGATAAATGATTAGTACATGTTTGTCTATTTATTAGCTCTATCCATTTTTTGACATGTCTAATTGAGCACATCTAAAAATTAATTGGGCTTATTTGAACAAAAAAGTTGAGATGTTATATATGTTATTTAACTTGTTTTATTTTGATAATTAAATAAATTATAAGAAAATAAATAAAGGAAGTTAAAATTTTGGTAAGAGTTGGGTCAGTTGGGATTATGATTCTTTATTTTGTTCATCTTGATTCTGTCCATTTCAACTGAAGTGATATATATTTGAATTAATGATTTGCCGATCATTTGTTAACTTAATCTATTTTAACCTGCTAAAATTTTGTATATCCTATCCATTTCACATTGCTAGCTTACTCAAACACCCCATTAAATTGTTGAATGAAATTTAATTTTACTACTTGACTAAAATTTAATTACTTTGATGTTCCATAATAGATAGCCGGACAAAAAGAATCCTAGAAAACTAAGTATTTGCAACCCATTTTTTTTTCTAAAAATATGATTCTTCTTTTACTATTGACTAAAAAGATTCTATTAGTCACAATATTGTACAAGCCAAAGGCAATATTGGATGAATGTTTGGTCAATAATTGTTGATTTCTATCTTTAGCATTGTTCTAAAAGGTAAAAATGAGATTCACTTTGTCGCTAACGGATAGCTCAATCATCATCAGTTCACATAAATCCAATAACTTTTACTTGGACTCTCTTAGAATTTTTCATCCGGATGAGTACGGGGTCTATTCGAATCGAGCTCAACTAAACTTACCACATTAATTAATACTGAGTTTAGTTAATCAAAATTTTGTTATCTTTTATATAATTTATTATGTAAACACATAAGTACGTAGTGTTGTAACTAATTATATTTTTACGAAGAGCAAAAATTAAAAATTGCCACTAATTAAGAAGAAAAAACTCGAACATGATCATCAATGAATAGAAAAGGAAAGCAACAATTTTATTTTATTTTTTAAAAAAAGGAAAGTGGACCTTTGGATCAAAATATTGAAATGAAAATATAAAATTGTGAAGAGGAAATTCGAAAATGTTTCAATGAGGCAAACATTGAATTACATTATAGATCATGATGAAAAAAAAACACATTTTCGATTCTCTATGATTACCAAAATAAACATAAAAAAGACTAATCATACATACAAAACTCTCAATCAGAAATGGTCAAAATAATAATTCATAACAGCAAGCTGTTAATTATTAGATTAATTAATGTTGCAAAAAGATTAATTAATTAAATAAATGGAGAGACAAATTACAATAGTTATGTGTTGCAGAATGAGATTAGAGGGAGACAAGATGCGTAGTGCAAGCCAATTATTCTACTAATGACCTGCCTAAGATGATACTTTCATATATACAGCAAAACATTTGTGCTTACAAATCCAAAATTAATTAATACTTCATTATTATTTTTAATCAATTCTACACTTATTATTAAATAATACTCCAAAACATAATTAATAAAGTTAATTTAGTATGTAAATATCTAATAAATATTTTCGTAAGAGGTGTGTCTTTTCTATTTCTATCTGTTGTTTTTTTGTATTCCCATTATTTCTCGAGGGTCTATTAGAAACAACCTCTCTATGCATCTGTAAAGTAAATACATTTTATTCTGTTCCTCAAACCCTATTTTGTGAGACTATATTGAGTATATTGTTATTGTGTGTCAAGTTAATATGAATCAAGTAAAATAAAACCTAGAGAGTATTAAAATATAATATTATGGTTGCCCTTTCAGCTTCTCAAATGGATAGAGTCTATTAATAATTGTTGGAGTTGATAATTAATTAATTACTTGTCATTTAATTAAGGTTAATGAATTATTCTCTATAATATAATTACCATCGAGCTAACTCACGTGAAAACAACTCTTCTATCGAAATCTCACGTGCATTAGTTTGATAAACCAAAATCTTGATTATTGTGATATACATATAGTTAAATGGTGATTAAAACGTCCCAAAACGGACCATCAAGAGCAAAAACTAACATTTATAATTAACGAGTTTAATTTTTAAAGTTCTTATAACCGAATATAAATATTCAGATTTGTGCAAAAAATACTGAATGTAGCTGAACCTGTATTTTATATGTCTAACTTTGACCATAAAATTAAATATAATAGTAACCTATTGTCATGGAGGTTAGAAAACAAATGTGAATTATTTTGCCAACTCAACTAATGTTATGACTTAGTTAACAACTAGTACACATATTAACAGTGACTTGAAGAGTAGGTCGTCAGCAATTGACTTAAAGTAATCTAATATGACTTTATAACCACAAGATTTGGCTTCTTATTGGTCCTACAGAAACAAAACAAAAAATAGAGAAAATAAAATTTACTAATTAAAATTATAAATCAAAGTTCTTTTGTATGTTATTGACTTACGTGTGGTGAAATGCAAAGCGGCCTTAATTTAATTAAATATGATAAGCAACTCACTAATGATGACATCTTTAATATTTATCTTAACCTAATTTCATGATGGTGTCCTAATATACAATGTCCATTTTGAAATCCTGATGATTAAGCATTCTTTCATATTTAATCAAAAGTCTTGAGTTTGAATCGTAAAAATTGAATCATTTTTTATAGGAAAAAGTGATTTTTTCGATATAAATCTGGACTAATTGAACCCAAAACAGTATCAAACGTTAGATGAAAAATATAACAAAATATTGAAATTGTGATAACTCCAAAAGAAAAATGGTGTAACTAACATAACGACCCTTCACCAAGATAACTTGATTAAATAAACTATTTTCTTGAAAATGAAATATAGCTTGCGCAATTTGGAAGCATTATGTATAGACTATCAAATAAATAGAATTAATGAGATCATCCTAGAAAAAATTAACACATAAAACTTTGTTTTTCTTTGTGCCTAACTCTGTTTATGTCATCAATGAACTAAGAGACATGCATGTATTATTACTAGTGGATAAAACATGAAATATAAATAACAACAAAAAAATCTCAAAATAATAATTATATAATATATATAACTATAGTCAGCTGGTCCATGAGGGCAAGTTCTCTGCTCTCTACTCTCTCTTCTATAATACATTAAAATAAGTACTTTATTATTTATTTGGTTTCCCATCAGTCAGGTATATTTATTGAAGTCAGACTAATTTAAATTCACACCATATAAGTTCTATTAGGAGAAAATGTTTATTATCAAAGATTTTTTCATATTTTAGACTCGAAAAACTTAGACATATAATTAAAAAAAAAAAACTGTCTCATCCATTACACCACTTCGTTCAAATATATGAAAATTAAGAAACTAGAATTATTGGTGTGGATTTCTATGATCAAGAATTTAATTTCAATTAATTGTTATGATTCGTCCATTTGGCACTTCCTGTCTGCAGGCTGGCTCTTGGAGCTCGTCAAAGAATATGCAAAGAATAATTTATTTATTTCTCTATCTTTGATTCCCCTTTGAATCTATCTGCTATTAATTATTTTTATAATTCAAAAACTTTAAATAAATAAATATGACTTGTGGTGTTGATTCAGAGGAATTGCGAACTATGCACGTAATTCTCACTAATTATGATTCTTTTATGGGAATCGAGAACAAGACAATGCTCATATAGTAAAATATGAATTTATGTTGATAGATGTAATGATTTCATTTAAAATTTTGGGATAATATATTTAAAATATTTAATTATGTTTATACCATGATATTCATTTTCATAAGCAAGCACATAAATGCTTCTTTTAAAATAAAAAAAAATCATAATAAGTGATCGTAACTCATAAGGTCCATCACAAAATCTAACTTTGTCTGTTTTGAAATCATATTACGTTTTTACATTATTGATAAAATAGAGTCATGTATAAGTATTTTGTAAGTGATATATTGAGAAATAATTAACTAAAGTGTGTTTTCTATAAGAACTTAAATTTTTAGATATACTCTTTAACATGGTATCAGAGCAGACGGATGTCTATGATCGAATCTCACTGTCATTCATATAAAAAAAAAATCCACATACTTAGTCCATGAAAAATGATTAGGTTTACATATAAAGAGGTGTATTAAGGATGATTACATAGTTTAACATGATATAATTATATAAATATATTTTTTTTGGTTTAAAAGGGCTTTTTATTATGTAAATATTTTTTAATATTATGATCAAGAATATTCTAATCTATTTGGTTCTGATGATAGGTTTGATTGGTAAGAAAGAATATACTACTAGCAAAAAGGGTCGATGAATTCAAACATCGAAATAGGCCCCACTTAAAACCGACCAATAAGGTCCTTTTTAGAACCTAATTTTATTTGTTTTTTTCTAAAATAATTTATACATTTATCGAAAATTTCATTAGTCAACTCCTAATATTTAAATCGATTATGAGTCAGATTTATGTGGATGTAAACTTGTAATATATCCCTACAATTTATGATGATCAAATCTTCGCAATTACCGACATGGATTGTAGCAAATAATTGAGATTCTTCATTCTTAATTAGAAATTTCTGATTCAAGTCTCTGGAAATGAAAATAATGCTGATGAAAGTGTTGCTTTATATCGCACTCAATACGAGTATGAAATACCAAATGAGAAATAAAAAAATAAAATATCTTCACAAATTATCGACGATTTATATTCAGCGAAAATAAATATAGAGTTATTTTTTATTACAAAGCTAATTTGTTGTGTTTTGTGTAGTGTAAAAATTCCAAATATAAACTGGCTTTTCATTTTATCATTTTTAATTGTTTTACTACTAATATCTATGAGTAGTAATTTTCTTTGTTAGATGTGTATATGAAAATTAAAGGACAATCAAAGCTTATAAACCCCACAAATAAATGCTAGAAAACATTTTAAATAAAAACTGCCCTAAATGTGGTGAATGTTAGTTAAATCCCTACCAAATGTTGCTACTAACAAAAAAAAAAAAAAAAATTGACAGAAAAGAGGAGTGGGGGGTTTTAAGTCAAACCCATACAATATGTTTCTTTTCTAATAAAAATAATAATTTAATTGCACATCAGTTTGTCTATTTTGACTTTCTAGAGATAAGTAAACTACTAAAATTCAGAAAATAATTTGTGCATAAGTATTGATGATGAACCTTTTTTATTATTATTGGAAAGTGTCTCACTTAGTTGAGTTGAATTATGTTGAAAGTTCATATTTTTATATAATTAGTATCAAACTCATTTTACAAATTTTTAACATATCCAAAAACAAGTTTATCGGAAAAACAAACAGGTTCAACAAAAAATCAATAATTTCAGTTCATACACTATTTATTTGTATTACAAATAAAATACATTAAATAGGTATAGCTAATATGTCTAATATCCAGAAAATCGAATAAACTGTGAATTCAATTTATTTATTTTTTAAAAAAAACAACCTTTAATTTATTTATTGCTCTATATTATTCACGCTTCATATATTTAATCATGATGACGTGATATTCTTTTGAGTTAGCTTTTGAAGATAATAGTGGAAATAACTTGATAAACACGTGTTTTTTTAGTATGTACTGAACCAAAAATAGTAACGTCACTACAGAGTTGAAGGAATAAAGTTTGTCTAAGCGCCAGTTGTCGTTTCCCATTTATTTTTTTTATTTTTTACTTCTTAATATTGTTTTACCATAAGACAATTTTTCCATATGATAGGTCATAGGTGTACATGCCATAGGTTTGGGCTTTGACAAATATACTATTAGAGTAAATACCCTATTTATATATTGTGATGGAAGAAAATTACGTTTAATTGGAATGGTAAATTTTGAAATAGTTAGTGTTGTTTTGGAAGTATAAGAGAGAATGAATAATTGAAATGAGGACAAGTTTGATGTGTAACAAGTTGTGTCACATGCCATGATGAATAGAGCGTGCGATGGCTATCACGACCAAAGCTAATGTCAATGACTATCGCAACCATAGACATGATGCCCATCATGGTGCATTCGATGTTTTGTTCGGTCTTATTTGTTAATATTTGAAAAAATACCCCGTTGAAAAAGGTTGGATTTGTTCTAAATAAACCTCTATACTAAGAACGAAAGGATTTATTTTTTCTTAGAAATGAAATTAATATATATTGGACATTAATTTCTTTCCCTCATCTCAAAATACTCATCATATAAAACAATTTAGTTCTTAAGTTATCGCTGAATTGACTTGAATATCTTAGACTTTGTAAAATTCTAGAGGAATTTTGTCATCATACCTATAACAATTATAGGGAGGCCTTACTACTCTATCAAAGTCAGATAATTCAATTTCTTATTTTCAAACCCTATATTTTAGCAGTACTAATAAGTAATGCCAGGATGACAGAAAAGTCGACGAGAGCATATCAGAAAGAAGGACTAATAGACTTTTAGATTGGTACGTGACAAGCTTTTAACTAAAAGGTGTAAATGATATTCTTAGCGATTTATATACCTTATTCAATCAGCGGGTGTCATGTCTCTAAGATTCTATTAAACTTCACGTCTCCGTTTTGACATTCTTAAAAAAATAAATATCTAAAACACTATTTCTTGAGATCTTATCAAGAGCTGCCTAATATACAAGTTAGAATCAATATTAGACAGCTATAGCCTATATATCACACTTTTTTATTCGACTTACTCATAAACAAATTAATATAACCAAAGACACAGACTTGATTATGCTATTTCTTTATTATAATAATTAGTAGTTAATCTGCTCTTGAGAGCATTTAATTAATCATGCATTAAGGAGGTTAATTCATCGATAGTAATTAAGGAAAAATTACGCGGATAAGCAAACATATACTATTTAATTACAGTAAACATAGATATAGTTTGCCTTAATTACAATTCGTCACCTACTTTTAACTATAATTACAGGGGTCAGCTTTTTTAGTTTTGTATAATTCCCACGTTTGTATAATTCAGAATTTGTATAATATATTTTGTATAACTTTTGTATCATTCGGAATTTGTATGATATAATTTGTATAACTGCTTACACTTCTGATGTTTGTAATTGTATAAATTCGTTATTTCGAGTTGATACAAAAATAATTGAATTATACAAATGTACCCGCGAATTATACAAACCTGCGAATTATACAAATAAGGCAGCTTAAACTGTAGCTACAGTCCGTAAATATGCAAACTATAGCTATGGAGCGTAACTAAATTTGTTATAGTGGCGATTTGCGAAAGATCCCCTTAAAATAATTAGTTAAATTGCAAGCTTGATGGATATAAATTAAACAGAAGAAAAATAGTTCCCATTTTATAATCTTGAGTTGTTGTGAACCACAGATTTTAGACATTGGATTAATGATTTGTAATTTAGTCAACAAATTAAAGTTATAGTCGCAAAACAAGAAAATTCTTAATACTCAGTCACTTTGCGTAGCCACCTTTGCTTGAAAGTATCCAATTTAGACATTAATTCTATAATTAATCTTTGATTAAACCTTTGTGAAAGAATAAATAACATCCAGAAAAAGCAAGATTTAAGAATAATCTTTCAAGAAATTAAAATTACTGTTCCTTTAATTATGCAATCCTAATAATTGATGCGTAGAATATAAAGACACAACATTATTTTGTTTGCATGAGTTGTATGAATAATTGTGTCCCTATAAGTTTGCTTACCCTAAAATTGGATACTTTTCTTCAATCAATTTTAAGTAACAGTAATGAAAGAGATCGAACATGAAAGGTCATGTTTTTTGGACCTCGAAGGACATGGACATGGACCGCGTTACACTAAAAGGACGATAACATTTTTCTTATATCTATTGATGATAGAACCTGCAAATAATTCATAAGTGATCTAATAGTATACAAAATTATACCGACAATAAACAAATTATTGGAGTAAAATTAGAAAGTAGAACAATATGTGTGACATGCTAATTGTTACATAATTTGCTAATGCAACTTTTTTTATAAGGTCAAAGCACTCAATAAAGTACCATTGTCTTTAGCTTTCCCCCCCCCCCCCCCCCCCTTTTTTTGTATATTCTTCTTTTTTTTTGAGCTGTCCAAATCTGGAAATTTCACATTTTTCAATTTGTAAATTTTTCTTTAGTCCCTATTCAGTTCCTAAAGTTTGGCAAAAAGCTTTATAGTGATTATTTTCTATTTGCCAATGTGCCTTTTCTCCATTGGTAAATTATAGAAGTGGTGGTGGGTGGACATTTGAAAAATATTAATCAAAGAATGGTGGAGAAAAAACGTGAGAATATCGATCGGCTCTAATTTTTTGTGAATTTATATTATTAGATGGTGTGCCTAACCGTCTTTTATGAATGATAAAATAAATTCTCAATAAAAATTAATTAGTATAAGTAAGAGAAATTAGACTTTATCTTATCATTCCTAATGAGGTTATGAACATCTACTAGTTAACAAAGATTAGTAAAATAAAACTACGGAGAATTATGTATTATATTCTATGACCATCAAATCGCTTATAATAAATTATATGATGGTATTACATATGAGAATACTTAAGTAATGCAAAATTATAAAAGTCAAGAAAAAAATTGAGTAATGAACCAGAAAACATCCTTTTATATTTAGATGAGCTGAAAAAGATAGATTGTTCTTCACATTTGTCCAATAACTCGTAATAGATGATCAATCATCACTTCTTCTTGAATACATGGAATCTTGTTAAAGTTATTAACACTGTAATATGATTTCTTTTTTACCAGTCGCATCGATAAAAAAATATATATTTGAAAATAAATAAATTATATATACATGTTTTTTCTTTTCAGATCGATAAATAAAAATCTCTTATTAATATATTGTTTTAAATCGATTGATCAGAAGAAAAAAAAATAGATACTACTTAGTATTAATATATTATTTAAATTTTAAAATGATTACTTTTCAAGAAAAAGTAGAAACGTGATTTTCCATATTGTTGGGGTGCATTCTACCACTTTCCCTTTACCTATCTTCACTTTTTGAATGTCTGGTCACCACATAAAAGTTCTTAGGAGTTGAATTATCTTTTGACGTGCAATATTTATTTGGACACCAACAACTATAGACTTTTGAGTTTTTTTTTTTCAATTTTTGCCAATTATTAGTTGCTAAGAAACAAAATACCAAAAAAAGTTGTAAAATTCCTGGGCCAGACAAATGATTTGTTTGCTCTTTAGGTAAAATGTTATGGATACTGAAAATCCTCAAATTTTCATATCAATCACCCATTTTTGTAAAGCTATATTTTACTCACAAGACACCCGGGAACTATACAACATCTTGTGATTATTGCACCAAATTGCATTGCCACTTCTATATTTACAAGAATCTAGAATTTTAACTATGCCATACTCAAGGTTAAAATTATTATGCTAAATTGAAGTGTACGTATTCATTTAAATAATTTAAACTTTGAAATAAAATGATCACATACTTCGATATTATATAAAATCACTCAAAGGTTGTCAGTTTGAATTTCAGTGCCACTCACACTAGTTGATACGAGCCATAGATTTGTCAAAACTTAATAATTTTGGCTCAAATTTCATATTTATTTAACATTCATAAATAATCGATTCAGAACCCTACATTAAACAAGCGAATTTTAATTCAAAACCTATAAACTAAAAATTCTAATTCCGACTTCATCTTATCACAACCCATACTCTAATCACTTTCTTTATTGTCAATATCTAATACTCAAAAGGTTGTCATCAAACACTACATTCTTACTCTATTCTTCACCAAGTACAATTATCATATATGATCATACTTCGATACGGACAAAACTTTCACTTAAATGATCTTAGATTTGACCCAAGTAAAACATTTTGCCATATATTTATCGGCTAATTTTAATTTAAGCGATCTTAAGTACTCTTTTTTATTTAATAAGTATAAAAGGATATTTAAATGGTTAATTTAATTGCTGAAACTAAAGATGTAATCCCTTTCAAGTAAGGCACTTTTATTTTTATTTTTTTTGCTTTTATGTTCATGGGTTCAAACATTTAACATTTCTTTTTTTTTGCTGGAAAACATTTAACACAATCAATCATTTGAAACTAGCTAGGGACCACGAAATTTCCTCCGAAAAGAAATAAAAAGAAAATAAAAAACAATCATGTGGACTTTACAATTCCCACTTATAATGGACCCTAAACAAAATAAATAAAACTAAGGTATTAAAATAATAAAAATCAATATGAATAGCCTCAAATCCACGGCTATAAAAGGGTAATAAAATCAATTGAATCTTACCATAGTCTTGGATACCTTTCTATCTATCTCTTGTAATCTTAATATCTCCAATTTCTTTAAACCTTTTGACATACAAAAAAAAAAATGTCACTTCCTGAGACACAACATGACACAAAAACTCTCCCAGATGCCTGGGATTACAAAGGTCGACCAGCTCTTCGTTCCTCCTCCGGCGGTTGGTCTAGCGCCGCCATGATATTAGGTAACTAACGTGTTCTGTCAGTTCAACTAAACTTATTATAATCATTTATTTGATATCGACTGACTCTTGATTCTGACGATTATGTAGGGATTGAGGCAGTGGAGAGGCTAACAACACTAGGTATAGCGGTAAACCTTGTGACATATTTGACTGGAACAATGCATTTAGGAAATGCGAACTCAGCCAACAACGTTACAAATTTTCTTGGGACTTCATTTATGTTAACTTTACTTGGTGGATTTGTAGCCGACACTTTTCTTGGACGGTTCGTAAATTTCTATAATTAAAATTTATAATATATATGTTCATATAATAATTATGTCATGACTAGCTAACATATTTTTTGTTATTTTTTTCTAATCAGGTACCTTACAATTGGTATCTTTACTACTATTCAAGCTATGGTAGGTGCTATTTATTTTCTTGAATCTTGATTGGTTGATAACTTAAATAAATAAATAGAAAAATCTTTCTTTTTATGAAGTGACTTTATTTACTTTTTAAGTGCCATCATGTTGGAATTGGACTTAACTTGGTCATCATCAAATCAACCTTTTTATTTTCTTCTTACGTGAGATTGATGCATGGAAATTTATAATCTTTTTTAAGAATTTGTGATGAGGAGAATGGAAAGAGTAGGAATGACAACAATGAAGAAATTAAAGAATCAATAAATAAACTATGAAGTTTAGATTGCATATTGTAGATGTTGTGAAGAGGAAAATCGAATGAAAAAGGGAATTAAGATGAGGAAAAATTTAGTGACACTTGGTTTAAATTAACTTATTTTATAAAGAATGAAATGGAGCAAGTATGGATGTTGAATATGGTTGATTATGAAATAAGAAAGTGGAAAGAGAGAAGAAAGAAGAGAGGGAGGAAGAAAAACATATATATTAACTCCCCTAGTTGAATCTTTCAAAAAGAAAAAAAAAAAGAGATTCTTTTTCATTTCTCTTTCTTCAAAAAGAGTTCAAGTATTAAAAAAAATACATATATTGCATAGTTAACTTACAATAATATATAATTTTTCATGAGAATCTAATATGGTAGCTTAATAGGAGGTTGGGGGCACAAGGGGTTTTAATTTTTTCTTTTATTTTCAATTATTGAATCTTCTGACTTTTTCGTGTGTTTATTTCTTTATAGGGTGTTACTATCTTAACCATCTCGACTATAATCCCAAGCCTCCGACCACCAAAGTGTGAGCAGGGTAGTTCAGCATGCATCCCCGCAAGTGGCAAGCAACTCATGGTCCTATACATCGCCCTATACATGACCGCACTCGGGACCGGGGGGTTAAAATCCAGCGTGTCCGGGTTCGGGTCGGATCAATTTGATGAAACGGACAAAAAAGAAAGAGGGCAAATGATAAAATTCTTCAATTGGTTCTTTTTCTTTATCAACGTGGGATCACTAGGTGCAGTGACAATATTAGTGTATATTCAAGATAATTTGGGAAGAGAATGGGGTTATGGAATTTGTGCATGTGCTATCGTTATCGGTTTGGTGATTTTTCTATCGGGAACTAGAAAATATCGGTTTAAGAAACTTGTGGGGAGTCCATTGACACAAATTGCTTCGGTTTTTGTGGCTGCTTTGAGGAAAAAACATTTGGAATTGCCTTCTGATCCTTCACTTCTTTTCAATATTGATGATATTCCTGGTGATGGAAATAAAAAAGCTAAACAAAGGTTGCCACACAGCAAAGAGTACCGGTGAGTTTTCGTCTTTTTTTTCCACAGAATATAATATTGTCAGTATATATAACTTAATATTTTTTTCTATTGTTATCATATTACTTTTTGAATTAACCACCTAACTATAATAACTCCCCTTAAAAAATATCATTTTTAGTGATCAGTATACGTTCGATCCCTATTCAAATTAATTAGGCTCTAAAATTTATATCGAACGAGAAGTAGGAAATGATGAGTTCTATACATTTTTAGAGAGAAAAATGATGCTTTTGAAAGTTTAAACCATGTGCAATGTCCTGACAAATCTCTAGATGAAGGAAGAAAAGATGCCAACAATTTGGAAAAATGAACTTGTTATGTGCAAGTTAACTATCTTATTTTTTTTCAAGTTCTTTGAGCTTATCCCAATGGTAGGCCAAATCTTTGATAGGTAACCACCACCATCAAACAATAAATCAAAATATCTACAATCAAATCAACTCAAAAATTTCATTTTGTCGAAATGTTTTAGCATATATGGGCAAGATAATCAACATTTTAATAATATTTTTGCAAGTTGATTTATAACATATGATTGAATATAAAGTAGCCTATCCCCACCACCCCAAGGAATTTGGAGTATACTAATTACTTACTTTTTTCTCTTTTTTCATATGTGTGGAAATTAAAGTATAGCCTTCCTCACTTATTGCCTATAGGTTTGTGGTTGTTAGTATTAATTACTATTACTTTATATACTAACACGAGCGCACTTTTAATGACCAATATACTCCCTTTTTACTTTCTTTTTAGGATATAATTTTTTTTCTTACAATTCAATTAAAAGGTAGTAATCATACACCTTTTAAATGATTAAAAACCAAAAAAAGGTGAACAGTTCTATCACTAACTTTTCCTTGATAGTGATTTATCCTTGAAGCAAATTTTGAAACTTCTTCCTATAAATCTTTTTTTTTCTTATATAGTTTTTCCTTACCATAAGATTCATTTAAGTTTCGTGTATACTTTATTTTATTTTTTAATTTACACTAAATATATTATTATTATTGTTCCGGGCAGTAGGGATGAGGGTAGATCAAGACAAATGGATAAACTTCGAAACTTAAGCTGTTTAAATATAGTATGGTTCTTGTACAAATACAACGTCATATGTCAGATAAAATTATACATAAATATAATATTTTCTCATCTGAAATAGAAAGAAATATTTTATTATTTTAATTTAGAGATTCCGTGAATACTTTGTCTTTAAGAACTAAAGAAAACCAAGATCACGAGATACTCTCAGCCAGTCTGTCACCAAGACAACTTGTTAAGTTTTAAATCTAGCAACAAACATAAATATATATAATATATTTATTTAAACAAAAAGAAGTGGACTACAATAATAATAAAAATATTAATTTTCTCCCTTTTTTTTCTTATTTTAAACAATAATGTCCTCATTAAATTACAATTATATTGTGGACCAAGATTTTGACCATGAATTTTGTTTTTATTATTCTCTACAGTTTCTTGGACAAGGCTGCTATTAAGGTAAATGACCTTGAATCTGCTGGATTTACCGTGGTAAATAAATGGAATTTATCTACTTTAACTGATGTTGAAGAGGTAAAATTAGTAGTTCGAATGTTACCAACATGGGCTACGACAATTATGTTTTGGACTGTCTATGCCCAAATGACAACATTTTCCGTGTCACAAGCTACAACAATGGATCGTCACATCGGAAAATTTGAAATCCCTCCGGCGTCGTTAACGCTCTTTTTCGTTGGAAGCATCCTCGTAACATGTGTATTCTACGACCGTGTAGTTGTACCAATTGCTAAACGTGTCCTCAACAACCCTCAAGGGCTAAGCCCACTGCAACGTATTGCAGTAGGCTTAGTCCTATCGATTATAGCCATGATTGCGGCCGCTCTAACCGAGGTGAAAAGATTGAACGTGGCACATTTGCATGGATTGACTAATGATGCAAATGCTATGATACCTTTGAGTGTTTTTTGGTTAGTGCCACAATTTTTGCTAGTAGGGGCAGGTGAAGCATTTACATATATTGGACAACTTGATTTCTTCTTAAGGGAATGTCCAAAAGGGATGAAAACAATGAGTACAGGGTTGTTTTTGAGTACACTTTCACTTGGATTTTTCTTTAGTTCAATTTTGGTGACTATTGTGCACAAAGTAACGGGGAAAAAACCATGGTTAGCTGATAATTTGAACCAAGGAAAGTTATATGATTTCTATTGGCTATTAGCAATATTGAGTGTGTTGAATTTGATGGTTTTCTTGTTTTTCTCGAGACGATATGTGTACAAGGAGAAGAGGCTAGCTGAGGTTGGGATTGAAATGGAGGACTCAGAACCAGCTTGTCACTAAGATCTTCATAAAAGTAAATTAGTTTTTTTTTTTTTTTATAACTTTTAACTTTAATGGAAGGGTTACGTGTGTATGGTAACCTAGTTATAATATATGTACAAAGAATGGAAAAGAGAAAAGTTAATGAAAAGTTGTAGCTCATTCCAATCTTCTTTTTTTCTCTCATGCATGTATCTGTACAATAACCAAAATAATATAAATGAAATGCAATCGAAAGAGCAACTTATTTCCCAAAGAAAGTACTATCTTATTTTTTTTGTTTGTTTGTTAATAAAGAGCCTGTTGTCATTGTCCTTTAGGTGTGATCACGTTTAAAAATCCTCCTAAAAAGGATAGATGATCGATGAAAATATAATTCGATTTTTAAGTTTGGTGTCAAATTTCATAGTGCACTATAACTATTTAATGTCACTAAGAAAATAAGTTTGAACAATTATTTAGTTTTAAAGATCAAGATTTTTATTTTAAACTACTTAACTATAAATAATAAAGCAGTAAAAAGTAAAAACTATCAACGGGAATAAGAAAATGGGTAATTGACTTCAAAATTAAAGAGGGCTAGAGTTATGATTTCTCCTGTTGTCGAATTTCTTCTCACTATGTTAGCTATAATCTTCCGAATTAATAATCTCTATCGATCATGAATCTTTTCTTACCACAAATATCTTTTGACAAAGTGTTATAATTTCCTAGAGTTATTCTCTCAAATGAACTCTAGTAAACCAAGTAATTTATTTCCTTAACTTTGTTACCTCAAATAACCTCCGCTTTTAAATCTCAGTCACTAATCTCTTAATGCTTCGATGTCGTTGCTCAACTACAACATGTACACTCTTGCATATTCTCGAATAAGCATTAAAACTAATATCTGTAGATCATGTTTATGCTTAGGAATGTCACCACCTTACTTGATATAAAAACTTAGGCCACTAACAACTCACATTCTTTTTATCATAATGCAAGGTATACATATCATTTATCAAAATCAAACAATAAACTTCAAACCAACTAATTAACTTTAGAGACAGGCTCTAATTCATCAAATTTAAACTCGCTCACCTATTAGCTATTCCATCAAAAGCTAATATTATCACATATCTATCATGAAACAAGTATCCTCATAAGAAAAACTAGTCCGTACACTCAAATAAAAAAAAAGTATAATTTACGAACTTAATATCAAAATACAACTCATATTCAAATGAGTACAAAAAGCCCTAGGCATGTCCATGACGCGGACCTCATAGTGTGGTCACGCCGCACACGGCAAATTTTCCAGCGACTTAAGTCTCGTTTCTTTACATTATACAGTGTCTTTTTTGTCTCCTCTGTCTCTTTTTAAATAATTTTTCATGTCATATAAAAAGTTTAAATTAAATAATTGTTCAAAAAAAGAAACAAAGAAAAAAAAAAGTAAGATAAATAAATTAAATGAATTGATTATATTTTATCTCTTTGTTTTGTTATATAAATTTGAACATAACAACCTATCGCTTAAATCATTCAGAAGTAATAATAAGTAAATACGAAAAAATAAAAACAAGTACTAGTAATATGCAGGTATTTTCCCAAATAGTGAAATAGTATACTTCAAATAAAAAATGTCCAATCAAAATAAATATCTACACTAAAATAGTAAAGTTTATATGTAGTGAGTTACATCAAACCTTGGCGTTTTTTTAGGACATGCGTATGATAATTTTCTCTTTAAAAAAGAGGTGGACCAACGTCCTATCCATTTTGAACAATTAAATTAGGACCTTATACTAAAATCATTTTCTCTAAACTAAAAATCCAGATATTATGACAACACGATCACATGTTTAAAACTCATATCTGTCTTACAATCAGTAGCTGGCTGTTAACTGTTGTAATGGATCAGAAACTTGAATCAAACCACACACAAAAAAAGGATTTTTTTATTAAAAAAAGTTGGGTTGAAAATATCAGATTTGAGCCTTAGGAATGAAAAACTTGTAGCTAGAAGTATTATATATATATTTTGTTACTACACTCACCTAACACAAAGTCTTAAATTAATTATGATCGGTATAAATTCTGAACACCAAATACTTTCTTGTAAAAAAAAAAGAACTAGATTGCAGAAAGTCTTGATGATCCCATCTAAGGTTATGGTGGATGATGAAATAAAACTTTTTCCATTCTTAATTAGCTAGAAAAGTCTCGAGTTTGAGTTCAAAAAAGGGAAAAGGTACAAGTACCCCTTAGACTATGACCCAAATCTCAGAGACACACCTTAACTAAACTAAGGTCCTATTATCCCCTTGAACTCATTTTTTTGTAATTTTGTACACCTTTTTGGCTTACGTGGCATCGAAGTATCTCCCACGCATCTCAATTCTGTGGAGTCACGGAGTGTGCCACATAGGCCAAAAGGTGCACAAAATTATATATAAAATGAGTTCAGGGGGTAATATGACCTTAATTTAGTTAAGGTGTGTCCCTGTGATTTCGATCATAGTCTAGGGGGTATTTATGCCTTCTCCCTTCAAAAAATTGAAAAGATACTAATAAAAAATACTTGTCTTTTTAATAAGTCTTATACATTATAAACTTAAATGAATCGAGACTTCAAAATAAATATCGATATCAATTCACTAAGTACAGCAAAAATACAGCCAGGAACATGTTGTCGTGTTTGTAAAATTGCCAAAACTGTTTTATGATATTTTATTTTACCAGTTTCCTATTCTGTGGGAAGCAAATCCTAGGGGCTCTAATCTGACACCATATATATTCCTCTTTTATTACTTGGCGGTCCCCTCACTCCCCAACATAATTTCTCTGTATTTTCTCTGAATTATTTCTTCTTTTTTTTTATAACATAAGATACAATATTTATATATATATATAAAATTTGTTTGAATAAATATTGATCCATAAATCATTAAGAATTAAGTGTTGTCAGGAGGTTATGTTGCAGAGTTATATATTGTCACAAGAGGGGAGATACCTATGTAACGAATCTAAAGGTATCCAACTTCCAGATTAGATACTTATATTTGACGACTACAATTTTTATATTATTTTCAATACGTATATATTTTTTATCTTTACCGGATAGAAAAATTATTTTCCATGAAATATTATAGGTGTAAATTGTTTCAGATACGTTGTGTCTAAATGGATTCGCATGTATATGACTGTTTCGCTCACATTTCTCTTATCTCGCTTGCCTTTCTTCTTGTGTATTTATATTACAAAATGAATTTGTAAAGTATCTAGTATCTCGTATACATTTTATTTAGTGTGATTCATATGTAGACTATGTCGCTCGACTCTGTCCTAACTCGCTTGCCTTTCTACTTCTCTCTATTTCAATGTATCTGTATATTCATCTCAACGTTAATTAAAGCAGCACAATAGGCATTCATTGGGCTTTTAACGACCAGCCCATTATCCCTCCGCTGCATAGAGCGGGAGCAATTCATTGCTCTATGAAATCAGCCTCATGCAGCCCATCTCGCTTTAGGAGCCCAGCAGCCCAACTCTGTACTTGGACACTTTTGGCTCAAAATTTAGAAAATGTTTGTGTTTGTTATCAATCGTCTGTTGCGTTTCGAAATTAATCACGGGGAATTTTCACATACAGCCACTTAAAAATAGCTTAATTATGCTTCATAGCTATAAGTTGTTAATTATGATTCGTAGCTACATGTTATAAAGAGGAAGAGAGGAGAGAGGCGAGAGAAAATGTAATATATTTGCTTAACCGCGTAATTTTCATTTCAAAAAAGTATTGTTTAAATGGGCCTGATAAAGGAAATACCAAAGATGAGCACATATAACCAAGTAGTTCACACTTCACACACATCATTCTGGTAAAGGAAATACCAAAAATTAACCTAAATAGTCGCCCCAATTTAAACTAAAAAATAAACCAAATTCATCAAAATTGTATAATCTACGTATACACGCTAGAAAAGGTAAGTAAATATGAAAATGGGCACTCAAGTTAATTAGAAGTGCATTAACTAAAGCTTACGTATGATTCTCTAGGTTGTTGGTCCTACGTGTTAACTACGTATGAGTTCATCCAGTAAAACAATCTACGTGCTAAATATCGAACTCAAACTCCATAATGTTCAAATCTTGGATCCTATGTTGTGCTAAAATATGGAACTTGAACCCAACAACGTTCAAATCCTGAATTTGCCTCCATTAACACTTGACATTCCCTTGGAGACTAGAAGGCCCAATATCTAATCTTTTATTCACCATTGAATATCTAACAAATTTAAAAAGGAAAAATAACTAAAAGACTTCAGAAAAACTCAGAATTTTTGGGTAAATGAGAATCCAGGAAGCTAGTTCTTTTGTGTATATCTCCACATGTGTAGCACTAATCTACATTAGGTTTTTACAAAAGCTATTTGTGCTCAGTTTACTTCTTTAATACATCCACATTTTTTTCTTGCTATTTTTTATTTTCAACATAAAGAGTACAAATAATAATAATAATAACAACCTAAACTAATCCCTAGCCAAAGAAAATGAAAGCATAATGAAAATGCGATCAATTTCAACACAAAATAGAAGCCTGATCAAAGCAGCTTGATGCATAGATCTAGTAAGGAACCTCCTCTAGTTTTTTGCTTCCATCGTTCGTCGATTCGTTGACTCTTTGCAAGATTGTCTCTATATGCTGAAAAAAGCCTTCAGGATTGACTTTTATCAACCTCTGAGAACAAACTTTAAACAACTAAAAATTTTGGGCAGTCGCGGACTGTCCACATACTCCATCCGTCTATAGAATTTTCCGATAATACTCTGCTCAAGGTGTTGTCTTTAATCTACAAATCTTCAGGTCCATGAAAAATGTACCCACATTGCCTTTTGATATCCCTGTACAAAGATTGAGAAAACATGCATGTAAAATATGTCAAGATTAGGTCTCCGGTTTAACTATAGTACTGAGGCAGAGAGGAAACTTTTGAAGGTGAGATTTCGTATTTAGCTAAATGTGTTCATAAGATGGGAACAAAGAAGAATGAGGTTACAGCAAACATGATATGATTCTGACAAGTATGTGTCGAGGGAGAAATTTGTCAAGATAACAGTGTTTAAAGAGGTAACGAATAACTAGAAGTGGAGCCTCCTTGATCACGTAGCCATTGAGTTGTTTTCTAAAACGAATGTGAAAGTAATAGCTAGGAAATGCAAGTGTTAAAAGCACATAATTTAAGTAGAAAAGTAGTTTCTCATACCTTATATACCTTCTAAAACATCAGGATCCTTCAAAGGAGTTGAGGAGATCTTGATCAATCTCGCCAAAAATATTTGGGCAGCCATCCCAAGTAGCCATCTCCCTTGCCTCCCAGTAGCCACCCATATACCGGAAAGTCCCATCTTCACCTTCTCTTTGAAACCATCGAGGTTTCCAGCCATTCTCTTGTAATTTCCTGGACTGTAAGTAAAGAGAAAGTTCTTTGTTTAGACCCAAAAAATAGAGATTCATAATGTTGGCTTAAAGTTTGCTATGTGACAATTTGAAGATTTTAGGAACTTGGGAGGATTACAGGGCCAGAGGATACAAATTTGTGATTCCACTCGTAACAGTGACAAACCCAACGAGATGACCAGACACACAAGAAGTTTGAGTTATCATATTGAAAACAATTTTGCGGACTAAATAAGAACAATAAACAGTCAAAAAAAGAATGTGTACACAGGAAAAAATGAGGAAGGCTCGAGTGGAAGCAGATATACCATTCTCTGCCGTGTCTCTAACCGCAACTTCTCTGCATTTGCCTTGTCGTATTCCCCATTCTCCAGATGTCGCTGATCAGGTCTGAGTCTTGAATCTGTAGGTGGGAGCATCTCCTTTATTCAAGATTAAACACACAGATTAGACAGGCTATAAACGACAATTAGCTGAACAGAAAAGAGAATATTGATCTTTCACATGAAGTTTCATTAACACGCTGTTGTACCTTAAGTCCTGGTGTCAACTCATTCAGTGTAATAGCAAAAGAAGACAAGTTGTATCGAGTGAGATTTGGGGGTGGATTATTCCTTGTCCACAATAAAGATAAAACAGATGAATCCTTAGGCTTGCTGGCCCATTCTCCATTGATATAGTACATGCTCTCGTTCCACTTTCCGAATAATGTAGTAACTTTCTTCCCAGAGACATCTTCAACAAATCCATGAACCTGTAGAGTTTAGTAGTAATTATCCAGCCAATAGTACAACAAAGTATAGACATATAAGTATGTAGAGGAGTAGGCAATAATAAGACATTATTAAACTAATTACAGGATTTCTCCTCATTTACCTGATGAGGATTACGCTCGATAATGGATGGCTCTTTGTACTTGAGCTTGCATGAGTACTGACGATTGCCACGTATATGCATTGTCCCATGATGATCACAATATATCTTACCAAGAATAAGATTGTAGATACTTGTCGTGACCTGAGGATATTAAAGTCTCGAATTAAGCAAACAAAACAAGAACTCCAATAGGAACCAAACTATCTTGTAAACTGCTCAATGACCAGCATGATGTTCTGCCTACCTTGCTCCACTGGAAGATCTCCCCATCGTCGAATTCTAAGGTAAGTGTTCCAACAGGATCGACTTGAATTGATCTCCCCCAAAATTTTGACTTAAGATTACTGTCAGCCCAGAATTTCCATCCTCTACCTTCACAGTGACAGGCAATAAGTGTTGGGTGATGACTAACCTGTTTCAAGAATTGGCTAATTACTATCATACATATCAACTCATTGCATCAGAGACTTAGGTAAGAAATTTCAGGTTCAACTTCCCGTGTTTCAAATTAAAATTCTTTCTTCGGTAAGTTAAACTACCAAGTGCGCCTACTGATTTTTCATAGTAAATCACTTTGGTTGCAAAAGCTAAGAAAATATAAGATGTTTTCTTTTGTTGTATTCTCCTATACAATGTTTGTCTCTTTTATAATAAAAAACTTTCCACAGAATAAGCTCCCTCGATTACTTAAGAAGAGAAGCTGAAAAAGGTAAATCCTCAAATTCATAGAAACTTAACACGGAAAACAAACTGCAATGGAGTGACGTGACCACCAAGCGTGTTTAAAATATGGCATACCCTTCAATCTCACATCATGCTATGTCCAACCTTAAAGACACTACTACAAAAAAAAAAAAAAAAAATTCAGTTCTATGTTGCACGGACTCTTTCTGGAAACATAACCATACAGGTGGTGTAAGATCTGATATGGGGTACATCCAGTATTTGCTAATTCTTAATGTAATATGAAGAAGCCTACTATTTAGCCGTAGTCATATGAAACGCTTTTGTGGGTACGAATTGTTTGACGTCAAACTAAGTTTTGCTGACAAAATAGTACTGCAAGGGAAAGTTGCATGCACAGATACAAACCAGTATTTCTAGAATCAATACAATATATAACAGCAAGATATATTCTCGATAAAATACCTTCTCCGAGAAAAAGCGGATTCCTTTTTCAGGAAAATCAGCTTCATAGGTTTCTCCCAGCAAAGGATTGAAAGGTTTACAATTCCTGCCTTCAGTTGAAGCATAACCAGACACAGCAAAAGCAGCAACGTTTAAAATTCTTAAAAGACTGTTCCCCTGGAAGAGCAAGACAATTCAAATGATGATCAACATAATGCTAAACATCTAACCAAAAATTGCTCTACATCATGTAAATATAATTGGAAAAAACTTGCTAATAAAGAAGTCTGCTCCAAGGGAGAGAAAACAAGTTTATATAAACCTTTAGGGGGTAAGCAAGAAAGCAATAAAAGCAAAGTTCTAAATTCGGCTCATACACGCAATATCAAGTTTTGAACCATAGCTGCCATGCGAGGACTAATATATTATCTAAATAAGATTATAACTTGTGTTGTTCATCAAAACAAAAGATTATAATTTGTATTCTGAAACAATTATTCCAAAAAAAGGTGTATTCTGACAAACAAATTTATACCTAGCAATTAATAGTTGGCATCTTTGCATGCCAGAAGTATACAACCAGTACTGCCCCAACAAAAGAAGATTCACTAATTACATTTCCTTTTCTTTTTTTTCTGATAGAATGATTAAAAGGGAGATAGTAGATAGACCTTTTCTTCGCCTCCCAATACCTAAACATTTATCTAATAGAAAAACTACTTGTTTTACTACTTAAATGAAAGATGTGGCAAGTAACAAATTATCTGAATAGTATTCAAGCAATATCAACTTCATGTAACCATTAATTTAGAAGAGCCTGATAAGCACCTTCTAGAGTAGAAAGCAAGAACGTAAACACAAATGCCTAGTCATGTTCTAGTAGTAACAAGAGGTGAAAGTATTAAAGATCATACCGATTTTCCATGTTCATATGCTCTATCTAAAAGATATGAGTACTCTAAATCTTCAAAACACTTTTGTAGGGAGGAAATTGGCTCGTTGAAATACACTGGCAGGCAAACTCTTGTTAGATCTTTCCCGACATTATCTTTGATCATAGCCCAAAGACTAACCCCTTTCTCTTTTTCAACTGGATCTGGAAGCTTCGTTCTGCGTACAACCTGTGCTTGAGCAGATGCATCAATGGTTTTGTTTTCCATGTTGTCCCCAACTACTGACCCACCAGATGTATGATGTTCAGAAAAGCATTCATTTGCATCAAGATAGTTGGCTTCCTCTTCATCTGATGCTTCATCAAGCTCTTGTTTCTCAATATCATCAGACGATTCAGTTGTACTATATTCTGATATGAAATGTATGAGGTCAAATGATATTCCAGTTCTATTAATATACAAGATAAGTTCAGCATCTTGAACATATGATGTGAGGTACAGCAACTGAAACTATTTTAGTGACGTGTGGCAGAACTCCAGTACATCATAAGCAAGAGAAATTGTAAAAGACAGGAGCAAACAATTTGCTGCATCCCTATCTCTTTACAACTACTACGAAGTCGGCATAATGAAGTGAAATAGAGCTGATAATGAGGCCGTAAATCAAAAATATTAGCAGAACAACTGGTATTTCTGCTGCAATATGCTTCGGGAAAGGAAAATTAGTGGAAGATAACCTCAAAAACTTTGCACTCATACAAATTAGTTCATTTGATATCATAATGTGCAATGATTTGTCAAAAGTTGAAGAAACTTTTAAAGGGAAAGATTATTTTGTTTGTGTGGTTTGCTTACTTAACTGTACTTGTACAGGTAGAAGTAGATGAAAGTATATGTATAACATACCACTATACTTGCCACGTCCTAAACTGGAGAATTGCTTCATCAGTTGGAATTCACCATCATGAACCCCGGAAGCTTCACCTTCGATATTAGCTGCCTTCAAAAGCAAAACTTATGCAATTTAGAGATAGTGAAGCTCATTTTTACAAAAATATACAAATCGTCGAAACAAAGTTAGATAACTCATGTAACATGACTGCATTAAAATTTATATGGATCAGAGGTCCAGCAACAATTCTTCATGTATTCAACTTAAATAGAAGTTCGGGGAGATAAGCAAATTCAGTAATATGACCAACCGAACTAATTCATCCTGCAATGCGATTGCGACCTCACTGAAATCTTTCATAAGTTTTAAACTAAAGAATTGCATAACTGACGAAGTTTTATGGATATATGTGCAGAAAGCTCATGAAAATACAGAGAGGCTATGAAAAAGGTAGAGAACACCTGTTTAGAAAATACATCTGTCTGGTGCCTAAAATAAGTCATACAACCAGACTCTTTTAGTTTTAGATGACTGTGTGTTGAACTTATATATGATTGACATAACATTGGGAAACTACCAGTCAATTTTCTTCTCTTTCTTTTTTTTTCCCCCAAACAAAGAACACTGGTTGTCAATTATTAAAAGAGGATCTGCAACAGTCTTTCAAATTTATTCTGAAGCAGTGAGCAGGTCACTATAGATTAAGATGTTTTATGTTAATAGAAAATCGAAATATGATGGCTTAAATGGAGAATTGCTACAAGATGTTATGTAATAAAGGGACCGTTTAAAAGGCAAGTTCTGCAAAACGGTTACTCCGTGTAAGACCAGCAATGTTATATGGAAGTGAATTTGGGTTGTTTAAGTCCACCACATCCAAAATATGAGTGTGGTGGAGATGTAGATGCTAAGATAGATGTGAAGTCATACAAGATTAGACAGGATTAAAAATGTTCAGCAAAAGGTGCAAGTAGCACGCTTCAATGAAAAAATAAGAGAAAATCCCTTAAATGATTTGGTCATATCCTTCATTAACCTCCAGATGCACCTGTATGTAGGAGTTAAGCCTAGGTGAATGAATGTATTAAAAGGTAACAAGGTAGACCTAACACCAAATGGAAAAAAATTATCTCAAAAGATCCACAATTTCTTTGATGTACCTAGCGAAAAATAGGATACAATGGAAGAACAGAAGATTATATTTCTATAGGCAATACCAATCATTTGGGAATATATTTTAGTCATATCAGTACGTTTAGTCGTTTTCTTTAGGTCTCATGCTTTCTAGAAGTTCTCTAATCCTATCAGAATTTTATATACTAGTGGATAATATAAATAATTTCTAGTACTTGCTGTTTATATTTAGTAATATAGTTATTGAGCTAAAGTAAAAATAAATTCAACAACATGGTCAGTGAGAATTCATATAGCCAACCCAACTTGATTGGGATTGAAGCATAATTGTTATTGTTATTCGCAATGAGTCAGAGCAAACCGTTAGGTGCAATCGGCAATTCATCTTGAGAAGACACAAACCTTTATAAGGGCCATAGAGGAAACACAATGTATCACAACTGTAGTTAAAAGTCACAACAACGACGTGTTTTGAAACCTTTGTTTCCAATATGACCAGAGAATTCTAAAAATTATAATCTAAGTCACTATGGATCTTATTCTCAGATGATCCGGAAAGCATATTACCAAGATAATGCACAATGGCCTTTCTCATGACATTAACTTAGCTTTAGCCAAAATCACTGGAAAATCAAACTTCTATGTTACTTCAGATAGTTTCAGAACGTTTGGTCGCAGTTTCAAATCCAATGGTCTTTAGAGAAACGGATATTCCCAATAAAATCGAATCAAATGCATTAGGCTATACTCCTTATTGATTTGCATGCCTGGTTCCATTCACTTCCACGTGTAAATTATGAGGAAATAAAATAAAGTTACCTCCAACTGTCTCAACGTGTCCAGCAAATTGGAGCGCTCCTCACAGAGATTTTTAAGTTGTCCTTTAATTTCAGAAAACTCCGATAGCATGATCTTCTCACAGTCCTGGACAAGTCCCTCACCAATGCCCTCTTCAAGCAACCGGTTTTTCAATCTTTCCGTAGATATAGATACATCATTTTGCAAAAGGTTGAGATTATCATTCAACGGTCTCAACTGAAAAAGATTTCTTGTTGATATCAAAGCTTCTATCCATGCAGCCCGTTCTTTCTTTGAATGTGTCCTCAAATGAAGAGACTTGGTAGCTGTAAATATGTAGAATCGCCTATTATCAGACCTGCTCTCACGGAATGATGACACCTGTAAGGAATCCACACAATCATCTCAAGGTTAAAGGAAAAAGCAATTTTTACATTGAATGTGTTTGGAACGACGGAAATCATTTTCCATGAAAACAAAAACTTGGAAATGTTTGGTCGTTGAGTGAAAAACATTTTTGGAAAAAAAGGATTGCCATAGAAAATAATGTTATTACCAAATCAAAGAGTGCTTTGGTGAAACTTTTTTGTGTTAAACATTAATAATTGTGGATAGAGCAAGTGCAACAAAGATAAAAATCAAGTAAGTTATATGGAAAATGACTTATGTCAACAAGTGGAGGTAGTCATTTTCCTCAATTCATAGGAAGTGTTTTCCCTAGAAAATATCTTCAGTCAACAACAACAACATACATGGTGTAACCCCACAAGTAGGGTTTGAGGAGGGTAGAGGGTATGCAGACCTTACCCTACCTTGGGAGGTAGAGAGGTTGTTTCCGACAAACTCTCGGTTCAAGAAAGGCAAATCCAGGTAGAACAGAAAAAGAAATAACGGAATGAAGAAATCATGACAAAATACTATAAAAAGCATGACAAAACATTCTAGAGGGAAAACACGATAACTACGAACTGAAAGGTCGAAGAAATGACTTGTGTCGTAGCAAACCAAACGACAAACTCATTGTACTATCAATTTCTCCAGCTCCAAATATAGGTCAAAATATCTAGGCAATGAAAGGAAAGAGGCCACTGCTAGTCTAGTAGACAACTGGCACTGTCATTTTAGCAAAACATACTGATATAAGATAAAGATACATCAAGACACCAAAGAAGACAGATATCATGAGAGCTAACAGATCAACACATCAAAGAAGCCAAGTTCTACAATATAGAATAAAAGTGAGGTCATAATTTAACCAGCAATTGTAGAAGAAGAATATCCTTCCCCAGTTTTCCTTATTCTCTCTTTAAAATAATGAAGTTTTCAATGAACTCTCAAGTCATGATAACTACAAGTAGTACACAAGAGAAAATAAGTTATTAGAGATAGAAAGAGAATTCACTATTATTTTGGTTGTTTGCTACTATTACAACTAATATTTTTAATGAAGAAAATAACATAACTTTCAACCCCACTTTGCCACAACCATTCATGTTGTAACAGCAAAGAAAAGGAAAGAAAGAAACTCATTAAGGAAGATGACAAATGGATCACTTCCAAGTTAATTCTATGACAAACATGAAGAAAAAAGTTCTGATTTTTCAAGGAAGAAACAACAAAAAACCCCTCAAAAAGTGACCATGTTTGTCATAGTTTTTTACCACAAACGTAGGCCTACTAGAAAAAGAATAGTCTTTTAGCCTTATCTTGGCCTATAACTCTCTCTTATTATCTTTCACCTGCTGATGTGACCCACTATGGATTAACAACCAGTCAAATTGCACTGTAAAAACTTCCAACTATGACTAAAACCCAATTCATTAACCATCGGACAATTGAAGAAAAAAAAAATCGATCAAATTGGCTCAGATATCTAAAATTCAAGATTTTGCCCATTGAAGAAAGTTTTAATCTTTACACTAAAATCCCAAAACACCATTTTGCCCCTTTGTACCTTAAGATGAACAATGCCGACGGATTTCCCATGTTTCCGGCGACTGGGGTTACTGTCGGGGAGTTTCCCGATTAGCCTGATGTCATCTCCGGCTAGATGGTCTGGCCGGCGATTCTTCGAATAAGAAAGTATCCCGTTCCGGAGAGTAAACCACCGGGATCTCCACCCTTTATGATAATTAGTCCACTTGTACAAGATTCCGGCGACTCCACCAACATCGGATCCTCCAGCATTGATGTCAGATCCAGAGTAAACAACAGAAGAGCCAGTCCGTAACAACGTCGGCTCTGGCGACTGGTCTCCGATCTCCGGTGTCTCTAATGTTATACAACAGAGTGGATGCATTTCCCTTACACGCATTTTGATCCACTCCCCAATTTTTCCAATTGAACTAAAGATCAATCCACATTTGAAAATTCAAACAAAATTCACAACACCCAGATTGTATTTTACATGTATCTATGCAGAGGATGTGTTGTATAAACACAAAAAAAATGGATGTGGGGTTTTGAAGAAAGACCTGAAAATAGCTTTAAAAATGAAACCAAAAGAATTTTCTTGAAGTTAGAGAAAAAAAAAAGTTTTGGTAAGTAATAAAAATTGAGTCTTTATGGTAATATAAAATAAATAGAGTTTTGGGGAAAGTAGGAAACTTTATAATATGCTGAAAAACAAGGAGATTAAGGAAATGGCAAAATGGTCATTTTCCCATTAACACCATTGATGCAGAAAAGAGAGAAAATAAAAAAGAGGTGGTTTTTGACTAGTGGCGGCGGCGTTAGACGGCGGAGGGGTGAACGGAGAAGGGGGAAGATCAATGTGAAAGATGGAGAAATGAAGAAGTTTAATAAGGGGTTTTTAAATGCCACTTTGTAATCATCTGTCTTGTCTAAAATATTTTCCAGCTGCTGGATTTTTTCATACCATTTATTATATTTTTTCTTTTTTGCCATTTCTTCACAAATTTATAATGACACTATTAAAGGGAATTTTTACCTAACCAATAATATACAAAATTGCTTTAATAATTGTACTGTGCTTCTACTCGGTTTGGACGGTTATTACATACTATTTCATAGTATATTATATTGTGTTGTGTTATTATATACAATATTGTTTTTAATGAATATAACTTTTAGATAAAATGTATCGTTCTCTATTATTATTTGAACGATAAACTTACGAGAAAAGTAGAACACATGATAGAGCTACTATGAAAAAGTATGATAAAGATGAAAGAGTAAATAAAGACAAAATGAGAAAACACACGATCACATCAAATTAATCGTCACACAAAATTAAACTTTCCAACGTTATCCAACAAAAAAAATTTAATGATACAATACAATAAAATTTAGAATAATAATCAAAATAAATAATTTTAACAAACATCCAAACAAGTTGTTAAGATTATGAATCATAATAGTTATGGAATACCAATTAATTGAATGAAAGTTGAAAAAAAAGAAAGAAAGAGAAGTGTGCAAATTTGTGACTATCACGTATTCATTATATTATATATATATAATAAAGAATATATTACAATTTGTAATATTGAGCATCATTTTTTTTCCTGTTTTTGGAAAAAAGATAAATGGAGTGGTTTGAATTTTAAATAGAAATAAAAATCTCCTTTAAGAATAGACTTTCCAAAATATAGAACAAATTTGAGTACACGTCTACCTAATTTTGCCGACTCAACAATCATAAATTAACAAATTAATGGGATTGGTGGTAGTTAGAGTTATGTAAATATTATTAGTAATAAGATTAGTTACGTGAAAATTTATGTATTATTTTATATAAAAAAAATATATTATATAAATTTCTAAATTATAAATTAAATATTATACATTATTTTATATGAATATAATTTACCTACAATAACTTACTTCCAAATGATTTACTCAAACTATTACGTCTAGGATGAATTTAAAAAAAAAACAAACTTTTTTTATACAATTGGTGTTTTTAGTTTATTTCTATTGTAAAACAAGAAATCACTATCAGTTAATTTATTATAGTAACAATTCAACAAAAGCATACTAATAATAACACGCTTTATTTGTACTAGCTGATATGATTTCCATAATATTTTAGCAATTAAGCATGACTATTTAGGAACCTGAAAATAATGACCCTTAAACTTATTATAATATTGGTTCAAAGAAAGCATACTATTAATAAGAAAAGGCTTAACTTATCAGATTAATATTAAAATCATGCTTAAATATAATGACTTAATTAGGACAAAACAGCCAACGAACAACTTTCTATAATATGGTTTTAATTACACCCGTTACAATTTGTATACATCCAAAATTCGTTTTGTCAAGACACCCATTATGAATCGTGATGAAAGAATTAATTATTAATTCCAATAATAATAGATAGTACACGTTTCACAACATAAAAATAGATATATAGCTAAAATGCATTTGAAAATGTACAAAGTCCGTTTTAAAGCACTTAAAAAAATTGTTGAGTTTAAAATCTAAAAAAGCATGGCAAAATACAAAATGCATTTTTTTTAGTAGATAGGAAGAGAAAGATAGTAGTCTTTTTTGTCTGACGGAAATTTATTTAAATTAATTGACTTATTATTAAAAAAAGTCAATTATTATTTATTAAAATGTACCTTTACTGTTTTAATTTGTAAAGTGCTAATTAAGCAAGATGTTTAAGAAAAAATAAAGTAAAATGATTTAGATAAACACTCTTACGATTACGTTGTTAAATGTATTTTTTTTTCAATGTGTGAAAAATTCAAAAGATAAATAGTAGGGAATGGTTGAAATCCAATGGAAAATTTAAATAAAAATATTATATTTAATAAGTTTTTTTTTCTATCCGATATTCGATATTTGTATGAAAATCATACTATAATCAAAGTATGGTGTTGCATGGCCTATTTTGAGGTCAGTGCTTCAAACTTATTTTTTTCCATACTCGAACTCGAGATCCATCGTTAATTAACTATTAGTATTTGTACTTTTTTTTTCTTCTTTTTCCACTTGGTTAGATTAACACGCAAGCTGAATTTTACACTTTGAATGGTTCTCGCTTCAAAGGCTGGGAAGGACTATAAGAGTAAATTTTCTTCGAACCTTGCTCATTTCTTTTTGGGTTTTCTTGGTGTTATTCGTTGAGGTCTGACTAATTTGAATTTGTGTCGAGAAATTTTATTTTGCGGAATGAAATATTTCCATATCAAAATTTCTCTATATTTATGATTCAAATTTGAGATTTTGAATTAATAATGAAAAAATACTTATCAGTCTATTAATTCTGTTTTTTCCTAATGTCAGTTTAAAATACTTACAAATCGTTTCTGTCTTTTCCTAATTCTCGCTTTAATATGGAAAAAATGACATATACTTCATTTTCTTGTCCTTAATTGAAGACGAAAACCTTACAAATTCACTATCAAATTATTCATTACTCCCTCTGTTTGTACTTACATAACACTTTTCTCTCATCAAGAGCTAATTATATTTGACTAATTTTTAAAGAATTAATTAATTTAATATTTTAAAATTAAAATACTTGAAAATAATTCAAAAAAAAATACCATGCAATTCTTCTCATGTTTGAGAAAAATACATTTCAAAAAATTATTCAATATTTCATAGTTTTAATTTGGAGGGAAATGAAAAATCTCATATAAATTAGGATAAAAAGAATATTAATTTTGATTAAAAAGATCCTTTCAATTTAACCACATGATAATATCAATTGTACTGACTCTCGACTAATTTAACTTCACATCATGTAAAAACTTTGTAATAGGGTCAGTACTTACTAATTATCATAAGATTCTTGATACAAAAATTTTAATTAAGAATTGATAAATCTCAACATATTACGTATATATTATATCGATTGTTGAAAGATATCATATTTGATAACATTTTCAATCTATTATAATATATATCTGTATTGCTTTCTGAAATTCAAAGATTAATGTATAGGTGTATTAATATAACTATCAAAATGGACCAAAATATTACGTGAGATTGAAGTCATTACTTTAGGATACCTTAAGTGTTTTTTTCGATTTTTTTTAAAAATAAGATGGGGGCGGTGAAGGAAAATTGGGGAGGGTGTACAAGACGAATCCTTATCACTTATTACTTATCAGTATGGTGAAAATTTAAATAATTAAATAATTGAACTATTATATTTAAAGTGAGACGGTAAAATTTAAATAGAAGGATCCAAAAAAATATTTTTCCTCTTATTTTAATAGTAAATGTTTTTTTTTCCTTTCATTCCTTCCACTCTGTTGTGTCCCCTATGAAACTATTATCGTGCAAAATGGGTAAAACATTAATTTAGTGAAAAAAATAATTTGCATTCGTCTCACAGTCACAATTAGCAAGATGATTACTAATTCTAGAAACTAGTAATAATATAATAATTTATTATACTAAGAAAATGAAACATCAAAATTTTGATATCATTGGATACCATACAAAAAAGATTAAATTTCGACATAGTATTTATCGTACAAATAACTCGTTCATGTGAAGAATCATAATACATAATTCGATTCGATAGTCTGCTTAAAAAGAAAATCATTTTTTTTTACTTTTTTCATAATTTGTCAGTCTAAATTATTTGGAAAAAAAACTATTAAGTGTGGCAAAAGATCTCGCAATATATAGTTAAAGAAATTGTTATGATCTTAACTTATTTTTTGAACAATACTTAACTTATGAAGAAATATACGTTGCTGATCAAATGCTAATAAAGTAACGATGAATGGTACTTTTGAGCTTAAGAGGATTCATTGTTATGATAGTGATTGATTTGGAAAGACGATAACTATAAATTAATGATTAAATTTGAATTATTCATAAAATTTAAACTCAAACATAGATACTCTACATAGCTTAAGATAAATCCGACTCCTTTATGTTTTAATCAATCAGAGCAATTTAACAACGACAAGGATAGATTTTATCATTATTATTAATGAAGGATAAAACTGAATTATTTTGGGAAGTACAAATATAAACTTAAATATTTTCCTTTTAAAAAAAAATAATATAAAACCAGATATAGAAATAAATGGAAATAATAAAATGAAAAGCATAACTTGAAAGCAGGGCATCATAGGGAGCATAAGAATCCGACACGTGCACATGTGGCCCGAAAATCTAGTACCCATGCTCCTTCACTTTTCCTTTTCTATGATTGTTTATATAGTTGCTCTATTATTTAATTTTTAGTTTGAGTGTCCGATACTCAAGTTGAGAATCGATTATATCAAATTTACATTAAAAACAAAATATTTCATATTAAAAAAAAAAATTTAGAGATAAGGATTACAATATGAAGAATCGAATCGTCACCAATAACGTGAAGTCCAGATAGTCAACTAACTGAACTATTAAGACTTTCCTCTCTCCAATTCTCTTTGTTCCTTTGCTTTCACATCTTTTTCTATCTCCAAACTTGAAACAAAACTATTTTTTTATATTTCTCATCCGATGATTGATATTTGTATTAAAATTTAATTAATTCGAATTATATTTTATTAATTTATTTCTTTTTCATTTCCAATATCTTGTATATTCTTAAATCAAATTTAACATAATTATTTATTTTAAGTTTTTTTGTTTGTTTGTTTGATTGATAGCCGTCCAAATTAGGGGTGTTTGTGGTTCGGTTTGAATCGATTATTGGTTAAAACCAAAATCAAACCAATCTAGTTAGTTTTTTTAATTTCTAAAACCAAACCACCAAACGAAAAAAATAACCGTCGGTTTGGTTATTGACAGTTTGGTTCGATTTGGTTCAGTTTTTCTGATTTTTTCAGTTTGAAAGTAATAATTTTTTGAGGACATACGCATTTTGATAGACACAAATACTTAGTACATGAACAATCCACTGAAAAGCTATTGTTAGTTCAATTAAGCAATTAAACAATACTAAAGTTATCATTACACGAATAAAGTGATTCAATTAAGAGAATGTGTAACTATCTTATTAAATGTATTGTAGGTAAAGACTAAACTAATGAATTTTGATGGACTTGGACTTATGATTGTAATAGATGGGCTAAAATTTACATGCTGGCTTGAGAAACTGGTAAAGTTAAAGACTTACGTTACTTAAAATATAACAAAATATTTATATTTTATTTATGAATAATATATAAATAATTATAAAATTAATATATCTAATTTATCGGTTCGATTTGGTTATTTTTGCAGTTATTTTTTAGTAAAATCAAAACCAAACCAAATAGTATCGATTTTTCAAAACGTAAAACTAAAGCTAATCAAATCAAACCAAATATCGATTTTTTTAATCGGTTTGATTCGAATTGCGATTTAGTTTAATTTTTTAACCATAACCATGAACAACCCTAGGCCAAATCAACTTAGGTACGTCCCTGTTTTCCACTTTAATTTACATTATAGTGTTTTTTTCAGTATATAATATTTAAGATTAAATCGTTTTTTCTATATTATATGAGTTGTAGAAGCAGACAATACTAATGCAGTTCCTAAAAAAACTGAATGACACTATAAAGTTAAATTTAAGTTTTAAAATAAATTTTGTATCAAAGTTATCGAAGTATCAAATATAATATTATTAATGAAATGTTATCGAGTATTTTAAAAAATATATATTTTAAATAATATACCATGCACCTTGGTGTAGTTTATATTTTTTCAATTTTTGATTTTACCACCTTGGATATTCGTGCCATATGATAAGGTAAATAGCGGTAGCTTCAAGTTTACACAAGTGCTTTTGAAGATCCCTATTTTCTGTCTCCTCACAGATTTTTTATTAAAATCAATAAAGTCTTAAAAAGAAAAAAAATATAATAAAAAAGATCCCTTCCATGGACCCAACTCTCCTAGTCTTTTTTATTACTATTATTTATATTTTTGGTAAATTTATAGTATCATTTTTGTCTATTGATTTCTTATTAATAATAACATAAAGATTCTTTAACGTGAATAAGTACAAGTAGGAGGTGTTACGAATATAGTGATTAAAGCTTTACGTGCGATTCAAAAAGTTCATTGATAGTTGGAGGAAAATCTATTTTCATGAATTCAATTTTTTTATCTCGATTATATACAATTCAACTTCTATTTACTTAATTTTACTTTTAACGTTAGTTTGCAAGTGCTTATAATTAATTTCAAGCGTAAAAGTATCCTCAATTACCTTATTATCAATCTTTGCAAATTCGACATAATTCCGTAATTAAGAGTTAAGACCCTCCTATACTTCTTAATTAAAAAGAATTTAGAATATCGAAAAGGAGGGAGAAAGAAGATTATTGTATACAATTTTAAGGGCCGTTAGATCATGATTTGAAGTTGAAATTTTATATAGACCTACAATTTGAATTTCAAAAGTTTTTATTCTTTTCATAAACATGAAAACACTATCATTTGTGAAAAATATCAAAAAAATTCCAAGTATTATAATCTTATAAAATGAGAAAAATTTAGATCATAGACGAAGTGTCAGAATATTCTAAAGTATTGCATTAATAATGAATCACATATCTCCATATTTTTCTATAAATAAGAATATTACATGCAATTACATACTTAAAATACAAATAATTTCTTCACATCGAGTATAAGTATTTTTTGTTGAAGTAAAACTTAATATTATGAGTCTTTTTTTTGCAAATTATAAATATATGCATAAGTTTTTAACTTTTTTTAAAAAATCAAATCAAAATTTGAATTAAAATTCTACCTTTTAATCAAATTTAAAATTTGACTATAATTTTAAATGTTGTTCAAATATTATAGCAAACACAAATCTTAAATTAGAATTTGAAATTACATGTCGAAACACCGATACGAAAATTGGGACCATTTGAAGCAAAGACAAAATTGCAACGTAGCAGCACCTGCTCGGAAATTAAGGCATAGACCATAGTTTATGAGTATGAGCTTTCGGAACTGCACCTTTGGCAGACACATGATTTTTTGTTGACCACAACCACAATATTACTGAGGGATATTTTTAGTACGAGAAAAAAATATTTTAAAGAAATTTGTTTTTCTAATTAAAATAAGTAAAAAAACATATATATATATATAGTTTTCTCCGTACCTAACACATTCTAAACTTTCAATTTCATATAAAATATAATAATGCATGGATATGTCATTTTAATTTGATATCAATATTGGTTAATATCATCAATCAAATATCACATTAATTATGTAACGATTATTTTTATATGATCAATAGATACTATATTATTTTGTATGGAGATTTTATGATGAAATTATTCATAAGTATTCTTATACGGTCAACCAAACAAACCGATAGTACAACATATAAGATAGGACATGTGATTTTGAATAGGTTTGCAGAGGTGGGGAAATGTTGAATTAATTACAAGTCCCCCACCCTATCATGACTCGTGACCAAACAAGGTTATATTTATCTTTTCTTTATTTTCTTTGATAGTTTGATGCAGAGAATATATAACACGTTAGACGTTATACTATATATGGCCGACTATTTAAAATTTGTAGCGTTTTCTTTTCTCTAATCTAATAATCCATGATATAAGTATTTTGAAGATTAAATTTAAAAAATCTAATTAATTAAGGAAGGATAAGGTATTATTTACCTATAATAGATTTTATAGGTTTTTAAGGAAGATTATATATTGAGTAGAAAAGAGAAGATCTTTCGTTAAAATTAACTTAAAAGCACCAATTTTACTGAGTTATTTCTGCTTCATTCCACACGTCATAATGAGAAAGAGGAAAATTTTAGGTTTATCTAAAAAGTTTATATTGTACTTGGTCATAAAATATAAAGTAACGTGATAGAGTATTTGGGAAATGGATTTTTGTGTCAAAAAGAAACTGTTTACAAGTTGTTTTCTTACTTTCATACCTCTCTGTTTTAAATTATCAATGTGCGGTTACTGCTTGTACTGCTTAGTTACTTCTTGATATCATTAGAGTGTGTGTATATACACTCCGATGATATCAAGGACGAGAAAGAGTGGTTTAGTGAGTAGAACAAGGGAGCAGTCAGGTAAATAGTTTGAGTTATGGGTCTAATCAGAATAAATATATTAGGTTGAATCTAATTTGAGTAAATACTTTACCAGTGAATCGTATAGAATAGTTTTCCCCTTATTTTTAGTTACTTAATGAAGTCCATTTAACAACAATAACCTTCTAATGCAATAAAGGCAAAAATATAACATTCGTACTATGTATACAAAATCATTAAAGGTAAAAAAAAAAGTTAGGGTAACTTTTCTAGGCTTCACAATTGCTCCCTTTTTCTTTTTTCAGTTACTGCCTTTCGTTCTACTCACGTAGAGTAATTTAAATTTCTTGAAAAATAATGGCATACACACAACTTTTTATAAGCGATAATAATATTTACACAATTAACTAGAACAAGTAAACAAACCATTATCATATCATATTATTAAACATAATTCAAATGTGTGTATATATATACACACATACATACAGAGATAGCTGATTAGATTTGGTACAAATTTTATTTATTGGCGAATAATTAACTAACGAGACATCTGAAAAATACAAATCACTTTTTAGGAAGATTCATAGTTTGTTTGATCAAGCGTTTGGAAGGTCAAACATTTGTTTACTTTTCTTTCAAAAAGTGTTTTTTTTTTTTAAAATTGAGGTATTTGATTAAGTTTTAAGAAGAAAATAAGTTTTTTTGGAGAATATTTGAAGCTAAAAAATATAAGTAGTTTTTTCCAAAAGTACTTTTTTTAAAAAAAAAAACACTAGGAGAAAAATACACTAAGAAACACTTATAAAAGGTTTGGTCAAACATTAATTGTTGTTCAAAATTTTTTAAAAAAAATTATTAACCAAATACAAATTATTTCTCATCAAAAGTACTTTTTTGAAAATTAATTTTCAAAATAGATTGATTTTAGAAATTTGACAAAATTAATTAAAACAACAATGTGCCCAACAAGTAAGCTATAGCAATTGTTGATGGTCACATTTCAACCTTTCATATTATTTATCATATAATTTTATTTGTACATTATGTATTAATATATACACAATGAAATTTTTCGACGAAGCCTAATTTCATCACACCATTTCCCTTAAAGGTGTCTGCTTCACCCCTGTTACAAAGAATAAAAATTATTTAATAATATCTCAACGAATTCATGTGAACACTTTTCACGATCAATACCGTTATATCTCTAAATAGTTTACATGTTGATGTTGAGGTTGTTGATCCCCGTTTAGGATATATAGATTCATTAAGTCCCAAGACTAGTAATGCCAAAAATTTTCAATCTCAATATTTATATATGTACAAATAAGATTTAAAAAAGTGAAGATATATACGTGGTGATGTAAGTTGCCATAGAGGGCAAATCAAATAATAAAAACAAAGATATATATTATATAGTCCATCTTAATAAACAATAGTACTAATTGTTGTCGCTTTGTGAGACCAAAGTTGCTGTGTTATCTCCAACCCCATGTGTCTAACGATTAATGAAAAAATGTGTTAATCCCCTAGCAATAAGGGGTCCATAAAATTAACTTAGTCAACATCTCAAATGTCTCTTCCAACGAATAATTATCTTCACAAAAAAATAGATTGTATAACAACAAACAAAATCTCACTTCATAACCACATGCATTATAAAAATAATAATAAACACGAAATTAACGATAGATAAATTTTCATATTGATTTCATTACAGACTAGTGATAAATTATAAGAATAGTTAATTAGCTAGAATTTTTTTAGCGACGAATGAGATAGCTAGAGATTATAGATAAATTTCGTAGATAATTCTATATTTTTAAGTAGAGATAAATATATATATATAATAATAATAAAACCAGAAAAAACTTTTTATCATTATTTTTTTCTTTATCCAAACCCTACTCCATTTCAATTTCAAACTACATGTACTGAATGAGATGGGAATAAAATAATGTTTATTATCTTGTCAATTTGACACCATTTATTTTTTCGTACTTAATATTATATGTCAAAGATTATTTTGTGAAATGACATAACGAAGAGTAAAAAGAACTTTTTAGAGACACATAATTAATTCCCTCAAAAAAATTACTTTTGATATTCCCGTTTTCAATAATTTCTGCAATTATTTTGAGGGTTTCCACATAGCCATGTGTTAAAGGGAGGTATGGAGTCTTTTCAGATAATTAAATGAGGAGTTTAATTATATACATCGTTCATATAAAATTATATCTTTCATACTATCAAAATATACCATAGATAATAGCTATGAGTAAGTTTTCTTGAATTGTGAAATTTATAAGGTAAATGTGATTTGATCGTGCAATTATTTTTATATTGATCGTGCATTTACTTATAAATAAAAGAAAAAAAGAAATAGGGATGAATTGATGTTTTTACTTTTCATGTTTTTTAAAATTATATTTGAAATCCTTAATTGCTTACTAATAATTTTAGGGGTCGTTTGGTTTGAATATGAGTTATGATGGGATAAGTTATGTTGGGATAAGTTATGTTGGGATTAGTTATGATGGGATAAGTTGTCCTGGGATTATTTCTTATTGAGTGTTTGGTTTGTTATATTCAAAATAATATATATTGATAAATTTTAAGAACAAGTTGTTTGTTTACAAAATTACCCTTCACTTTATTTAAACTTTTTAAATTTTTCTTTGTGAGCTTTAGTTATTCATTTTTTAAAATAAAACTTTTATTTTTTTTAACTTAAATATTTTTGTTTATGTATTCCCATGATAAGTACCATGTGTATTTAAAAATATAACTTTTTTCTTATTTAGCTTAAAAATAGAACTTTCCTCTTAAGTTTATTAAAGAGAAGAAAATTTATGAGAAATCAAAATAAAATAAACATAAGAATTAGTCAAATAAATTCATAAATAAAAATTATATTTATATAGTATAATTTTTTAATAGAAAAATATGTATAATTATCATAAAAATAAGGAGTAGTAAATATTATTATACATGGTATTAAAAAAAATGTAAATATACATAAATGTAAAAAATGATATATAAAAAGGATTTAAAGGGACATATTTGTCATTTACCTATTCTATCTCGGGATAAGTTATCCCGGGATTACTATACCACCCATGGGGAGGGATAACTTATCCCGGTACTAATTATTAATCCCGGGATAAGTTATCCCGGACTTGCCAACCAAACAACATAATTTTTTTTTTATCCCATCACTATTTCCTTATCCCATCACTATTATTTCTAATCCCTCACACCAAACGAGCCCTTAAGCGTTAAAAAATGTTGATAATATGGTTAGTATGGTTAGGATTGGGAAGACAAAAATCTGCCAAAGAAACGTGAAGGGGGCAGGCCACTGTTTCAGAATTGATAAACCAATTATTTATTTGTTTAAATAATAACATCTTGCATTTATAGCCTCCCAAAAAAAAATAAAAAAAATAAGACAATATATATACTATGTCATGTTTAATTAATTAATTAAGCATGGTTACGTTTTCAAAATTGAGCCTTCTTTTATTTATTTTTGGGTTTATTTGGCTCAATTAAAAGTTCGATATACTAAGTATTCCACGTTTATAATTGAGAGAATACCATGTCCGATATGGATATAATGTTCTTAGATGATTTTATATAAATTAAAAATCACGGGCATGATATTCTTGAAAACTAAAAAAAATGAAAAAATAAAAATAAAAACATTCTTGAAAACTATAGATATTATCCAAAAAAAAGAAGAAGCTATAGATATGCCAACTTAATTACGCTATTTGTTTGATTATTATGGTCAATCCGAATATTTCTACAGTGACATTTTTTTATTTAGATTTCGTTTTTTTTTTTTTTTTTTTTTCAATGATAAGATATTTAAATTACTTTAATCAGAGTTTAAAAATTTCCGTATATTATAAACTTACAATATTTTAAAACGTATAGATAAAATGATTGTTTTAAAAAAGAACAAATATAGCTGCATATTAAATAAGATCAAAATTGGTGAACAAAATATCTTTAAAATCACTCAGAAGAAAAATTAGTCTAAAATATTGATGATGGGAGAATAAATTCATCGTTTTGATATTGGTAAAATACCATCAAAGCAAAAAAAAAAAAAAAAAAAACTCCTAGAATCCCAACAAACATGAGAAAAAAACATGGAACTATAATTGGAACTGTTTGGTATGAAATGAAAATGTTTTTACTACAAAATATTTTCTTGGAAAAACAGGTAAATTTCTTACTTATTTTCTAGTGTTTGGTAAGTAAGTAAGTAAGAATATATTATTTGAAAATATTTATATGTAATCTAGCAACACACTATGAGAGTGAGGTGTGGAGGTTCAGGAATATATGGCTGGGAGGGGGGTAGGTCGAAAAAAACAACAAATTTGGAACGTCACTTATGAAACTTGTTTCTCTGATTATTTTTCTCATTTTTACCGAACTCATTTTCTAAATAAATTTTTTAATCAAATATTTACCAATCAAACATGATTTTTTTTTTTTAAAAATATATTCTAAAATAGGATAGAAACTATTTGCTCCATTTAAGTGGGCAACTAATCTAGGAGATAACTAATGATTAATTAAGACCAGCCTAATGATGATGAGACAGATAAGTAAGTTTGACTAGTCTAACTACACTTCTAGATCTCTTAACTAATTAACAAACATTAATTTATTTTCTCCTTTTTTTCTTCTTCTCCTCTTTTAAGTAATTTGTATAAATAAAATTCCATCATCCTTAAGCTAGAAAAATAAACATCAAAATCAGAAGACAAATAAAGAAATAAAAAAGTAAAACATTTTTGGAATGAGCTCTCTTGATAATTAATTTGATTTGGAATATTAATGATTATTAAAAGACAAATTTGGAAAAGATAAATAAAAAAGTAAACAGATAATGGAAACAACTAATTTGATCCTCATATTGTTTATTTTATTTTTGTTCTTCTTATGGCATACACTTTTGGAGAACAGCTTAGAAGAATTTATTCTTAGGGTAGTTGAGTTGTAAGATCATGACTTTATTTAAAAGGTTGATTTACACAGCAAATGTACTATTATATGAATGACCATTTTGTTATATTAGTAGTATTATTTTACTATAAACTATATATTATAAAATTAAAAAGTGAAATAGACATTATTTTAGCAAAAAGAAACCGCTTTTTGTCGTAATTTTGAGAACAAGGGGTAATGGACCTAGTTGCTAAAATCATTTCCAAGATTTTAGGGCTGTCTCTTACAATTGATTACTACTAATTAGTTTGTATAATATAGTCTTGGATTATTCACAAGTTGTGAAGCCCATTTTTGTTCTCTTTTATTTGGTGGGATTTTCATATCTCTTTATTTTTTATATAAAAAACAGAGATAGAGTGGAAAGAATCATGCTCTACTAAAAATATACGAATTTCTAATAAATATCCAATCAGAAATTACTCGTTATTATGAGAAAAATCTATCAGAAATGTTGCCTATGAGCCAATTTCTGATGAGATGTCTAAGTTTCGCCTTTTTTTAAATATAAAGAAATAACAAATGATGAATGTTTATGAATTTGCTTAATGCATGATGCATGCCACTACTTGCTTAGAGTTTTACACACAAATATGTGTAGGGTGGCCTCAAGACACAAATAACTTTTTATGTGCAAGCACGTTCACTTCTCCTATAATAAGAATAATAGTAATAAAAGACTCATATATTATAAACTCATTTTTAGTGCAGAAATAATGATACATAACGACGTGCCAGCAACCAAAACAAAGTACAGGTGAAACCAAGAAGAACATTAACCCAAGTTAGACTATTATAGTATAATATATGCATCGTAATCTTATGAGTAAAATATGGGGAGAATTAGATATACGCAGACTTTACTATATCTTTATGGAATAGACATATTGTTTTCGATACTCAAGAAAAATCGTATTATTATATACTATACAACTAAAACTATTATTATTATTTTTTAAAAAAAAAAACACATAGACTTGTTACACCAAACTTCCAGTTGGGAAACAACTCAGTGAAGCACTAAGAATAGGCCCCCACTGCACCATATGTCCTCTATCTATGGACCATTTTTCATCTAATTTCAGTTCTATATTTATACACACCTACCTAAAAAATAAATTAAAAAAATAACAATTTCAAAAATATGAAAAAATAAAAATGCACGCACCCCACATAAATTTCAAAATTCATATCAATTCAAGATTTATATCATTTCAAGAAAATGTGTCCCTTCCAGCATAACATGTGCTTAGCCATTCCATCAATCCATTAAAAGTTCAGTAGATAGAACCTTTTGTTGTTATTGTTGTTCCACGAGTAATCTTCCAAATTATCACATATTTCTTTCTTATAATTAAACAAAATATTCTTCACGAAAGCCAAAAATTCAATAAAATTTTAAGACAATTTTTGGTAAGTTATAAGGTAGGGGCTACTAAACACACACACACACACACACACACATATATATATATATATATATATATATATATATATTAGGTATACCCACTAATAATTGGGACTTTTTAAGGGTAAGACTAACAAGTGACCAATAAATCGTTTCCTCAAATATCACAATGAAAATTATGTCTCAATCTCAAATAAATTAGAGTAACAAGCTATATGATTGATTCTTACCGATCATGTCGGTCATATTCTATATATTGTGGGGAATTCATTGTAATTGATCGACTAGTTTTATGTTAGACATTGTTTGCCTACCACTACTTTCATGATCTTTGTATCCAAATTTAAGATCGAGAATATTAACGAGCTCATACATGTAGGATCCCCAGGCCCCACCCCACCCCTTCCTTCATGATAATTACCTGTAATTATCACACCTCAATCACAAGGCACAAGTTAGGTTTGACTCTATGAAATTAGTTCTCACTGATTATGTCGTTCATATTCTATATTATGAAGACTCGTCATAAAACAAGTTTTATACTAGTTGTTAATCTACCTTAACTCTCTTCTTTTATTCAAATTTGAGATTGACAATATAAACAAGCTCACACAAACGATACTTTTTAAATTTCCTCTCCTTAATGATATTTTCTTCAAAATATCAACAAAAGGATAATCAAATTAAATAGTTCCTTCTCCTTTTGTTTTATTAACCAAACTTTCTAGTGATTGTGATTGGAAAAGTTAAAAAGACATCGACCATGTGGACAAGACTAGAAATCATATCTAAAATGTAATGGTCCTATATATATGTTGTGTGAATTCTATAAAAAGTATGATTTCATGTGTTTAATTTTACATGTAATAAAACACTGAATTTAGGTGACATGTCCTTTTGCCAACTCCGTTCAAACCTTGTACTTTAACTATGACTATTAAAATGTCTCTTCAATTCACACCAAAGAATCTAACAACCAATTAATTAAATTTATGAGACTCCAACGTTTGGTGCTTCAATTATTATTGCATTATCATATATATATATAAATACTTTTGGTCTTCTAATTATTAAAGAAATTCGATTTTAGTTCATGTGATATTTGATCGTGCATATTTGATTTTCAGTTCATTGAAATGTATATGTAATATTTGATTATTTTAGAATTATATATATTATTATCAAATATAAATTAATTGTATAAATTTAATATATCACATGCACAATTAAATGGTGGACCATTGAACTTAATAATGATGTTAAATTTTTGAATTAAAAGTAAACCATTCAATTGATTAAGGATTTAATATGCTATATCATATATCAAAGAGACTAAAAGAAAAAATAAATAGTGATGAATGAATTGCTATTAACCAATAATAATAAAACGACCATTGGAATAATTAATCTAGCATTTCTTCATAAATTTTAAAAAATCATCTTCTAATATTTATTTGACCATAAAATTTAATCAAATTTTCAAAATGTGATCTTCAATTATTTTCAAGTCAGATCAAATTTTAGCTTAAATATTTAAATTTCAACCTCAAAATTTATGATAGTAGTGACTAGCAATTACTCAAAGTATAATGCAAATAGTTAAAAGTGTGACATATGACTATAGTATTTGGGATTTGAGAAAGTGGTGTACATTTTTCTTAATCTTGAAGCAATATACGTATTTGCATATACTTCTACAACAAGAAAATATACGTATTTCATCATACCATTAGTCAGCATTTTTATTAAAAGAAAGAATGGATCCATTCTTGAAATTAGAGGAAATTGTCAAGAACCGTACATTATTTTTTCTTGAACAAATGAAAAATATAGCCTTTTTCTTGTGTGTTGTTGAATAGGTCCTTTTTTTTTAATCCCTTTTTTGGGTTAAAAGCATCTTTAATATATAACGTTTGGACTTTGGTATTACTCTAGACCCCCCCCCCCCCCTTCAAAACCCCCCCTTTGATTATTTAGCAGCAACGATACATATTCTACACTTATAAGACTATACTTCATATGTTATTATTAGTAAAAATTAGGCAAATGACATAGTATAAGAAAGAAATTACTTTCTTTCCCTACTCTTTCATTAATTACCAAAAATCCCTTTTTTTAGTGTTTTTCGGATACATAATATAGCAGTGTGGATACTTAATATAGCAGCGCGGATACTTAATAAAGCAGCGCGGATACTTTAATTAATAATAGGCGGATACTTTAATTATTAAGTTGTTAGCAGCATGGATACTTAATTAACGGGCGGATGCATAATATACCAGCGCAGATACTTTAATTAACAACGGGCGGATACTTAAATTATTAAGTTGTTAGCAGCACGGATACTTAATTAACGGGCGGGTGCATAATATAGCAGCGCGGATACTTTAATTAATAACACGCGAATACTTAAACTAATAAAGTATCCGATTAAGTTGAATTGGGGGAAAATAAGGGATTTTTGTATTTTAGTAAAAGAGTAGGGAAATATTGAAAATAGGTAAAGAAGTGTAGTGTATTTAAGTAATTTTTCCTTATTGATATAGTAATAAGTTGTTTATTATATTTGCACCATATGAACAAATGCAATTTACATCTCATTTCATTGATCACTAGACTCCATAGACAAATACATGTTATGCAAAACGGTGCCGTGTGAGCCATTTCTTCCGAAAAATTTAATAAAATATGTATATAGAATACGTAAAACAATATAAAAATAAAATAAAATAATGATACTACTTGACATTAAGATGGTCAAGCTTCTGGATATCATTTGAAAAATAAAATTTTTAGAACCAAACCAGTGGGCCAGGACCAAAATCCGTTCCAACAAATGAAAAGAAAATAATTCATGTTTTATTAGTTTTTTTTTTTGGTTTCCCGGACACCTGTCTGGTACTCACATTGGAGTCCGACTAAATTTGGATTCGCGCCGGAAAGTTCCTCATTTTGGAGGTAAAATGCTCTTTAATAAAGGTGATTCCGTAGCCAAGGGGACTCGAACCCTACGACCTCTTGGCTAAGAGATGAAGGAGTACCTACCACCCCACCACAACCCTTGTTGGTTCATATTATATTATAGTTATGTAAACACTGCACCGTTTGAAAATACTATCAAGAGTGATTCGCCGTCCTAAATTACTTGTCATGTTTTATTTTTAAAGTTAAATTAGCTAATTCAAAAATTATACAATAAGTGTGAAGTAATTGATTATAGCTAACGTAAGATATAAGAGTGATTTTTTTTAAAAAAAATCTCTTTCTTAAAATTATGGTTCTAGTGTTTAATTTATGTGTTGCCAAAAGAGATAGGAAACGAAAAATCTATGGACAACGGTTCTTTAAGTTCAATTATTAGTTTTCCAAAGTTAAAATTTTGTCGGTGGAAGTAGTTTATTAACTATTGAAAATGAAAACTTATACATATACCTCATGGCTCATGCAAAATGAAGTAATATTTTTATAAATCTATTACCAGAATATACAACAAATAAAAAAGGAAGAAAATGGAAAAATAAAAGAGGATGTTAATCTAGATATTCATTACCTACTTTTTTTTTTGGTTAAAGAAAATGCTTGGAACATATATATATATATTGACTAATCCTCCAGCAAAAGAAGATTCAAATGAACCCCTAGCTCTGCCCCTACTGACACCGTTTGTTAAACTCTCACATCTTCAAAGTGCTAAAAATCATTAACGAATTTTGATTATTTGTTTTAAAAAACATTAATTACCCAAAGTATCTCTACATCATGTTGTATTAGCAAAAAAAAGAGTATAACAAGGCTAGGTCGACCTCAATACAACACAAAACCCAAAGGTGAAACAATCACCAAAAGTCTTACAAACATGCGTGGACCTAGCTTGACTATTTAAGTACTATAGATATCTCCTATCAATACAAGTAGGGAAAATAACCATACATACCAAAGTCTAAACAAGTAGAAAGAAAGCACATAGTAGCATTTTATTTGAATATTGCTTCACTTTTATTTCAAATAATGAATATACTACTTTCTCTATCCTAATTTATGTAGCAATCCTTTTTTTTTAGTCTCTCCTAGAAATAATATTGAAATATCCCTCATGAATCATGATGAAGTGATTTATAAATTCATTTTAGACAACAAATTTTAGTGTCATATAAATTGAAACGGAGCAAGTTGTTAGTAATGACATAAATATTGTGTCAAAGAGATAAAAGTTCTCACCTGCCAGAGGGATTTTATTGATTGTAAAAGCAGTGTCTGTATCACCGCTGAATTTGTACGTATTGCCTAAATTTCCCTGCATATATGTCAGTCCCAATTTTGGTTCTTTTAGAAGCTTTCTTTTCAGTCTATCCACACTTACTACTTACTACTAGGGGTGTTGGATAAAAACCGATCCAAACCGAAAAATTGAATCAAATCAATAAAATAAAATCAATTTTAGTTGGGTTTGGTTTTAGATTTTTGAAAACCGATAGTATTTGGTTTGGTTATGATTTTATTCGAAAAAATTGAAGAAATAACCGAATCGAACCGATGAATTATATACATATATTTTATTAATATATATACTTAATATATTGTTTTTATAAACAACTTTAAAGATCTTATATATATTTTCATTAAAATTTCTTTATAATGTACTTGTTGAAAACAAAAATGTCTCAAGATGAAAATATTTATCTTATTGATTTCATGTATATGAGTGTCTATGACAATTCTTTGTGGGACTGAAAATGTTATAGTCTCTTCCTTCTAGATCATTATAGTGAATTTTAAAGGTTATTGATAGTAAATTTAGTGATCGAAAATTCAGTAATTTAAGTCATTCTAACTATTTTTCGTTTTGAATGGATTGTTGTCACTTTTTCACATTTTGAATGAATTGTTTCTTTTATTTTTGTGTATGGTTAATAACCAAATAACCGAACCAAACCAAACAGAAACCGATAACCATCAAACCGATAAATGTATATTATATTTGGTTTGGTTGGTTTTGATAATTTTAAAACCGATTAAGTTGATTTGATTTTGGTTTTGATCAATAACCGATCCAAACCGACCCGTGAACACCCCTACTTACTACTATTCCATAAATACCTTCTCTTTTTTTTTTCTTTTTTCTGAAAAATAAAATATCTTTCTTCCTATTTTATGTACATACAAAAAAATGTTGTTTGAACAAAAACAAAGTTTATATTTATTAGTACTAGACTAGAAGCAATTAAATAAATAAACTTATATAAATGTTAAATTGTTGCGACTAACATAATTTTCTCTGCATTTTATGCAGTCACCTCTGGGTAAATGTATAAGAAATTCATCACCATTTTCAAAGGTATTAAAATCATATTTGGTACTCCTTTGGAAGTAATAATAGGAAAGAAAAGTAAAAGAGGCTGGCATATAACAAAGAAAACAGGAAACAAAAGTAGAGTCCAGATGGGGTCAACACTGCAAAAGCCCCTCGTGTGTGTGTGTGTGTGTCATTGCTTTGTGGGGTAAAAAACTTTAAAAAGTGTGACAGTGGTGGATCTACTCTTTCTTTTCCTTCTAACTACAGACCTTCTCATCCATGTCAGTCTCTACCTATTTCAGCACTAAAATTTATCCCCCCCTTGCCCCTCATCATATCTCTAATTCAATATTTTTATCTTACACATTGCCAAAAGTGTACTCCTCATTACACAGACAGCTATATCTATTTCAACTGATGACCAAATATGAGTGCAGTATCTTTTGCTTTCTGAGGCATTGTACCATTCTACTTTTGACCTCTGTTTCAGCAAGGACTAAAATATAGGACATCTAGCAATGTAATGGCAGACACTAAATTTAACAGGGTCAAAGAAGCCAAGAAATTTTGTCATACGTGTCAACCACACAGTGTATGTATATTTTACAGGCGCCAGGCAAGAGGTCTGAAAGTGAGTAACCATTATATATATATATCTTCCTAGAGTTCAGATTTGTCTCAATGTTAGGTCATTATCAAACTAAGCCACAATGTTTGACCAATGACCAAGACCTAGATTCCATGTCCAAATGACTCTGAAGCCAGGGGTTTGGACTTCGGCATCATCTATCATTTTCTACAGTTGCATCATATAATTCTAAAAATCATGCCTTGGTGGGAAGAGTAGGTGAGAAGTACCAACAACCCAATGAAATAATCCGAGTGCGAACAAACTAGCATGGATACCATTGTTATCAAAGAAAAAAGAGACAAAATATTTATCTTTAAAAAGAAAAATAAGTGTTAAGTGCATTTCTGATAAGTGTATCCTTTGCACGTATTGATCGATATACACTGAGCTCCTAGAGGTGGTAACACACATATATATACTTTTGGAAGAGAATACCTCTTAGCGCTTTTACAAGTTCTTGTTCTTCAGTTCCATGCACCAATGACAATAGAGAAGCACAAATGCCCATGCTAAGGAAAAACTGATTGGTGAACTGTTAGCTATCCTTTTGAACATATCAGGAGGCACATAAGTTTCAAATAACAATAGTAAACCAGCCTACTTTTTGACTAACTCAACATGAATTATAGCAGCTAAGCATCTAGGGGGAGTGAGTTTGAAATATGGCAGGACCACCACATGGATATGTTGTAGAAAAATTGAAGGAAAACAACAAATAGAATGCTATCTCTTGGAGTGTAATGCTCCTAGCTTATCATTAGGTTTCACAGAAAGTAAACATGACAGGACCACATATAATTCTGCAGAGCAACGTGATAATAATAAAATTGCTACAGAAAAATCAATCATGATTCATGTGAACAGAAAAATCAGACAAAACAATTATGAGAGTACATTTCACTGAAGGACAATTAGGTGAAAGGAAGTTGCATGATTCATTTAATTCAACAACTAAGGACACAGTGAGTGATTCTTTTGTTCTATGGAGGGCAAATGATTCAACCCCAGATGTCACTTCAACTATGAAAAGGAAGAATTCTGTCCATTTATGTCTTCCATGTTCTATACTACTGTAAAAGATAAAAATTCCAGATCAATTTCAAATGTGCCAACCAGAAATTGCTAATTTCTGAGTAATTAGCAAACTAGAGTAGTAGAGGAATCCAGGATATCTAAATCATGAGGAAAGGACAAAAATTCCAAGCAAGGATATATTTCACTTGCACACGTGATGAAAGATGCATGAATCTCACAATAGCCCAGACACATCCAAAAATCAAGAATTGCCATGAGAGTTGTTTTAGAGATGACCAAACAGCAATACATTATATAGGACAACATCACATGGTTCAATGAAGCAACCAGCTAGTCCCTCAAGTAGAAATTCCATGACAGCAAACGCGCAAGAAACTGGATACAAATTTTTCATAAACTCCTTGTCAAAATTATTATTTTTCAGAAACTTGATGACAACCACAAAACGTTCACGTAGGAACACAGATGGTCAATAACATTGGACCAATAAAACAGTTGCAAACTCCGACATATGTTTAACTTAATATCACTAGTCAACCAACAATATAAGATGGAGCCTAAATGTGCTCTATGATCAAGATAATAGAATTTAGCGGCTAAATTTCAGCTAATAGACTTTTCTGAGGAAAGATTTCACAAGTATTTGTAGTTCTTTCAAATTCTTAAAGACGAATAGTTTGAAGTTTCGGAATAAACTTGTAACAGTGAGCATTCTAGAAGAGTCCTCAGTTTATAAATAAGAACTTTCTATCCTGCGTAGAGCCGTCAATAAGGGCTAGGCCTGTCGGGCCGGCATGGCCTAACCCCTTATTTGATGGGGCTGGGATATGATTTTTGGAGCCCATTTAAGAAAAGGGCTTTTAGCCCGGCTTGAATAAGCCTGCTGATTTGTGGGGATTGAGAAATATGGATAGGGCCGGTGTGGGCCAAATAAAAATTAATTAAAAAATAAAAATAAAATAGAGTATTAAAAATAACAAGTGTCTAAACTCAAAATCTGTTTAAAGTTTGAAATATTACAATTTAAATACAAATTATGTTTATAAAATATGTACTATATAAAATAAAAATTCCCTAAAATTTATAGGGAATCACTACATAGGTCATAGCCTATGGAATATTGTCATAGTTTATGTGTTTTATTATGATCATTGGAAAACAATTAGGTTAAATTTAATAAATATTATAAGGATAATTTTATTTGTATATTTGATTAACAGGTAGTAACACTAACACCATGTAATATTGTCTTGTTGATATTTATGATAATATTTTTAAATTATACTTTAATTTAAAAAATTATAAAAAAATATATTTTTAAGAAAAGAGGGCTGGCCCGGCAAAGCCCGTAGCCCACATACTTATGGGCTGGGCCGACCATTTTCTGGCCCACGTAAAAAATGGGCTTGCCCGGCCTGACCCGTCAAATTTCAAAGCCTGTATGGATTGGCCCAGATGGGGTGGGCCTGCCCATATTGACAGCTCTAATCCTGAGTTGATTATTTATAACCAAACATCTCCAATAATCAAGACAATTTGACATATCCATACAAGTGAATAGACAAATGTTTCATGTCTCGTAGCATAGCATCATAAACTTAAGTCCATTGATAATTGTCAATCAGAAATGACCTTCTGTCTCCATAAAACTCATTGCTATTGGGGCGATGACGTAGCTAGTGATGTTCTAATCAAGGGACGTCTATAGCTGGTTGAAAACTATTTCCAGTCTACATAAAGGTCAGACATCATTACTCTTTAATTCAAACATGTGAACCGTTGATCCTAATAGAGAATTTGGGGCCAACATAAGATAAAGTACTTGAGCTAAGAAAATTTCTGCATTCAAGGAGAAATATACTCCCTCTGTTCCAGTTTATATGACTGTATTTCCTTTTTAATTTGTTCCAAAAATTTGACTCTTTCTAAATTTGAAAATAATTTAACTTGAACTTCTTATTTTATCCTTAATGACAGGCTTTTATAGCCACACAAATGTTATGGTATGTTAATAACCACAAGTTTCAAATGTTTTATAGTCACACAAATGATATAGAGTTATAGACTTATGGTATGTTTAAATCCAAAGTTTCAAAAGTCTTCCTTTCTTTAGTAAAATCCTTCGCAGTCAAATAGGTTCACAGAGATTAAAATGTGGTTGTAATTTTTAATACGTAGGAAAAAAAAAATATTTACACCTTTCCTTGTCATCAGAGGATATGCAAATTCCATGAGCTTTAGGTCTATCTCATCCCTTTTCAGCACCTTCAATCAGCCTATATCATACCAACTGTCAATGGGGATCGAAACATTACCATGAAGCTAAGCTGACTTTCTATCACCCTTATAATTTCCTAAAGTCTTATGCTCTTATCACTTGTTCCGAAACTTTCATAATGTGATTTATATGTTTTATACCACAACATTTATTATTGATTATCTCCTTTATACTTACTTATATATCAGAACTAAATCACTCTTTTTCCAATGATTTATTGTACCACACCACCTCCTCCAATGAACTTTCAATTTGTTTTTACAGGAATACCAGCAGGCTTTTCTAACCATCATAATTTTGACAGCATTTCTTTACTTCAATAAGATTATCTGTAGTTTGAGCAGAAGTGCCCTTACTATACCACTTACATAATTTTTCACAATTGATTTAATAAAAAGAAGAGAAAAAATGATATGCCAGTAACTTAGCTTTTTTAAAAGAGAAAGGGAACTACTTGACTAATGGAAGTTCAGCTTTTTGTAACTCCTTCTTTGGGTATAAATGCAAGTGAAATTCCTTTCAGCAAAATTTGTTAGAATTGCCATAAGTCCACTCGGATCGACTTCAATCTGGGAACATAAGTCTAGACCTTTCTACTTGCTGCCTCTCCTTGAATGGACAACCTTCCATTCACCATTTCTCAATCAGAACGTACCACAAAATAGAGGCAAAACAGTTAACAATATAACTAGAAGATACCCCAGGATATAACAAAGTATTAAAGTGACAGGTTTAATAGGTTTATACAAGCCCTTACAATCTTACATTTTGTTTTAAGACTTTAAGTTGACAATAACTTGTCAATACCAACAGGCAAGCACAAATGAAAAAGGAAGAGAAGTTCCTTACTCCCGCTAATCAATATTTTTTTTTCAATGATAGCTAAAAGCCTAAAACCTACGAGAACTACATTTAGTTACTAGAACTTGTTTTCCTAACCTTAACCAGTCACAGAGTTTTATTAGATGGGCAGCTTAATTTGTTGATTAAGTTTCTTTTTTATAAGATAAACAATTTTAATGATGTGGGAGAAGTCCCGCACACAATCCATATACCAAAAAGTAGAGAAACTAATTTGGCACTGCTATCCAGAAAATATATGCATCACATACTCGCAGATAATAAATTTTCTGAAAGCATATTTCTAGAACATATTAATATCAGGTGGTGGAGTAATTAATTTGACAAAACAAACAAATCAAGAGATAAGCTATTACCAACTAGTTTATCATCTACAAATGTCAATCCAAAATCTTTCATCTTGTGCTTTCGTAAAACAAAAGTATAATGAAGTTATGTAGATATCAGCAAACTAAAAATAGAGAGCAATAACAATCATAATTCATGATTCATAAATAGATTCCAGCTCCTTTCATCCATATCTAGAATTCCGATAAGTTAGGATTGCAAGAACACATGCATGATGTGCACTATTTGAATGCAATTGCATTGATTCAAACAAGCATGAATAAATAACACTATTGAAGCTAATTGTCTTCATGATAGTTCCACACAACTCAGTAAAACTTAACATAACACGAAAAATGAAACAAATTGCTAAAATTTATCTTAATTTTTACGTCCAAAATCACGAACCAGAAAGGAATAAAGCTTACAACTTTGCCAACTCAAGAATGAGGTCAGTGTCATTGGTAGTTCTAGAAACCAGAGCAAAGCAATATACAACAAAATCCATTTCGCCTCAATCCCTAACTAGTCAGGGCCATCTATATTAATTCTCAACATCCATTTCAATCTTTGAATCTGTTTTATTCTAATACTCAATAATTTATCTTTTAACAAAGCAAAGCACAATAAGAGACACAAAAACTTGCTCCCGAAACTAATTAGAGCTGGCTATATGAATCCAAAGTATCATTTTATACTCAATAATTTGTCTTTTTTTAACACATTAAAGCATTAAAAGAGATAGATATCAAAACAAATTTCATTCATATCAATTCTACATCAACAATCACAACCAATAAGGAATAAAGCTTACAACTTTGTCATTTGAAGAATGAGGTCAGTGTCACATAATTGAAAATCTGAAACACAAATAATCCTTCGAGAATACCCAACAGTACACCAGCAATGACATCAAATACGAAATGCCGTCCAAGAAGTACCCTGGAACACGACGTGGTTGCGGCCCATCCGATCACAATAAGCATCAAATAATCCACAATTAAATCATATTGAAGCTGAATCAAAACATCCCGAATGAAATCGGATGATAGATAAAAGAGAGTAGCAATCATGGAAACTCTGGATGAATGTCCACTGGGAAAGGACCAATGGTCGACGGCAAAGGAGAGAAACATGTTTTTGTTGTAAACGGGTCGGGGCCTCCGAATAAGGTGTTTTAGGGGTCCGATTACGATAAGGTCAAGGATGCCACCGAGGAGTAAATTGATTAAGAAGATGTTGGAATTTTTGCTATCGGAGAAAGCGAGAGGGTAAAGGAGTAGTGAGAGGACTAAAGGGAAGAAGAGGAAACCGTCGCCGGAGATCTCTAGGGTTTTGAGGAAATAGTAAGGGAGAATAGGGTGAGTTAGAGTGTAAAGACGGAGGGAGATGGCGGTATCAAAATCGACTATGCGGCGGAGCAAAGACGGCGCCGGCGCCGGCGACGGAGGTGATGACTTGGATACCATTGTTCCAATTTGTGTGAGTAGAAACCAACTGATTTGTGGAAATGACAGAAATTCGTTAAAATTAAAGCCCAACAGTGAGTACTAACACAATGGAATAAGATTCACAAAATAGCCATTTTTCGATCTTTATAATTGTAAACCACTCTCTCTCCGTACATTTTTACTTACCTTATTTCGCTTTACGTAAATTTAACTAATTTTTAAAGTTATGTTATATTAGTTTAATTTAATATTTTAAATTTAAATATTTGAAAGCAATATAAAAAATATTATAGTATAAGTTGTAATTCCTCTCGTATTATTATAATGGAAAAATATATCCTATAATATAGGTCAAATCATACAATTTAACTCATGAAAAAACAAAATTACGAGAGTAGTCATTACTATAGAGTTTAACGATTGAAAGTGGTTATCCCATGCTATTACTACAAGAATAATAGAGTTTATAAGTAGGAAAATTAGTAAGTGTAGAATGGGTTTTATTTGGTGAGTATAAATATCTATTAAAAAGGTTGAAGTGGACATAAATCAACCAAATAGTTTGGGTTCATCTCATATCAACTCACAAGAGAGTTTCGTAAATTAAAAAGAAAAATGATTTTTTAATGCATGATATAATTTGCTTACTTTATATTGTTCAAAACTTTACTTTTTAGCAACTTATGTATATCACTAAATTGAGCTAGAAATTAAATAATTTTGAGTTGGACAAATTTGATTATAACTAATTCCTCAATTTATTTAAGATCAAAGCAATTCTAGCTCAAAATTTAGGTGGGATAGAATGGTTTGTTGGGTCTAAGATTGGGTCATGACCCAAACAACATGACCAAACCAGTCCATTTAACACTTGATATGAAGTTGGAACAATATGGGCTGATCCATAATCAGGCAAAGAAGTCATGGAAAGCCCAAAATTTTCCAAGAAAACTCATATATATATATAAGGATCAGATACAAATTCGATCGAACTCAATAGTTTGATTCAAATTATGTATTTATCTTCAATATCACTTGAAGTCTTGAATGTGTACAAAACTACAATTTATTTAATATAGAACCCAATAACTTAAGAATATTAGAATTCAGAACCCATAAACTTCAAATCCTGACTTCAACTCTGTTTAAAATGGTGAGTAAAATACTTACGCACTAACGGTGTAATACTTAAAACATTTTTTCAAAAGTTATATGAGCTTAAAATTCTCAGGTTTATGGTCAAAATCAAAATGATTAGAGATGATCATTAAGCTGTCCAAAAAAAACAAAGTTTAAATCTCCCACTAAGAGAAAAAATAAAATAGTTAAAGAAATTAAACCATAGTTATAATGATTGTTGACCATAAAATAAGAAACAAATACATCACACATGGTATCAATAATTCTTCTTATAACTTTAGAAGGTGGAAACATTTAATCGTGCCAACAAAAAGTTCCCAAAGATGGAAAAAATAAATATTCGAAACGGCTTAAGTGATGATTTGTTTCTGATTATAGGCAAATGACACTCACTTTTTCTTTGATCCAAAATGACCAAATCTAACAAATTCTGCAAAGTTTTCAAACTTGTAGATACTATAATCATATTGTTGAAAATAGTAATACTAGCATTATATTCTGAGATATCTTTATTTATTTTTGGACACGATTGTATAGCAAGTTTCCAAAGGTTTCAAACGTTTGGACACTATAATCATGTTGTCGAAAATAATTCCATAAATAGCTATAGTTTAGAGCGTAATTATAAAATGTTACTATAGTTATTGTATCTTTGTTAGGTAATGCTTGTCCAGTTGGATATGATGTTGTCTTTGTTAGGTAACGCTTGTCCAAATAATTTACCTTCAATGTGAGACTTTTTTATGCTAGTCCAGATTTAATTGGACCTCCGATATAACTATCATACACTAAGTCCGGAAAAAAAAGAAGTTTGAACTTTTTTTCACTATTCCTTTCTTGAAGATGATCAAAAAGTATTGGCAAGTTAGTAATGAGAAAATCAGGTAGCTAGCTAGCTGCTTTGATGTTGAGTTAATTTTTGTGACAGTGAAAATTAAATTTTTGCTGCCAATTAATTTTTTTTAAAATATAAGTTGTCTGGCATACTGCCCAATTTATTAATGAAGGCACAATTAAAATAATACAAGCATTTAATAGACAAAGATGGTAAGTATTTGGTAACATTTAAGTTCACATTTGAATAATAACTATTCCAAAAAAATGCAATGACAACACCGTGGCTCTTAGGTTGTCTACAAATTTGAATTTGAATTATATTAAATTATCATTAATAAACTAATCATAAGTCCATACACATATAATTAAATAAGTTATCAACAATTTGATCATCTTTTAAAATTTCAAGTAGCCCTTTTCTCAACCAAATAATATTGAACTGCATTCGATATTTATACTAAACTAAGTTAAAACTTAATGTGATGATATATATTATTGAACCATGATTAAACAATGAAATATGTATATGAAAGAAAAATATCATACATTCATTGAATTAGCGTAAACACCAGACAAATAATTAGGTTTTGGATTGGTGTTAAGATAAATTAGTATCATGTTCATACCACTAATTAACCATTAGGCTTCAACTACAAATAACTTTCCCACCTCGAAAACAATGCAAAATTTCAAAAGATATTGATATATTATCTTTGATATAATATGCACGTCCATTTAATTCAATTTGGACTGGTAATTATTTTTTATTATTTATATAAAAACAAGCTACACAGCTATCATTGTTCTGTACTTCTGTTATATACATTTGTCTCAAATAAATACTCTATATATAAAACAGAAATAATTAAATGAAGGACATAATTCACTAGTCACAAGTTACAAATCAGATAAATTTCTGCAATATACGATCAATAATTATTAATTATTAATTATTGCATGTGTCTGGATTATTTTTTATTTTTTTGAAAAAATAGGGACCATAAAAATGATGACTTTGTAACATTTTTTGTGATACTGCCAAGGAACAATTGATGTATTTTGCATGTTATTTAAAAACATGAAGAAGGAAACAAATATCATAATTAAGAAAATACTGGGTCAGGGAGGTGGGGGTAAAACTAAAAAAAAACAAAAGGGAGAAAATAAATGAAATAAATGCATTGTTCTTTATAAAATATATGCATTAATTTGTTGTACTGAACTATAGTTTTGGAAGTTGTTGTTTAGTCAATTTCAACATGAAGGCTGGTTGAGGCTTAAAAATATCATATGATTATTACTCTACTTCTAGCTAGTTATAACCCTAGCTAGATCTATGAATTTAATCTGTTTATCACCCCCAATTAATATTCTGTGGATATGGTTGTTGTATCATACTCGATTCCAGCAAAGTTTGAATTTAAAGTTTATGAACTCATATTAGTAATCATGCATATGTAGTTCTGGCTTGCTCGCCCCTATTTTGTAAGATGTAATTTTATTTGTGGCTCAACTTGATTCGATAAGTTTATACATGTGATGAATGTCTTTTTTACTAATAATATTTTTTCGAAAATGAAAATGCAATGAACTATAGTAATTTCACTGCATGTTATTATCCAATGTATATATGGATGCATTTAGTTTATTGTGCTGGCCTTGTATATATATAGAGGTAGATGAGATTTAGAGAGCTGGCAATATATATGTAGCATTTAGCATGCAAAATGCAATGGTTGAATAATATTCAAAGTACCATTATTTATTCACTAGTTGTGCTTGTGTAAAAAACCTGATAATCAAGAAGGAAAATAAAACATCAATTTATGTCGATTTGTCCCCTCCCTACCTCCCATATATACCCCTCCATGCTTTTTTCCCATCAATTTTACTACTCCCTTTATCCCAATTTATGTGACACTTTTCGAATTTTAAAATTCAAACAAGTCTATTTTTTATCATAATTTTTTCATATATCTTTTAAATATTTTGAATTGTCAATTATTGTGACTTATGGTACTTTTTACATAGTTAACAAATATATAAATTTCATTTCAAAAATTTGAAGATTCCGATGCATGAGCAAATTCCTAGTCAAACTTAAATTGTTTGACTCTCGAAAAATGAAAAGTACCACATAAATTGGGACAGGGGAATAGTATTTTACATTTGTTGTTTCCTCTCCGTCATAAGTAATGGGAAACGAGACAAATTTATTTTTGAACTTATCTCAAAAAGTCAGTTACACATTTAAACTATATATATATCATGACGACCTATTAAACATCTTTACCATTCAAAAGTAAATTTATTTGCCCACTTTCTTTACTCTCCTCGCATTTTTATTCCCCCACTTCCATTTTTACTAAATGTGTGAATAAAGTATCACATGAGGCAACAATATCGAATTTTAGGAAAATTTTGTTGATTTGGCTCAAAGCAAAAAAATATAACATATGATAAGAGTATTTTTAGGCTGATTTAACCAAAAAAATTTTAGATATCCCTGACTACGTACTCTGCCTCACCATATCGTATTTGCGTATGTTAAGCATAAATGCATTTGCAATACTTTCTACTTATTCGTCAAACAAACAAAAAAAGTAAGAAAATCAATTATTTTTCGAAACAATATCTTTCAAACCATATACACCCTTAAAAGTTTTTTCCATCCACTCTCTACACAACTTATCGCGTGTTTTCACTAATCTTATTTTATTTTATTGATTAAAGTGTCTACGTACGTTTAAATTTTGAATTAGGCTTGATCCTAGCATAACTTTAATAAATAAAAAAGGAAACTTTATCTTATATTCCTTCTACTTACTTTCTTGGTAAAAATGTTAGTCATTTGAACGTAATCATATATATGTACTACTAACTGCCTTTTGCTATTAAATAAAAACTATAGAATATACCCAACAAAGTTATGGGGGTTCCAAAAATAAATGCATTGGTGATTGAAGAGTACTCAGAAATGTTGAACAAAATGGGAAAAAAAGATGAAAGTAAAGGTTAAAAAAGGTAAAAAGTGAAAGTATAGGGGGTCGAAATTGAAGCACGCCAAGTTTCATTTTAGTAATTTAACACCATTCCCGGGGATCCAATGGATTCTACAGGCGTGAGTCCAAAGACCCTTATCTCAGATAGGGACGTCGGGGCGGATCTAGAGTATCGTCTATGTACTATAAATTCACGTAAATTTAATGTTCAAATTATAGCTTGAGATTGTTGTAGAAATTCATAAATTTTGAGAGAATATATGATTGAAGTTGAAGAAAGTAATATCTACGTATCAGCTACTCCCTCCGTCAACTATATATATTAAAAATAAACGTTTACTTGTACTTATTCAGTTTGGAAAATTAAGAGATAATTTACCACTTTATACACATTTTACCCTTATTATTAACTATAGTCATATTCAACACATTTTCTAAAAAATTGAATTTATTATATTTAAAGATAATATAGTGAAATTATTATTATATTTATTGCTCCTTAAAGTTGTACTATTAAGGCAATATTGAACCAGTAAAAATAGACGAAGGTGTTCCAATCGTTATGGACTATGTTAAAAATAAATGTCTTAAGTTGAAATCAGAAAAAATATATTTTCAAATATTTAATTTAGTTGAATTTGTATTTTGAGCATTATCAAGTTGAACCAATTTTGTTCCCAATGGGGAATCATTTTCTCCTATTCATCTTGAAAATTTTCTTCAAAGACAAGAAACTTTTCTTTTATGAAATATAAAAGAAAAGTTCAAGATTCCATAAATTATAAAGATATATATTCTAACTTTTCAGAAAATTGCAAGAAACATGAGAATAAGATACATATAGAAAGAAAAGTCGTCTAAATGGTGAAAAAGAGAACACGATGCATTTTCCAACAATAGATAATAGCAAAATTTTCAATTTTCTTGTGGTTGTCATATTATTCTGGTGATTTATATTCATATATAACTAGCTCTATATGGTGTGTGAATTTGTTATATACATTATCTATTAGGGAAAAAAATGGTTGATATTGGCATTTGAGGAATTGTATAAATCAATGTTGTCCCCTTTTAAGTGAAAATATGGACCACTCTCCCAATTATAAAACACCAAACTTCGCGTATAGTGACATGTTACCTTACTGTTACTACCTCATGATTTACCAACGAATCAACTGAATTCAGTAACTTTAATCGGAATTATATATATTTAAAATTTAAAACTTAAAAACTCAATATTATGAATTTGAAATTTAAAACTTAAAAACTCAATATTATGAATTTGACTTCGACAGACTATATGTGAAATAATAACATAATTAATATAATTTTTTCCAGAAAAAATAGTGTACGCAGACTTTATCCTTATCTTACGCTGATAGATAAAATGTGTGGTGAATAGTTTAAAATTCAGAGCTTTTTGGAGGCTTTCTTTGACAGCTTCCATTCTCTTTCTATTCTTCTATTTTATCCCTTCTCTCACATGTTTCACTTCAAACTTCCATAAAAAAAGATTCCACCCTGCTTAATTCCATTTTATTTATTTTTAAACAAAACCCTCTCTTGTAATTTGTGAATGTAATTCAAAATTAGAGATAATGTAAAGTCAAGTATACCCTCTATCCTGCAGGGCTATTACAAAAATCCCAGGAGGGTTAAAAATTATTTGAACCCGTCTTTATAATATGAGTCATCCTCGGTAATAATATTTATTATAATAATGAAGATTCTTTTCAAAAAAATTGGACATTCATATTATGTTATTTATATATTATATTTATATTTGCATCTTGTTATAATAATAGAAAAGAATAGTGGAGCAAACGACATTGTTATAGAGAAATTTGATTGTAAATACAATATCATCATATCATATGTGCATATTTTAGTAAATCGTGGTTAAGAATTTCATATTTTCACTTCATTATAACGGTAAGATGATGTAATAGTATATCGTAAATATTCGGTGTAGATAAGTTTCTATCATTAAAAAAAAAAAAATCAAAAAATTACGGTATGTAACTTTACTACCCTCTATCCAGCAGGGTTATTACAAAAATCCCAGGAGTGTGAAAAATTATTTGAACCCGTCTTTATAATATGAGTCATCCTCGATAATAATATTTCATTATAATAATCAAGATTTTTTTAAAAAAAAATGGACATTCATATTATGTTATTTATATATTATATCTATATTTGCATCTTGTTATAATAATAATAGAAAAGAATAGTGGAACAAATGACATTGCTATAGAGAAATTTGATTGTAAATACAGTATCATCATATCATATGTGCATATTTTAGTAAATCGTGGTTAAGAATTGCATATTTTCACTTCATTAAAACGGTAAGATGATGTAATAGTATATCGTAAATATTCAGTGTAGATAAGTTTCTATCATTAAACTTTTTTTTCTGAAAAATTACGGTATGTAACTTTACTATCCTCTATCCAGCAGGATTATTACAAAAATCCCAGGAGTGTGAAAAATTATTTGAACCCGTCTTTATAATATGAATCATCCTCGATAATAATATTTTATTATAATAATTAATTAAGATTTTTTTTTTTATAAAATGGACATTCATATTATGTTATTTATATATTATATCTATATTTGCATCTTGTTTTAATAATAAAAAGGAATATTGAAACAAGCAACAAGTATTATAGAGAAATTTGATTATAAATACATTTTATATGTGCATATTTTACTAAATCATGATTAAGAATTGCATATTTTCACTTCATTAAAATGGTAAGATAATGTCATATATTGTAAATATTCGGTGTAGATAAGTTTTTATCATTTAATCTTTTTTTTATCGAAAAATTACGCTATGTAAAATTATAGATAAGTTAAATTTCTTAATATTTATGTATACATATTATATGTTAAATTCCTTTGGGATATCTGTGCGTGTGCTTTCTTATATTGCCTATTTCAAATTCATATCGTAAAAGTTGACACTTTGCTCTAGTTTGACCGTTGATTTTGAAGTTGAAATTTGTAAATTTTGAGTTGTTATAGTTTGAGATTATATTGTATTTTACTTAACGTAACTTTTGTTAGTGAAAATAAAATTTCTTCCAAAATTGGTCAAAAACTTGAAAATGTTTTAAAGACAAATTTTCAAAATCTGATCCAAAATCTTTGATCAACGTTAGTTTCACAACCCTGCTCATCCCTATTAAAGTGGACCGTTTATAACAAACAAGTGGAAATAACACACCCCACAGAATCATATTCTAACTATATAAAAAACAAATTTTCTTGATGAAGTTATCTTCAAAAATGAATCGAACTTTTCTAAAATATTCCAGAGGAAGAAAATGAGTTATATTTCCATTTTTAGTGAATTAGTTTATAGTTGAAACTTCAGTCTTACCAAATACCACATGATCAATAACAGAAAAATTCCTTATTGTTATTTTGCTTTGTTTACAAGGGAGAATAAAGATGAAAGGTAAAGCATTTAAAAGTTAACTACATTAAGACAATAATAATTTGTTTAAATAACTGTCTGCCTACTTTAGGCAAAACCACCATTACCATGTGGAAATTATAACAATTTACTTAAAAAGGGCAGTGTGATGCACAATAAAAATTCCGTGTTAATAGGGTTCAGGGAAGGACCGCGGTATAAAGAGTGTGATGTATATTGTTTATCCTAATGCAGATATTAATAATTATTTCCACAACTCAATCATTGACCTATAGGTCACATAGAGACACTTTTCCTATTGTTCTAACTAAAAAACATACGATTATATTAAAAATAAAAATAAAAATGAGGATCGTAAAATTTAATCATCGACTTAACTTGGCAAGAACAAACGAAAAAAAATAACATTCCCATTGATGTGCACAATAGATACTAAAGCTAGAGTATGGATCAATAAAGAATCACAATTTTCAGTTATCGCGTTCAGATATTTATCTTTACTACACATTGAATAAAGAATAAAATAAGTTTTTTTATTTAACAGAATCCACAAATTACATAATAATTACTGTTATAAAATGATTATCTTTGCGATATTATTAAATTCTTTCGATATCCTATTTCATTTTATAGTTAGTACGTTTTATGAACCGTTACAATTTTTATTTTATTTTTTTTCTAGGTAGATATATATTTACGACATTTATATGGTATCTTTATGTTTTTAGTCGTTGAACATTGCAACTAGACCTATATATATCAGAGAAAACAAATTTTGAGTTAAAATTTTGATTTGGAAAAAGAGGACCCAAAATATGATTACATTACAAGTAGTTTGAGAACATCAAAATCAAATGGATTTGAAAGATATCATATGATTACATATTAATAATTACTATTGGTAAATTAGTGTACAATGTATCATGATGATTAATGCGTGATTTTCGTGGCTCAAAATCTTTAATTTGGCGGTTTCAACAAATCATTTCTACTAATTATATTTCTATAGTTAGAAAAAAAGAGATTATCATTGTATTTTCAAAATATTGTGTATTAAAAAGTAGGAACGTTTTAAAATTAATGTATCATTAAATGGATCAAATTATTTTTCTGCTATATTTGGTCAACTGTACTGTTCAAATTCAGTAAAGAGTCTTGATCGGGTATAAAATACGATCTTTTTTTATGTATATTAAATATTACAATAATATTTAGTATAGTTCCACAAATGAGTAGAATATAAAGTGTATCAAATTTTGTAAAATAAAAATATTATTTCGAAACATTCTCAACTCGATTATTTCGCGATGGATAAAACCAAAACATAAAAATCATACATAGTAACTCTGGGTTTTTTCAAAAACCCAATTTTCAAGTACATTCATGAATATGGGATAGCGTTTTGTACATTTGACAATTGACATCATTGAAATAGAAGAAAAAAAAATGCTTCCATTTCAAGAGTGTTTTATTTATTTTTTTAAATGTAATGATACCTTTACTTAAAAATCAACAAGAATTTTTCTTTTTAAACTTATAGCTCAATTATCATGAAAACAAAACCATACAAAATCTATTGGGATTTATGAAAATCTTAATTTTATATTAAAATCTTTTATTCGCAAGTAAAAAAGAAATAATCGTCTACAATAACAACAAAATCAATGTAATCTCATGAGTGAGGTACAAAAGAGAAGAAAGATAGAATATAAGTAAATCTTATTATAGTATTATTCAACAAGTCAAACAATTAAAAAAAAGGATAAAAAGTACAAATTTATTTATTTTTTCAAACCAAAAATATAAAATAAAAATAACCCGACCAAAGAAACAATTTGACCGTATGACAAATAACAGAATATTTTGATTTATACACAAAAGTAGGACCCTATAAAAAGTTGCTACTTTTTATCAAATCTTTCTCAATATCACTACTCATTTATTAATTTTGTTCTTTCTCTTCATCTACCTTTATGAAATATAATTATATACAGACACAAAAATGTATCCCATTTATGTAATTACCTCTCCCTCACAAGGGTATTACCGTCATTTCACACCTCTCCCCCCCTTGACCGTCTTCATCACTCTCTCCTCTGTCATTTTTATATCGCGCCATGTCCCTTCCATTTCCATTTTCCTTCTCAGAACTCACTCAAAAAGAGAAAGAAAAAAAATTAGTATAAATTTTTACTAAAAATGCATTTTTATTTACATTTATAATATAGTTTCAAGATTGAACAGTGGAGATTGAGAACAGAGAAGGTGAATTTTTGTTTTGTTTTTTGATTTGAGCTTTGTCGTCGTTAATGGCGACTGGTTGGGTGAAATCATGGCAATGTAAGTCAAGAGCTTTAGACGACGTCGTTAACAATCACCACCATCAATATCACATCTTACCCAACTCAGCTAGTTGCAAAAATGGAGTCAAAAGCCTCAAAGATGTAGTGGAAAACACCAAAAATGGAAAACCCAGAAAGAAAAAACCGTCGCGGCAGCCGGAGCAGCAGTTAACGAAACGACCCGGACCCGGTTCGAGAGGAGGATCCGAACCCGGTTTGAATAGGGAGAAATCTCGAGCGAGTACCTCCACGAGACTATCACGTGCGGCGACGACGGATTCGTTCTTCCCGGCGTTAACTGAGTTACCGGAAGGTCACCCATCGCGAAATGTAGTCGGGATAATTTTTCAGACGAGTTGGTCTCCGAAGGTTTTTTCGGGTCGGGTTGAAATGGTTTTCAAAGTTCAGAATCTGCCCCGGACTGTGACCCGGTTTGAGGAGTATAGAGAGGTTGTGAAGTCTAGAGCCGGAAACGGCGGTGAATCGGCGGCGGAAAAGGGTGGCGAGGACCATGCACGTTGCGTTGCGGATGGGAATGAGGTGATGAGGTTTTACTGCCTGGGACCCACTAACGGCGGCGCGTACGAAACTGGAAACAGCGCGTGGACGTTTTCAGCGGGGAAAGGAGCGGCGCTGTGTACGTATTCCGGCAGCGGCGCGGCCCATGAGAATGCCGGCGGAGGGAGAGGGAGACGGGCTATGCTGGTTTGTCGGGTCATTGCGGGTCGGGTCTGTAAACAACTCGGATTCGATTCGTTGATTGAAGGCCGAGTTGGATATGACTCCGTTAGTGGAGATAACGGCGAGTTATTAGTATTTGATTCACGTGCCGTTTTACCATGTTTTCTTATTATCTATAAATTGTAAAAAAAAAAAATTAAAAAAAGTATTGGCTTTAAAAAATCTCCAATTTTTATTTCATTTTTCTGGTTTTCCACTAGTAGTTATATCTTTTTTATTTATATTTTTGGGCTTTGTAATTATGCAATATTGGGTATAAATACTTTCTTTGATCTTTTATTGTGCATGTCATCATATATTTCACACTTCGGAATTTCATTTTTGTACTAAACCTGAATTTATTGTCACAGAGGTGTACTTTCCATTCAAATTTGAAAAAACTTTTGCATGTAGTATCAAGTACTTAATATGCTCAATACGTCATAAGATTTCAGGCTCGGTGTATAGTAAAAGGAGATGTCATATTTTATCTGATTATACTCTTGATAGTACCTGCAAAAGTTTTTTCAATATTTGAGTCGAAAATGTCTAATAGAAATTCTTCATATGTGTGTACTAAGCCAATTTATATATTTAAACATGTGCTTAATCATAATGATTAGGACTTGGGTTAAATGGGGTCTAGTGTTAATTACACATGATTCCTTCCAAAATATTGGGTATAGAAAAGACAGAACTAAAATCCACACTCAGAGCTGTCGTTCAATTTCAACTAACACCATATAAACTTTTAAATTCCAAAATTAATTTTTTTAATAAAAAGGCAAATTGTAACAAAGTTTATGGCTTCTATAACTAATAAAAAAAGAGATGAAAGCAAGTGGTTATGATGTCAAGTAATTTTCAAGGAAAAAAGTTTGCTTGTTGATCAAAGTTGTTAATATTAGGAAATTGATTTGATTGCTTCTAAGGATGTTTGTTTGGTGGCCTTAATGAAAACAATGTTCAAATTGCTATTAATTAGACATTTCAACTACAAATCGATATGATTAAGTAAATTTTCTTATAAAATTTCGTTCTTTAGGGATGGATTTTTTAAGACCTATTTTATTGCAGTAATATTTCATTTTTTTAATGATTAACGATCAAAGAAATATATATATATATATATATATATATATATATATATATGTACGTGATATAATGTGAGGAGATTAAATGATAGTAAAAAATTACTTAAAAGACAAATATTACTTAAAAAATTTCAATGCATGTGTTTTCCATTGAAATTTCTTTTTTTAAGGCATCAAATGTGAATTCTTTCTAACTTGGCTTTGCTCATATATAATATATGATTCTTTGAGTCAATTACTAATAATATATATGATACTTGGAGTTAGTTGTCAACAAAGTAGAGAAGCAAAATATAAGATGTTATCTTCTCTTTTTTCCAACATGATGTTACCTAAATTTATTACATATTGTTGAATACCAAAATTGAGGTCAAAGGGTAGTTCAGTTGGTTAAGGCATTCCGTAATCCATATTTTACAGTGACGGATTCAAGATTTTCATTAACTGAATTTAAAATATAAAAAGCACATACATGAAAAAGTCAGGGGACGTCCAACTTCACCTATACATATAAAATAATTCTAATCATACATTAAAAAACGTAATTTTCCGCCGAATGAGACCCCGTTAATCTTACCTAGCTTCACCCATGATCCTTCACATGTGGTTGAAGGACAGAATCTCATTCCCCTTCCTTCTACAAGTAAAGTTAACGGAGGATATTATGTACACAAATCTTACCCCTACAAATTCTCTGAACTAACGACATAATATATATATATATATATATATATATATATATATATATATATATATATATGTGTGTGTGTGTGTGTTGCGCCAGTTACGCCTTGATCATAACGGAGGCATGAAATGAAAGCTACAACTTAACTTAAGAATGGTCGTTTTCTCTCCTTCCTACTTTGACCAGTTTCCCAGTCTTTGTTTAATTTTCAAAATTTAAGAAAATAATAAAATAAATGTAGGCGGCATAAATTCTTAATTTGACTAATGTAATTGTTTAGTTGATAGTTTGCTCATTAAATTGCCTTATTATTTTAAAAAGTTTTTAAATTATATATATACCGTAGGCCGTAGCTATCAAATCATTCAAAAAAACATCTATATGTAAACTCTATTTACAGTGTGAAATTTGTAATCTTAAATAGTTACGTGCTACAATACCTCAAAATGACATGATGGTGTAAGACAGTTGTCGCATAATTTAAACATTTTGCAAGTGTTAAAATATGCACTTGTCTTCACTTGACAAAAGCATGCAACACAACTATTGGGGAACAAAATGGGTTCTAGGATTACCTAATCACAAAAACTTGCTTTTGTACCATTTTTTATTTGATTTCAAGATTCATCAATTGCCAAAATTCCAATTTCTCGTTTGATTATAAATTTTGGGAGTAGATTTTTCAAGAAAATAAACTAGAAAACATTATTTGTCAATGAAATTTGATTAATTTTTGAAAATCTATTCACCAGACCGGTTTGTGGGTGAATTTTCACTTCAACTCGCAAAGCTTTAAATTTTTTTCCTAGTAAAAAGCATGTCAACACAAGTACACAACTTCAAATTCTAAAAACTACTAGTTTTCAAAAGCTTTATTTTTTCAGAGTTTCAACTAAATCTAGCTTATGCATTTGCTTAAAGAGAACCAAATTGAAGAGAGAACAGAAAAAGGAATTTCAACAACAATTCTCAAATATAAACCATAGGCTCTACTTTTGTGCTTCCATTACTATCTAATAATTTCAATATTGAACGGAGGATCTATCGAAAGCCATCTCTCTGCGTCTAAAGGGGGTATGGTATGTGTACATTGTACCCTCCCCAAACCCCACTTTGTGCGATTACACGGGATATGTTGTTGAAACCAGAGGCTCTATTTCATAGAATAAGATGATAAATTTCTAATGAACAATCCGTTTTGCATAATTTTTCTTCACTTAAGCTCATGAATGAGTTCTCCACATAACCAAAAGGCCTTTTTTCAAAATTCACTACACATAATCAAGAATGAAAAGATAATAACCCAGACAAGTTGGCCAATAATAGCGCCCTCTAATGTACAGTTTGTTATGACAATAAACATAATTCGTCTGCAGATACTACCGATACTCCACCAGCACGTACAATGGCTTGCCATTCAACTTCTCCTTACCCTGCAACAACAACAAAGTTATCTTAGAGAAGAACACAAGGCAGAAATATGCTTCTTTAGCTTTCCAGGTATAAGAAAATGAGAGGACGAATCATTGCATCAGGAGGACGCTACCATAACTTTGGTTTTCCATGTGTAAAAAGATAGGTTTTGGTACTAAAGTTTAACTATTCACCAACTTGCTAAGGAATGTGGAAAGACGGGCAGTTAGTTCACGAGTAATTCTGATCAAGTCTTTGCCAAGATCTTTCCTTAAAAGCATTTTTGGCAAGAAAATTTATGTTTTAATTACATAGTCCTGAATATTTCACATTGTAACCTGATGACCAAGCAAGTTAACCATACATTGCGGATCAGAAGAAGAGCAGTAAGAGCGTAAGATGCACCTTTAATTCTGGTATTTCAATCACACATGCACATTCAACCACTTCTGCACCAGCACGCTCTGCGAAAGAACAATTTTATTCAACAAATTGCAAAAAAAAATGCAAGAAATAGGGCATTATTGGATGTGATGATATGAATTTCGGAGACTACTTATCATGAGAAGACAAACACATTATATGACATTGAACCATCAAAAGTGCGCTTGTGGTTTGGGGTTAGTAGACACATACCTATACCACAGGTTGTGCCAGAACAGCTAGTATTAAAATTTAAAGAGAAAGCGGAGCTGGGGATGTCATAGTGTAGTTATACAGAAGCTTGGGAGAAATTATTATATTATATAATGTCACATCCTAACATCAAAATCACATATTCCTCAATGCAAATCCTAACTGAAAATACAATCCTAAATTTGATATACAAAGTATTAAAACCAATGCCAAATTTCATAGGAATTTAAACTTATATTTCTACAACAGTTTTGAGACATGCTATGAGATATACCATCAACTACTTGCATACTCTATGCCTCTCTTAAGGAATACAGAACAAAAACTGACCACAAAGTTAACCTAGTGTCCTCCTAGCTATGATGCCATTAATTGATGCAAATTCCAGACCATAGTATAGGATGTTACTGTCACCTTACCCCACCCCGGAATTAAGCAACTGAAGCTCCTTTTAGATCCTATTGAAAATTGCCTAGCAATATCTTTGCTCTAGTGCTACAGCATTATTCAATTGCGTATTCCGCAGCATATGTACATGTTGTTCTATTGTGCACATTCATTCGAATTAGTTGAAAGCCATTGGAAGTTTCCTGGACTAGAGTTCTATCCACATGAAGAGAATCATAAAAATGTTTACCAAGTAAATTCATAGCTGCAGAAACAGTGCCACCAGTAGCAATCAGATCATCAACCACCAAAGCTCGCTCTCCAGCTTCTACTGCTTCAATATGCATCTCAAGACAATCACTTCCATATTCCAAGTCATACTCTTGTTTGAAAACTTTACCTGCAGTCATTTAAAGTCACAGTAACATTGAGAAAGTGAGATGATAATGAGTATTTAGTGGTGTCATAGAATGCACTCATACTAAACGAACATGATGAGCTCACAGTTTTCAAAAGCATTCCTCAGTATATATTTATATATATATATGAGAGAGAGAAAGAGGAACAATGGATTATCTACTTCAAGTTAAAATGTGTACTATGTCAAAATTGGAATTCTTCCTCCTTTTACCCCGTAGATGGGACATCATATGAATCAAACATCAGGATTTAAATACTTTCATAGCAGAATTCCAATTCTCAGAAATGTGTCGAGTAACATCGTTTACAGGGAAGGAAAATCAGATATCAATGTGTTTCCAGAAACTGGTCCTTCTGAGGAGCCATAGTAGACAAAAGGTCAACCTTTATAGTTTCACCCTAATGGACTGATCAATGTGACTAACACACTTGGCCATCCAACCCAACCAACTCATTTAACTAAAAAGGCGCATGTGACAAAGAGATGTCATTATTCCAAGAAGGTTGTTGCACGGATGAAAATATACCTGGCAATTTGTTTGGTTTTCTCAAAGGGACAAATTTTGCCCCTATCGCCAAAGCAATTGGTGGACCAAATATAAATCCTCGAGCCTCTATTCCTGGAGATATTGAAGCGATAAAGTTGAGATCAAGTCAGCTAAAAGATGATAAAGAAATAATATTTGCAAGTTACTCACTACAGCAGTATTGATTAAAAATTTATAATAGTATGGGAATACAACATGGAAAAGGGCTACAGCATTAGGCCACTCCAAGATAAACAACATATTAAAAGAAATGCTTCATATTGAGGAATAGAATCCCGCAAAGAGAGGACACAACAATAAATCAATAATATGACAAAAGCAATTAAACATATGAACGATAGTCAGAATCCTCTATGCAAGTTGAGAATAAACAACTGATAGACCTTTTAAGATAAGAAGTACAAAAGGTCATAAAGCAGGCATATGACCATTGCTAGTCGTTATCATCTCCAGATCTGATTTTATTTTCCCACGTGCTGGATAAAATTAAGGCACGTAAGATAACATCAGGACCTTACCAGCAAGACTCTCTTCAAAAAAACAAGGATCAAGCCACTAAAGAAGCTTTTTTGCATGGAAAGCCCTTACAGTAATTTGATTACTATATCCCTGGTGAGAAGAGAAAACCATCAGGATGATCTCTGTTCTATTGTCTCTAACCCCCTCACAGGATCCTACATACTTCAAACATTACAATAAGCGGTCTGCATACCACTCACTATTCACAGCTAGTACTTGAATAGATATGAAAAACTTGTATGGCAGAAACTGCAAGAGGGGATGCTCATGTAAGTCATGAGGCTTTTCGTGTCCATAGAACGTGAAGGTATAGTCTTTGTATACCTTATACCTTCAGATCATTTCCTTGTTTTGTGCCAGCGAAATCACCCATTCACATCCCTAGTCTTTTTGGAAACAACAACTTTTTTTTGATGCAAGATGCTGCTTTAAACTCCTGTAATTTTATAATGTATAGATGCATAATTTCGACTTATAGGTACCTACTGCTTTATCTATAATCCATCTCTCATACTTCTTTTCTTCTTTTTCCAAGGCACTATATTGTTCTGAATAGGACACCAGCAGTTTTTACAAATTGCAGTTGCAGTCCACTATTTGTATCCACATGGAACTCCTGCTGACTATAGGCTAACATGTTCCTATCTCTTCAGTCTCTTTTAATCCTCTCTCTCATATGGCCATACACAACCAGAAAAAAAGAAAAGAAGAATGATGTTTCGAAGAGAATCTTAATACATGTAGTGGCGAGAAAAAAACAGCAAATGCAGAAAAATCAAATGCCAGGTTTTGGTCCGACAGAAGAAAATGGCAGGTCACAGGTGGAACCAGAAACAAGCCAGAACAAAGATTTCAAACTAGATGAGTAATAAATAGAAATAAATATCATTGGCCAGACATAAGATCTTCAGTTTGGACTACCACAACTGAGACATGGTTTGGTCCGACTTAAAAATTCCAGGAAACATTGACATGGCTTTACCTTATAGCCTGATACACTTAGTGGGATATATAGTGTAGCCAATGGTTGATAAAACACAAAATCACCAGATGCTCATAAACTATCTAACATAGTAAGTTTTGTATCTAAAATCATTATATCTAAAGAAAAAGAGAAGGCAAAGAAAGATGGTAGAATGATAGACTACTCCCATATAGTAACAGTATACTATAGTTACTAATTAGGGTGTATGCATAAAAAAACACTACAGCTTCATTGATTGATCCACTGCCAACTCCCTTGAATATACTATTTAAATAAAACCATCATGTTTGGTGAATCTCCTCACATTTTGTTCACTAGTCAGCACTCAGCAACCTATTAACTTGTCCAACAACTCTGATATTACTTTACAGTCTCGGAATCATTCATCAGATATTTCATAAAAATCATTTTTTAATACTAGTATAGGACAAGGTAGCCTGGAAACATATGACAGCGGAAAGTTATGAACAAGGCGCACACTGCTCATTTCCCACTTTATAATGTCCAAGAAGTCTCCCAAGTCATAGTATAGCTCAAACCAGCCACCATACATCATGCACCAATCAAACTAAAAAGGACAAAGAACCTACTCATAGTAGTGGACTCTATCCTCAATAAACAATTCCATCAAGCATTATCTCTAGTCATAATCAATCACACACAAATGAGAAAGTGTTATTGCATCATCCATTGAGAGGGAAAAACAATTCAACTAGGAGTGAATATCTCTGTACAAACACAAGGGGTGAAGAAAAAGGAACAGGAAACACCAAAAGCTAATGGGTCCGCGCCTATATTTCACCAACATTATTATCCATTACCAACCACCACCACCACCTAGGCAACCCCTAAACCCAAAATCCAAATGGGACTCCAGCACATGCCCCCATTGAACGCTCTGAATGATTGACATTTTGCTCTTCACACAAAGTCATCAATAACATTACCCACTAGCTACCTTTCATAGTTAAATAACTCAAACACTCAAATGACTTCAATAAAGAAAAGATTAAACAGTAACTCCCACATTGCCCACAAAAGCATTTCAGAGGCCCCCACATCACTGTAAACACCACCACCCTCCACCCCACCCAGTACGGTAGCGACATGTAGTATCCAGTGGTTAGTCAAACACCCTTCATAAAAAAATTATACTATATATATATAAAAATTAAAAATTATTTTTCATATGCATATATTAATTCTTGAACACACTTGACTAAATTTCTAGCTTCACCACTACCCCACCCCACCACCACCTCCAGACACAAACAAGACTAACTAATAAAAAAGTAAACTTTGCAAAAGACAACATATATACATATATAAATACATGCATTACAAGTTCTTGAGTTATATGGGGGGTCACAAGAAATGCATATAATATATTTATTTTTTTTAAAAAGGATGGGGCTTTTTTTTTCCTATTTTTATAATCCCATTTTTCTGGTAGTTGGAAGCAGTCTGCAGCTAAGAATGCGGAGTGCTTACCAGCAACAACTGAGATGCTTTTGTCTTTGTACCGTTCCACAAATAAATCAATTGTATCTTTGAAGGCTTTTGGATCCAGTAACAGAGTAGTGATATCTTGAAACATTATCCCTGTATAAATTTCAAAACCCACAAAAGTTAACAACAAAGATTAAAACTTTACCTAATTTAGGGTCGACCCATGATCCCAACTCAGTTAAAGAAAAGGGAAAAGATAGAGAAAACACCTGGTTTGGGGAAATTAGGGACAACACGAATTCTAGACTGTATAGCATGGATACGTGGATCTTGATCTTTGCAAGCTGACATTGCCCTTTTGGATACAAATAAATTCACTGAAAAAAATGAAAAAGCTTTTCTCCTCTGTTTCTAGCTCCGGCAACTGAAGATTTTTTAGTTTTCGCCGAAAACAACAGTGAAAATGAAGTAAAGAGGACAGGGGAGGGGAATGAATAAAGAAGAAGGGTTTTTATAGGAGGTGCCTTTTCAGTTCTTTTGGGGGTTAAAAAGAATTGAAATAAAAAAGCTGGGTCTTTTTCCTTCTTCTTTTTTTTTTAAAAAAAATAAAAATCTATTTCTGCTACTTGTTTTTGGATTCGATTAATTCCACGTGTCGAACTCAGAAAAAACACTATTTTTGAGGATTTTTTTTGTTTGTTTTTGGAATAGCTTAATTGAGAATGAAGAACTTAAAATTTAAAAGTTTGGTTCTTTTCCTTTTCTTTTTTTTTAAATCCATTTTTGTTGCCTGTTTTTAGGTCCGACTAATTCCACTTTTCGAACCTAGAAAAACACTCTTTTTGAGGATTCTTTTTTGTTTGTTTTTGGATCAGACTAATTGCATGTCTCAAACCGCTAATCAAAAAGTACTCTTTTAAGGGACTTCTTTTTGTTTTTGGAAGATCTAGTTAAGGACAAAGAAATTAAAATAAAAAATATTTGGTTTTTTTCCTTTTTTTAAAAAAAAAAAATCAATTTCTGCTGCTTGTTTTTGAATCCGACTAATTCCACGTTTCGAACCAAGAAAAACACCCTTTTTGAGGATTCTTTTTTGTTTGTTTTTGGATCAGACTAATTTCATGTCTCGAACCGCTAATCAAAAAGTACTCGTTTAAGGAACTTCTTTTTGTTTTTGGAATATCTAGTTAAGGACGAAGAAATTAAAATAAAAAAGTTGGCTATTTTTCCTTCCTTCTTTTTTTTAATCCATTTCCACTATTTGTTTTTGGATCCGATTAATTTCACGTCTCGAACCACTTATAGGAAAACACTCTTTCTAAGGATTTTTTTTGTTTTTTCTTGGAATATCTAATTAAGGATGAAGGAATTAAAATAAAAATATTGGGTTTTCTTTATATTTATTTTCGATGCTTGTTTTTGAATTCGATTAATTCCACGTCTCGACTTGTTAATCAAAAAACACTCATTTTAATGATTTTTCTTATGTTTTTGAGATATCTTATTAAGGACAGTGGAATATTATTCATCTACTGAAATGTTTTTAAGGTAGAAAGTTAGGATTAATAATTTTATGTTAAACTAATTGATGATAATGTATAAAATGTATCAACAACTTTAATATCATACTACAATACTTTTTATTTATTTTTAAGCAATATTCAAACTTATGATATTGAGATTTTATTAATAATAATATAATGACAATTGAAGTGTCCCAATTGAAGACTTTGACACCACAATAATGATGATATTATTTGATTAGTTTGTAAATTAATTTAAGTAAACAAGTATAAGTTTTAATTTAATACAAAAAATTCTTTGTTTCATAGTAGAATTTCAACTATCATCTAATTTGTGTTGAAATTTGATTTTGAAGTCCCATTTCAAAATAAAATTTAGTGGAGATTTGACGAAAACTTATGAATTGACTTTGCATATTTCTTAAAAATATAATAAATAAAATAATAATTTTATTATATTATATTAAGTCATTACAAGTCATTTCTCACTCATTAGAGAATGAATTAGAAATAATTAGTACTTGGTAATAAAGATAAAATTAATAAATATAAAGTAATATAATTGTCTATTATTTTTCAATCTAAACAAGTAAATTTGGACGAAGGGAATAATTAATATACTTATTAGCTTGTGCATATATGAAGTTATTTGTGCAGAAATAGTAAGTATTTTGCATATATGGAAAAATCTTTTCATACCGATCGTTTGGATATATTTTGATTATTATAGCAAAATATTGTTATAATGTAATATGAACATTCGATTTCAATTTTTTGAGTTTTAAATATAGAATCAGTTTTATTAAAGAGCACTTAACTTATAATGTAGAACTTTACTGCGTGAATTCAAATTTAATAACGTGGAAACCAAAAAAAATAGTTACTCTTCAAGCAAGGGTAATTAAGAACATTTTCTAATGTATTTAATTTTAAAGAAATAATTGTATCCCACTTCCAATCCCTACTTAAATCTTATAAATTGAAAACAAGTAGACCCCTTAAGCAATAGTTTAGATAATAATAATAGTAATAATTCAATTTATAAGCGTAACTATCATTTTGGCACTCACAAGAGCAATCGACTAAATTTTAGGTTCACACTTAGGATATCTAAAATAATTGATGAATAATCATTGCACAAACTTGTAGTGGTAATACTATTTGTTTTGTTTAAGTAATTTTATAAATGTGAAATTAAGATGAAAGTACAAAAGCATCAATAAATTATTTAAAGTAATTCCTCGTATCACAAAAAAAAAAATAGAAGGATAAACACAAAACTTAAGCAAATACTAGATATCAACATTGGCAATTCTTTTAGATGATGTGAGGAATTTAAAAAATAAAATAAAATTGGTTAATGTTTTGTGGTTTTTTTTATGTTATCATTATCCTTGTCTTTTTAGATACAATATGCATAAAGAACCAAGAGGGATCCAATTTTGTGACATTAGATTTTGAAAGATCTACATCTTTGTATGTTATTGTCGAAACTAATTTTGTATGTCAATTTGCTCTACAAATTTTATAACTTTCTTTGTTAGAACATTATCATGATATTATTTACACTTGTAAACGAGGGGAAATTAATATATAAATTAGCACGGCTTATCCATTGTTATAATGATATATATGTAACGCTGATGATGGGTCAATGAGGAGGACTTGCAAGCTTTTAGTTTGGACAGTTTTTGAAGAAGGGGGCGCACATGTCAATTTATGTAAATTTAATATAGTTTGTTGAAAGGTGAAGAACTTTATTAGACGTAACACAAGCTCACATAGTGCACGAGCTTTTAAATTCGATGATAATGTAGCGCAAGAGACAAATATAGAGTCTATTTAGCTGAAATAGACAATACACATCATGGGTATAACAATTAAATATGATATCAAGCTGGACTCTCTCAGAAACAATTGTTGGGGAAATCTTAGTGAGAACAATGAGTCCTTAAAAAAGGATATATTTGACGACCGAGGACAGGCCAAGGGAGATTTTTAGGCGAAAAGTGCAGATGACATCTTAAGAGAAATCGAAAGAAAAATGAGAGGGAAGAATATTTTTTTATTATAATAAACACAAGTTCAGATAGTATACACGCTTTTAAATAATACTTTTAAGTAGTCTATACGTTTATAATTTTCTTTTCTCCTTTGGTTATCCAAAAAGCCGGTAGTAGAAACATTAGAAAAGACAAGAATTTGGCTAAGTTCAAATCCCATGATGTTCACTAAAAGATTTGTTAATATCATAATAATTACTTACAAAGACTTTAAAGATGAAAATAACCAGTAATAATAAGCCACTTGACTAGTTCCTAAAATCCCATGATGTCCTCCCACAAATAATTTATCACAATAATAATAAAAAGGAATTTAATAAAATTTGATTTATTAATATAATAATATATTTGATACGAGTATTTGAGTTGCAACCTTAATAGCATGTAAATCTAAGGTGGATAATTTAGGTGCGGTCACGATTCCTCACACAAATAGAAAAGAGTCAGAAATATCTCTTAATTTGTGATTTGTTTTATTCGATAATCTTTATTTTTGGTTTTAAATATATGTCTGAACAATTCAAAAAGTTCAAATATACCCTTTGTACTAATGATAAAAACCACGTAATTATGTATAATTGTTTAATAACGTAGGGGTAGTGATTGTAGTTAGGGAAATTCACTTTAAAATAAATTAAAACAAGAAAAGAGGACTGCACCATAACGTGTCTATCTCTTTCTTCATACATCATAAGTAGCTTTCAAATCTTTATAACTATATTCCGTGCACATGTTTTATTTTACAGCTTTTTTTTCCTTGTCAAAAATAAAATAAAATAATCCTACTTATGTATACAAATAATTAAAAATTAAAATAAATGTTCTAATGAAAAAGATTTAAGTAACTTCATCTTTAATCAGAAGTTTTGGGGCATGTAATCGCTTTTGTTAGAGAGCGTTGTACCCACAACATGGGACTTCCCGACGCAAATCTGAATTTAGTCAGCTCCAATGTGGATACCGAATATCCGATCTACCTAACATTTTATATGTAACTCTAATTAAGTGTATGATGCCTAACTCTTTTTACTTGCATAGTTGCATGGGCCTTTCAATTTGCCAAATCTATTGCAATTATTTAATTATTATAATTAAGGAAAAATTACACTTAAAAGGAAAGATTTGCTAATGCTTTAGCTTGGTTTTAAATAATAGCACCCATTTTATAGAAAGATTTAAAACATTTCTGATCCCTCATTAATTTCTTGTTTTCTTCTTGTTGTCTGTGATTATGATTCCAACTTTGCAACTTGTTGCTAAAGTACTTGGTGATATCCTGCCTAACTTTTAAATTTGTAATCTTAATCTAATTAATTAAAGCCGTTTAAGTGTTATACATTTCCAAAAAATAATTTAATTCTTGATTAGGAAATTAAGTGTGCACACACGAATTTAACCATTTGTAGATATGATCATCAATTTGAATTCATAAGATACGTGTATGTAATGGTTACTTTTTACCAAGTTTTAATTAATTTACTTCATAAAAATTATGTGTACGTAATATCCTGTGAGTAACGTAATTGTGTAAATATTAGTTATATTGACCGTGCACTAAACTTAATCCTAAACTTATTTTTGTAGATATGTTATATTAAAAGAAAGATTCTTATTGATCTTGTGTTCAAATTAGAGGACTATCCTTCTTAATTACTACTATAATTGTAGAGAACTCAGTATATATATATGTACGTGGTGATTTACATACCAAATGTGAGTGGAACACTTATTAAAATCTTGCTTTATTCTTCGTAAAGTTGTATGTTTTGTTTATCAAATGGATTGGTCGTTAATTTTTGCCCTATAACAATTAAATTTATGCATAGTAAGACATAAGTTTTTTAAAAATTGAAGTCACGTCATGACATTATAACTTGTAACTTGTAAGGGTATAATTATAATACATAAATATAAACTTATTTGTACGAAAAATTATTTATCATAAGAGACAAAAATTAAAGACCAATACATACAAGATAGAAGCAAAAGTGCAAATAACCCTGTATTTTCTCCTTGAAGCTGTTGCGTAGGCTTGATAAGGGAAATTGAGGAGTCCGGCACAAAAAAATGACACTTTTTGAACCCTAAACACCAAATGGACACTCTCTAAAAACACACATCAAAACGGACAGTTCACCCATTTATTACTGTCCATTTTGGTGTGTTTTTAGAGAGTGCGCATTTGATATTTAGGGTTTCAAAAATGTCTATTTTGATGTCGGGCATAAGGGAGTTGGCATGAGACATTGACAAATAATTGTGGGAATGAATAAGATCGATCTTTCTATCGATAACTAAGGTCTCAAATTTAAGCCTCGAGGTAAGGAAATTTTGAAAAGGTTAAATTAAAAGAAAGAAAGATTCTGATATAATTAAGGACCATAACTAATCAAATCTAATTGAGATATCCTAACTGTTTTTATTTGACCTTAACTTTACCCCCATCGTATTTGATAGAGATAGAACGTTTGTTTGTACGTCACCTCAAGCCAAAACACTATGCTAATTCATTTCAACAGTTAAAAAATCTTTAGAAAGCTACTTAAAAACCAACACTTTCCAAAGCCAAAATAAAGGTATGCTAGCTATATATTGTTTATGTTTTCTTTCCTTTTTACCATAATTATAATCAAGGTGATTCAATATAATTGATAACTAGAGCCACACCTTAATATCTAAGAGGCATTACATAGTATTTAATAGAATTAATGTGATGTGAGAGTTCTGATGAAAACATAAATGAGTTTTCGGATCTTATTTCAGTTTGATGTGATCGATATTAAATTATTATATTGAAAGATCACTTGATCGTGTCGATATGCTATTGGTGATGAAAAGTTAGATTAATACTTTCAATCTCAATCAATGTCTAACAAACTTGGAAGAATATATAATTATAGACAATCATGTCACCAAATTGAAACTAACTAAAAAAAAAACTCAACTAGTGTGAACGAGTAAAGGACAAGAGTCAAGTGGTATGACAAATTAAATAGAATCGTGTAGGATTGGAATTATATTAATTTACCACCAAAAAAAATAATAATATATATATATATATAGAGGAGGACCATAAATAAGGTGATGTGACACTTCTCTATGGCCTCCATTTGCATTTAGCTTTTTTCTTCTTTTTTTTTGGCTTTTTTAAAAAAATAAATTAATTATTATATTATAAAAATAAATTACTTATATTTATTACAAATAAATATTTTATTGATGGAGGAACATTTATAACAAAAACTCTTCATATTCTTTTTTTATTTATTTGTCTCACTTATAATAAAAGGAGAAACATAATTTATCTTTTTTTTAATTCAAATTAATTATTGTATTGTAAAAATATATTACTTAATTTATACAAATAAATATTTTATTAATGTAGGAACATTTACAACAAAAAACTCTCCACATTCTTTTTCCTATTTTTTTTTTTTATCTCACTTCAAATCATGAAATGATAATAATTTTTTTTACATTTTAAGTATTTTTATCTTTATTTTTTAATTTATACACAAGGAGTTATTACCCATGACTTGTCCCTCTTTAATTTTTACTTTTAATAATATTCATAACTCTCATAATTTTTATGTCCATAATCTCCAAACTTAAATTTGTAAGTTTATGATGTCTTATGGTATTCCTTTATTTTGCCTATAAATTCATATTAGTTTAATGAAGATTCACATTCACAATTATCCTTTCTCTTTTCATCATATTGGTTTGGTTTGTAACAAAAAAGAAGTACATGAAGGTAAGAAATATTTCATTGCAAATTTTTATTTTTTATTTTCTCTATTTTTGTCTATATAAATTCTTATTTGGTTTGTGAATGAAACTAACATGTAACCAAAAAAAAGTACATGAAGTTGATAAATATATCATTCTCAAGTCCTTATTTTTTCATTTCCTCTATTTTGTCTATATATTCATATTTATTTTCATGAAGATTCACATACAAAGTCATTCTCAAGTCTTTCTTTTTATTTTTATGTACTTAGACATGCTTTCTTAATATTTTTTAATGTTTGTATTATCATTCATCAAGCAAGTATGATTAAAAAGAATTTATGTAATTCTTAACAATGTTTTGTTTGTATGCAATTGCTCTTTCTAATAGTTAGTTTTCCGGATATAATATAGTTTGATTGTAATTTTTGTTGGATTTCAAGAAATAATTATTATTTAGTATTGTTAGTACTATTGAAAAGATAATACACATATACATTACATATAGTTTAAATTTCGTTCTTTCTTTTGACATAATTATTTTTAATTGGTATATAATATTTTTTTTTATTCAGTTGGTTGCATATAATGAAGAGTTTGACATATGGATCAAAACATGACGGCGGATCTACTTGCAAAGGAAGATGATAGAAGGAAAAAAAATGAAGCATAATTAGAAATTATTTTTTTACTTTGAATTGTATTAGCAACTTTGTTACTTTTGCTAGAATTTTCTAAATTTTGATTTGTATAAATAATTTAGTTAAATGTATTATATTGTCAATGCTAATCATTTGATCCTTTATTATTCTACTTTTTCTTTGTTATGAAGCAAAATTAATATAATTATCTAATTTTAACAACAACAAAAAAAATTATGATGATTAGGAGTTTCATTTTTATTATAATTATAAAAAAGTAATTGAAAAATAAAATATTATTTTCATGATGCCATTTTTTGCGTATGTAACAATCTGTTTTCGTCACCGTTCTTTTTGCTTTGAAATGTATTTATAATTAGTCACCAATTTTTATATTTTCTCTGTTCATTTTTTTGTATTTTCACCCCTTATTTTTATTTATTTATTTTACAAATAAAATCAATGCATAATTAGTAATACATTTAATGTCTAATAAAATTATACATTTGAATTATTTATAACTCATGTCTCTTCATCTTACTTGTAACTTTTAATATTAAATATTATTCATAACTTTTGTATGTTTCATTTTTCATAAATCTTATAAATATTTAATTAATGTTTAAAAAATTAGAATAAGCAAATATAATAATAAGGACATAATAAAAAAATCAATTTTGTTTTGACGAAATCAGAGTTTGAATAGAAAATTAGTACTCCTACAAAAGATAGAGAAAATTAAAACATATAAAATATTTTCAACGCAATACAATATATTGTTATTTTAACATATTATCTCTTATTCCATTTACTTCACCACGGTGAATATTTTGTTCTACTATATACATATATATACAAAAATTTTATATGTTTTAAAAAATGAAAAATCCTATGATATCGCAGATGAAGAGAAATATTAATATTATCTATATATTCGATACTAACCTAAATATTACATATTTCATATTATTATCTTATAAGTATTTTATATTGCCACGCGAAGCGCGGATAGTTTCACTAGTAGAAGATAAAGCAGGAATTAAGAAAGGGAAGTAATGTGTGAAGTAGAGGTGGATTTAGAGTTTTGGATCATGAATTGAACTTTGGATTTTATTTTTAAAAGTTATGGATTTCGAATTAGATATTGGATTTAGTACAATGGATTTTTGGATATATTTAAAATTTTGGAATTTTCATGTCTTATATTCAGCTTTGTCCATATCTCATGTGTCTAATATGAAATTATACAGTATGGGAGACACAATGACCTCAATCTTTATTAATAGTAGAAAGTTATTCAACAAACTATTAAATGAAGTGAGGTTGTTAATTATTATGATCTGTCTTAAAGGCTCAAAAGTTAAAATTAAAATTTTAAAATACCCAAACTAATAAATTCAAAATCGAACCTAAAAAATTCAATCCAAACATTATTTGAATTGAATTTAGATTACAATTTCTTCAACTTGTAAATAAAAAAATCTACACCAAAATTTTCATATTCAATTCAAACGTCAGAAGTGATAAAATAGAAGTGGCCGCCGTTGGCGAGTAAACATTGTCAATTTTTGAGTAAAATTAACTCTCCGTTTCCAAAATTATAAATCATAATTTTAACATTTTTTTAATAGTAACATAGAAAATATCTTCGATATAGTTCCTTGGACACATCTTGAGATTGAGATCAGATATCAATGACCACATTAAACTATTTATATGATTAAGACTCTTCATAACCTAAATATACTTTCTATTGTTTTACATGAAAAGTCAGTACAAATATAATCTACATCTTGAGACATGACTACAAACTATTGAATATTCACGCGCAATCAAGACTCCTTACATTCTAGACACAACAACACACAGAATTATCATATGGTTGGCCATTTGATTTAACCAAATTTGGCACGTTAATTATTTTATTTTGTAGAACAATATATTTTGGACACATAAATATCCATAATAGGCCTCCCTAACCCTAGGTGTACAAGCCATTCTTATTTGTCTTGTAGCAGCTAGCTAGTTTACACTAATAACTAGGGGACAAACAAATCTTTGATGTAAGATAACTACTTAGATTTTCTTTGTCCCCATCCATTTTTTGTACTCCTCGATCTTGTCATCAATTGTCCTTAGTTCATAGGGGCCTTCAATAGTGAAAAAAATCACAAGTAGTCAGTCACCTTTTACTCCTAGTAATTGAAAAAAAAGAAAAAAAAAAGTCATGGAGTTTCAAATTTCACGATTATCATGGATTCGAAACGTCATGACAAATGATAATGAGTGTTTTCAATTATAGAGATGAAAAGTAGCTAACGCATAATGTTACTATCTTTTAATTATATTGTATATCCTTTCTTAGAGTGATTGATTTTGGGAGTGAATGGATTTTCTTGAAACTTTGTATATCATATATGTGTTATATGGTTATCGTCAACTCATGTCATGAGATATTTGAATTCTAAGATCAAAATAGATGATTCTCTTTTTTCATTTTTGCTAAATTGTAGGACAAGGGTTGGTCCATGAACTACGTAGGGAAGGAGAAAAAAAGACCGGCCCAAGAAATTTAAACCGGTGCGAAGTAACACTGTATACATTTTTTCTAGCTAATATACATTGATTATACAATGTTATACACATATTATATAGACATTATATGTATGTTATACATCTGTTAGCTTTTGGTTTAGATGGTCTCGTGGGAAGCTATTTAGGTTAACTCTTTTATTTAATTAATTTATTAATTAATGACATTGAAATTCTGAATTTAAGTGATTGGTTTAAGTTGCAACCCTTAGGTAAAAATAAAAATAAGAAAATCGTCTACTAGTGTTTACCTACAAACTAATTTTTTGTAATTATTTTTGAAAATTACAAACACATCAATCATGACACACAAGTAAATTCAAGTAAATATTCAATAAAGAAATCATATCTTACTACATAAATAAATATAAAACAGTTAAAGAACTTGTATTAATATTTTTTTAAGGAACGTGTAAATAAAAAACACGACAAGCCACATTAAATGCTCTTTAAATCCAAAAATTTATCTCTAAAAGTACACAATCTCATAAAATATGGTATTTAATTTATAACTTAGTAAGATTATCCAAGTCTACTAATATATGGTATTAAGAGATTATAACTTTTTAAAACTATTTCATCAACCTTCTTTTATGAAGAAAAAATTCTAGAAATGATTATAAATTTTTTGCTAATGTTAAAGTAAATGCATGATTTCCAATTGAGTTGCTCACATCTTGAACTAAAATGATATGTTTAATTAATAATAGCGCGACATAATGATTTAATCTAGAAGGCAATCATCACTTGAGTCTTCCAATTAAAAAATCATCCAAGATTTCAATCCAATAAGCTATTTTTTTTTTACTCAAGTCATACGAAAATAAATTTTTTATATATATTACTTAGTGGTCTCGTAACAATCCAATTACCTAATTTTTCTCTCTCAAGCAATTAAGATATAACAGATAAATACTAAAAGCATCTAAGTAGTAAGCTCACTCCAAGATGAGTGTTCTCCTATTCTGACTAGACAACGTATAGTTGGTCCCTTGTAGGGTTGAGTGACAAAAGTTAACTTTTAGAATTCAAGAAAAGATTACGGTGAGACAACAGATTATTACAAGGATAGGAGTCCAGTAGTTGAGACATATCCCAACAGACAAAAATGTAATGATAAGGAACAAGTTGAATGATTGTTTAGCAAAACTAAGTGTGGAAATGAAAATGATCCACTGTTCTCTGTCTTAGATATTGCAAGCATGACAATCTTTTCATTTAACAAAATTATCCTCCTAGAAGCCTTAAGATTAAATAGTTGCTTAGGAGAATAAAGTTAGAGACAAAACATAGACAACAACTACGCCTCAGTCCCAAGCAAAACACAGACGCTGCACAAATTAAGTATGGTTTGAAATTGAACTCTTAACATAGATATCAAAAAGTAGTATCATGGTCAAGAGTCAAAACTTCCATAACAACTCTTTGATCCTATCTTCTTTGCTAAATTTGTCACAATTTCCTCAATATCAATGATGAAATCAACAATTCATGAAGAATACTTGCGGCCTACATAGTTGAGTCTGGATCTTCTATTTCTTACAGGATTGAACCACTTGTTTCCATCAGTCATTTTGGACCTATGTCTCTTGTATTCTCTTGATCTAAGTGCTGTCTCCATAATCTTTATATCCTCACAAATCTCATGCCTAGAAAGTGTTGCCAAGCTTGGCATAATATCCCTTTGGAAATCTTTCATTCTTCGTCCTCTCTTTAATGTTATTCCGTAGTCTTTTCTCTCTGTGGCATTGAATTCAAATGCATTTGAGGTCACACAACAGTCGTCAATGGAGGTTTCGGGTTGTTTGAGCACCATTTCTTCAAAAGTGTCTGAAGAACATTGTGGTTGTTCTGTATTTTGATCACCTTCAATCTTGTTCATGCTAGTAACAACGCTTGGTTCAGAACATTCCAATGCAAGATAGATGAGGGACACTGCTCCTCTTCTGATTTGATCATTGACTTCTGATGTTTCTCCCATCTGGTGATCACTGTTACTGGAAGAGTCGACATCCTCCTGACGTGGAGATATATTTGTTTGAAGTGTTTCAGATTTTTTAGAACCTGAATTTTTCAATTGAGTTCCGGCTTGCAATGTCTCTATGCCACTTGAGATGTCCTCAAAACAAGAAGATTTGCATGACGAGAGCGATCTATCAGGACCGCTATCCTTGACAAATTCTTGAGTCTTATAGTCAGGAGAAGACATTGGATCATGCTTGGCTTTCTTGCTTTTGTTTTCTGGTGTACTAGAAACTTGATCATCGTTGTCAGTAGTGAGACTGCCAGGATTTTCACTACTGTCTGAAAGAGGATGATTGAGGTTTATCAACTGTTCAACTCCAACAATTTTTGTTCTTTTATAACAGTTGCTGCCAGTCACAGGACTAAGAATTCTTTGGGGAACAATAGCAGAAGTCTCATTTGGATTGTCATCATCTTGCTCTCTCCTTTTACAAGCAGTGGGAAAGGTGCTTTCACGAGGCTCACCAGACAGTCCGTGTGACTCTCTTGAGGAAGATTTACTTGAAGAACATGCCAAGCTAGGATCATCAAAGTGTAAAGAATCATCAAATATGGATTTGTTAAGGTCCAAAAAAGCTCGTTCATCGGAAAAAAGAACTTTGCTCTTTCCTGATATATCTCTAGAAAGGAGAGTCTTCTCACATTGTTCAACTCCTGCAGAATTTGTAGAAATCAGATAAACACAAAATGACATAATACTGATAGTATTTGGCATTTAAAGTTTGTAGCTATGAGTGAAGGATAAAGAACTATCAGACCTTCAGCTAAAGGGTTCTGCTCAAGACAACTCGTGCTGTCATTTGGAACAAAATAATTTCCTGTAGTCCCATCAAACCAATTATCTGTAGTGTTGTTTGTGAAGCTATGAGTGCATTGGTAATCACGCTTATATCCAGAATAAGAAACACGAGTAGAATCCATAGGAGACTGGAGATCTAGTCCTGCATTAGAATCACTAGTATCATCTGATTCTTCTAAATCAATGATATGATCAAAGGTCTTTGTACTGACAGTTGTTTTCATATTGTTCCTGCCAATGCTCAACGAGAGATTAACCTCCTCAGAATGATGTGCTACACCACCATGGTAATAATGATTTTCCGTGATTGAATTCTCTAAACTATTGAAGAAACCATGTCTCTTATTCAAGTTCCCCCTATCAATATGATCAAGATAATGAGTGGGACAAATTTGAGGATTTGAATGTTGTTGCTGGAACCCTGGAAACATGACTTGCTTCTCTTGTAACCAGTTGAACACCTGAAGAAATATAACAATAACATGAACAAACCATCAAGTAAAGCGTTTAAGAGATCTTTTAAAGTCCAAAACAACATGTTATCTCTCTATATCAAAGTAACAACTACTTGATTTAGCTTCTCTTTGATTTCTTCTTAAGCATGACATTTCTCTTTAAGCGATTCGTCAAAAAGTAGGGAAGACCAAAAATGAGGAAAACCTAGAAAGACTCTTGACACGTTTAAAAAATTCCCTGTTCAGTTACCTTGGGGATGCTGCAAATTCTCTTCTGATCAACAGACATAGGTGATCTGGTAAAATTTCCAAATGCAACTGGATTTCCTTGTTGGCCTCCTTTGCTAAAATAAGCTCTATCCAACTCTTTCCAGCTCAAATCCATCATCGTATCCTCTTGTGTGTAGCACAGGTGATGAGGTTCATAAACCTAAAGAAATAATAAAAAGTGGGTGAGAAGAAAAGAACACGAACATATTGTCCACTATTAAGCACACATCTTCTTTTCATTTTCTTAGATATATATGCTGCTTAATTTGACCTGCAGTCCATATATGATATTTGCAGGTAGTATATTCACGCCATTTTAATTATGTCAAAAATATTCTTAAACTGTACGAAATTGAACTAGTTGGTATCATTAAGTACCTGTGTCTTGAATGTATGATCATGCCCGAATATTGTCTCCTTGAAAACGGCTTTGACAGGTTCCTTATACTTCAATGATAAACTCAGATCATAGTCGCCGGTAACAAACATTATGCTCTCTCAACAAATGAAATCTTAAATCAATTGTCCTATTGAGTTTGACAAATTTATGGACTGTCAACTGTTGCTAGGACCTTATACATTGCAACCCAAGTCCCGTAGTTCCATGCTTTCACTGCTTAAAAAACAACAAAAAAGTAAAAGATAAAGCAAAAGAAATAACAAGTGGTAAGACAGATTCTCATCTATAGAGCATACAAAGAATGATCACACTGTTCAATCTCATACCAACTACACACAATGTGAGAAATTCCAGCAATAAAGAAGCTCAAGCATATGTTGTTGTCAAAATGACAAGGAACATATTATTTTGTTGTACAACATCAAATTCTCAAGATTAATATCATAGATCTCAGTCTATTAACCTAAGAATTCCATGTGAATAGCACTGTATGATCCTAAACTAGACAATTCCTGTTGGTTGAGTAGCCATCTTAGTTCAAGATCAGATAAGCAACACTTGCTTTAATAAGTAAACTTTCTCACTACATTTTCTGTGATCTGCTTCACTTAAAGACCTAATATAGAGAGGCAACCCAAAATACAATATCATGCCAAAATTGCTAATTCTCAATGTAATTTTGTTTACTCTCAATCTATAAAAGGGAAGAATATATAAACCTACAGTAGTCAAGTGAAGACACCATTAAGAAAGAAGACATTTTTTTCAGCAGGCCAAACAGTTCAATAATCAGCTAATGTAAACAAGCAGAACAACTCAGATGAACCAATGCATTATTGACCTAGTCTTGTGAGCTCAATCATTGTTTTCTCCTTCTGTCCTTAGATAAGTATTTATTTTTTTGCAACTGTAAGAATAAAATCAAACAAAGAAAACTAATTTATGAGACACAGAAATAATCACACACTACAAAACAGAAACTGATGAATTTAAACCACAAAAAGATTTCTTTTTTCTCTCAGAAAAACTTGTACAACAGAACCCATGGAAATATACTACATTGGAGCTTAATGCCAATGAAAAGAGACAATCTTCTCGGTAAAGATGAACTCTTTCGCACCATCTTAAAAGAGCCTAGTTCCACAAGAGCGTTATCACGAGCCTTTACACGCTATATTGACAAGGCAAGGAGAAAGCAGCCTAATGAGTATACCATTAAGAAACTGCATGCAAGCAATACACATAAACAACAACAACAGCTACACCTCAATAGCCAATCCAAAGAAAAAAACACATAAACAAAAAAAAAAAATGAAACAAGAAGAGAATACCCATAAGAAATCAATCAAAAGAAAACAATGCTCACAACAACAAACATTTGAATCTCAAGAACTCAATAGTGGAAAAGAGATCTCTTTCTCTCTCTCTCACACACACATACATATATAAAGGAAGAACTTACAACAAGGGAATGGAAGAAGAAAGAGTCCATCATAACCCCATTGAACAAAAACAACTTCTTTTCTACTATCCTTAAATGTTTGCACTTTATGAGAAGGTGAAAGAACAAGACATGTTTTTGTGGATCCAAGAAGACCAAATTAAATATTGCTGGATATACAGATATTACACATTACCCACCCACCATTAATAAACACACACAGAACTATCAGAAGCACAAAAGAAGAAAAATCAAGATTACAATTTACAGATAGTGAAGAAAAGATGGTATCTTTGGAAGCTTAAAGGTTGTGTCTTTGCGTGGGATTTACCACAAGAGATAGTGTGGGATCATCTTTCTTCATCATCCATAAATACCCCTCTTCTCTTTCATCTTTTCTTTTCTGTTTGCTTTTTGGACACACACACTCTCTCTCTATGTTCTGCTTAACCACTCCCTTCCCTTCTTTGGGCCCTCTGTTTTTTCTCCAGCCGAAACAAAACTAAAATTTACAAGGACAATAATTCTGTATTGGAGTATAACGGGTATATATGCTCTAATTTTTGGACGGCAGAAGTATTAATATCCAAAAATATGATGAAAGATATTTTCATATCATTTACGATAGTTCGGAGATATATGTATTAACTTTCCCTTTATTTTATATTGAGGTTGGAATAATAATAAAAATGCTCTTTTCCGAGGCTCTTTCTTCAAAGTCCTTTAAAGAATTCCAAGCTTAAAATTGATATGCACAAGTAAAATAAAATATTTATTTTTGATTGAAACATCAAATAAATTAAATCGAAGAGGATAGTAAATAATAAGATTGAAATAGAAAGTAGTACTAATGACAAAAAAAAAAAATACTAATAGTAAAATTTAATTTATGAAGCTCAGACTTTATGATGCTAAATAAAACGCTCTAACTCATACCCGTAATTTAAAGGAATCATAGTAATAACAAAAAATATATATATTAGAGTATCTGTGGATGTCTGCAAACTGCAAAATATGCACTTGATAATGATTTCAGACCAACTTAGGGCCCTTCTGTCAAAAAGTGACCAATTGACTCACTGACTATATTATGTGATAGTGTTTGAGCAAAATAAGTTTAATAAAGTAATTAAGGAATTGAAATTGATAAATTAAATAAATTATAAATATTTGAATGATTATACATTATTTCATTTATTGAAAATAATCACTCTATCTCAAATACATAGGCATGTTATATGTTTTAATGACAAAAGTATATTATAGCTATAAAAGTTAGATTTGCGTATAACTTATCTTGTCGGATCTAACTTGTGGAATCATACTGATATATTATTATTGTTTTAGATTTGCGTATAACTTATCTTGTCGAATCTGACTATGAGAATATTGATATATTATTATTGTTGATTAAAATAAATAAATAAAAATGTTAGGGAATAACGGTAAATTGGTAATGTAGAACTTTGTATGCCAGTTGGTGCAATTATTAGTCTTCCTTCTATTATGCGATCTCCGTTTATTTGTCTATCTGTTATTTCAACAGTGTATCGAATAGTGTGCTTCTCATCTCCACATATTAATCTTCATCATATCGAATTGATATTACGAGATTGTGAAATAATAATTTTGGTATAACTTAAATTGAGATAATTAAAATGATAAAATATGTCCTCAGGCATTTCTTAATATCACTTTTCATATTCTTTACACAGACAAAGGGGACTTTTGTGAAACAAATAATTTGTCCTTAAAAATTATTCCGTGTTACTTATTATTTTTCAAATGCAACAAATTAAACATTCACTAAAATAATATCGTAATAAACTAATCTCGTCAAAACTTATCTTCGGAACAAACAAACCCTAAAATCTATTTTTCAAAATGACAAAATATGTACTGGTAATTAAAAGCATACATAAAGTTGGTAAGTCTTGCATTGGAATCCAATGCATTAAAAACCAGTGGTAGATATATAGTTTTTACACTTTTTTGATGCATATATATACAAGTTAAATAAATAAAATTAGCAATATAAGGTAAGTGGTCCTTAAAAAGTGTTAAAAGATATTCTTAAGTGAGAACTTTAATCAGTAACGCAATAATATATATAATCTTATTATATAGAAATGGTCCCCTAATAGTGTGGGGCTAGCTTTTTTCTTGGAGACCAAATGACCACGTAGGAAGTGGGAAAAAAATGAAATCCAAACTTAGGTTTAATTTGTATATGCCTAACAAATGACTAATGAAACATGACATTTTATTTGGTTGAAAATAAATGTTTCTCACTCCTTCAAGTTATATTATCCCTAAGATACTAACTAGTCATTTATAAAAAGAGTTATGGGATTTTTTAAAACAATTATTAATGACGTGTTTGATTTTAAAAAAATTGCGATTAAAATCTGAGAAAAAATATTATGCACCAGCCGGGAATCGAACCCGGGTCTGTACCGTGGCAGGGTACTATTCTACCACTAGACCACTGGTGCTTCATGTTAGTGAACGTTCCATAAAATTATATGTAGTTTTCAATATCATTTCACTAGGCTAGTCAAGGCTTGGCCTCTATCTCTTCTTGCTTCTACTTTTCATGTCACGAATACAAGTCTAGTTTAACTCAACAAAAGTAAAAATTCATCTAACTATGAAAGTCAAAGTCTTAATTTGATCTTCTGAGCCAATTGAATCCGCTAACCGTGAGGTCTTGTCTTACTAGTTGTTGAGAATATCATTAACTAATAAAAGTGTGCTCTCTCTAATAACTTAAGCTTTTAGATGAGATAACCACACACTTTAACATGACATCAGAGCAGATAGAGGTACTGAGATTGAATATCACTGCCACCCAAATTAAAAAAAGAATTTCCACGTGTTTGACCTCTTCCTCTAATGCCATTATGAGTAGAAATTTGTGTCTAGTTCACTTGATCTTCTAATTCTGAAAATGACTTACAATTCCCAGTTTCTGGTCTTCCTTAGTAAGTCTTTGTTGAGGAACTTCCAAGCCTTTCAGTTTGCATCTTTTATAAGCCCACTGTGTTATTTGGCCCAACTGTTACCATGAGTTAAGTGTCTTCATATGATGTTTTCTTTGAACTTTGAGTGTAAGCTTGGTGGAAATTACATTGAGGCAAATCTTACATCCACATGAGACTAGTTGAGCAGGTAGGCCAAGAGGTTCAGTTTGCAATAACACAGATTTATCAAAATGCTACTGAATCCCTTTTAGTATGGCCCAAAACTCTTGCTTCGTGGTGTACACAACCTACCCCTATATTGTGAAGGTAGATAGACTATTTTCAATAGACCCTCGACTCAAGTAAAGCATATAGTAGGTTGTTTCCTTTTTCATTAACATTTAGCTTTGTTCACTTAGTAGACCTCCTCTAAACCAGTTAGTTTCACCATTGTTAGATGGATTTTCTATTAGTACCTTCAGTTATATTCAGAATTCTGATGTTCATTTGCATGAAAAGCTAAGTTCTGGTACATGATCATTGTCTTACATCTTTTGGTTTTTGCTGTACAACTTAGCATTAGGGGTAAAGTAACCAAGAATTTCTGAATGATTGCCTGCCTTTACATTGATTCATTATCAGTGGAAATACTATCTCTACACCATTTGATGTGTTATAAATAATAGTAATAGTAATAGATAAACAAGAACAATAAGAGATAGAATAATAAATAATTATTGAGCTGCTACTTCTTGAAGCCTAGACTTGATTCTTTCCAAAGTGCCTTCAATTGCAATATCAAAGGCATCCTTTTTACTCCTCAAACCCAAAGAACTTCCCTGCTTTCTATACATAACTCTAGGCAACATTTCCAAAACCTTTTCTCTCATCCTTCTAACTTGAGCTCTTGGTATACTTGTTAAAACATCAACAATGCTCAACCCCTTAAACACAACGTCTTCTTTAGGTATCGACATTGAAAATTCTTCATACTTCTCCTCTGGTAAATGCCATCCATACTGTTTTTTCGCGGACAAATCTTCAAAGAACACAGGAATGCACCCTGCAAGAATCCCATCAAACGTGGAACGTCTAGTTGGTGTATCCCCTGGAGGCTGTAAACAAAAGCTAGCTTGCAACATTGGCTTCATAAACCTTATAGGATCATGTTGACAAATCCCATTAGAACAATCTACAAATTCGCACAATTTCTCGTACCCTGTGCCATTAGCACTCATACTAGTAGCATTCTCACACTCAAGTTTAATACTTCTCCTAACATTAGGATTAGCTGAAATTCCACCACCACCAGCAAACAACATCAATGTAGTCCTCCTAGACCTCCTCAACCTATTCACCCAAGATTCGAAAAAGGCTAAATTCGGAGGATGGAATGAAGTGGGATATGGAATAGCTTGTTCTTGCCAAGGATAAGCTCTACTTTCATGAGTCAATGCAGTCACATTGTAAAACTCAGGCAATTCAAGAAATGAAGTACCAAAATATAAAGGATCACTATTCAAAGGTTGATTAAAGTCCCAAGCAGGCCTTGCCATAACCATAAAATGATCATGACCATAATTTCTACTCCAAATATTAGGTGAATCAACATGGACAAGAAAATCATACAAATCTAAACCATGCTGAAAACTTGAATTAACTTCAGGACCATACAAGTACTTAAGACTATCAAGGCCACCATAATAAGGCACATAAATTGCATTGGCATGAGTAGGATCAGATGTAAGACAAGGGTATTCAAGCATTCTACGATGAAAAACAAGCTCAAGCATAAAAGGATCAGTACGATACCAGCTGTGTGATTTGTTGTGAGTCTTTTGACCAAGGCCATGGTTTGCTAAATAAGGACAGAAATTATCAAACAGAGGATATGCAGAGCAATTTGATAAAAGGTCAAGATTGAATTGAGGTGGTAGATGTCTGATATGGATCCATTTGTTTGAGCAATCAGATTCAAGATCGGAATCTTGACAAGTGGCAGAGAAGGTAAAGAGGAAAAACACAAGAAAGAAGAAATGAGTAATGAAATTTATCGCCATTAAAAGGGGGTCTGTGAAGAAACTGTCGGTGGAGGGTGAAATGAGTCAATCAAATCCAAAAAAAATCCAATCTTTACCCAAAAACTTCAAGAATTGAACACTGAATCTTGAATTAAAACGAAAAAAGAGAAGATGGGTTGAGTTCACATTCTCAAGAAACACCAAATCTAAATCAATAACCAAAACCAACCTTCTGCAGAACACAAAAATCTGCAAAAATGGTGAAATAGGAAATGGGGTTTTTGGAAGAATGAAGAAAATGGTGGCAAATACCCAAATGGCAGTTTGTTTAAGGAGGATAGACTGAGTCAGAGAAAATGGTGGACAGGACTCTGAGTGGGATACCGTTCTTTTTTTTTTTGCCTTCCTCTTTAACACTGCTGCGATAGAGTTGGAACAATCTGAACAGAAATAAATGGAATTTATCTCAAATGTAGAAAACTATTTGGCATGTAATATTGTAGAGCTAATATTGTACGTTCTTGTCCGTTCATTTTTACTTATCACTTGATATGAGTATCGATGGATAAGTAATTGAAGATTTTGGAAATACTAAATATCAAATTCTATGTATTTAATATTATGATAAGTTAGTTACAATCATGTCAATTATATTTTGGTAACGTGAGAGAATCGAAATGTCAAAACAAGGGCTTTTGGACTAGTTTTTTTTATTTCTTTTTAAGGATAGTTAGTATTTTTTTGAGTTTATTGGCTTTTGGATGTGCTACTTATAATTTTAAAAAAATGCAGTTTTGAATTGAGTAACCAATAATTTAGAGATTTGTTTATTGGTGACTTTATTTTTAGTGTAATTTCTTTTATGGAGTAACCACTTTATTTTAATAGGTAAATCTATAATGTTCACATGCATGGAGATTTTTTGACTCTCATCATGTTGTCGTTTTGTGAGTGTTACAAATTTAATTATTATTTTCTCAAAATTTCCACCGACAAGAGAATTTAATAGTTTGGGAAGTTTAGACATTTAACATGGGCTTCTTTTTTATGGATCCATTTTAGTTGACATTTAGTGCATTGAGTTGATTCTTTTTCTTCAAAATCCATGTAAACCTGAAATCAAGATTTAAGACATCGATTAATTTGGATTCGAATCGCTTAAGGTCAGTGACGGATTTAGAATTTTAAAGTTATGAGTTAGCTTAATAGTGGCGGAGAAAATAATCACAAAAGGAGTTCAAAAAATATATTTAAAAAAATGTTGAGATTGAGATTCAAACTCAGGCTCAACAACACTAAAACAACCTTAAGCTCCCACCATGAGCCGTACGGCTAATCAACCCACTTTTTTCTATTGGGTGCTCTATGTTAATTTTTTATACCAAAATTAATGGGTGCTCGAGCACCCAGCGAACTCTATGTGAATCCTCCCCTGCTTAAGTCATAAGTGCTCTGTAATAGAATGTCTTTTTATATTCAGAGTTTGAACCTAAAAAAAATTATTAAGAATTTAAATATCATATTCATTCCATTACCATCCTTATTGGTCTCTTATTTGTTACCTTTTTGTGCTTATAGTATTATATTAAAAAAAACCTTTAGAAAAATGAATTGGTAGAGTGCAATTTTGGAAGAGCAAAGGAGGAATTATTCATGATTTTCCTATTATAATATTCAATAAGTTGTAGCTGGATATGATTTCAGTATCTAAAAAATTTACGCCTCACTAAACATAAGTTCAATTACTAAAGGGTAAAAATATTTTTTAAAAAAAATTAGTTCATTTGAAAGACAAAAAACCAGTGACTTTAAAGGAAAAAAGACGTGCAATTTTAGGTTAAAATTTTCCTCTTTAATTTTATGTACAATAAGAATTAAGAAAGTTGTGTTCAATAATTTGGCGAGATTACTCCACCTTAATTAGAGGTCTCGGGGATTCGACCCTTGAGTATAAAGTAAGTTTTATTAGGAGTGCTACCCTCAGAATAGGTTGTGCAATGCACGATATGAAAGTTTATTCTGTTGATAGTCCTACCCTCAGAATAGGCAGTGCAATGCACGATATGAAAATTTATCTTGTTGGGAATCCTACCATCGGAAATTCGGTATAGACCTGCAATGCATGATATGAATTAGTTGGAGCTTCAATGTGGAGATCAAATGTCACGCCCCAAATTCGAGGGGCGCAACTGGCTCCTAATGCCAAAACTCAGGCCCGAGCCGACCCTGCTGAACCATTTGCTACTAGCGCATGGCAGCCACACGCAATCGAGAAAACAAACAAGTATATCTCGGTTTAAAACTAAGCCATCGGCCGGCAAGGCCCCTGTCAACTGATCTATAAAAGAAACGGCTACTCCAAAGAGATCATATAAATAAATAGCCAACTAGCACAGAAGTCCTAATTGGGCCTTCGAGACCACCATGATATATATACCAAAACAAAAAGCAAGTATATATCAATACAATATATCAAACAGCTCATAAGCTTCAACAAACCAACAACATAGGCCAGTATGGCCACAATGTAGCTATACACCCCACACACTAGTCTGCAAGCCTCTAAGAGTAGTAAAGATTAGTGGGACAGGGCCCCAGCCTACCCATAAAGATGTATACAACAAAAGGTAACAAACTTCCCAACTCTGGCAGCTCCGGAGGAAAAGGCTAACCAACCGGATAAAAGTCAATCATGCTGCTGAGGAAGTCTACTCGGTCGTCCGTCAGGACCTGCATGCATGAATGCAGCGCCTCCAAGTCAATGGGGCGTCAGTACAAAATAATATGAAAGACAATAGACTATGATGAGGTATCCTGATATATTGAAATAATTTGATAAATAAATGGATAAGATAAGTGTACTGACCTGCTCCTAAGTCTAAACTTATCAAAAATAATAAAACAACAACCTAACCAAGCCCCATAAGCTCGGTAGGTACAAATAACACACAAAACCACCTACTCAGGCCCCCATAAGCCCGGAAGGGGCCACTCAGCCTATATACCCCTATCGGTAGTCCCCTAGCCCCATAGGCAGTCACATAGCCCTCTTAGGCATTAATATAGCCCCGTAGGCAAAACATAACTCTCTTAGGCATTGACTTAGCTTATAGACAACTCATAGTCCTATTAGGCAACAACATGGCCCTGTAGGAAGCACATAGCCTTCTTAGGCATCAATATAGCCCTGTAGGCAACTCATAGCCTTTTTAGGCATCAATATAACCCCGTAGGTAACTCATAGCCCTTTTAGGCATCCATATAGCCTTGTAGGCAGAACATAGCCCTTCTAGGCATAAATCACATTCCTGCAACTAACCACAATAGCCCCAAAGGCAACAATAACAATCCAATCGCTAAAAGCAAGCAATTTAGTTATAAGCAACCTATACAAATAGCCTCTAAGTTGTGTCCAACATAGGGACGCTACTAACTGAATAAGAATCCCGACAAGGGATGATTATATCAACTCGAGCAGCCAACAATCAACAATCACGGCTACAAGTATATCAAGGATAACAACCCAAATACATTGCTTCTAAGCTTTAAGGAGCATGCCGTAAGTAGGGAATAGTCTTAACATACCTTTTTTGCTGAATTCACGTGTCCTAATAACTTTAATCACAACCCCCTTGATACTACAACAAGACAGGATCATAATCAACACAAAAGAATAGAGGATACAACGAAATTCCGATAAAAGATATGTATTTCCGTCGCAAATTGTTATTTGCGACTTATCAAAGCTAGAGTCGGTGAAAGAAGGGTCTTACCTTGATTATAAATTTGTAATACACTTCAAAACTTTAAAATATGCCCAAACCCCTGCTATCCACACACCAAAGTACAATATGCTAGAAAATCGATAAAACAAATTATACCATGTTGACGAGCTCAATGCGTAGAACAACTTTTGTCAAGGACTTAAGTCACGAAAATTAGTAACTTTGCTTGTCCTAGAAGTGGGTTTTGTAGGTTTTGTGAGTTTTCTAGTTCTTCACCAAGGAAAATGAAGGAAAAATAAAGAAAAGTCGAAGAAGATATATATAAAGTTTCACCGACCTAGAGGACCCACCTCACCTGCCGACTTGCGCAGTCTTGCAAAAACGTGAATATCTCTCCATTCTGAAGTCGTATGAACGAACGGGTTGATGCGTTGGAAACTAGACTCGTAGACCTTCGATTTCATAGGTCGCGGGGGACCATAACTTTTAAAAGATTGGGAGAAAACGTCCGAGACATTTGACCCAAATTTCAGATAAATCTTTAAAAAGGAATTTATGGTAACTTTCGCTAACTTTTATTTTGCCACTTACCTAACTTCAAAACTTGAGATACAACACTTGAACACTTAAAAATATCACATAACACATCATTCTTAATTTATTACCCACCCTCTTGGTCTTTCCACGAAGATACGAATCAATTTATACGTTTCAAAAAGTCGGGATGTTACATCAAATACCGACCGGAAACGAAAAAAATATACATTGGGCTCATTGTAAGCTTCGCAAACGTAATTGGCCCAATAGAATCCTCTTTTCTATAAAGTTGTAACTGGCCCAATAGAATCCTCTTTTCTATAAAGTTGTAATTGGCCCAATAGAATCCCATATAAAATCAGAGTAAATAAACCAATAATACTTCCCGCTAAGTTTGAACTCTGTTTCTTCTTCGCTTCATCATCTTCATTTTCTGCTAAAGAAGAAACGAAAACAGAGCCGATTCTTCTCTTTTCAAAGATGTTCAAAGCCATAGGTAACTACTTTTTTCTCTTCCATTAACACATAGTACACATTCAATCTCAAGAAACTAACAAGTGTTCGTTTTTTTTCTCATTTCAATTCAGCTCATTTTGGGTTCAAGAAATCTTCGAAGCCATTCAAAGATTACTACGATGGATGGTTCAAGACTCTCAAGAACGTTCTCCTCCCTCAGCTCCGTCACGCCATGTCATCATCCGCCACCTCCGGCCCAATTCTCCTAGCTTCGCACGTCGAGGTAATGCACCGTCACTTCCTTAAATACTACGAAGCCCTAGATCTTGCCGCCGCAAACGACGTCTCTCAGGTACTTTACCCAGATTGGCGAAACCCCTTTGAAAAACCCTTCCTCTGGGTCGGCGATCTTCACCCATACCTCTTCACAAATCTCCTCCGTTCATTTATCGGCGACTCGGAATCCGAAATTGACTCAGATATATTCGACAAACTGCAAAATTGGCATGTGGTAATGGCGTGGAAGAGCCCGTCGAGGAAATTAACTACTGGGGTCGATCAAATCGAGTGTGGATTGAGGCTAATGGTGCCTGCACTGGCGGCGCGTGCACGCGACGCGCAGGCGAAGTTCGTCGAAAAAATGGCGGTGGAATGGGGGAAATGTGAAGGGAGGAACCAGGAGATGAAAGGGGTTGTGGGAGAATCAGCGGCGGCGGAGATGGAAGAACTGGTCGGAGTATTTGTGGATGCGAACAGGCTACGGAGGAGTGTACTTTCCGATATACTGAACGTGACGGATGTTAATCAGGCGGCGGTTTTTCTCGAAGCTTTAGCTCAATTCCTTGTTGGGTTTCGAAATCGTGAATTGCTCAGTCAATTTGACAAGTGTTCTATGGAATTATAGTTGCAGAAGAAGAATCAGTGCACAGATTCTAATTTTGTGCACAGATTTCTAAATTAAGCCACTAATCTTTGACTAATCTCTACACAAATTAGTCACTAATTTGTGGTTCTTGAAAGGATTAAGACTGCAGTATTAACTAGCTAATGTTTCATTTCTGTATCTCTCTGTTTTTTCCCGCCAAATTTTTGTTCAGTTTGTAATGCAATTGTGTATGGAGATGAAATTTGTAGATTTTGAAATAATACAATGGAGTTTGTTTTGTTAGCCCTTTTAACATTAATAAGGTAGTTTTTAGCATTATCAATTTGAAAGCACTCTTCACAACTTCTTATGGTGTGCTTGTGTCAAATGGGTCAGGTCAAATTCAAATATATTTTTTCTTCAATAAAAGGAAAAAAATATTGATTCAGTTGACCCTCATGACAGAGGGCGGGTCAGAAGGGTGAGTTGAAGAGAATGAATGAGAGGTTTCTATGTTAGTAAACTTTGTAAGAAGGGTAAATTGTAGATTCGAATGATAGAGGATAATGAGAACTTTTAGGTTTGATGAAGGTGTAGCTCAAAGAATAAATCTGTAAATTGGTTAAGCACTAAGAGAACAATATATGTCATGGGCTTGGACTATAACACTCGGGTACGAACCAATCTCTCCTCTCTCAATATAGCATTTTTAACACCTTATTCATTAAAATGTCCATGGACACAACCAATTTGTGGGGTTGTTGATTAGGCCTTTTAGTAACTAGTTGTCCTAAACTAGTTATAAACTTTTAAGGGATAAATTGTAATTTTGTCTTAAAAGTATGTGATTTCTGTAATTTGTCCATTCCTCAATGTGTCCAAGGTCCATCACATGGTGTATACCCTTCAACTGTTAAGCCCAATCCATGGCCCATTGGGCTAATAATTAAATCCATAATTTACTATGAAAAGATTGTCCTCTCCTCAAGGTATTGTTACCCTGGGCCTAGAATCTCAGAAGCCCACATTGAAAGTGTAAATCGAAAATAGTATTTCTAACTTTACAAGATATCGGTAAAGTCGCACATACACCACCTTCTTTAGACTCTATCAGATATGTTGTTATTGTTATCGTAGCGTACTACAAAGTATGTATATTAAATGTACAACTTGTTGTAAACAAATATAGAAAGAAAAGAACAGAAGGGCACATGGGCAAATGGTGTGTATTTATTATGAATAGAAACTTTGCCTTATGTCAGTAAATATCTCTTGCAGCTATATTTCCATATTAGTCCACTACGCCAATATAATGCAAAAAGGACAGTATAACATATTTTTAGCATTAATTATGTAATTCAACAAATGGTTTATTATTAATTAATCAAACTTGTTATCCAAATGTTTAAATTTGCTTAATTTAGCAACAAATGGAATCTTTTTCACATTCAGGTGTTCCCTAATTCTTAAAGCTGCTTTATTTGTACATCTCTTTTATATTCCATGAAATTTTCCGAGTAAAAAAGGATCAACAAGCTGGTACTATATATTTTCTCATTTTGATATGCGTTTATTTGAGTTGAGAATCTATTGAAATTGATATTTTCAGTTCGTATATAATCTTAATTAATGAACAAATCATAGTTTATAAATAAGATATCAAAATATTTTAAGGCGCAACAGTAATTAATCACATGTCTCCTTGTGCCTTTTATAGATAAATATTTATGATTTCTAATTTTTTAAAGATTCACTAGTCAATAGTAGTAGTAACTAGTTATTATATAATATAATATTTCCACGTGGCACAAACAATTTTATCAAGCAAGCATGAATATTCCTTTTAGCAAAATTTAAAGTAGGATATATTTTTTTTTACCACATATAAACTTATGGATCAAATTTTACACCTAAAATATTTTGAAATCACAATTTGGAATCGGAAATCCTATTTTTTTGGAAAATTTGAAATCATAATCTCAAATCACACATATTGAAACGTTTATTTAAAATCATAATTTCAAATCGCATGCACAAATACCTACTAAGTTTAATTAACTACAACATGTATGGTTCACCATTTTTTTTTTTAAAGTTTGATAAATGTACCTGAAAAACGTTACGTGTAATAACAATTTTTTAAATTCTTTTTGTACCAAACAAAATCAGGCACAAATTAACGTGAACAGTTTGCAGCATAGTCAGGTCAACTTGGAATAGACAAAAACTTTAATTAGGAAATTAAATTATATGCATATGCACGTGTTTTTTGTTGTTGTTATTTTTAGCAGAAAGATCAGAATTAATGCTGCACAAAATTATATTTAGCCATCATTGTTCATATTTGGTAAGTAGTTACCTTACCAAAAATGGCCCTTTGTGACTTTGAAAACGTTTAAAATACTCGAAGGGTCATATTAGAGCTAGGCTGCTAGGGGTACGAAGCAACTAGTGAATTATCAAGACATTTTTTTCTGCTCCAATTCGATACTATACATGTGAAATTTTATCTATACTTTGCTATTAATATTATACACTTATCTATAAAAATCTAAATAATTGTACTTTAGAGATGATCGTGAACATGATTTTTTGATAGAGGAAGGAGTTTAAGACTTAGGGGTGCAAAATGTAATGGACTCGAATTATGATATATCACAAAAAAGATTGAAATAAATGCAAATGAGTAAATTAATAATTTAATAACTCTAGGTAGTGGTGAAATCAAAAATTTTATTAAGGAGTGTCAAATTAGACAACATAATCAGTTGTCTAAAAATGAAAAAAATAGAATGTTGAAGTAAAAAAATGAGTTGGGATGAAACACTAGACCGTTGAGAGTTTTTGCAACCCCTCAACTCATGTTGTGTTAACTCTTTACCGTATGTCAAGAGGCGTCAAGTATACAATCAAAATATTTGACCTATCTATTGCAACATAATTTTTCGACGATTTACCGCGTTATAGTAAAACTTAATTACCCATTTTGTTAAGAATTTTCATTAATTGAAGGAAGCTTAAACAAACAAAATTGAGAGAGAAATTCATTGATGTCTAATTAATTATTTGTGCGTGGTTGTTCTGTTTGTTAGGGAACAAGAACATGTTGCACGAGAGGCTTAAACTAATTTATAATAATTGTTAATGTCCGTGATACTCGCATGAGCAATTAACCAATTACTGAATCAACATGAATTTTGATAAGATGATTGAGATTGATATTCGGATTTGAGATACCACCGATAGAAAATTTATGTTGAGAGCGTTGTAGGATTCACCTCTAGAAATAAACGCTCCAATATATACAAATTTTAATTTAGTTAAACTCTAATACTAATATCAGATATCAAATAAAAAGAAAAGAAAATGACAAGTTGTAGAGTGGCGGACAAAAGAGAAACTAGAATCTATTAGTAGTTAAAAAGGTCACAACTAATTAAAAACCATGATCAACCACTTGTACTGTCTATATCAAATGTTTTTAAATTTATTTATTAATCATTTTATTTTTTTAGTCTTAATATTGAAGGATCAATTATGAGGCAAGTTAGTTAAAAAATACTTTTAACATAATAGGATATTATCGATTTTGCTAGAACAGATCCACACACTATAAAAAATGAGTAATTAATTAACAGTAATAACTTAATTATTTTTAATTATATTTTCATAGAGGCAATTAACATTTTTTGTAAATGTCCATAAAATCTTAATAATATTAAATCCGATGACATTTAATTGATATTGATAAATTTTAGCACTCTGTTAATGAACATATTTATTACCATAAAAATATATCACACTATTACCAATCTTCGATACTCAAATTAAAAAATTTCATCACAAATATATGTGATAGTGATATGATAAGTTTTGTAAGTGTTAGTTAAAGCAGTAAAGTGACTTTAAATTAAGAAGTGAGATTATTGAGAAGGATTAAAATAGTAACACTTTTATTCTCAAAAAATTAAATAAATGTGGCAACCAAACACCAAGAAATGACTTAGTTTCTAAAATGTTTTGTGAAAATATTTTTTTATCAGTTAAAACGTAAGGAGTTATTTGGTAGGATGTATTAGCTATAATATTATTTGATATTTTGTTAGGGTAGAATTTTGAGTTTATATATAATTAATACATATATTAGTTATATATCATATTCAAAATTATAAATGTATAATTAATATAAAATAAACCATGATATTACCATACTAGCAATGCATGGACAATTAATACATGAATAAATATGAGTAAATAATAGTCTCAACATAACTAACTCCAACATTATATTACTAATACATTTTCTTCAATACTATTTTTATACACTCTAGCAAACGACTCTAAATGCGTTAATTAAAGTTGTCCTTTTTATATTATAAAATACTCGATGAAGTGTAGTAGTGAGCAAGACATTTACCCGATTCAATGGAACAATGGAGAGTCAAGAAAACAAAACCTAAAAGAAGGAAAATTTCAAGTCCATTTAATCATCTTTATGTCAACTTTTTCCTTCATAAATAATTGATGAACTTAAAAACAACAGTACAATTATTCCCCTTGAAATGTTGAAAATCAAACCAACTTAATAAACAATATATGTGTAGTCTGTAGACTACTAATAAAAGGAGGATAAAGTCCATCTAATTAACCAAAATATTTACTACGCACCGATTAATTGACCTATTCTATTAGGAGTCGTTTGGTATGAGGTATAAGTTATAATAGTCTCCGGAATAAAATGTTGGATTATTTTATCCTATATTTGATTGGAGGTATTAGGTATATATTACTTACACTACAACAAAAATAATTTATAGCGGCAATTAATATACACATTAATAAAAAGGGCTAAAGTCTTTACCAGCATTAGTTAAGTGTCATTATATCCAATGTCGCTAAAACTTTTAGAGACATATACGAAGAGTGTTATGTTTTAGCGGCAATTAAGCTATTGCCGTTAATTATTAATTGCCACTAAATATCATTTTTGATTTAGTGTTATTAGGCTGTCCTAGATTATTTATCCCATTATTTATACCTTAAGGGTCGTTTGGCGTGAGGGATGAGAATAAAAAAAAATTGAGATAAAATTTTGGTGTCGCGTTTGGTTGCCATATTTGGGATAATTTATCCCGTCATTTATAACATAGTGATGGGATAAGTTATCTCATATACATGCTATCCCATGATAACCAATCTCATGATAATTAATTCTGAGATAACTTGTTTCCAACTAAACGACCCTTTATTGATGGGATAAATTATCTCATATACATATTGAAATAACTTATTTCAGTACTATAATTTATCCCTCGATAATCTATTCCTAACTAAACAATCCCTTAGCTAATAGGCATGCTTAACAGAAGGGTATTATTATATAAAATGACAACTAATTAAGTGACTTTCTCTCAAAAGCAACATGCTATAGGCATGTAGCCCAGAAAAGTATACATTTTCACATTAACAAGAAACAATAAAGCTTGGCTTGCAAGAACTGACTAATGAGATCATAGATAATTCATTTAATTTCTCTTTGTTCTATAAACTAGGGCTACTATACAAATACACCTGCCAAACACCCGCCAATTTCAGCAGCTTTATAATTATAGGAAAAATTATCTAAACACACAACTTATTTTATCATATTTATTAAAATTTACTATCATTTAAAAAATTTACAAAAAATTCTACTCTCTTATTCTCAAATATATCACTTTACGAGATGTATCGGGACATTGAGTGATGTATCCTAAATCAAGACGCGATGTATCAGTAATCATATTATATAAAATGTATATAATATATAAGTTGAAATAGAGATGTATCGCCAATAATCACCGCCTCAACGCCGACCAAGGGAGTAGTTATCTCTTCCGTTGCACCGTCGCGGGAAACGTCTTTTATGGCGGTTTGTTTCGCCGACAACCACCGCATCAGCAGTGAGTCAGTACACGGCGGGGATGTGTCACTGCCACGTCACTATCTTGGCAGTTTGTTGAAAACTTAAATGGGGTCCACTAAGTTGGGTTAGTCCACGTCAATCAATCAAAATGATTTTATTTTGTCCTACACACAAATGACAACGTTTTACATCGTGTATCCGAGGTGGCTAAAATGAACCGGAGTTTTTGTATTTTTATACCCAACGTGAACCGGAGTTGAAATAATATATTTCTTAGCCACCAAGAAATTAATAGTCCTTTTGTGTTAGGAAATGGTCCCAACTAACTAATAAATTTAATTGGATTTTAAAATGCACAACATGTGTTTCCTCTTGTTTGTGAATCTGCTTGATTGAATGTTTGATATCTTATTGTCTTTCGGTAATAATTATATTCATTAATGTAAGCATGCTTTTTGGATCGTTTTTCTTAAGATGAAAATATTTTTTCTGTCTCACTTATTAAAACTAAATTGAATGTATATTGTTTTTATTGGAAAGTGGAAACAAGCTTTCTGAATTGCTCATTGTGATCTCTATATCGATTTTTTCATACGACATTGATAGTCTAAGTAATCTAGAATATAGAGGGAGTTTTCGGTTGGCGGATTCCGCCAATCATACAACCATCGTTCATCCAAGAACTCTAATTAGGAAGGCGTCTTTGTAGACATTGAAATTTAATTTGAATTTATAAAATAAAGACGGTACAAGATGAGTACATATAGTCCATCTTCTAATTCTAAGGTCCTTTAGGGTTTCTAAGAGGCTCATTTACCCTTAAAGTACTCTAAAAGCTCACACTTATAAAAATGGACATATGTTTCCTTGAAGAAACATCTCAAATATTTATAATTAAATTATTAGGTAGTCACAAACAAATCAAAATCTTGAATATCTTATAACTTTGGATATTCATAAAGAGATCAAGATTTCAAATATTTCAATCATGTAACAATAGGTATCATAGATTTATTTAATTTTCTTATTTTCAAATGCGCGTCAAGCAGATCGATTAATTACAACCATATTGAGCTCGTGGCCAATCTTTTTTCTGTTTCTAAATATTTCAACATTTCGAGCTGGATTGGTGGTTGGCAAGTACTATTTTATGACAAACATGGAAAATGTTAACAAGTTGTTTAATTTACATCAAAATATAAATATGTTCTAGTATCTTTTCGGTTGTAGCTTGCAAGTCACAATCACATAAATACACTAGTTATATAAAAAAGAACAAATAAATAAATAAAAGTTGGTGTCTTTTTAACTACCAAAACGTCAAACTCACCACTATAAGAAAAATATAATAATTAAAGAAAAATAAGATTCAGAATGCGAAATTTAGAAATAAATTTAGGTAGGAATAAGCATTATTATGGTATCTATTAAACTTTCGTTGGTATGCTATTTACGTTAAATAATTGGTTGGTAGGCAACTGTTAAAACTTTAATAGATACAACAAATATCAAACTATTCGTACTGTAAAAGAGTCACATCGCCACAAAGTGACAATCTTCTCAAATAAATATCATCAAAACTTGAAAGGAAATGAATATAACTTACGATAAAATTTTCACAAGTGAGGTTTGGAGAGGATGATGCGTTAGTAGTTTTGTGAAGATAGAGAAATTGTTTCTATTAGACCCACGGCTCAAGTAAGCCATAATAAAATTACATATGAAAATGAAAGGACGAAAATACAATAATGTAGAAGAAAATAGTAACAAAAATACGTAATACGAGAAATTTGTGAGCAAGATAGTATGTCAGTAATGATAACAGATGAGACAGATCGGGTAGATAAGCTCGGCTACCTACTAACATTCTACCCTAATTTTCGACCTTCATATCTTTCTATTTAGGGTTGATAGTAATTAAAATTATATCATATCTTGTCTAATCACATTACCTCGATAGTTTTTCGACCTACCTCTACATGCATGACAGTCAACCTCTCAATCCTGATCACTGAATCAACACAACACATGGCTACAATTTTGTAATACACATATAGGCTTGCAAAATCGTTGTTAGTCGAGAAGTCAAAAAAAGTAATTTGAACGATTAGACAAGTGGTTGAAAAATTAATAAAAGTTGTGTGTTGCTTTGTGCCCTAAAGAGAGGTGGTCCAGGAACCAATCAATTAAACAAAATCAAATATAATACCAAAACAATCAGTTTGCAACTATTCATAATCATGTGTGAAGCTTTTAATTAGTCGTAAGTTGCTGTAAGGTTCCCAGTTTTCATACCTAAACCTCCTTTCTAATTATAATTTTGTTGTACCCCTTATTATTATTATTATTATTATTATTATTATTATTGTTATTATTATTATTATTATTATTATGTAACTAATTAAAGTACTAGTACTATTATATATGGTGGGGACCCCTCTAAACTTAATGAATTGGCAATTTAGGTTTTGGCCACCATTTTGGAAACTGGCAAGCCATACTGTACAGTACTAAACTCTTTTAAATTTTGTTGCATGTCACGATCAGTGGCAGATTCAGGATTTTCATTAAGGGGGTTTGAAAAGAAAAAGAGTATGTAGTGCTTAAGATTTGAGGTTTGAACCTCTCAATCACTAAGCCAACCTCTAATCTTATATTCAAGAGATTCAAAATCAATATATAAACATAAAAATTCTTAAAATACCTTAAATATAGAACGCAATTTTTTGCCGAGGGGATTCGGGTGAATCCCCTTGGCAAACTCTAGGTCCGCCCCTGGACTCACGATCTATTCTGACCAATCAAATGTTATATATGGTACAAATTAATTAGGTTTAAGTTACTAATGCTTGCCAATTTTCAAAGATAGTTGAAAAAGTCATTTATAAGAACATTGAGAAAATGACTTTTCACATCAAATAATGTAGCCTATGTTAGAATTCAGAGTCTACCTTTTCACATCTTAAAACCTCGTTGGATTCTAGTGACGGCTCTTAGGTTGTGTGGACCTATATCTAGTAAAAGTGATGGTCGATCTGTTGTCCCTATACATATCTTATCATGCATGGAACAGTATGTGTTATCTTATGCAACAATTAAGAAGTATGATGATAAACTGGCAATATTGTTGTTAACCATCCAAAAAAAAAAAAAGACATTAGTTATGTAAGTAACCTTATTGTTAGCTTATAAACTTAGGAATTAAGGGTTATTTGGTTCATATAATTGTTAAAAGAGACTATATATAATGCGGGAATCGCTTAGGTGGGAATTAACAATAAAGGATTTTGTTATATCGTAACTATTAATGAGAAAATTGTGATTACTTCCTCCGTTCAATAATAATTGTTCACACTACTATTTTGGAATGTCCAACAATACTTTTTCACTTTATGAAATCAATGAATAAATTTACATATAGTTCCTAATTTACTATTATCATTGATTATAGTCATTTCTTCATTACAATTTTCAAGACATTTTATTTATTGTATTCAAAATGTGATATAGTAAAATTATTCTTCTATTTATAGCTTTTAAATAAGTATGGTTGGACATAGAGTATATATATGAGTCGCTTGCTACTTTGAAACACAAATACGACAACATTCAACTACTTACTACTCCGTTAATCCTCGACTTTGAAACCTTTAATAAAAAGTGTATTTAATTTGATGAGTAACTGAAATTGATGGAACCAAAACTCCATAAAATTAAATAATGATAGCCCTCGTTTGTAACGTTTTTGACTTTTGCATGGGAAAAGTAAAAGAAGAAACGGCGTTAGAAACGGAGGCGGTATTGCTCCCCGCAAGTCAAGCATTCGCCGTTAAAAGCAAACTTCTTTCTGATCATAGAAGATTCCACGTGATTCTCGGTAAACTCGCTACCTTTATGGTCCCAATATCTACCTTTTAGACAATATACTTGTAATTTTATATACTCCCTCCGTTTATAAAATAAATAAGTATTGTTCGACATTCTAAAATAGTACTTCTTCTGTTTCAATTTATGTGAGATAGTTTGATTCGGCACGAAATTTCAGAAAGAAAGAAAAACTTGTGATCCAAAATGAATGATAGAAATTTGTGTAACTGTAAATCATTTCATTAAGGGTAAACTAGACATTTTATAGTTAAATTGTTATTTAATATAAAAATGTGTCATTCTTTTTTAAATTGACTAAAAAAAAATAAAATTACATAAATTGAGACAGAGAAAATATATAACTATCGTTTAACAAAGGAAGTAGTATTTAGTAGTTAAAACATGGCAAGAGGCTTTAGATGTTTGAATGGGGTAAAAACTAAAATCCGCTCATCCCATATATTGTCTATCGACTACGCCTTTCAAATAGATCTTAATTACTATTTTCATTATCAACACACTCATCAAAATATAATACCTGATTAAATTGAAATCAGAGATATAATAATCACTCCTTTTGTTTTAGATGAAAAAATTACAAACTTCATTCTTTGGGGTTTCGATGAACGAGGTCTATAAGTGGTCGTATGATTGTTGAGTTCAATTAAATATTTTTGTCCACAAAATAATGAAATTGATCAAAGACTATTCATGTACGAGGATCAAATAATTATTTCTTTATTTTAGTTAGACAATATACATTCATTTTAAGATACATAAAGAAAAAAATTGATAATTTCAAGTATAATTAAAACAAACTCAAAAGTAGGTAGACAACGGACTAGTTGCTACAAACATATAAAATAAAATTAATTAATGCTAAAAAGAAACATTAGCAACTTGGAAATATTTTAAAACAAAAATACACTAAAAAGAGACTTGAATTTGGATGACACGTGACAGTCACACGTGTAAAGTAGCATACCTTTTTCCTTCTTTTTTTAAAAAAAAATTCTAATTTTTTAATGTTTTTTTTTGTTGCTAATCAAGCCAAAATATGGGAAAAGAATATCAATTACTATTATCAAAAGTAGTGAAATCTGACGGAGCGCCACATCATCAATTACCACGTGTCATACGTGCAGTACTGGATTGCCACGTGTCGTTGACAACTGTCCACGTGGCACTGCGTCTCATTTGGCCATTCGCAAGCACGCTGTTGTTGTGATCGTATGTCGACGTAGTTGCATATGTATTAAAATTGTTTTCACTTTTTTAAAAATACATTCATTTATTTAACTACTTTTTTTTAATTAAAAAAACATCTTTTATTATTGTCTTTCTGTTTTTTCTTTTTCCAAAATGATTAAAAAAGAAGAAGTCACGTATGAATTACGTACGTTAGAGTTAATAATGTATAAGAAGCTACAAAGAAAATACGATTCTACAACATATTCAATATAATTTTATGAGCAATATGAAAAAACAGTTTAAAAATATTAGTAGTATATAGTAAATATTTATATTCAAGATATGAAATTTGTTTAACTGTCTATACTTTATGATTTTGTATTAGAAAATTTGCTAAATGTATTAAAATGTGAAAAATTCATTAGAGCTACGAGATTTGAAAACTAGGAGAGGATATTTGAGTCAAAATTTAACAAATTTCGATTAATATGCATTTTTTATATTCAAATCAAAACATAATATAAGTTCAGGAAGTTGACCCTTCAAAAAATAATATAGATCATTATTCTAGAAGGTAAAATTTCGTCAATAATTAATTCGACTTAATCAAGTTTATATATTTAATCATCTTATTAAACTAAAAATTAAATATAAGTTTAAGAACTCAGCCGTTCGATGAACAGCCGCATTCACTATCTTTACACGGTAATTTTGGAAAAATTCAACAAAACATTAAGCTAGATATTCATGACGCAATCCTCTAACTAACAATTATATTTGTATTTCTCGATGATAAAATCAAATAAGAATTAACAAAGATCGACCTAGATATTCATAACTTAATCCTCTAACGAATAACTGTATTTGTATCTCTTGATGATAAAAGTGAAAAAAGAAGTAACCAAAAATAAAACTACATATTCATGACTAAACCCTCTAACGAATAATTATATTTGGATCTTCGGACGATAAAAGTCTAATAAAAATTAATAAGAAATCAAACTAGATATTAATTGATTACTCAATCCTCTAACGAACAACTGTATCCGTATCTCTTGACGATAAAATTAAAATAGATTTTTAAGAAACCCTCAAAGTAGATATTCATGACTCAACCCTCTCATGAACAACTGTATTTGTATCTCTTGACGACAAAAGTCAAATAACAATTCAAATAATCAAATTAGTTATTCACGACCCAACCCTCTAGCGAACATCTATATTTGTAATTCTCAATTATAAAAGTAAACAAGAATATTTAACGATAATTATATTTGTAATTCTCAAACTAGATATTCATGGTTACACCTTCTAATAAACATTTGTATTTGTATCTTTCAACGATAAGAGTCAAATAAAATTAACAAAAAATTAAATTAAATATTCATGACTCAACGTCTCAACCCTCTAACGAGTAACTATATTTGTATTTCTCGACGATAAAGTCAAATTTATTTATTTTTAAAAGTTAACAAAAAGCTAAACTACATATTCTTTACTCAAACCTCTAACAAATAACTATATTCATGTATTTCGACTATAAAAGTCAAACAAAAATAAATAATTTTATTACATGATTCAACCTCTCCGACAAACGATCGTATTTATATCTCAGTCCCGCATTTTAACCATTCAACGAACAACTACATTCATTGTATATAGATTTTAAACTACAACAAAATCAAATCATCTTTAACTATAAGAAGGGATTAACTCATCAAATCACATTTTAAAGAGAAATAAGGGAATTTTTCAGTATCTCCTTATTCTTCGTATTATTGGCGAAAAAGTGAGCCAAATGTTTTACTCCGACAATTTTTCCCCCGTGTAAAACCTTTATAACTTGCTTATTCATCGTATTATTTTACAAGATCTAATACTAAATATTAGTTGATCCGATATTAATGTATTATCGTAAATAAAATTCAAGATAAAAAGTTACTTTATCTACTAATTGTGCTGAAAGAAAAAGGTTTTCTTGTTTGGCACGTCTTTTTTTGGGTTTATCAAATTCGAAACTCTATATATACTTAGGTTTCTCCACCTTAATTTTCCTTCTTCTTCTTTTCATTTCTTTTATTTTCTCTCTCTATTTTCTATTACATTTTATTTTCTTAGGGTTTTTCTCTTTTAATTTTCTCTTCACCTCCTGCTGCCGTTTCTTTTTAAAGGTAGAATCTTTTTCCCTTTTATTTTTCTCTTCTTTCTATATCTTTTCGAATCTGATGTGAACTGAATTGAACTCTCTTTTTTAGGCATCTGAGAATTGGATATTCAAGATTGGTTCTTTCTGATTCAAAGGGGCATGATATAATTAACAGGTATTTTATTACACCTTTTTTTACTTGTGGGGTTTATTTTCTTGGTTAAAGATTACATTTTTAACTTGTGGGGTTTATTTTCTTGATTCAAGATTACATTTTTACTTGTGGGGTTTATTTTCTTAATTAAAGTTTACATTTTTAACTTGTGGGGTTTATTTTCTTAATTCAAGATTACATTTTTTTTAGCTCATCATGCAATGCTGTTTGAATTTTATATGTTTTTAGTACTTTTTATGGGTACCCTGTTTGATTCTATGGATGTTTTCCATAGTTGGGCATGCAAAAACTTTAGCCATTTTTTATTGTGGCTTTTCTGCAAAAGGAAAAAAAACAAACTCTGTTTTTAACCTTTTTGGTGTAAAATTTTCTTTTGGCCATGAAAGGTGTTTTATTTCTGGCTTTCTGCAGAGTTCTCTCCTTTTTTTTTTTTTGAGTGATTTGATTCGCTGCACTTGAGCCGAGTTTCTTTGCGTAAACAAGTTCCACGTGTGAGATTTTACTGAGTATGTTATTGTTGTTTGAGTGATTTGTTTATGAGTTCTGTACAATCATAAATTTAGTTGTTTGCTTTTATGGGTTAATAATAATGGATTTGACAGCACCAAATAGTGAAGGTGGTGTACTTAATTTAGTTTTTTGTCGTGTAATTTAAATTATTTTATTTTTTGTCGGTTGCTGTATGATGTTGAAATATTGATTATGCGTCATTATCAGTTTTTTTTGTGGTTTACCCGCGGAAAATGGAATTAAGCAGTAATTAAGCATAACATTTTTTTATTATAAGTCAGCTTATGATTCTTTAGTTAAGTAATTAATACACAGCCTTGTTTGAATTACTAACTGGTCACTGCCTTTTACTGACATCTTTTTCTTCTTTTTTTTGATTCAAGTGAATATTGCTTTTTGAGGTCCTTTAGGCCAGCTTATGAACAGTCCGAAAAACTACTACTCCTTCGTCTCGATCTACGTGACACTTTTTGGTTATCGAGAGGCTACTTTTCGAATCTAAAGTAGATTAGATCGACTCATTATATTAAAATTAAAATTTAGATAGTCAAAAAGTATTAGAAGTTAAAGTGTTGCTACATAAATTGGGACGGAGGTTGGCATTTTTTTCCTTCTTTTATTTATAATTTCATTGTCTTGTGAGGTTAAACTTGCTCTCTGATCTAATGTTTATATAGTGTAATTGGGAGTTATTAGTTTTTGATCAAGAATTGGTTTAAATATGTCTTAACAGAGATTTAATTAAGTTCAATAGGCTCATTAGCATTGAAGTTTTCCTTTCTTTTTTTCACTTTAATGGTGGGGTTAAAGTAGGTTGTCTTGACATGTAGGTTGGGAAGTCATATCATTTCAAGTACAAAAATGGCATTACTTGAATCAATAGTAATGTTTTTTCCTTTTTACATTTAATTTTGGTTTGGCTTTCAGATCTGAGTTTTTAGTTGGAAAAAGTAAAAAATCATGTAGGGTAAGTTGAGATGTCAAGTCTTTCAGCTTGACATTGATTACTTTTGAATTGTACTGCTGCTGATAAAAGGCTTTTGTTCTTTTCTGCTTTGATGGCAACCAAAAAACAAAAGTTTGGTCGTATTCAATAAACTATTCACTGATTTCGTCACCTTTGTATCTTACTCCTTAGAAGTATTTACCTCTTCAACGACACTAGAAAAGTTAGAATTAAAGAGTTATGGAAATAGGATTGAGACATTGTTTTAAACGGACTTAAAAAGATAGTAATACAAAGAAATTAGAACGGAAGTAGTACTAGTATATCACATTATGACCAGAAGCAAAATTTTGAACCCCCCTTACTATTGTACTAGAATCTTCGATTATGTTGAGGCGATTTAACAGCTTATACATAGCAAAAAAATCATTTTTGCTTTATTTGCACTGTACAATTTTATGGTGAAGGGGATTCAATTGATGAGAAACGACTTTAAGCTTAGTGATGTCTTCATAATTAAACCAGACCATAGTATTGTTTCGTGGCGGGATTCCAAATATAGTCAGTGTGACAAGATCTGATCTTCTTGATGCGTTTTCTGTATATCTTAGCATTTATTTTGAACTGAATAGTGACAGGGAAGTAAAAGAAGTCCATCTTCTAGCTGATGGAAAAGAGTTAATTAATAACTTTGGTAGTTTTCATTCGGTCGCTTTCCTTGAGGTACAATAGGAAAGTTGGAAATTTTTGTTTGTTCTGTATGTGAGCTGTAAGCTTAAAAAGTTTAGTGCACCTGGTCCTCTTCTGTATTAACCTTAACTTAGGTTGAAACGAGGAAATGGAATCTCTTGCCCTCTTACAATTTGAATGGAACAAAATGACATTTTCAAATTTCTTACGTGTAAACATGAAGATAACTAGTAGAAAAGACATAACAATAATAAATTATGAAAGGCTAGGAAATCATTTCTCCCTGGTGAAGCAGTAGGTCCTTTAGTGTGTACTCCTATATTCTTCCTAGAGGAAAATATGGATCTTGATTTTGTATAATTATATACCCAAATGCGGTGGTCGATATGGGATTTTAAAGTTAGTAGATTGAGATTTCCACTTTCCCCACTATGCAAACTTAATCAAAAAGACAAATTTTGGAAATTTTCTACTACACGTGTTCATTTGTAACTACACTTGTACATTTTCAACTAGATGTGTTTATTTTCAACTATACGGGTACATTTTTATGTGTTAAAAATAACTGTGCACCCACACTGACTTGTCCCTACATATCCGTCTTTGGCTAAATGAATATGTGGGGATAAGTTGGTGTAGGTGCACATTGTCTTTAACTCATGAAAATGTACACGTATAGTTGAAAATGTACATGCATAGTTGAATAATGTACACATGTAATTGAATAATGTACATGTGTACATTTTCACGAGTTTAGCGTAGCTGCTCATCTTCCATATTAACCTTAACTTAGGCTGAAATGAGGAAATGAGATTTCTTGCCCTCTTACAATTTGATTAGAAGAAAATGACCTTTTTAGATTTCTTATGTGTAATAGTAAAGATCTCTGATAAAAGGACATAAAATTAATTTTTGTTTGTAAAGGGCTAGAAAACCATTTCTCCCAACTGAAACTGTAGGCCCTTTAATGTGTACTCCTATATCCTTCCAAGAGGAAGACATGGATCTTGATTTTGTACTATTAATGTGGATATTGGATTTTCAAGTTGATAGATATAGATTACCACTTTTCCCACTATACAAACTTGATAATTTAAAAAGACAAATTTGAAAATTCTCAACTACACGTGTACTTTTTCAACTATACGTGTACATTTTCATGAGTTGAAGACAATTGTGCATCCACACCGACTTATTCCCCCATATCCATCTCTGGCAAAATGGATACCTTCCTGTTCACAGTGGTTTTCACTGCTTTTTTCCAAAGCAACGTCGAGATTGAAAATGTACACACATAGTTGAAAATGTACACGTGTACATTTTCATCAGTTGAAGACAACTGTGCACTCAGCCACCCACACCGACTTATCCCCACATATTCGTTTCTAGCTAAATGGATACCTTTCTGTTCACGGTTGTTTTCACTGTTTTCTTCCAAAAGCATTGTCGAGATCAAGATACTTGGAGAGGAACTTCAAAGATGAGTCCTGGTTGATTTTGGTTTCTGCAAAAAAGAGAACAGCTTAATCTTTATGTAGAACAGCTATTGTCCAACATTTTAGCATGAAATGGATTGTTATACTAGAGCAGAATAAGGTGTTACCTCAGTTTTCGAGTCTTCTGTTTCTTCAAATGGAATTGCATTTAGTAAAGATTCAAGTTTCTTCTATTTTTTGCCTTTTTTCTTGTTAACATGAAATGATTCCATTTTCTTTGTTTGCTCTGTGATGGTGATAATTTTTATAAGAGGTCGTATAATGTTTGTTCAGACACATAGCTAACTTGTTTTTCCAGGTAGGAAGACACGGTAGACTCAACTAATTTCGAGCCAAAATGTCCTGTTTCGTAGTGTAAATGCAGTGTGGCTCAGGAGATGAGGTACTGCTCAATGAATTTCTGTCCGTCTAATATCAGACAACTAATTTCAGAGTCGCATTGCTTGACATTTTGTGATTTCTCCAGATTGCAGGAAGCCCGTACTTAATGGAATCCATTCCCAGCAGTAGTGACAAGAAAACTTTGAAGAGGTGGTTTTTCATTGATAAAAGGGTTGGTTAAAGATTCGCTACTCCCAAACATCCACTACTATAAAGTGTCAACTGCATACCTATCAATTGCATAGTCAAAATCTGCCGAATCCATAGTGTTGCAATGGACTTGAATTCGGCACAAGCTTCTCCAGTTCTTACTGATCCTTCACCATTGAACAAGTCCAGATTGGGAATCCATTCTAGTTTATTTCCTTATTCACAATCTGGGCCTTCATTCTCCACTAGCGTGCTATCAATTCCTAGAAAGAAGCCAGCGAAGCTTGATGATGTTCGATCCAATGGTTGGCTTGACGCAATGAAGTCGTCTTCACCTCCTAGGAAGAAGATTCTGAAGGATGTAAACATTGATGTTTCTTCTGATGATGCTGATGTTACTTACCTTTCTTGGATGGTATGTTAAGACTTTTACCAAATGCACACTTGGCCTATTTATTTCTGTTTTCACCAAAGCTTCGTACTTCCTTTTTCCAGATAAAGTATCCATCAGCTCTCAATTGCTTTCAGCAAATTATGAGGCAAGCAAGGAATAAACAGATAGTGATTTTCTTAGATTATGATGGGACTCTTTCTCCTATCGTTGATGACCCTGACCGTGCTTTTATGTCCAATGAGGTACATCGAACTTTCATATGCGAATACAATGCTTATCTGTAGATGTTCACATAAAAACATATATTCTGCAGATGCGCTCTGTTGTCAGTAATGTTGCAAAGTATTTCCCAACAACAATCATCAGTGGGAGAAGACGTGATAAGGTAACTTTTATCTTAATTAGTAATTCAACTTGTTATCAATGTACATTTTAGATCTCTCTCTTCATTTGCAGAAGTGACTTATGTTCTTATTGTTACAGGTTTATGAGCTGGTAGGTCTAACGGAACTCTATTATGCCGGAAGTCATGGTATGGACATCATGCTGCCAATCAAGAATACGTTATCTGCTAACGATTCAAATTGTATCAAAGATACTGACCAGCAGGTATTACACTAGCTGCCTGCTTTATGAGACTCTCCTTTCATTCATTATTTGTAAACGTTGTATCTTGGTCGACTTCTTATAACTATTTCTGTCAACCCTTTTTTTTGTGAGCAGGGCAAGGAAGTCAATCTGTTCCAGCCTGCTCGTAAATTTTTATCAATGATTGATGAGGTGCTTTAAAAGTTCTCTCTAAAAGCATTTTTAACCAGTAGATGACTTCTTGGTTTGGCTAGAAAAGGTTAAGTTATTTTGCAGATGTTAACTTGCTTGACTACTTTGCAGGTTTTTAAAACACTTGTCGAGAAAACTAAAGACATTAAGGGTGCAAAGGTTGAGCACCATAAGTTTTGTGCCTCTGTACATTACCGTAATGTAGATGAGAATGTGAGTGCCAGCTTTATCAGCTGTTGTTCTATATTGAATGCTGAGGTTGCCTATGTTAAAAACAGAACAAATATTTAATGATCTTCATTTTGATCACAGAATTGGTCTCTCATTGCACAATATGTCCATGATGTCTTGAAAGACTACCCTCAGCTACGGCTAACTCATGGGCGAAAGGTAACTAACTTGGTGTCCCTACTGAAGTCTCCGTTTCAAATCTTTGTGATTGCAACATTATGTTGATGATTAAATCGATGCTATACCACCTTATGTTTTTTCCTTCTTGAATAGGTTTTAGAGGTCCGTCCTGATATTGACTGGGACAAAGGAAAAGCAGTTGAATTTCTACTGAAATCACTAGGTATGTAGCTCCTTCCCTCTCATCCCTCACCGAACCCCTAGGAGACTAAAGTAAATAGCTGCGGTGAACATAGAATTAGCAAAGTCAGGGTGTTCTCAGACTGTCCTTTTCAGATTTGTGCATTTGTTAAACAAATTCATACGGAACGATGCAGGTTTTAGTAACCCCAGAGACGTGCTCCCGATATATATTGGAGATGATAGAACAGACGAAGACGCATTCAAGGTGATTATGTGCCTGAGTCCGATAACGAAGAAACTGCTTTTCTGTTTGTTATCATAGTTTGCTGACTATATTTTTTTCCCCAGGTATTGAGGGGGAAATATAAAGGGTATGGAATTCTTGTTTCAACTACCCCAAAAGAGAGTAACGCATCCTTTTCTCTCAAGGATACTTCACAGGTCTGGCCAACTTTTCGTTTTTGGATGTTAAAAAACGTCTTTTCTCTCTGATAAATCGTATAATCTAAAGTCATGAAACTCGAATATATGCAGGTGAAGAAGTTCTTGGAATGTCTTGCGAAAACGATGGAAGTTGATGATATATGAAAAGCATGAGGAGAGCTAAATGGAAATAGTGTTAGGTTTATAGAAAATGGGTACTAGGTTTCAAGAATTTTTTATTTTATGAATAAGCCAAAGTCATCTCTCAATCTTTGTTTACTGTTTTGTTGAAGGTTCAAATTTTGCAAAGTTCCATTCTTTTGTTACTTTGGTTTTATATTCTTTAGTTTTTATCCTATTTTGGAAATGGAAGGTTTTCAAAGGAGGACCTTCTTCTCTCTTGAGTTGGTAGTAGTAACTAGTTCAATAGGTTGCCCATTATGTATTTCTCATGAACACATTTTGTTATTTGTGTGACTTTCTATGTGATTTTTAGTGTGAATTTGCATTGACAAAGTGAAGTCCTCTCCCCTTCAAGTATATTTCTAAACAAAATTTTGAATTTCTCATGTTTGGTTGGTCAATATTTTTCAAAAACATCAAGTTCCTTATAAAAATGAGAAAAATAACTTCTCATTGACAGTCTTTTTCACTTTTCAACACACCTCATCTTCACCTCCACCCCATATTTCCCGTCCTCGTCACCTCACATCCTCTACCCTCCTCTTTTCGTTTTTATAATATTTGTCTATATTATATACAATGCTTATAGGATAAATTTTTTTGCTTTGATCCTGAACACAGAGAAATAAGTAAGAAATGAAAATATTTTCTATGAAATACAATTTCCATCATATCGAACACACCCTTGATTTAGTGTTTGGGCTGTTTTGTCAGTACTGATCCAGGCCCATTCACAACAATTGGTCTACTTTGTATCAGAGTCATATATTTGCTGCTTTAGTGAAATTTTGATAAGTATTAAAATTCAACAATACAAGTAGTGAAATAGCTAGGCGGAGAATGCAAGGAAAACCATCACTTTCATCATCATACTTGTCAGATAGTCTATATTATATTATCCTTTCGATGTTCACAATATATTCCTATTTCTATTTCAATATTTCAGTTAATTCTAATAAATAAATAAAAACGGAATAGTTTAGTTTCATGTTACGTAAGATTCATGTTTGAGAAACACTTTCTATACTATGATTTTCATAAACTCGAAATTGAGATAATTGATTTGGGGAATTGTATGGTGATGGTGCTTTGATTGCAACATTTGTTTGCAAAATAATTTCTTTAGTGTCTCGATATTTCATTTTCAATTTTTTCCAAATAAGAATGTCATATTTTCTTATTTAACAGTTATTTAATGACACCATCTTTAGTAAGGATAACTTATTAAACTAAAAGTTAGTACTAAAGTAATTTTAATAAAGATAAGTTGTTAGATATATCCAACTGTTATTTTATTTGATAAATTCTGTATCAAGTTATGATGAGATAAGTTATGCTAAAATTATTTTTTATTGAGTGTTTGATTTGTTGTATTCAAAATAATAAATCTTAAGAACAATATATAAGTTTACAAAATTACCCTTCATGGATGTGAAATGTAATGTATAAAAAGTGTTTAAAGATACATTTTTGTCATTTAGTCATTTTATCCCGGGATTACTATACCACCCATGGGAAGGGATAACTTATTCCGGTATTAATTATTAATCCCGGGATAAGTTATCCCGGACTTGTCAACCAAACAACAAATTAAGCGACACTATAATTTAATCCCAAGACTATTTTAAGTTATCCTTCACACCAAACAACCCCTAATAGTATAAATTAAGACAGAGTAAACATGTGTCCTAATATTATCCACGAATATATCATATTAAAATTCTAATGTGATTAATATTTCCTTTATGGCTTTATCCATTTCGTTGTACCGAGACATTAGTCATTTTCCCACATTGAACTATACGTTGCGCATAAACAGTTGTACATCCTCAGTTTCTCTCCATTTGGACATTCGCCATTTTCAATATATAAAGCTCGGATTGATTCACTTTCCCTCAACTCAATCATCACTCACTCACACACTCTCTCTCAGTTGAAAATGTCATCCTCTTTGCATTCTCCGCTATACTCCTCTCTCTCATCTTCCTCGGCTCTCCAGGTATCGCTCTCTCTTTCTCTCTCTATATGTGTGTAATGTTCATATTTGAATGTTCAATGATTTGTTTATGTAATCAAACAGGACAGAAAGCTGATAAATGCAGTTAATTTTGCGAAGCCGAATTTGATTTTCAAGCCTCGCCGGTCGCTTCCTCTAATCCGAGCTTCCGCTGGCTTCTCTTCATCTCTCGATACAGGTACTGCTGATTTTTCAATTTGTATAATCAAATTGGTGAATTTTTCAGTAAATTTATGTTGATTGGATGAGAAATCAGTGAAATCGGTGGGTTTTTTGTAATGATTTTAGGTTTGAGTACTGAATTGGATGCTGTAGCAAGTCATAGTGAGATCGTTCCAGATACAGTCATTTTCGATGATTTCGAGAAGTTAGTTGTGTGCTTTTTGAATTGCTTTGTTTAATCTTATTTGAGCGATATTCATTTGATGTGTTTATTTATTTGTTGGTTTTCGGATTTATAGATTTCCTCCAACTGCTGGTACTGTAAGCTCTTCTCTGCTCTTAGGCATATGCGGTCTTCCTGATACAAAATTTAAGGTAATTATTAGGAGTTGTAACTATTAGAAATAATACGAAGTGTACACTTTTTTATACTTATAAATCAAGTAGATATCATGCAAAGACAGTGAAAAATTAAGAATATGATCCGAATAGATGCTGATTTGATTTGATGTTGTGCTGACCGAAGTGCATCTATTGGATGTAGAGTGCTGTAGACAGAGCTTTATCAGATTCTGAGTGTTATGGATTGGAGAGTTCTGATCTTCAAATGTCTTGTTTCTTCAACAAGGTTGGAGCCTTTATTATGTTAGCTAAGTGAACTATAGTGTGTTTGTAGTCAATGATTGTTTTAACTATTGCTTGTTGTGATAATAGGCTTTAGCACACGTTGGTGGTGATCTAGCAAAGCTTGTGCCTGGTCGAGTTTCTACTGAAGTGGATGCTCGCCTCGCATACGACACACATGGCATTGTGCGAAAGGTAGTAGTGTGAAAATCAGTATCAGTAATTCAGTATTCATTAGGAGGGGCTGATGGAACCTATGTTCAATGGGTTCAAATGAACCTAATATGTTCAATATGAAAAAACCACTAAAATTTTCAACAAATTCTAAATTCTAAACACATAGTATCAAAATTCCAATGAGTTCAGTACTAAGAATATAAAAGCTTGAACCCATCAAGTATAAATTTTTGATCTGCCTCAGCATTAGGATTCATCTGTTTAGGGCTAGTCTTTTCCCTGGCATTGACCTCTTCAATATGCAATCAAATAATGAGAATTTTGTACATATTTAACACAGTATGTAATTATAACAGTTCATATTAGTGTTTCCTTTTGTCTGTATCATAATACAACGAATATATATCCATAAGACTCTTGAAAAAAGTTTCAGTTTCTGATTTTTGTTGACAAACTAATACAAACTTCTATATGAGGGATTTTTTTCAAAAGAAGCTCTCAGTTTTTGGGTTCTACGAGCATAAAATTGTGAAGTTGAAAGAGACGACTTGATCGAAACTGATGAATTAATGGAAGAAATGGCAAGGATCCTCAACCTTCAACTATTAGGTTGAGGGTACATGTCACCAAGGGAGCAAATGTGGGAGCAACCACTATTGGCTGCTTGTTAGAGGGGCTTTGCGGACAGGGGTGGACTTTACAGTAGCTGGAAAAATAATGAAAAACATTACTTGTTGGAAAATTTGTTAGCCATGATATGGCCCTTGATTCCACTTTGTTCGACTTAGTCATTGATATAGAATCAACTACGTTTTTATCAGACGTTGATCTATTTAATATTTATATCTATATCATTTGATGGTTTAGAAATTGGTAACTACTATTCTCTCCATCCCATTGATGGTGGTAGAATTTTATTCTACTTTTTACTGATGTAGAGTGCTTGGAATATCCGATACATAGATGATAAACATGAAAAATTGAATCAATCCTTTTACTGCTTGCTAACCTGCAAATTGGTGGTTGTTTGAGAAATATGATAACTCTTATTTTCCTCTCTTTAGCTTAGAACTTTCCTTGTTAGTGGGAAGTTGTAAAATATACTAAATCCTGGGGTAGTTCTCTCTCTCTCACTATCTATGTGTTGCAGTACTAGTGTCGTCTTATTTTTATTTTTTATGTTTTTTTTAATCCAGTAAATGTATCAAACTATCGATTTTAAGTTCCCTCTTTTAATTTGAGCACAGTTATTAACATAGTAGTTAAAGTTTGTTGTGTTTGATATAAATGGTTCCTCAATAAAGTTGACCTTTTCAATTTTCTTTTTTTCTTAAGGAAACTGCGGCTTCTGAATTTTTCTCTCTTTTTTTTTTGCAAAAGATATTGAAGAGTGTAGTGAAAAAAGCTTCCTTTTCAAGAAAAATCAACCCAATTTTCAGACAATCAGAATTAGAGCCACTCTTATTCAGCTTTAACCTCGGCTTGAGGTTTTAATCCTAAAATACCACAAGATCAGAATCACCCAATGGCTGCATATACATTCCCGTTTGTGGGGAATTGTCTAAATGGTTAGCTATAAAAATGTTTTTGAAATGTAAAATCTCATCCTGTCACCACCATATCACATTCTTTATCTTTCTTGTGGCATAGCCTATTTTTTTTTGGGATAGTATTTGAGCGTTTCAACTTAACTTTGCAGGTGCATGACCTTTTGAAAGCCTATACCGAAATTGAAGTGCCTCCAGAAAGATTGTTGTTCAAAATTCCTGCAACTTGGCAAGTGAGTGCCATAAGATAATTATAATTGTTTCAGTCTCATGTTGAACAACTCATGTTGAATCTAACTGTGCCTCTGAAATTTCTGAATTCCGATTCTTCTGAAGGGTTATCCTTTCTCATTTGTCAGTGTTTTATCTTTCTTTTAGGGAATTGAGGCATCAAGGGTGCTCGAAGATGAGGGTATACAGACACATTTGACTTTTGTTTACAGGTATAAACTTTCACACGCGGATTGACAAGAGCTCATGTTCATATTCCGTGTATGGCACTAATATTTCATCACTTTCTTCCCCTGCCACCTCCTGCTTCCATAGCATGTCTATCAAATCAGACCATACATTATTCTTTATGGACAGTGAAAACCTATAATTATTTTGGTTTGCATTGTGCATACTCCTTTGTTAGCATGTCATTTAATTCATTATTGATGATAGTTTTGTGCTGGTCATTAATTCTATAGAGCTGTGAATTGAGATAATTCTCATGTGTGCTCTATATACTCTTCCAGTTATTTAGATTTTATTTTTAGACAAACTCTTTATAATTGTTGTTTTCCACTTTGTTCTGGTTCATGTAGCATATACTTTGTTGTGATCTTGAGTTTACATGAGAAAAAGGATAATTGGTTCAAGTGCTGATGCATGCCTAAGCTTTACCAAGTATATTGTTTTGATATACTGCTCCCTCATTCTTTCTTTAATATAGACATAGATCTTAAAATAGTTTCTCCTCCATTCAAAGTCAACATGCAATATATAATGTAGGTGAGTGCTTGGAATTTGCTTTTCTTATCTAAATCTATAAGAAACTTTTGTCATGACTTCTCAGCTTTTGTCAAGCTGCTGCTGCTGCTCAAGCTGGTGCTTCTGTCATTCAGATTTTTGTTGGTCGCCTGAGGGTAAATTTTTTTGTCTTATAAGAAGTTGTGTTGTTTGGATTTCTTTAATACTGTAGGCATAATATTTATCTCTATTTTCAGGATTGGTCTCGCAATCACACTGGTGACTCTGAAGTTGAAAGTGCTCTTAGAAGAGGAGAAGACCCAGGGTTGGCTTTGGTCAGTTTTACCACCGTCTTCCTCTTATTTTTTTCCTAAATGCATGATTATTCCTCTCGGATTTAAATATTACAGGGGGCTTGGACGCTTTTACTAAATTTGATTAGTTTTCAAATCTAGATGGTTTGAGAGTAACATATTTGTAGATAAAACCTAGGAGCTCGTAACCATCACAAAATATGGATGTGTATGTTCTTTTACCATAGCAACTGTAGAACCCAAGCTAGATATATCTCTGTTTTGCTCCTCATGGATATCTGAATGCCTCCTTGGATTTTGTTTTGTATTGATCAATTGTATTTTTGACGTTATTATGCCAAGTTGTCATTGGATTCCCATCTTTGAACGAAAATCCTGGAACTGAGATATTATGAGCTTTTCCTTGTATGACTTTTCCGCGGACATCTTGCAGCCAAATCATGTAAGTGCTGAGTGTTCTTTGCACCTTTTCAGGTAACAAAAGCTTATAACTACATCCACAAGTATGGGCACAAAACAAAGCTGATGGCTGCAGCAGTACGGAACAAGCAGGATGTCTTCAACCTTTTGGGGTAATTTTTTACTATACTTCGAACCTGTAAATGCTTTGTTGTGTCTGATCTGGTCCATATGTGGTGCTTATAACTTTTTTAACAACTTCAGGGTTGATTACATTATCACCCCACTGAAGGTATTGCAATCTCTTAAAGAATCTGTGACCCTACCTGATGAGAAGTACTCATTTACAAGAAGATTATCCCCACAGTCAGCGGCTGCCTTCAATTTCACTCAAGATGAGGTATGGTATTAAATCCATCTCTCATCTTTCATTCTCATGAGCCTTTTTCCAATTGACAAAAGGAAATTATGGGACATTATTTGATGGGAAAGCAAATGGTTCTGATACAAATCATGTTATGAAACTTGTTGAGGTTATAACTTATATCCCAAAGAGAAATAAGCTGCAGAATGGTCTTTGCTGCCTGTGAAATTTAAGAATTACTCCATCTATTTCATTTTATCTTTTTATGTGTCAAATTTGGCTGAGCACGAAGTTTAAGAATTTAAAGAAAACTTTAGTCTAATTTGAAGGTGTCCTACCAAATTTGAATCTTGTGGTTTAACATGACATGTTCTTATAAGGGAGTATCATTAACAGTAAAATGAGAATATTGGAATAAAAAACTTACAATGTGATTATTGTGTTTTGAAAGAAACTAAAGAAAGAAAGAAAGATACATAAATTAAAACGGAGGAGGTACATTTCTTTCACTCAGTCAAATTACAAATATGTTTGGTTGGTGTCATCGTGTTCATTTATAATATTATAAGAAAAACATGGAAGGATGTGATATTAAGATTTGAAGGAAAATTTAAATCAAGATAGGTGAAAAGAAGAGAAAGAGAAAGAAGAAGTTGGGGATTGAGGCAAGAGGCAGGAAAGGGCCTTAGTGCACGTTGGAAATGATGCTTTCATTGGGGTTGGGGGTTGGAGGGGCAAATATTGTGGTTACAAGGAGAGGTTACCAAACATAACTCTCTTGCCCTATAGCTTAAAATAAAAACAGAAAGGTTGAGGAGGAGGAATGTTTCTCCTCGTAAGTATTTTGAGGTGTTAACATTGTTTTATTTGAATTTGTATCTGCTTCTTCTCTGCAACTTCTTAGAAATGCTAAATTCTCAGTACATAGTTTGAATACAATCAGTTTCAAAAAAATTCGATTGAATAGAATCATGATATGATCTTCAGTAGCTGATAGCTTATTCTGTTTCAGCTTCAAAAGTGGGATCAGTATAGCTTTTCCTCGGCTATGGGTCCTGCATCGGTGGAGCTCCTCACTATTGGAATGGATGGGTATATTAATCAGGCTAAGCGGGTTGAGGAATTGTTTGGAAAGATATGGCCACCACCAAATGTATGAAAAGCACAACATGCAACTGCAGGATGTTTGTGTTTTCGTGAACTGATATATGTTAGCTTTTCTTAGTTTTAAATCTTGAACTCGGAGTCTTGAACCCACCTAGCATCAAGGCTTAAGTGAGAGTTTCATACACAATATGTGGGTTTACCTCTCACTGCCCTTCCGGCATCTTCACTGATTCCCTAATGTAATAAAAATAATTTTTTAAGAACTCATCTAGCTTTTCGGGTTCCTTTTCTTGTTTCTCTTCCAATATTAATGTTTGAATAGTGGCCAAGTACTACTTTGATGTTTAATAGTTTTGGCATTTTCATACATTCATTGGAAAATCACCTTATTTTTGCAACAGTCTTCCAAGTATTCATGTAATTAGTTCCCAAAATACCCAGTTTCCAATTTCTACTTAGCAACAGGAAAACAAGTATTGGAGGAATGGTTATCCACACGGATTACCCGAGATCGATCCTCCCTCAATGCCTTCTGAGTCGAGCTTGTCGCATAGGGCTTGCCTAGTGCGGTTTATATTTCCTGTGTGGTTTGTAGGCTATTACACAATGGGGGGTTTACCTAGTGCGCACAAAGTGCTCACCCGAAGGGCAGAGACTGTGGCAGAGGTTGTAGCGGCTATGGGTTATCCTAGGGTTCCAAAAAAAAGTATTGGAGGAATCTTGGTTTATGCTTACATTGAAGGGCAAAGACGTGACTACAAGAAATTGGGTAAAACTTTTACCCTCATCGGATGTTTACATCAAATCAATCATGGTTGCGTAAATTAACTAGAGGATTTAACTAACTTAATTATTTTGAGAAGGATGAACCTAGAGCTTCACCTTGGTGAAATCTAAATCCAACAACAGTAAAAGTGCAGGAGTGAAATTGTAACCATGAGCCACAACCTTCAACTCCCATAATCCAACTACAGTTGTTTCCATAATGATTGATACCATATGGATCAATGTCCATAATAATTGAGATTCCAAACTATGATCATAATTCATATCATATCACTAAAAAGCCCATATGGAAGTGTCCTAATAACAAGAAGATCAAATAATTTTTTTAAATCGAAAATCTATATCGATAGAAAAAAGAACTACATATAAAGAAAGATTGAAGGAATGCAAGAAAGCAGGTTGATTGCAGATTTTGCTTTTGGTGAAATTTGAACCCAGACATTCTCACAAATATAATAATTAATTGAGTTAATTATATCCATTTTACAAATTCGGTATCAATCTCATGAGTAAAACAAATCATAGAAAATACAAAAGAAAAATTAAAATAATTATCATCCACTGGAATATTGATCTAAATTAAGAACCAGACACCAAATCGATGTGGATTCAATTTTATTGCAGTAAATGCATGTGAAAAATCTCATTGTCACCATGTGAACTTGGTAAATAATTCCAAATTGGTTTCATGTGGAAGCATAGACAATTACATTATTATAATTAATCAATTCAATGTACCCAATGTATTGAAATTTTCATGTTTTTATTTCATCTCTCCTATAGCTATAGGCCAACACACACAAATATGATTGATTTTAAGATATGGTCCATCAGACAAAACAGCATTATTAACATTAGCCTATGGAATCTTGTTGCAACTCATTACATGTGGTCAAGCACATGTTTTTTTTCTGATTTTTGTTGTTGTTCCAGGATGTATTTTTTGTACACTTGGCCCAATTTCATTAGGAGAAGATGCAATTGGATCCTTTTATTTTTTAATTGTTGTTGTATTATTTCACAATGTGGAGATATGCTTGATACCAATGTAAGAAAAATGATTTTTTTTAAAAAAAGAATGAATTGCCTATGGGTTTGTAGTCCAATAACACCCTGATGGAAGTTTGAATCTTGAAGCATCATTATGTCGCCATTGTTAATTAGGTATTCTCTCTGTTCAGTTTTACGTGTTCACTATCTAAAAATAAATATTTATTTTTACTTGTTCAGTATGACTAATTTTACCCTTATTGTTAGTTAGTTGCACAGTATTTAGAGTATGCTTGATTGATTTTGATTATTTAGATGACTTATAATAATTAGAGATGATATAGTAAAAATTGTCATTTTATTTACTATTTTTTAAGAGCGTACCAAATGACAATGAGCGACTTGAAATCTAAATGAACAACAAGTAATAGTTTTTCTCAATCATTTTCATTTAAATTAAAAGTATAACATAATTGTTCTAGAGTTATGAATTATTATATTCATCAACTTAATATTAAAAAACTCCTTTTTAATCATAGTTTGTTTAATAATCATTATATTAAAGGTCTTGGTATTCCTATAGAAAACAAAGATAATTACGGAAACTCGATAATTAGCGTTTTTTGAACGTTGAAATTTCCAAAATTAAGAGCAGTCATTAAATATCTATGACGACGGCTCTTTGAAATTTTCAACTCATTTTAAAACACCAATATATTAAAGTAAATCATTTGAAATTTTATCTTTTAAAGAAACCTCCTATATTAAAAAAAATCATTTTTAATAATTTTATTTCCTAAATTACCTTGTCAACCTTTTAACCAAACCACTCCTATTCTTAGTAGCAAAAAAGGAAACCCAATATTACAACAAAATTAAGCAAATCTTAAAAAAGAAAAAACTTTAAAAACAGATTTTATTTCCCACCGTCAATTTTTCCGAAGTAAATTATTATTTTTTTTAAAAAGAAGGAAAATAGGGTTAGTTTTTTGTAGTGCTATAAAAGGTCGTAAAAGTAGATAGCGTCTACCATGCAAAATCAAAACTAAAAATGTCGATCCCTAATTCAGAAACAAACAACGGAGTTCCGTACACTCAATTACCGGAGTCGGATAACAACTCCGGTAATACTCCGGCATCATCTTGCCGGAGACCCAAAAAATCGACGTTCATGATATTAACCGGTTTAGTGGCATTTTTGTTATTTTTTGTCGCGGTGAAATACGGGAACAACGACGATAGTGATGATGTAAATCCGGGACCGGTACCACCGGAAGAGACGGTGTGCAACATGCTCGGTTCGAATCTAATGCCGTTAACCACCATGAGGACGTTGGCGCGTGGGGTGGCGAAAGGTGTTTCCGCCAAGTCACGCGGACATTTTTTGGGTGCACGGCCGTTTCCGTGGACCCAAAAAATGTTGGCTTGGCAAAGAACTTCGTTTCATTTTCAACCTAAGAAGAATTGGATGAATGGTTAGTAATCATTCTAGATTATTGTAAATAATGAATCGCGATCCTGATTTTTTGAGCTTGTTCTTTTCATGACCGAAAGGTGGACAGAGGATAGTTTTGTACCAATTCAAGCATCTTAGGCCTTTCTCCCCATTTAAAGAATTATAGGACAATATTATTTCTTTATTAATGATTTGTTCTTATTTTGTCATGTTTTGGATTCTTTGACTTGGATTGCGTTGATCACGGAAATTGCTTGATTTTGTTCCTCAGATCCCAATGGTAAGCTCATATTTTACTACTACTTATTTATGTCTGCCTTTACGAAATAGTAATAACGTCTGTATACATTGTATTCTCTTCAAACCTTTCTTTATCTTTATGGAGTTTTACGAAATATATTCTTCATGTTTTGATATATTGAAAATTATTGATGAAATCATGATCTGATTAGAATATAATACAGTAGTAATGTTTAAGTAGACGAATTTTGTCAAAATGATGAAAGACAGTTGTCTTTAGACAATTGCATGTGAATTTTCTAGGAGCAAAACACAAACTTCCCATCATGTCTGTCCATTTACAACCTTTTCTTGTTTTGATCCATGAAATCTTTTTTTTTTTTTTTGCTTCAATCAAGGGTGGATAACTTATTTAATTATATTTGACCTTAGTTTATTCATACATTTTTATATTAAAAACGCCTATAAAAAATGTAATGCCTTTTATTAGTTCTTTCGAGTTGAGATGGAACATTTATAAAAAGTTGTCACTCTTTATATAAGATGTAAAATATCTTAATTCTCTATTTCAAATTTGAAATTGATATAATGAATCAGAGAATACAACAAATACATAAATAGAGGCAGACTCATATGTATAGGTGAGTGCATTGGTTAACTTTGAAAAAAAAACAAGTATATTATGTATATCTATCATGAGAAACTGACAAAAATTAGCATATAATTAACAGTGCACCCCATGAGAAACATAGGAGTACCCTGTGCCACTGATACAAGCTAAAACAACCACCCGACAGACTAGGATTTGATTTTAGCTAGAGCCTTATTTCACCTAATACTACATTATCCGTTAATTGTATTTGCTATGATATATTCCATTTGAATGAAACAAAATATGTATTTTTCTACATTGTTCTAACTCCAATTTTTTTTAAAAATCTTTTTAGGTCCATTATACTACAAAGGATGGTATCATTTGTTCTATCAATATAATCCAGAGGCAGCTGTATGGGGAAATATTGTATGGGGCCATGCAGTCTCAAAAGACCTAATCCACTGGCAGCATCTGCCAGTGGCTATGGTAGCGGATCAATGGTATGACATTAATGGTGTATGGACTGGATCCGCTACTTTTTTACCTAATGGTGACCTTATCATGTTATATACCGGGTCAACCAATGAATTGGCCCAGGTCCAAAATCTCGCGTACCCGGCCGACCCATCGGACCCTCTATTAAGAAAATGGATCAAGTATGAGGGCAACCCGGTTCTCATCCCACCACCCGGAATTGGGCTCAAGGACTTCCGTGACCCCACCACCGCGTGGACCACACCGGAAGGCAAATGGCGTATTACTATTGGTTCAAAGATTAATAAAACCGGAATCTCATTGGTCTATGACACAATTGATTTTAAAAAATTTGAATTATTGAAGGGTGTGTTACATGGTGTACCGGGTACGGGTATGTGGGAATGTGTGGATTTTTACCCGGTTTCGAAAATTGTTGAAAATGGGCTTGACACTTCAGAAAATGGGCCTGCAGTAAAACATGTTTTGAAGTCCAGTCTTGACGATGATCGAAATGACTATTATGCCCTTGGAACTTATGATGCAGGGGCAGGAAAATGGGTACCTGATAATCCAATAATTGATGTTGGTATTGGGTTAAGATATGATTATGGTAATTTTTATGCATCAAAAACATTTTATGATCAAGAAAAAAAGAGAAGAGTTCTTTGGGCTTGGATTAAAGAAACTGATAGTGAAGCTGCTGATATTTGCAGGGGTTGGGCCTCACTTCAGGTACAAATTCATTGCGTATCATTTAGATTTTGTCCTTATTTTTAAAAATCGTGCAAATAGATACATAATTTAAAAGTATGACAAGTAATCAAAAATCAGACAATGACAGAACGACCTATGATTGAGTGATAGAACTTTTTCTATTCATTGAACATTTGGTAACGTGTGATTTTTTATTATTTTATTTTGAAAACAGTCAATTCCAAGAACTATAAAGTATGATAAGAAGACAGGTAGCAACATAATTACATGGCCAGTGGCTGAGGTAGAGAATTTGAGATCAAACAACAATGAATTCAACAAGGTTGTAGTTAAACCAGGTTCAATTGTCCCACTAGAAGTTGGTTCTGCCACTCAGGTTAGTACATTTTGCCGATTAAATTCAACTTATATACATTGACAGTATATATACTTATATCGTTGAATTATTATTAATTATTGTTACAGTTGGACATAATGGCTGAATTTGAAGTAGACCAAAATGTGTTGAAGAAAGTAGATGGAAGTAATGCTACATATGATTGTATAAAGAGTGGTGGATCTGCTGAACGTGGTGCATTAGGACCATTTGGTTTATTAGTTCTAACAGATAATAGCTTATCAGAACAAACTCCAATTTATTTCTACATTGCTAAAGATCTTACTGGCAATTTCAACACATTTTTCTGCAATGATCTCACAAGGTACTACTTATTTTCTCTCCCTCTTGCTTCATCATCTAAAAAACAAATCGCGATTTTTTCTTATTAGTCCAAAATTACTCTCTTTGTTTCAAAAAGTATGACGTCCTGCCCATTTTAGTCTGTTACAAAAAGAATGACCTCTTTCCTTTTTTTGTAACATTTTAATTTCAACTTTCCACGTGACATGTTAAATGCCACAAGATAAAATGACAGTTTAGAATATTTGACATAATTTTAATTTAGGACCACAAGATTTAAAAGTTTTTTTTATTTTCTAAAACTTTGTGTCAAGTCAAACTAGGTCACTCTTTTTGAAACGAAGAGAGTACTTGAACTTCCTATAAATGTTATGGTCCGCAAATACCCCTTTCTAACTCCAATAATATGTTTTTCTTACCTTGTGACGTGTCAAACCATGTCATAAAAATTGAGACGGTGAAATTATTGTTAATTAAGTAAAATAATGACGATTCTAATATTTTTTTATTTTTTTTTATGTTTATAGGTCATCTGAAGCAACAGATGTACGCAAATTAATCTATGGAAGCACAGTTCCAGTTCTCCAAGGAGAAAAACTTTCTCTAAGAGCACTGGTAATATTAATTTTCCTTAATCATTTTCTTAATTATTTTTTTGTAAAGAATAATTAATCAATTGCGTAATTAACAGGTTGATCATTCGATAGTAGAAAGTTTTGCACAAAATGGAAGGACAGCAATAACATCAAGGGTATATCCGACAAAAGCAATATATGAAAATGCTAAGATCTATTTATTCAATAATGCAACAGATATTAGCGTTACTGCAACAATCAAGATTTGGCAAATGAATTCTGCAAATATAAAATCTAATTAAATTTAATGTACCTAGATTACATTTTTTGATTTATAAGCATGTATTGTTTTGTGTCATTCTTTTATTTTTTGTAATTTTTATTTTCCCCCAATTTTCCTATTCTTCTCTCCATTTATGTAATGGAAATAATGAAGAAATCAGTGAAGAGTATGTTTTCTGTATTCGTCTATGTTTTATTTTGTGCAAACTCAAAGGTCAGTGAAATTTATAGTAATAATTAATAATATTGTTGTGAAAATAATAACTCCATAAAAAAATGTAACTGGATAAATGCATTGTGCAATTAATGACAATTATTCCATAAAAAAATGTAACTAACTATATACTTTGGACTCGTATGTAATATGAGTGGTTGGATCATATAATTTTTTTAGTATCTAGTAAAATTATTTTTTTACTATGCATAAATATTACATATGAAAAAAAAATTAAAAATATTTTTTGACAAAATTTCTCGTGTGTCAATCTGAATAATATATCAACTTAACTTTTATAGATTGAGCTTATAAATAAGTGGATCAATAGTCGACTCAAATTTAAACGAGTTGAACATATCAAATTTTCGTCAGCTCATTTTGTCACCCCTAATATAAACAAAATTAAAATCCCAGGTTAACAGTGGACCACTACACTATACAATGTGCATCATGGTCTAACTTTTATCCGTTGGGTTTCATGTATGGTCAATTTCTGCATTACAATACAGTATTTTAAATCCCACTATCCAATTTTTTACTACTACAATCCTTCTGTTTTTTTTTCTATTTTTGGGAGGCTGTGTGATGGGTTGGAGGATTGACGGAGTCAGAAATTTAAGCAAAAGACGTTAAAATCTCTTTTTAAAATGTGTTAAAAGAATATACAAAATTAAAATACACTTACAATAGTTATTGTTTAACATTAATACATTACATAATTTTTTAGCGAAGAATGTGCATTAAACCACGTCCCTTCACCTAATCATGGGGTGGAGGAGTTAAACATAAATTAGTGTTTTTCTTGAGGATGAAACTGTTTGTTTGAAGCATGTTCCCACAAGTTCATTGACTTTGACTATTATCTGCTGCATGCCCTCACATGCACAAATCACTATTGGATTGTTAAGCTTATAATATAAGTTATTAGTGTAATTTATCTACTATAGTTAGTGAATGAACAGAGTAATACTTAATAATAAGAATAAAATATGTATAAATTAATAAATTATCTCTTAAGTACTAAGTCGAATAAGTAAAACTAACATCGATTATAGCATTTTGAATAAAAAAAAGGACAAATTACTTAACTACACTCCTTTACTTACATTAATATCCATTTATCCCTATTTATTTAAAAAAATTCAAAAATCCTTTATTTTACCTATGTATCCCATGCACAACGCTATGTATTCCGCTATGTGGAATGTATCAAACGCTATGCATCCCGTGTACAATGCTATGTATCCCGCATGTATCCCGTGCACAATGATATGTATCCCGCTATGTAGAATGTATCAAACCTAATATATCCCGTGCACAACGCTATGTATCCCGCTATGTGGAATGTATCAAACCTAATGTATCCCGTGCACAACGCTATGTATCCCGCAAACATCATTTTTAAGAGATTTTTGATAAATAAAAAACTAGAAGGGATAAGATGTTATTTAGTACTTATAATATGTGATTCCTATAATTTATACTAAAAAAAATGGACAAGAGAGTGTTGGAATTTATTAGTTAAAACATAGGAGAACGAAAGTTGAATTTTTAATTTATAAAGCACTTCTAGTTGGTAAGTCCCTTTTTTCTATTTTTTTTATTTTTACGTGTAACCTAAAATAGAATTGAGCGGCACAATTACCGTAACTAGCCATTTAGTATAACATTATTGGACTGTCTAGAGACTTGTTTATTACAGTAGTAATAGCTTCTACTTTTTCTTTGTCTCTTTTTCATTAACTAATAAAATGTCCTCACTTTAATTCACCAGAAATTTCTGAGTCTACGTAAAATAAATAAAATATACTTTCGATGTTCATTTTTATTTGTTATTTATTTATAAAATAAATTTTCATTTTTTCTTGTAATTTTTGATATATTAAGAAAAGATAATAATTTTTTTTCCATGTTTTATCCTCAACATTAAATTCTTATTTTCCAAGACATAATTTAATAGTTGATAAATTTGATAAAATATTTATATCAATAATTATTTTTTAATGGATGTGCTAAGTCAAAATATGACAAGTCAAAGTGAACGAAGGGAGTATTCTGGACTCCTAGTTTTCAGTAGTAAAAGCTATGTTGGCAAATGGCAAATGTGTCCTTAGATCAACTAATTAATCATTTCTTATACACATTAACATAGTAGTAACTTGTTTCTTAATGATGATGAGCCGTTCAAGTTAAAATGACTTCCTCATTTTTTAATAATAATTTAATGGAATACCCTATTGTAATGTCGTTTTGTCACAAAAACTTTTTCTTTAAATCATAATTATATATATATATATATATATATAAAAAGAACTTTCCAAATAAGAAATAAATCATTTCGTGGGAGCAATGGGCTATGGATTCCTTTTTTTTAAAAAAAAAAACAAAAAACAAAAATATCACATGGGTTTGACTAAGAGCTGATGATTACATTCTAGAAATCATAGTGGTGAGAAGATAATATACGCCGCATCAAAAATAAATTTTAGCAATCGTTAAATATTTATTTGTTATAATAATTTTTTTTTAAATTCCGTGAAAAAAATTAAAGAAAAAATTATCTGATTTGATCATCTACGTAAGCCATAGCGCTAACATATATACTTTTTCTTTACGAGCCAAAGTTAATCCAAATTATATAAAACAATTATAAATTAATTAAAATTTCAATACGAATAATCGATTACGGTGAGAAAGTAGAAAATAGAAAGAGCCGCAAATAGGACCAACTATAGTCATTAATGGCTGAATCCACCGAAAAAATCCCCACACGTTGCCTCGATAACCTGCTGGCAATGATGTGGACATTTTTATTATATTGACATTTTTTTCTTTTTGAAATTATTTTATTTTTCACAAATGGAAATTTATTACTTTGTTTTAATCTAAATCCAATATCATTTTTAGTAATCTTATTTAAAATAGAGCCGTAGTTTTTCAAGAAAATAAAATAATAGTATTGCTTCTCTACAAGTTGTCATTCATGTTGGTATATATAATGTTTTCGATTGAATACAAACTTGAAAATATCAATTTTATTTGTACTGTACTATATTAGTATATTAGTATGATATATAAAATACCTAAATACTTAATTAGTTTAATCCGAAAATTTGAAAGAAATGAAGGTGGTTAGAATATTTAAATGGGGTAAATCATCTGGAGAGTTCGAATAGAAAATAGTATTAATACAAATTAAAACGGAAAGAGTATACTTTACGATTGTTCTAAAAACTTTTGTTTTTATTGAAATTAAGTAATGTTTGATTATCAGGAGAAGTAATAAAGAATCAACTAATTAAAGACGCAATCTAATTATATATAGAAGAAAAGAAAAAGGGAAAAGGTATACTCCCTCCGTTTCACAAAGAATGACCTGGTTTGACTTGACACGGAGTTTAAGTAAATAAAGAAGACTTTTGAATCTTGTGGTCCTAAATTAAAGTTATGTCAAATGTACAAAATTGCCCTTAATCTTGTGGTCTTAAACATGACACGTGGAAAGCAAAAAGTAAAATGTTACCAAAAAAGGAAAGAAGTCATTTTTTTTTTAAACTGACTAAAAACGAAAGGAGGTCATTCTTTGTGAAACGAAGGGAGTACTAGCTAGCTAATTACTAAAATTAATTTCAATACTAATGAAAAATATAAGAAGTTGGTAGCATTTCATTTACTTGATATCGAAGGAATTTAGGCGCGGAGCCATAATGATAATTACAAATTCAACAAAATCATGTAAATTGTAATTTTAGTTCAGACTTTATAAATTTTATCAAATATTTTATTTAAAATATAAAAAAATATATAATAATCATGATTCAAAACTCATAGACTTAATTTTTTTTTTGCTTTAAAGTATTTATATTATTGCTAGTAGACAAAGCACAATGTGAACTTTTTCTGGACAAATTTATAGTTTGAGATACGATAATTTGAAGTTAAGCTATAGTTGTAATTTATTACAACTGTCCTACAAATAGAAGCAAGCAATTAAGAGCTGTTATTTTGGATTCATTTAGAATTAACAACAAAAATAAGTGCTTATTTAGAAGTAGATTAATCATAAATGTAGTACTAATTAATAATAGGCTCTAGAAGGATCTAAAATATCCCCCCCGTAAAAATAATAACACAAGACATGATACAAATAAGGTACAACAGTTGGGCCAGCTGCTTCTTCTTTAAGTAAAATTCTCGAATTTGAGTCTTAAATATGTGAATTTTTTTAGGGTAGGGAGTACTTTCCCTGAATGAAATTCTATATAATACGAATTTAAATTAATTGGACTTTAATAAAACTATCGAACACCAAATAGGAAAAAAATGGAGGACCAAAATTGGTTATCAATTTTAAAGGATGAGTAGGCGTGATGCTACTATATGCCTCACTCTGAACTGTCCATTGGCTGTCAAACAACCCCCTTACCCCACCTCAAAAAAAAAAATCACATTTTTTAATTATGTTTTTGAAAAATTACTCAATAGGGTACAATTTTTGCAAATATAATATGTTGGGGCACATAAATCTAGATATACCAAATAGATAGCGCATAATGGTAAGACGAAATATTTTACAAGGTTATTGTGTTAGTAGAAGATTAATGATTGAAGCACGACTGAAATCACTAATTTGTAACGGTCTTTATGATGTATCAGTTGAGCCTCCTATACCACGAGCAAAATTCAAGTTAATTAATGTAGTTGAGAAAAAAATATGAATAATTGTTGAATCATTTTTCACATTTTCACTTTGTTTTTATGATAGTTGAGTCTGAATCCATGTGAAAGTTTAAAAGTACTTTCAAATATTATCTCCACATAGATTGATTGTTTCTATCGTGTCTTGATTGTCAAAAGGAGCACGAACAACTTAAAAGTAGTGTTTCATGTTCTAAAGGTCTTCAGGGTGACATTTTGAATCCAATTGAATGATTGTGGTTTCGAAGCTCAAGTCCATAGTCGCCAGGTGAGATATTCAGTTCACAAATAAAAAAATAACCTATCTCGATATCACGCTCCTCAATTTAACCTAATCCATCACACTTTGTACATTATCTTTCCAAATCGTATACTATATATACATACAATAAATATAAAGTAGAATTGACCATAAAAACAAAAAGTATTATATTTACCCTAATAATTTTTAGAACTCTCTTTATGAAATAACTTTTATTTCCAATAGGACATGCTAGACAGTAGACACTAAAATGTTAACTAAACTGAAAATATTTAATTTAATGCTAATCAATTAGACCTTTCCTCCTTTTTGAAAAATATATATACGTTATTAGACAAAAGTGATGATATTATTAAGGAAATGTTTAAATAATTTGTGGTACATCCATATTACTGTAAATTGTTGGGTTCTAGCTAGTACCTTTAATCCGTATTGTTTTTCTTTTTGGTCCATATTTTTTTTGGGTCCAAACTTTAATCCGTATTTCTTTCTCTTCTAAAGACAACTTTTTGTATTGTTTTAGTATTTTCATTTATAGGAGGAAAAATCACAAGTCATCGTTTACAAGTGTTTGTGTTGGACGGAGCTACTCTTAAGCCTAAAGATTTCGAGTTCAAATTCTGTATATGAAAAAATCTTTGGTAGGAAACACTTTTTTTCGAGGTCCTACACGATGCGAATCTGAAATAATTGGGCTTTAATACGAATATTGAATATCGAATGCGAATAAAAAAAATAATTTATTTGTATTATTGATTGGTACGTATGTGTTGAGGTACACTAACAAGTATATCAAGCTGAAATTAATGACTGAGCTAGAGCTTCCATAGGATCCAAAGTACATAAAATAAATAAACATTATCAAAAAATTAGAGAAATTTAACATATAATACGAAATATATAATATATGATTCTTTTACTTATATATAACAAAATATTTTTCTAATAAAAATTTAAAATTAACACCCTTCGATTGTCGAACCGAGGAGGCTCCGCCACTAGTTGAAAAAATTCATTATGGTGCATTCCACGTATAAATCAAACAAGGTTATAATATCCTTTTACTTTCTTCAAATAAAACCAATGACATATATATTTAAACTTTTTTTTTCTAATAATAAATTTATTATAATGATCATCAAATTTTTGAAACTAATTATCATATTATAGTAAGAGTTTTTGACTGATGCACATGCACCCTATATTTTCATTTTAGTAATTTCATTCCCTTGTGAAAGTTTTTTTTTTTATATATATATTTTAATATTTTTCTCCAATATATCTTATCTGTCATTGGCTAATTTCTGGTCTATCATCTCTCTCTCACACACATTACACACGAATACACGCTTTCCTTTTCTTGAATACACTCTGTTTTTCCCTCAATCCAAAGCTCTCCATGCACTGCTCTTGTTCATGTGCACCCTAATAATTATGCTACCTTTTATATTTATTATTTAGTTTGCCCATATTTGACTCGACACCTTCTTTAAAAATAATAATAATTTATTATATTACCTTTATTATTAGTATAAGGGCCTGACGGATTGATTTTTGGCTTATGACTATAAGTTAGGATTTCTAACTTATAGCTTTTGACTTATTTTTGTTATTTTGGCTTTAAAATAAGTGTTTATAAGCATTTTTTTTTAACTTTATCTAAACACTTTAAAACTGATTAAAAACTATTTAACTTAAAAATACCTAAAATAAGTCAATTCAATGAACACTAAATCATCTAATATTTCAAAAATAATTTATTTGTCTCCACGAAATAGTGTGTGTTAACCATTTGAACCGACAAAACTTTGATCTAAGCACCCTCTAAATTCCAAGCTAGCACCACCATTCCTTTTCTTTCTCTCTCACCACCATAGTCTATGGCCAACAAATCAGTACCCCAAATAAAGTAAATTGAACCGTTGCCCACTTTCCTATTATACTATTAATATGTAAAATAAACTACTAGAACTACTACTTGCATCTTTCTCTGTAAGCTGCTTTCTCTGTTTTTTGCTTTCTTGCTCTCTTTTCACCTCATTTTTTTCTTTGTTCTATCCATATAATGTAATTGCACACAAAAAAAGAACATTTTCTTGAATCTTTATTGTAAAAACATCTTCAAAGTTTTGATCTTTACTTACTTTGAACTTCAATGGCTTCTTCTTCTTCTTCTACTACTACTTGGTCTTTCTTAATTACCCTTATCTGCATTTTCTTGTTTATGGGGTTAAGTTATGCTGGAGATCCATTTAAGTTTTTTAACTTTGAGGTCTCTTACATTGATGCTTCTCCACTTGGGGTGTCTCAACAGGTATGTTTCTTCAGATCTCTTTGTTTTTTACCTTACATTGTTGCTTCCTAAGTAGCAGGGCAAGTGTTTGATGTTTTGTATAGTGTTTGGTTTCAGATCTATGGGATATTGATGTTAAAGTTTTGAACTTTAAGCTTATAGTGTTAGTGTATTTGTGGTTTCTTGAGTTACATTTTTAGCTTATAAATCTTTTTTCAGGTTATTGCTATTAATGGAAAGTTTCCTGGACCAACTATGAATGTAACTACTAATGACAATGTTGTTGTTAATGTGAGGAACAAATTAGATGAAGAACTTCTCTTACATTGGTAAGATACTTCCTGTTGAGCTAAGTTGTGCGGACTCTTCACTTTCGATGTCATACTCTACTAGAAATCTGACACGCATTGACATTTTTGAAGAGTCTGAGCAACAAAGCTGCTGAGTACATAATGGGTTTTTGTTCTTTCTATTTTTGGTGCATTTGAGCTGATTTTTGTGGTAAAATAGGTCTGGGGTTCAGCAGAAGAGGAGTACCTGGCAAGATGGTTTACCAGGAACAAACTGTCCTATTCCTTCAAAGTGGAACTGGACTTACCAATTTCAGGTCAAGGACCAAATTGGAAGTTTCTTTTATTTCCCTTCTCTGCATTTTCAGAGAGCATCAGGGGGTTTTGGTGGAATTACTATTAATAACAGGGAGGAAATCCCAATTCCTTTTGATTTACCATATGATGATATAACTATTATGATTGGTGATTGGTACACCAGAAATCACACGGTTAGTCTCTATGCTCGATGACATGATGAGTATATTGTTTAAAGCTTTTGCTCAAGTTTAAGTGTGTAATGTGTACCTTTGCTTGCTTGTTGTTGGATGTAGTCTTTGAGGAGCACTCTTCTTGCTGGCAAAGATCTAGGAAAACCAGATGGTGTTTTAATCAATGGAAAAGGTCCTTACAGATATAATGATACTATTGTGCCTGATGGCATTGACTATGAAACAATCACTGTCCATCCAGGTAAACTACATTGTGCTAGAAGTGGACTCATTGTTTGAAAGGAGTAAGATTTATGTAGTCATTAGCGATTAGATTAATTCATGCTATTTGTTGCACTTTCTCTAATCAAACAACACAAATCTTATGAAAATTCCCATTATTGCTGTTTAGACATCTATAAAACTTTCTCTAGAAACTTTAGAGTTTGATTCCACCTTCTTGTGAATGTTTATGCTTTTGTGTTTCATTAGTATCGAGAAGGAAAAAGATTCTCCAAAATAATGCATCCAAAGTTCTCATTAAGGCTGTTACTTTGTCTTGCTAATTATCTAAAATGTGATACACTTCTCTTCTTGGTTGTTTTATAATGTTAAAATTATGATTCTGCAGGCAAAACCTATCGAATTCGTGTAAGCAATGTAGGAATATCAACTAGCTTGAACTTCAGAATTCAGAATCATAACTTACTTTTGGCAGAAGCAGAGGGATCATACACTGTGCAGCAAAATTATACTAGCTTAGATATACATGTTGGACAATCTTACTCTTTTTTGGTATCCATGGATCAGAATGCAAGTTCTGATTACTACATTGTGGCAAGTGCCAGATTTGTGAACCAATCACAATGGCAAAGAGTCACTGGTGTAGGCATTTTGAAATATACAAACTCGAAAGGAAAGGCACACGGCCCTCTTCCTGAACCACCACAAGATGAATTCGACAAAACTTTCTCCATGAACCAGGCGAGATCTATTAGGTTTGTTTCTCTCCCCAATGCACTTATCAAATTGTATCAGAAAGATGTAGGTAGTTGGGAACAAATTTATCAGACTCTAAAGTTTTTCTGCCTCTTATCATTTGGTGTTATGGTGTATGCTATGTAGGTGGAATGTAACTGCCAGCGGAGCTCGCCCAAATCCTCAAGGTTCTTTCAGATATGGCTCAATTAATGTGACAGAGATATACGTGGTCCAAAATACGCCACCACAGATGGTAGATGGAAAAAGGAGAACAACACTTAATGGGATTTCATTTGTTAATCCTAAAACACCAATCAGACTTGCTGACCAGTACAAATTAAAGGGTGTGTATAAGCTAGATTTCCCTACGGCACCACTAACCGGACCTCCTAAGATGGAAACCTCTATTATCAATGGTACCTACAGGGGATTTATGGAAATAATATTACAGAACAATGATACCAAAATGCACACATACCATATGAGTGGATATGCCTTTTTTGTGGTCGGGTATGATCTGGCTTCCTCTCAATGTTCATCATATTCAAACATGAAACTGAAAACTTATTTCTCTGAACCTGACGTTTTCACTAATGCAAACTTGCAGGATGGATTTTGGCGTGTGGTCAAATAATAGTAGGGGTACTTACAACAAATGGGATGGAATAGCTCGCACCACAACACAGGTAATCCTTTTTCTATCTTGTGAATTTCTCAAGATTCGTGACTAGTACATGCTTATAATCCTTTATTCAACATAGCCATTAGTCTGCGATATTGCTCCAAAACCAAGCCAGTATGGACTTCCCCCCTTTCATTTTTGTGCCAAGAAAGTAATGAGTCTATTATAACGGTGAAATAAGGTTGATAGCAAGCATATGAAGTATGTATCAATGACACCACTTACAACTCGATGAGTTCAATTCTGTTCATACTTGTATATGCCAGTCATAAGTTGTTTGCCTTACATAATATCCCTGCTTACCTTAAACAAGAACTCAAAACTCAGTTTGCTTGTAGTTTGCCTCTCAAATGTAAACTATTGAACGCGTACTAAGCTTGTTCGACATGTTATATATGCCAATGAACAAATTCCTTTTACCAACTTTATTCGAAATGATGATTGAGAAACATTTTCTGTTGCCTAATATTTCCTATGCTGCTCGCAGGTTTTCCCCGGGGCATGGACAGCAATCTTGGTCTCCCTTGACAATGTTGGAGTTTGGAACCTGAGGACAGAAAACCTCGACTCGTGGTTTCTAGGACAAGAAACATACATCAGGGTTGTTAACTCTGAGCCTACTAACAAGACAGAGTTGCCAATGCCAGACAATGCTCTCTTCTGTGGCCAACTTGGCAAACTACAAAAGTAAGTAAACAACAAATATCTTTACACCTAAGTGTTTAAAAATTGTTGCTATTTTTCTAACATAGTTCATTACTATTCAGGCCACAAGATATATCATATGCAACATCCATGAGAGGCAACGAGTCGAAATTCTCTTTCATGATTATCATGCTGGTATCTGCGATATTCGTTGTGTTCCAGTAGAAACCTTTTCCAGTGAATGCTTTGTTTTTGTGTTAAAAATTGCGGGAGCCTGACTTTGTGACCGTCTGTTGATTTAGGTTGTCTTAGTTGTAGTTATGTTGATATCAAGAAGAAGAAGGCCATTAGTATTATTATTATTACTCCATTGTTTTTGACTTGTAATTTTCATTATTATTCCGGTTGTGTTATAAATGCTCCCCCGGATATGATGCTTGTTTAATTTATTGGTAATTCTACACATTCTTTCTATAATTCTATGTAATGGCTACTATTCATTCATTTTATTTCTACATTCCATTTTGTACCTTTCATTTACTTAATTACAAAATAAATGATTGTTTTTGTTGTTAAGAATGATTTATAATCTACTTAAGAGGTCTAATTTCATCGGTTTCGCATTTTTGGGAATGTTATTGATTGAACAATAATGGAGGTTGAGAATACAATTAAATAATAAAATGTGTTCTTTTTAATAACTTTTAGATGAAATGGTTGCACACACTTCAATATGATATCAGAGCGGGTAGAGGTCTTGAGATCGAATTTCATCGCCACCTATATCAAAAAGATTTTTCACATGCTTGATCCATGAAAAAAGAATCAGACTTGCACGTGAGAATAGAAGTTTGTTGAGATGGTAACACACAAGATAAAATTGGTTATTTTTCATTTGAGTTGGAGTAAACGTTAGTGGAGAGTGGAGACTAAAGATGGTATTTTTGAGCTACTCGAAGGTATTTTTGTGTCAAATCATGAAATGATAAACAAAGTTATCGCGTTGTAGAAACAAAGAAGCTACCTAACTAAGAAAGGTGCTTGTTGAATTTTTTTCAAAATTTCCTTTTAAAAAGGTTTGGCAATTGTTAATCCATACTTAGCAGGGTTACATTTAAAACATTTTGCCAATTATATTCTGAATTGAGCTAAATTACTTTCACAAGAAAAGATATTGGGGAAACAAAACCAGCCAAATACTTGAGAAATTTTGTCTTGAGACTAAAATGTAAGAAAAAGTTTGGATTTATTATAAGGCAGCATATATGCTTCTCTGGATAATAATAAGTGGTCCAAAATTCAGAATATTTGATTTCAAAGTACCAGCCTGGACTTATTTTGCAGTCACGAATCAAATCAAATTTGCATTGATTCTTTGCAGATAATTAAGCAATATAAAATGCATCTCCTTTCTTGTTATTTTTACTCCTATAACCCTGCTGATTACTTTGGGTTGATAAATGTACTCTTCGATCATCTAGTTTATCAACATGGATGAAACATACATCATCAGATATATTTTGGTTGTATATGTAGTGTATAAACTATGTATGCATTTGTTAAAGTAGATTTTCGAATAGTATCTGACGATAATTTTTTCTTATTTTTCTACTTACATTTACTCAGAAATATATTTTTTGGTCTTCCACTCGACGGAGGATATTCACCCGTGCGCAAAAGGCTCGTTCACAAAGAAAAAGTTCCTACTAATTTATTTTGGTAAATTTTATCCATCCCATCACAATCTTATAATCGGAAAAGAGTTGAATTCCCTTTTGATGCAAATGCACATTCAGCCTTTGAATTTTTGTACCCAAAAAAAGGTAAAATAATAATAATAATAATAATAATAATAATAAAATAAAAAAAAAAAAAATACTCTTTGTCTAATCGTAGTCAAACTTGGGGCCAAAACCGTCACATGAATTCACGTGAGCTGCCTAGGTTGTCATAACTCATAAATGAAATACAAATAATATAGTCCTCCATCCATTTTATCAAATTAACGTTATAAATAAAGTCTTGAAATTCTAAATTTAACTATGTAATTATTCAATCTTAAGGTTTAAGGCTAGGATAAAAATATAATAATCTAAAATAGATAGGTAAAATAAAAATATCTATTTTGATATAATTGCAAACTAAAATAAAATGAAGGAAAGAACTTACAAGTTACTACTCTCTTTGGTTCATAAAGGTTTTTGTACTCTCAATAAGACTTAATATTCAATAATTTTAATTAAATACTAATATTTATCTAAATTACCTTTTCCTTCTCTAAACATTGTCACTTAATTAACACTCAACGAACACGAAGCTTTTTCGAAACATCGAATATTTTAAAATTAGAGAGAGTAAAATCAAGAGCCATATTTATCAAAGATCGTTAATTATACGTTGAATTGTCTTGACTTATTTATATATTTTGTTATATGTATATTGACTTCACTATCGAATACAATGTGGCATGATTAAAAGTTCAAACTTCATTCCTTACTATAAAGATAAATTTGGTATAATATTATTACTATTATTATTATTATTATTCTTAGGATTTGTTTTTCTTATGGCACATTATTTTGTTGTGGGGATCAGCTCCTTCTTTTTCCATTTCTATTAAGGCAACAACCAACAGAATCATAAACCAGTCACTTCTATGACACAATGAAAAGATATATTGAACAGTAAAGAGAATAAGTTGAACTAATTAATAGCAAATCACATGACTTTTGAACATTATATTATAATAATTGTTGAAATGAATAACACAATCATATAAATGGTCCACATTTCTTTTCTTCTTCTTCATGTCTCCTGAATGTCATTATGAAGCTAACTAATGAAAGGAAAATGTAAAAGAGGCATTAAATACTTCATGTTTAGGAGAGAACTTATAACTTAAAAAGCTCTAATGGCATGTTCAAACAAAATTTCAATTTCAAATCAATGCCTAGTTTCAATTCATGATTTGATGTCCAAACAGGCTCTTAGACTGCTTTGGGCCCAGAGATTTGGTCCTACAATGTAGTGGATTTACTCAAAATTTGGTAAAAGATTGACTTGGGCTTGCCAAACACTTGGGCCAATATTTAATTTAGAGGAAATTTCACAAATAGCCAGTAAAAATAACTTAATTAGACTCCATAGCTATAGTTTGCTAATTACGATTCGTAATTACATGTTAGAGGGAGGAGAGAGGCGAGCGAGAGAGGGCAGAGAGTGGAGAGAAGTGAATTGTATTTGTATATATATATATATATATATCTGGCGAGCGAGATTGGGAGAGGGAAGAGAAAGGGCAGAGAGGCAAATTGTATTTGTATATTTGTCATATAATTGTATATGTATATGTATAATTTGTATTTGTATATGTATGAGAGATGAGAGAGGCGAGAGAAAGGAAGAGAGGCACGCGTAATTATAGCTAAAAAGAGGTTGTGAGTAACAATTAATTCAAACTATAGCTATGTTTGCTTATTAACTAGTATATATTTATTTATCCGCGTCATTTTCCCTTTAATTTATAAACCACTATTTGAATATACTTGAAAAATTATGACTTTAATAACACATTAATATAAGCGTGAAAGGACTTTTCTTTGTTGAGAATACGATTAACAAATTACGTGTGCTTTCTCTAATAGTTTAAGCACGTGTTGGGGCATGTTGGGACTACAATTAACTAATAAAGTGTATTATTTCTAACTACTTAAGATTTTAGATGAGATTAAAACTAAGTTCAATATTCTTCCCTTTGATAAAAATAATCACTTCCTCTCAATTTTTGAGTTGTATTTGCATATTGATATCATGATTCAATTGTATAGCGGAAGTTTATCAGATTAGGAAATTCATATTGTTTTTAAATGCTATTATAATTTTATAGCCCCCCCACACCCACCTACCCACCCCACACACGCACAAGCACACACCAAATCCAAAATGTAATGTTTAATTTTGCCTTAGTGTTTTTACCTCTGTCAAATAGTAAAACTTCAGATATTGTGCTGAAATTTTAAATGTAGATGTTTCAAATCCTATGACATTGTCTTGGAATCTTACTGATAAAAGTTGACTTGTGGTCAGTAGCGGTGGAGCCAAATTTTTTATTTAGGGGTTTAAAATATGAAGAAGCAAACACATGAAAAAGTTAAAAAAAAAAGGTTTAACATTTAATGTATATATGTGTAAAAAACAATATTACTATATATAAATATTATAATTAATTTTCCGCCAAAGGAGATTTGAATGAAACCTTGGGCGTACCTTGCCAGTAGGATAGTACTTGTGAAGTCTCGAACTGATCTAGTACATTGTCTATTCGTCTTAGAGTTTCACTTGCAAAGTCTTTTACTTAAATTGAAGAGTTTTTGTAATATTGTTGTAATTAACTTAAGATATCAACCTATAGATAGGGTTTCAAATAATCATGGTGTCAAGGTGAACCTTACACGCACCCACCTTGATTAATTCCACATAATTCTTGTTACCTCCCACCAACAACATATATATTGACGTTAAGGGTAATTCTATATAACCACTAGTATTTACCTATCTTTGTTGTTTCATCTGTGGTTAACTTTTAATACAACACAATATATAGTAGTAGTAGTAGTAGTAGTACAAAACTACAAATTATAGGCCATGAAAATGTAGTGCTAAAATGCAAAAAGTGAATATTGTTCAAGCAAAAGTTGAAACATTGAAGCCAAAAGTACACTTCAACACAAAGATAAAAAGAAAGAAAATTACACATTCAACATGCTAGAAAGAGTCACATTAATTGGTTAGACACTTAGACATTTAGCTACTAATATAGCTTCTGCATCCATCTAAAACTTGTTCACTTTTGATTCTCATCCCATCATCAGTAAGGAGACACACTAACATTGGCTGATGTATTAAACAAACCATCTTTCATAAGAACATCTTCTCCATCCTACCAACAAAACAAAAACATCTTAAATGTGTGATCATCTTATCAAAAAATTTAAACTGTTGAGCACACATCAAAATGTCCCTCACATGCCGACTTGATTTCTATTCAACGGTTTAACACATGATTTTCTTTTTTAATAATGGATAACAGTGAGACTCGAATGTACCTGCTGACGCACATTAGTCCTCTTAACAGTCTGATCAGGCATGAGACCAAATTGAATGTGTGGAAAGTGGGCCCACTGTGTCATCAACAAAAAGAAAAAAAGTATCACGTACGAAACTTAGCTTTAAATAAAAACATATGGTATAAACCCTAGTTCTCAGTTATCAAGATTTTGTAGTGGCACACAGAAATATTTCAGTTGTTTAGTTCGTGGGATAAGATGAAATATCTCATGATTAAGTTTTTGAAATAAATTTATATTTTAAACCAAATAAAGCATAATTTAATTTCAAACTTAATCCTGAACATTCCAGCTTATCCCATCAAGTTATTTTATCGCATCTCTCAGGAGGAATAAATTAGTCCAAAAATTATAATTTCATAACTATAATTCCGAGATAACTTAGTCTGCGAACCAAATAACCCCTATACGCTCTAAATGAAAGTTAAACGAAACCCTAATTAAGATAATACTCATACATTTTTTGCAGCGGCGCTGAAGGCTTCTCTGTGGCTAATATCAGGATTCCCTGCTTTTATGCGTTGGATTTCTTCCCTGCACAAAATTGTAAACACTAATATATAGTCTAATTTCATATAAAAATATAAATATATACTTACTAAATACCTTCATAAGATATTTGTAATTGTATTTTAATTATAGAAAAAGATGTCTGAATGTGTGCATTATACTCCCTTCATTTCAAGATTTTCAATTTGTTTGTCCAACTTTTTTTTTTTAATCCGTATTAAAAAGAAAATCTTTTTCCTTTTTAGCAACTCTTTAGTTCTAATTTTTTTACATGACATGTTTAAAAGTTAAAGTGCATTTTAGTACATTTGATATATCTTTAATATAAGACCACAAAATTCAAAATTTTCTTCACTCTCTTAAATTCATATCAAATCAAAATAAGACAAACAAATTGAAAGACAGTAACTTATAAGTCTTACTTGATGAATCGGTTGTAAGCAGAAGGGACTCGCTGTCTCTTCTCAGGAGCTGTACATACAAGAGAGCCAAAATTAAAAAAATAACTTCAGTTACGTTTATCGCAAACAATCTTTCTACTTACATACACAAAATACTTGATATCTTTTAGTTTCATCTTTCATCACAAAGTAAAGTCAGGGAAATTTAGAAAAAAACTCAGAGTTTGTATATGTTAAAGAAAAAAAAGATGTAGTACTACTTTATTTAATAAGAAGCATCACAAAAAATCAGTCTTTCTTTGAATTTAGAGTTAAATTTTTAGTATTTTATCGTGTCAGTACATATAACTTAAACTCTTAATATAAGATAATTTGTTAAGATTTCTCACGTCTGTTAATAACGGGTGGCGGTCTAGGAAGATCATCAAATCCAGGTCGAGCAGGCAGCTGCATAAATTCATGAGCTGAGTTACTCTGATTCATCAAGAAATTTGGGGTTGCATTGCTTATTTCTTCCTGCAAATTAAAAACAATTGTAATTTATCAAAATTTTCTGACAAATTAAAAAAAAGTATACTCTTATCTAGGGTTTGACCATAGATTTTGAAAATGTATTCTTCAAATATTTTCAAGTTCTCAAAAACTCGCTCACACTAAATCAACTGTGAGCCAGTTTTTGGGACTTCTACTCACACAACTTTAAAAACTTACATTTTCAAATTATAACTTCAAAATTTGTAGCCAAACGAGAGCGATGTATACATATAGCGAGAGAGTTAGTACATACCAGAAGATTGTGGGAAGGAGAGAAGTAAGTGTGACCAAAATGATGATGATGATTAGTGGAAGGCAAAAGCCATCCAGGCAAAAGATTAGTGCAGTGTCCACATCGAACCGTCACAGTTTTGAACAAACTTGTGCACGGTACACTTACCTAAAAATACAATCATAAACAAAAAAAAAAAAAAAAAAATTGTTAAAACCACAACTTTTTTGTTGGCTAATATAGATTAATTTCATATTTGAGGGGTTTAGTTTGTAGATATTAATCTCCTAACCCTCCTTTTATCGAGTTATTTATCCTCTTGTTGTATTTCGAGATAAGGTCAAACCCCCTTCTTGTATTCTTTCTTTTGGAATTTAACTCCTTTGATAATCCGGGAAATTTTTTCTTAAAAAAAAAAAAAAGAGTAAAAAACCACTCTAGGAAATTATTAACTAATAAAAACTATGATAAAGCTTACACAAATCCATCATGGGATTATTATTATAATATAGAAGATGAGATTATCAATCCTGATAAAATCAAGATTATAATCTTGGGATAACCTTGTTTTGAACCAAACGACCTAAAAGAAAAACTTAAGTTGGAAATCATCACAAGAAACCCTAATATATATTCTTGATTAAAAAACTAGTAAATATATATATGTATGTATATAGTGTATATACCGCGAGGACGGTGTCACAAACGTTGCAATGGACATAGCAGAGCTGCTCGGAAGGAGGTGGAGGCGGAGGAGGAGGAGGAAGGTGGTCCAATGACAAGCTATTTGAAGAGGACATTATATTATTTCTCTTATTCTTTTCCAAACTGATTGGTTCCTCCTGCTTTTGTGATTGATTTGATTTGATTTGATTTGATTGATGCCTTTTGACACTTCCTTGTATCTTATGATGATATGAGTTTGAGGAAAGAAGATAGAGTCAGAGAGGGCAAAACCCCTTTTTTTTTCTCCCTCACTATTAGCACTCTACTTAATGTCTTGGTCTTGTTTATTATAGATTGGTGATGGATGTTATGTATGAATGTATGGATGTTATGCATAGTGGACAATGCACATGCATGGATGTGTATGTATATTTTGTTTTTATAATATGGTTTTTAAAATTTATGAATTAATTAAGAGAGAAAAGATGAAACATATGTTGTGTGGTTGGCATTCCCAATGTTGTGTGTATGAATTGAAAGGCAGAATGCGGCAGATGTGGGGGAGAGGAGCTAGAAAATGACCTTTGCATGGGGCGTTATAAAGCTCCCAAATACACCCATTCACTTGTTATTTTCATTGTTTGTAGTTTTAGATTGTATGCTTTAACCTTTTTCATCGCAATTACTCTTAGTTTATGTGATACTCTTTTTTTTTTAGTCTGATCTAAAAAAAGAATATCAAAATTTTATTTTATCCTTAACGAAATGATTTATAGACACACTTCTTTTTTTCTAAAATTTAGTGTTAAGTCAAATGGTGTCAGATAAATTGAGATGAAGAGAGTAGTATATTCTTAGAAACACTCAACACATAATAGTAAGTAAATGAGTAAAACTAATGTCGAAGTGTATGATCATTTTATTTTAAAAGTTTTATTATAATTTGTTAGAGAAATCACACTTTTAGGTACTTAATTATTCTCAACACCTATCATCAAAAATGAATTTCAGATATGAATAAAGATAAATAAGACTCACATGTTATCGGATTGTATCAAATGCATAATTAAATAAATAAGAATATGTTTGATCTAACAACTAAAACATGTCAAAATACATTCATGTTGTAATACTTTACCACCCATAACCTTATACAAGTAATAACTATTGAAAAGATAAAAATAGAAAAACACAAAACCCTAGAAAAAGCCTTTTGAAGAACTTTCTTGTGACCCCAGGACAATAAGCCATATCCACATTAATTCCAAATTCCAAATATTAATATATCCATCCAAGAACCCTACTACCCCCTTTCGTCTCCGCCTCCCTAGGGTTTTGAAAATATAAATAATTGAATAATGATGGTGTTTTTTTAATACTCTAATAAACATACTAATTATATAGCCATGATTATGTGATAATATGTAAACAGTACAAAGGACTAGCTAAAACATTACTTTTGATGATTTGACCATTCATTCTCTTCTCACTTTGCAGAAAAAATGAATTCAAGTCAGTGAAAAATTAAAACATCTCAGTTGTGTCAATACTTTTACCGTCCTATTTTGTCCTTTCCTTTATTTTTTTTACTTTCTTTTTTGTCTAACCTTTTTTTATATCCATTCACTTATTTTGCACAAATCCCCACACACTTCTTTTTCACATATTTTCCCTATTATTAGATGAAATTTTAGAAATAGCCATTTGAGTTCTAATTAACAATCATATCGATAGATTGATCGATAACCAAACGTTATAATAGTTTAATTACAAAAACTCGTGACACATTGTGTTGATTTGCTAGCTCTATATTTGTATTGATTCACTTTATATTTGTTCGGTCTGTGTCAATGTATCACATTTCCGCTGCATCAAAGAGTACCTATGCACTATGATCCGGTTCACTGATAAGGAAGATAGTGTTGGGATAGGGGTCTACGATGTGATACTAAAGTATGACCGGGTCAATGTATCAGAGAGAATAGAAACAAAGCAAATTGATATAATGATACAAAGCAAATCGATGTAAAATTCTAATTTGAATAAATACAAGACATATATTTGATCGGGAAATAATTTTTCCTACTTATTTATATTCACTTAGAAGAACCCTAATGTTGCTTCGAAAAGATACTTGCTATTTCTTGCATTGTTGACTGATTTTCCCATTTTAAGGATCATCCATTTCCGTCATTCTTATTTTTAAGTTTTCTTCAATCATTGTTAGGAATTATTAAATGCTTATTAATTAAGTGAAAATAAAAGAAGTCTAAATACAATCAACTGGTTAGGAATTAGGTGTAACGTTTTTTATTTTTAGTCAAAACAACTCTTATTTAAGTGGAAATAAATAATCATTAGAGTGGTTATATGCTAAAGAGTTAGACAGTGTTAGCTAAATTTATTAGTTGGACAATCTGATGTAGAAGCATTTTAAATGTTTGGTAAACATCAAATTGTTTATAAGTAAATTGAAGTCAAAATCAGCTAAAACTCATGTCATTCAAAATTTGATCAACTATTTTACGTACTATTCTATCTTTCATGTTTTTTTCTAACATTAAATATCATTTTTTTTAAAAACATCTAACTTCCTAAATCCATAATCATCATTTCCTCTCTTGCTTACACGGATATTACGAATTTATAAAAAAAATAATCACAAATTTAAGGGCAATTTAGTCATTTTAACAAATGAAAAACTTATCAGATATATTTCACTGAACATCAACTATTTATTAAGCAATTTCAATACTTTTATTCAAATAGATAACTACAATATAACCTCACTAAATTAATATAAGTGGGACAATGAAATATTATTATTCTGTAGAGGTATTATTTAATGGATAAATTAATATCAAATTAATTAAAATAATATTTTGAGATTCATGTTCAGAGGTCTAGATTTTAGAAGAAATTGTAGATAACACCAAAAAACCAATGTTGATGATGCAGTTGAAGACAATACAATACCTTTGAAACCAGTTACATGCTCTATCTCTTTGCAATTTTATGGTGCAGTTCTAAAAGACAACACCATAACTTTAGGATGCAGTAAAAAAGTTAGAGATGAACTTTAATTAGATTTAAATTTTAACAAAAAAAAAACAATAGAATCACATTTCACTAAATTGTCTTAGATATATTTGTAATTTTAAAGAATTATTAATTTATAATATTAATAGGACCATATATTTATGTAGGGATCTTCTAAAAATATATTATCTTATTATATTATAGAAATAAATGATTTTTTCCATTGACCCAAGTTGAGATCAGAGAAAAATATTATCTTAAATAAATTATTATTTTATTGAATATTAATTTAGTGAGATTTTACTGTATTTAATTTTTATTTTTTCACTTAATATCTAATATTCGAATTGAAACCGACTTGCAAATGTTTATATCTATAATTAAAAAAAAACACCACTTAAAGCTTATTCACTATATGTCATCAACAAATTAAGACGTGCTCTAAGTCATAAAATTGATGGTACAATAACAATAACATATCTAGTATTGTAATTTTATAAATAATATTTAAAAAAAATAAAATATACGTAAATTTTATAACTCTATTTTTAATCGACTCTCGACTCAAATTAAATATATTGAATTGATCATATAACCCAAAAAGAGAAGATTCTAAGAGGTATCACTGACTAGCTTCCTCCACTCTACAATATCTATTATAGTAGCTCCCAAGATCCGTCAAATCATCCATGTGATCTATCATAGATATAATTTCTCCATTTTAAAAAAGAATAATTTCATTTAATGTGGCAAAAGATTTTTTAATATCGTAATTTTAAATTAAAGTTATATTAAATTTATTAAAATATCATTTAATTTTATAGCTTTTAATATGTCATGTGAAAAATTGAAATGAAAATATTGTTAAAAAAATATCATGCTTTTTAAAATGAATGGAGTATATTATTTTGCGTTAGTTTAGTTGGTTATAAAATTTAAGGATGTAAAGAAAATTCTTAATAAAACGAGTATTTTTCTAAAAAAACTAATATCCTACTCTTTTTTTTCTTCCTTGAATGCGTGACTATTTTTTATTTATTTTTTGGTTAGTGCCCTTAGAGTAAGTAGAATTTTATGAATAACCATAGCATAAATAGAGGAGGGGCTGTCGATATTCGAGCCTAACACAAAAGACAATTGCAAGAATGTGTAGGGGACTAGTCTAGAGGTTGAAAGAATTAATGCATAAAAGTGTGATATTTTCATATTCAGTTCCTCTAAAGTTTAGTTAAATATATAGTTTAAATTAATTAAAAAATTATTAAAATATTTGTTGTATTTTACTATTTGATGTGTTATATATCATAATAATTTCTTTTATATGAACTAGTTTTGTTTGATAGTTACACAAAAAAAATTAAATTTAATAACAGATTTTACGAATTGGACTATTACTCATCATTTTATCTTATCTTGACCCAACTAAATTTTGGTGGATATGGCCCTATTTATTAACCGGAGCTGTATTTGGACATAATTCATGAGATATTATAATATTCAAATATAAATTTATGCTACATGAAAAAATTATTGGTTATAAAGAGCATAAATATATTAGCAAGTGACCCGTTTATTTGACGATCTTTTTTTCATTTTTATATGTAATTAAGTTCTGAAAAAACAGTGAGGCTTCTCTTCCCATTGTTTTTTGCTTTCCACATCCATAAATATCGCTCTATATACTGTTTTTGAGGTGATTGATTTAGTGGCGAAGTGAGAAATGCTGTTAAAGATATCTAAATTTGAATATATATATATATATATATATATAAATAAATGAAAAATTATTTGTAACCTATATATTTTGTATGATTTTCTATATACATATTTATAGTTTTTCAACGAAGGATATCCAATTAACTATCTACGTTATACATAGCTACGCCACCGGATAGATTGTGTTTAAAAATTAGAATAGTGTTATAAAAAAGAGAAAACCCCACAAAGGATATCCATTGAGTTGTGTTTGTGTGGACAAATACAAAGAGACATTGGAGAGCCCCACAAAAGGTACGTTTTTTTTTTCTTATATAAAGATGGCACTTGATTGTTGGCCTATGCTTTAAAATCATAAGCTATAAATTGACTTCTTCAACGATTAACATACTCAGAATAATAAATATGATACAAATAGATGAAATGTACTCAGATTTTATCTTTATTTTTTATAATGTGTATTAGAAATAAATATGATTTAAATAGATAAAATGTATATAGATTTTATATTTATCTTATTTATAACGTGTATTAGAAAAATATATTGACCTTTTAGGGGTCGTTTTGTAAAGTTCATTAAAATAAAATAATGCACTCATTAACTTTGTATATCAATATCTTGTTTGACATACTTTTTAAACCTATGTATTAGTTATACAATATATTGAATTTGATATTAAGATATAAATATAACTAATACATGAAAATTCATAATATTAGGAATGCGAGGAGTTTTGATTAGCGCATTGCATTAGCATGATCAAAGTCACAACAACCTCTCAAAACCTTTTCCACCGACTTGCGAAGGGTACATCTGTAAAAATAAAAAGATAAAAATTCTGCAATACGTATTATTTTTAAGCACAATCATAAATATACTCTTTGACTTTGTTGTAGTTGGTATCTACACCCTCCAATGCTGAGTGTGCATAACTAAACACTTAAACTTGTATAAAATTAAACAAATAGACACATTCATTTTACTTGACAATTTTGTGTCCTATGTGGTGTCCTGTATATATTATGTCACATATAACATTTGTGTCTACTTGTTTGATTTTATACAAATTTAAGTATCTACTTGTACATATCCAAAACTAAAAAATATAGATATCAGCTAAAGTCAAGTTAAAAAATATATATATCTTCATTAGTTTTTAATACACCAAACGCTAGTATTATAGACCCTACCAAACGACCTCTTAATGAGATATTTGAAGGATGAATTAATGAGACAAAGGTTAGGCTGGTGAGAGGACTAAAGTATGGTGGTAGTGTACTAATTAGTTGTTGTACACAGCTAGGGTCCATTTCTCTTTACATTGATTCGTCCTTTTTAAACAGTAAAACACCTCTCTTTTATGTTTCAGAATCTTTATATAAGTTACTGTGCCTCTGTGGGCTATTAGTAAAACCATCATTTCAAGATTACTTTATATGGATAGTAATTAAATTTTATAGCCAGAGCCGTTAATATGGACTTAGCCTGTCAGCCTAACATCTTTGAAGCTCGTTTCAAAACGAGGTTTTTATGTAGTTCCTAAGGATGACAATTGAGACGGTGTGGGTGTGGTATGCTGGATTTAACCTTATGTAAGGTGACAAGATTTAATCTAATGCAATACAAAAGCTTTATTTTTTTTTAAATAAAGGGAAATGGGGAAGGGATTACAATGTGGGGAATCAAACCCTCACCAATAAGGTGAAAGTTCATATAACCAACCAACTAAGCTATTAAGATTCTCCAACAAAAGCTTTATTAGGTCTTTAATAAAAATCTATAATACTGTCAGTCCATATCAATACATGAAGTGATTCAGACTCATTTTATGAAGGGCAATAATTAAGTTAATATTGCTTTAACTTTTAATAAAAATTCCAACATTCGACTAATTGAACAATCATTATATATGCAAGAATGACACCACAAGGCTTACACCCGTTGTGCAAATACTACATTCTCCCTTGCACATCACATAAATGATCCATTTCATTAATGAGTATACCTACTTAGCTTGTGCAAAAATAAATGCTCTCTCTCCACTTCAAATACGATTTTCACCCAAAATTCAACATCCATTATATATGTACTTAAAAAAAACTTCTTTACATATTGTAATTTTTTTGTGAAGAAGATTCGTATGAACTTCTCCTGCCCCTTCTAACTCTGCCCACTCCTATCAATTTTCGGTATGTAGAAGAAAATCTTTCAATCAACTTTCAATTGTATCGATTACACTTGATAATATAGCCCTTTTTCTTATTTTTAGAGTAGACTATAAACTTTGGTCAAAAGGGGAAATTGAATCAATATCTCTCATTTTATATTAGGATCCATGAAGTAACAAAATGGATTTTTAGGTCTGGAAGCAAGTCCAACAGATTATGTTATATGGGCCTGCCTGTTAGGGATAAGATTGGCTCATTGGCCTATTTATGTTGTCCGATATCGGCCCATTTCAACTGCTAAATGTGAAAAACAGGCCCATCTTTATGTTTGTTTTAAGAGCAACTTTCACATATAACAAACAAAAAAAATCATATTTGTATGCTATAGCAAAGTTTGCATAATTGCGCTCCATAGCAAACATATATATGTATAATTCGCTATACATATACAATTGAAAGCTATGTCTATTTCGCTATACACATATACAAAAAGAAGCAATTGTATAATTCGTTGTCTCCTCTTCAGATTTGTATAATTTCGCTGGCAGGCCATTTGTATAAATTGTTGTTAGCCTCTTGTTTGTATAAATCGTTGACAAAAATATTTGTATATAAAAAATCGCTCTCTCTTTCGCTTAATACAAACATAAATTATACATTATATTTGTATAATCTGTGTTTGTATAAAACGAGAAAGAGAGAAAGGCAAAAGAAAACTGGACAGGGGAATATTTGTATTGTATAATTATAAGTGTATAAGATGAATATATATGTATTTGCATGTGTATATACAATTTTCTTTCGCTTTATACAAACAGAAACACAATTTATACAATTCTGTTGTATAAAGCGAGAGAGGCGAGCACAGAGGGAGCGAGCGAGAAAGGGAGAGAGGCGACTGACAAACGTTTGCTACGGGGTGCAATTAAATCAAATAGTAGCTACTCCATTTATTTTAGATTATAAGTTTGCCATTGTGTACAATTATCCCTTGTTTTAAAGTCAATTTTATTTGTACTCCCTCCTCTTAATTTAGACGTCTTAAATTAAATTTAGAATCACAATAACCTACTTGAGCGTGATATTTTATCTATTTGTTGAGAAATTGTGAAATAGTAAGGTACTTTTGATAATTTAGGATGAAGTTGCTCTCAAATAATTAAATATTGCTTACTAGGATAGTATAAAATGTAATTTAAATCTTAGGATTTAAAAAAATATCAAGTCATTCTACGAGAGAGTAATAAATCAATTTTCTTCTATCAAAACTAACTTAAATAATTGTCTATCCACTTCTTAAACTAAAAAAATCATCTTGTTTATAATTTGTGTGTAATAACTAGTGGATTCTGATTGTTATTTGGGTAAAAGATCCCAAAAATAAGTATACTTTTTGGTTTTTCATCTAGTGTCCGAACATTGGAGCTCACTATTTTGGATTTGCACTGCATAGGGCCCTATTCGGAGGTAAGCGTTTTTCATATTCAAAACTCGAACCTAAAACTTCTGATTAAAGAAGGAACAACTTCATCCACTGCACCACATCTCATGCCGGTCCAAAAATCTCTTATGTGAACCTCCCCTACAGTATTTAATGTCTAAAATTTGTGTAACAACAATGACCCCCTGTCATTGGATTCACAGCAGCTAACTATTCCTCACAATATAGAAATGTAAAAAAAAAAAAAAAAAAAAAAAAAAACTGGAGAGAGTACATGTGTACACTTTACAAAGCCTATCCAATTTGTTCAAAGAATTGGGGTTGAAAGAAGTGGACAAAAGGAAAAAAAAAAAAAATCCATCTAGAAATCTCTTTGTTCTTGACAGAAACAAATCAAAAAAAATAAAAATGGCACTCAATTCCATCTCATTACTTCCCATAAAATCCATTAACATCTCTTCCTCATCTACTTGTTATTATAAAATTTTTATTCCTAAAAAATCTTCCAAAATTGTTTGTCAAATGGAAAAGTCAAATTCAAATAGAGAAGTAAAGAAGTGGAAGGCCATAGTTTCCACTGCATTAGCAGCTGCAGTGATTACATTTAGCTCAAACATGACTGCTATGGCTGACTTGAATAAGTTTGAGGCAGAAACAAGGGGTGAATTTGGTATTGGTTCTGCTGCTCAATTTGGTTCTGCAGACCTAAAGTTAGTTCTTTTTTTAAATTGCAAGCTTTAATTTTTATGTTTTTATGAGGTGTCTGAAACAGTATTTTTGTTTGTTTCTTTTGATTTGCAGGAAGACAGTTCATACAAATGAGAACTTCAGGTAACCTTTCCTCTGCTCTAGCATGATACTGTTTTTTTCTTGTGTAGATAAGATGTTTGTTCGATAACAACAACATACCTAGTGTAATCCCATGAGTGTAGTCTGGAGAGGGTAGAGTGTGCTTAGACCTTACCCCTACCTCGTAGAGATAGAGAGACTGTTTCCGATAGGGTGAATCACTCTGATAAAGAACATAATTTCATTACTAATGATTTTGAATTCCCAAATAAGTAAATTGACATGGTAAATGTTATAGTATTTTGTCAAATAACCTGTAAGTTGGAATGAGGGAGCATTTTTTCTATTTTGTTGGAGTCGGTTTTACATAACCAGTAGTTTAGCTTGAAATATTGAAACCAGAAAATGTAAATTGTAAAGTCATTCAACAAGAACTGCAGAACAAGAAGTTTTGTCAGTGCAGACTAGTATTCATGTTCCCATTGGACTTGCTGATACAGAAGAGCCAATTTCACATCTGCTGATATGAGAGAATCGGATTTCAGTGGTTCAACGTTCAATGGTGCATACCTAGAGAAAGCTGTTGCGTATAAAGCGAACTTCTCAGGTACTTTTCCATAGCTAAAACATCACAATATACAAGATAGAACTCTAGATATATGAACAAACAAGTGTTATTTGTTGATGGGCAAACGTTTTATTCATTGTCAAAGAACGTCATATGAAGATACTGATAAATTCCCTTTAGCTGTTTTACCTCTTCCGCTCCATCAGAAAACTGTGCCAAGATTACACATTAGTTGCTGTAGCTTTTACTCTAGTAGGAGCCATCAATGCCAGAATAACAGTTATTGGCGCTGATCCTTTATTCTGTTTTCTCTTTAGAACTTTGCCTTTGCCTTTGCTTTGATTAGTTTTACTGTCTGATCGGTAACGTTGGGTTGGCATGCTGGGACATCTTGGTGTAGCCATTGAATCCTTGACAATAGTTTTGTTTTCGCATTTTACTCCTATTTTCTTTCCTCCAATCCGCTTGTTAAAGTTCGTAACTTCTGAACTACTCTGTGTGCTTAACGGCGTAGAATTAGCTCCACAATTTGACAGTTCTTGTTTATCTGCACCAGTACCATCATGCGCTACGCTTGTCAGTTTGTGAACAGTATTTGCACCAAAATTTAGAGTGTCTTCCTTAGGAGTGAGTAATGTCCTCAAACTGCGAGATAAGCCCTTCTCAGTAGGAGCTGAACTTTCTTGAGACTCAATCTCAGTTTCAATGTGTTCTACATCATCTTGGGAATCACATGTTGTTTCGTTTGCCCCGGCCAATTTGTTCGCTTCTCTGTGTTTCAGGTTTTTCTCTGATGCCTTGTTATGTGCTTTCAAGATCTTAAATGCATCCGGAAAATCACGAACTGCAGACACTTTACGTCTTTTTGGAAACCGACAAGGGTACACCAACGAACATAGCTTGTTTAGCAAATGAGGATTTTCCGCATCTTCTAATGCATTCTCTACAATTGGAACATTTTCAACCATTGGAAAACTGTTATTATCATGCTCCCCACATTCAAACTCGCCAATGGCTTCTTTATCCTTGTTAGCCTCATCATGGAACTCCAAATCTACATCAGATTGTAATACTGCCACTAGTTTGACCGTCACCACAGGCTCTTGTTTCTCAAATTCTTCTCCACTCGAGAATGCACCTACCACGGGATCAACTAAACCTCCTTGAGACATAAAATCAACCTTCAAATGTTCGTGACATTCATCATTTGTTTCTACATCACCAGATTTCCCCGTGCAATGCTCTTGATATTTTTTGTCAACAACTCCATAACTCTTAAGATCCTTTGGAAAATCACGAAGTGAGGAAACCATACGCCTCTTCGGCTTAATCCTATCACATTCTCTTGTTTTTAACTCATTTACCATATCAACACAATCTCCATCACCCACCTGAAAATTCCGTTTAAGCGTATCTACAACATTCATCATATCTATATGCTCAGTACTTCCACACTCATCAACACTTCCAATCTGAACAATTTGTTCACCATCCTTCTTATCCCTTGAAATCTCATAACCTAATGTCGAATCTGCATTTCGTTCACAAACGACAACCGGCTCACCATATACTAACTTTTCTCCAACTGCAACATTATCAAATCGCGTAAAACTCTCTGGAAAACTGCGTACCGCTGCTATCTTTAATCTCTTAAACTTGGACATAAAACAATTGGGAGAAATTTTAGCATCTCCTACTACTGATTTCAAATTCTCCATCTTCAGCTGCTTATTTCAAAACTCAATTAATTAATGCAAAAAATTATTACTACAACAAAAAAAAACAGCAAGACAAAATTATCAGCGTAATCCATGAGTCTAGAGAAGAACAATAATCAACAAAGGAGAACCCTAGAAAACACTCAGAAAAAATAGTAAATTAAAGAGGGAAAAAGAGATACAAAGTAATTAGTCCAAAACAAATTAGAATTTATCTGAAACCTAAAGAAAATCAAATTAATTATACGATAGTACCAATTTTTTTTAAAAAAATTAAAGAAAGAGCGTTACCTGTTCTTAGAAGGTTTTGTGGAAATTGTAATTTGGGATTTTGTAGCATTGAGGATTTTATGGTGAGCTCACCGATTTTTTCTGAGGTATCACTATATCCTGAATAAAATCCTTCAATTTTAATTATTTACTAATATTTTAGTAGCTCCAAATTGCACATAATTTAGCTACTATTGGGGTACGTTTTTGTAATATTCACATTTTGATAGTAAATTTGAATTGAAAAAGTAGATATTTTTTAATCTAATTGAAAATCCATTGGGGTACAAATATTATTTTGTGCAATGCTGCCTCGTCTCCCACCTGTTACACCAAATCCGTCCACCCAAGCTTTCAATTTCTGTGGTGATGGGAATTTGGCATATGCTCCTGCAATGTTTATTATAAAATACAGAAGTACAATGTCGCGGGATATGAACCAAAACCAAAACCTCCATGATGAAGAGAAGATTACAATTTACGACTAACATCCTTGAACTCGGTGAATAATAGTGAGTGAAAAAAGAGATCGATGTTAGAAAACTAACAAGAATCTTCTAGGAGGTGCTCTACTTAATTACACTTATAGGGATTTACCCTTAGCGAAAAATCTACAAAAACATGAGACTTTAAAGTGCAAGCCATGCTACCCGGACTCTTAATAAATGTCGACAGGTCCATGTCGGATACTCCAAAAGTATACTTCTACACGGGTGCAACAATAGTTTTGAAGAGTCTAAGCAACATAGTGTGCAAAGACTCTCATGTTCATTAAATTCATTCATTTGAACCAACATTTTGGGAGGTTTAATATACTATATTATCTCCTTGATGATTGAATGCTGAATCCGATTCAATTGATGCAGATCTGTTACTATTACTTGCAAAATTTTCTGTTTTTGATTAAAAAATGAAGGGTTGTTCAGACCGTAGATATTGCTAATTCCTATTTGCTTTGGTCTTTATAGGTGCAGATTTGAGTGACACATTGATGGATCGGATGGTATGCACATTGTAGCGTATGATTTAAGTCCAAGTCGATTTTTAATCATGACAATTACATCGGCTAAAGATTCTTGCGAAATGATGAGTTCACTTTCAGAATGTGAAGATAACTTTGTTTTTTCATTTAATGCAGGTACTTAATGAAGCTAATCTCACTAATGCTGTTCTTGTTCGATCTGTTTTGACTCGGAGTGACCTTGGGGGTGCCATCATTGAAGGTGCTGATTTCAGTGATGCTGTTATAGACCTCCTGCAGAAACAGGTAATCCTTGTAGCCGCTTCAGATGTAACTTGTCTCGGAGAAATGTGTCTTAATTAACGAGCAGAGATTCTCAGTTCCATATTAAACCACTCAATACTAACGAAAAGCCAAGAGTTAGCTGAAAGTTCACACCAAGGAAAATCCCTGGTTAATAGTTGCCCATTGATAGCTTTTGCGACTGTTGGGACATCGGCTAATATTTAAGAGTTTTACAATTTCCTAGACAGAGGAAATCGCATTTGGTGAGCTAAATTCCTAAAAATACACCGAGCATGTTGCTAGATAGTCTAACTCGATCTTGTGTCTTATATATTGTGATAAACAGGAGTTTCTTTTGTTATTTACTTCCACAACGTCTCGCTATTAGTTATAGTTGTCTCAATCCCACATGTTATGTATATGTCATGCTTATTTTCAGGCACTTGCAAGTATGCTAGTGGGACTAACCCTGTGACAGGGGTTAGCACCAGAAAGAGTCTAGGCTGTGGGAATAGCAGACGAAATGCATATGGAAGTCCATCGTCTCCTCTTCTTAGCGCTCCACCTCAGCAGTTGCTCGATCGTGATGGATTTTGTGATCCAGCCACTGGCCTCTGTGAAGCAAGCTGAAAAAAGCATCCATGTACATAAATATATGAAGAAAGCAAAGAGTTCTGGCATCTCCTTCAAATTATGTGCGCATAGTTTAACTCAGGCAGAAAACATAAGCTACATCTTGAGCATTGTTGGTTCAATTATGTTTCATGTGTGCAAAAATCTGAATACAAATTCTTGAAACATCAATATTTGTTGATGTCTTGATGATATATTTGTTTTGAACAATCTTATTAGTTTTTCTTGCAGCCATCAGTTTGTTCTTGTTAATTGTTTTTTTGTGTTAGGGCAGAGGAATTGGAACATTATTAAAACATGTTACCTTGATTATGTAGATGTGGTCCCAATTGTTTGGATGAAAATGAACATGAAATATTACAAAAAAGATACAATGTGACACTGATGATAACATTGAAGGAAGTAATGATTGTTCATCTTGCACTCTTCACATTTTGAATCTTTTGAAAGTTGTTATAGAAGGCTGTATATTTTGTTCGAACTTTTTTAAAATACCCACATGTATGTTTTGAATCTTTTGAAAGTAGTGCATTTTGGAGGATCCAACATCAGTGGTCTTTTTAACTGAGTCACTAAGATTATTCTCCGAGTGGTCTTAATTTTCAAGTTGTTGGTCAAGTCTTGTTCAATGATTGAGAAAAGATCAAATGACTTGCTTGTTTTTTACTTAATTCCTTGTTTGATTAGTGCATTAGCATGCCTTTTGTCAAATTAAAGGAATGTTAAAGTGAAACATTAATCACCAAGTAGAAAATTGATGTTTCCTTTTTGGGCATCACTTGCTCATCATTTTGACTGCCTCTATTTCTTGTCTTAATAATGAGGCAAAATGAATGGTCCATTCTCTACAATCAAAGGTTGAATGAATACAAAAGGCTTACAACAAAGGCAACAATACCAATGAATAGTATAATAGTCAATAGATGAATTGTAATTAAGTTATGTATTCTTCGACAAATTAAAATGAACTGAGTTAATAAATAAGAAATGTTATTCAGAACTCTACACTTTATATAGGACAAGATTTAAAGTATATGGGATTCATGTAAAGAAATACGAGTAATCAACGAAAGCATGCTCCAAGATCCTATGAATGCATCAAATAAACAGAGGATAAGCAGTAATTGTATTATAAATTAGTATAATTAATTAACAGAAATAAAATGTTAGTTGTTGTTAATTAAGTGAAAATTACAAAAGTATATTATTTAAGACTTTAATTAACAACATATACACATACTTATATTTAATTACAAATGAAGTTTCTAAATTACAGACATACATATTTAATTAATTTTTTTTTAATTATTATTTATTTTCGATTTTAGTATATCATTTTTTGGGGATTCTGTGCCTATTTTTGGGGAATGATTATCATGTATTAAATTTATCTCACCAATTAATGGTTATTACTAAGTTTTTAAATATTTTTTTTTATCTTTCCACCTCTTCATTTTCCAAGAAATTATTACTTCCTATGTTTTTTATTTTTTTGAAAATTTAAAAACTTCTCTCTTCCTTTTCTTCTTCATTCTTCTTTGTTCTATTCTCTCTCTCTGAATTATGTTCATCTGGATTTCACATTGTTATCTTTTACCTTTAAATTTTCAAACGTGAAAGCTGCTCAATAGATGCTGGAACAGTGCTAGAGATCATATAGACTAAGAATCAAAAGGTTTACGTAAGAAAGATTAAGATACTTCAAAGAATCCAAATCGTAAACCAATTAAAATCTTTGATCCAATTTCTTTCAACAGTATCGTACTCTAAATCCAATCTACCTTTGGGCAGCTGATCGTTCCTCAACTGGCGCTACTTCCTTTTCTATTAGAGAGCAGTTTCTATCGTATATGACCTTTTAAATGTATTTTGACCTGTAAAAGATGATACAATCGACTTCCATCTCTCAAAAAGGACTCAACAAGCAAATGACACAAAGCAAGTTAACAATATTGTATTGACCAAAATGATTGATAATGATATGTACTAACATCCATATGGAAGGTAGCAAGAGCAGTGCAGTATGCATTAGATTTCACAATTTTGATAGTATATATCGTAAGGATAGAATTACACACCAACCTTACAACGATAATTACACCAATATCATATTATAGATAATAACTTTTGAATACTACACCAATATTATAGAAATCATAGATTGTTAAAATTTACAATTATTTCATAACCATTTACGCAAATAGATTTGTGCATAAAAAGATAAGTTAATATCAAAAACTCGCAAACATGAATGTTTATGTCATTCCATACACCAATAATATGATTCATCCTACCAACATAAAACTAAAAGTTTCAACTACATAATGTTTTAAGTAAAAATAAAATAAAAACAACACACTACTGTTAAGCTTGAAAGTCTTCTTGTTATGCTTGGGTGTACCACATTTACTACAAGTGACTTTACTTCTCTTGCATCTTCCTTCATTGAATCCCTTCTTACGATCATTATTTGGTGATCTGCCTGGTTGCTTTCTTGCAATTGGTGGTTACATTACCGCTTCCAAAACATACGATGGAATATCCCAGTTTGGTACTCAATGGCTTCCATAGCGCTATCCACACATGTTACACATAAGAGATACTTTGAAAAGAAATCAGAATTGCATAACTTGGACACCCATAACTTTATGAATCTTCATTGATGGAGATGGACCACTCACGACATATTTGAGTTCTAAATGAAAATTGGTCGTGTACGTACACACTCAATTGAGAAGATATAGTATTAATTAAGTCTTCGTATTTGGTGTTTGCATCATACATCACTTCTTCAAAATTGTAATCCACGTAATTTCCTGTAAAATTACAAATTATTAATCAATTTCCAAAATTAGCAGAATAGTGCTCCTAAAGTAATTAAATTACCATCACAAATCAATAAGCTTTATAACCAATTTAATAATTCTTCAATTTTGTTAGCTATACCAAATCAGGCAACTTATGACACCAATAAATGTACCAAAATATTTACTGTTAATCATGTTGGTATTCAAAACGGCTGAAGACACATAAATTAGTGGTCTAGACAAACATTTTCACCAAACCAGTTATCAAAATATATACCATAATTTCGTTGTATAAACGTCAATTTAACATTTCTTCAATTTGTCATCTATACCAAGTCAGACACTAAAATATACCAATAGATGTACCAAAATAATAACTTGCAGTTGGTGTTTCTACAAGGTCTACAAGATACTAATTACACCAAATCACATACCATAAGTAATTTGAGAATTATGGTATAAAATTTGTTATCTATACCAACTCAGACAACTAAATACGCCAATAGATGTACCAGAATACTAACTTGAAGTTGTTCTTTGTATAAGGTCTAAAAAAATACCAATAACAACATATCACACACCAAAACAAATTATTGATTTATGGTGTTTATATAAGGAATGCAACATATCAATTACATTTTCACCAAATCAGTTACCAAAAAACATATCATAATTTCGTTGTATTTAAACAACACAAAACAAATTTTGTAATACAGTTTGCTATGACCTATGGTGTTTATAAAAACACAATAAATAATATCTATTACACCAAACTATCTACAGTATCAATATCACATAATAATCTATCATCACTTGCACAAAAAAAAACGATGATTAATGGTGTTTCTAAAAACATACTACAGAATACCACTAAGCCACATCATATCCACCATGTTCACTATCAATTAAACCTAATAACATACTAAAAACGATTAATAATTTTTACTGTTTATTAAAAAAATAAATCCAGCCAATCGTTGCACCAGACTATTTCCAAAGCATATCAATTTTATACTAAACCACAATAACATAGAATTTAAACCAACGACTAAATACATATTGTGAGAAAAAACACCAAATCAATCGTAAGTTGTTCAAATACCTGATGCGTCCCATCGTTCGTTGTGTTGTATTAGAATTTGAAAAATTATTGGTGTCCATCTTTGAACGGTAAATCAGAGTAGAAAGAGAGTTTTATTTTTGTTAAAGACCTTTCTTCATGGAGAGAATATATAACAAATCTGAGTAAATTAGGGAAGGTAAAATAATTGAAGAAAATCAAGGAAATAAACGTGGTTGACTATTTCTACGTTTTAAAAAAAAAATATAAATTCTAATTTTGAAATAAAACTATTGCTATATAAGTGGAAAAAAAATATTGCTATATAGGAGTAATTAAGGCACTTAAGTTGTATACTTAAAGTTTTTTACCCTTAATTAATTAAGACAACAGCTAGAATGAGGGCCAAATTTGTTTTTATTGGGACAGTGATGGTCTGGGATCTAGGGTGTGAAAAGATGAAGACCAATGATGGGACATCACATGGAATTTTAATAATTGGGTCAATGCTAATTTTGTTATTAATATTCCTTAGTCCTCAAAACAACACAAGTAGAGTGCAAAAATATTCCTAATAATAGATTCACACATGACTTGCATGAATGCGCATGGGCTCCTTAATTCCCTTCTAATTTCTAGTACTAAACAAATGGTGAATTAGTTTATTTTCCATCCCTACCCATTCAAGAAAGAAGAAAAAAAAGAAAAAAGAGGACTAAGGTCACCGAGTATATGACTTTAGATAAAAAGATTTTGGAGGTCACAAATTATATATGGTAGAATGTTAGTAGTTAGGGCGTAGGAGAGTGTTGTCTCACTTTTCAACGGGTTAGGCTTGGGGTAGTATATCATGCTCGTAAATGTTTCTCTTTTAGGATCAGTAGTAATATTATTCCTTCTGCCCCAATTTATATAGTACAATTTGAATTTTGAAAGTCAAATAGTTTAAGTTTGACCGTAAATTTGGGATATGGAATCTTCAAGATAAAATTTATATATTTGAAAACTACATGAAAAATACTATAGGTCGTAATATTGACGAATCAAATTAAACTACATAAATTGAAACAAATAAGGACAGTAGTTTTTGCAAAATTTCATGTATTGTGATTTATGTTGCTACCATTTGTGTCTTGTGTTTTAGTTATCACATGCCTTTGTTGTTACTAATCAAACATGGGTCATCACCCCCCCCCCCTAAAATTAAACATGAGTCATATTTTTATGAGCTAATTTTATCATCGTGTCCTGTAACTCTTTCTATCGGAGTGCTTTAGAATGGTTAATTATGAGAGCAACAAAGCACGCTCAATAATGATGTCTACTCTAAAATTGAGCATTGCTTGAAAGCGACTGTCAAGTTTGAGTTCAATTTCAACCACATCAAAGTAAAAAACCATGATTATTACTACTAAGTTCTATAATAATTAACTGCCTCAAAAAGTAAACAAGAAAAAAAACACTTTTTAGTTTCTTCTTATTGTTATTGCATAATTATGTTATCAAATTGTTCCGTCCTTTTTTCCCTCACTTATCCGCTAAGTTCTTTGAGTATTTAACACCAACTAAAATTTGAATTTCTACATATAAAAACTCCTACATATATATCACTTTATGTACAACTACCATCTTCTTCCATCTTATATATAGCCTATAGAATATACAAATTAAAACTCCTCTAGGTATTGAGCTTCTACGTACACGACAACAACATATATCCAGTGTAGTCCCACGTATTGAGGTCTGAGGAGGGTGGAGTGTAGGCTAGACCTTACCTCTACCTCAAAGCAACAAAATGGCTTTCAATATTATTCGAAGATAAATTAAGGTGAGCTGAATTATGAATCTTGAAGCGATGACTTACTGGGAATTTAAGTTTTAAATATAGTTATTTAGATTCATTATTCATTTGTATTAATTTATTTATTTAATATGAGGTATTCTTGAACTTCAAGGTAGGGCAAACAAGAAGGTTTGAGTGGTTTTGGTTAATCTAGTGGATTTGTTTTAACTACTTAGTTTTAATTATGCTTGCAGTTGGAAACTTTCTTATTAATTCACGATCCTGGTAATTAAAAACAATAGCAATGGTGCACTACTCTTTTACTTGGTGTGTAAATTTCTTTTTATAATATGTCGTAAGTCTAAAATATTCTCTGCTTTGATAACATATTGAATTGTGTGATCATCTGATGTACAAATAAATTTTTAAAAAATGTTAGAAAGTATATTTAAATAATTGTCTTTATCGTAATTTGGAAGTGTTAAGCAGTTTTGCTTCTTATTAAAGTGGAATTAACCGCGCATTATTGATATCTTCCATGAGAAGGCTATTCTTTGCATAATAATCATGTTTGCAACTCCATTACATTTATGATTTATTTACTTTATTGATATCTTCCATGAGAAGGCTATTATTTACGTTCAAAAAGTTCTCTCAAAAACCAATTTTTCTATCTTTATGAGATAGAATTAAGGTTGGTGTATACTTTACTGTTGTGTTGTATATAGTATATGACTAGCTAGCACAAGGGTAATTTAATATGCACACATACTAGTACATGTCAAATTAAATGCTTCTCTTTAATTAGTTGACACTTGACACTAACAATAGTTTTGCATTTTTAGATTTACAAGTTTGGATATAAAATTTAAATGTGATTATGAGACTTAAGTGCAGATAAGAGGCAGATACATAATTTAAATTTGATAAATTCAATTATATTATTGTTGAACCTAATCTGAATTGTATGAGTATTATAGGCCTAACCCCTAGCTTCCTACGACTTTTTTTTTCGCAATCAGTTTAATAAATTTTAAACTTCTTTTTAGTCTAATTAATTGGTTTCTTTTTGTTAAAAAAAGTTTCAACCTTTAGTTTAAAAAAAAAATGGAAAGTCAACTTATAAAAACATTTTGTAATTAGAGATCGAGAAGGCAGACTTAATTAATTACTTAAAAATTTATTTAGGTCACTCAAGGGAGATTCATAAGTAGTTTAATGTAGTCTCTTCAGAACATCGATAAATTGGAAAGATATCACAAATTAATAAATAAGACGTCATGCATGCACAAATCGAGAAATGATCCAAATAATTGTTTCTAAAATGTTAGATCTTTAGCCTTGAATAGTACTATATACATATATTAGAGCTCCTCCATATGTTTTTTTTTTGGATCCTTTTTTCTTTAAATATTAGTTTCATTCATTCTTATAGATGAATACAAATTTTTTAAACCTCTAATACATCACGTACCATATTTGAGTTTTATTATGTACATAAACTGAAACAATTTATAAGTACATATATCAAATCCAATCATCATCATATATTTTCTATATATGATTATATATTACTTCCATAAATTGTCAAATTGTGAACTTGAAGCAGATAATGAGGCAATTTCTGAACTCATTTCTTGTCCCTTAGTATCAGTTTGAAGCTGCATGTTCATTTTTTCAGATGCTGGGGAACTAGAGCAAGCAGCATTGTAGCCATCTTGTTGAGTACTTAATTGAGATGCAACAAATTTATCGAGTACTCGCCAATCGGTCACTTGATCATAGTTGTTGTTGTTATTGTAAATTGAGTTGTTGTTGATTGATCCATAGGATGGAGGGATTTTTGGAGACTCTAATTGAGGGAGTTGAAGAAATAATGCATCATTATTATGAGGGTGTTGATGCATATTGTTGTAGGGTAATTGATGATGGTATGAAGGTGTAACATTATATGGATTTGGAAAACTGTTACGTTGTGGAGAGTCAAAATTAGGCGTGAAATTGGAGACTAATTGGTCATCGTTATACCAACATAGTGACTCGTGTTGGTATAATTGATCTCCTTCTCTCCTTATTGATGTTGGTAGTTTTTTCTTGAATACCCTACACACTGCCCAACCTTCTTCCTGCTAGATCGATTTGAATAATGTTAGGATATACATAAAATTTATAATGTTTTATGCATTGACAGTATAAATTACGACTTATTAATGTATGTACTATTAGGTTAAGTTGATCTAGAATGTCGAGCTTAGTAATTTTCTGTATCAACATTGATATGGTAATAACCTCATCAAATTGCAAACAATAAAATAACATTTGACTAAACTTGTATATATGTTGGTCAAACTATTTTGTAATCACTTGTTAAGAACACAATCAGTTGGTCAAGCATCTTTTATAAGTCAGAATCAGTCAAAAGTAATAACTTGGTCAATCCTAACTAATGATTTTGCAGCTTATAAATATTTTTGATTTGATCAATTTTATTCCTAAATATCTTTTCGTGATATATATGCTTTTAAACAATTTATTTTAGAAAGCTCTAGGGATATTTCAGTTATTTCAACATAAAAAGTGTTTATCAACACATTTTTATAAAATGTACTGACTAGTTATAATCCGTTCCAGAACTTCTATCTAAACACATAACTTACTCAACAATTATCTACTATATATCAACAAATCAAGATAATTAGGAGCTAGGTTTATCAGACTTGGATAAAGTTAGATTTTTTTCTTCTATGCAATGGTAATTGATAACTACACATTTCTGTAATTACTCCAAGGAAAATATATTAAGGTATAGAAATCTTCACATGAAAAAGAATGTTTTAATTTGAGATAGTTCTTAATTATCGATTATAACTACAATCTTTACGATAACAACATAGCTCAATCAACTATAACAGATAACTCGTCTTATTTATTCAGATTATTTAAGTTTAGAAGACTTGCCTGAATAGTATTGGCATTCTCATTGGTTTCAAGTCTGTACTCATGCATTATATAATCTGATTTTTGTCCATTTGGTGCTCGACCTTTATAAAAAACCAATGTCTTTCTCATTCCAACTAAACATTGCTTACGATAAATAGCCTTATCTCTTCCAGTTGCTTTCCAAAATCCTGCTTTTGTAGCTCTATTTGTTCTAGTCCCTGTTGGATACTTCTTGTCTTTATGACTAAAAAAGTACCATTCACTTTGCTCCTCACTTCCAATCCTGCACAATTCTGAAAAATATAAACAAACAAAAAATCAGTACAATCACATCTCTCTATAACAATCATCATCTATAACAATATTTCACTATAACAATCAAGTTACATCTCTCTATAACAGTCATCATCTATAACAATATTTCACTATAACAATTAAGTTTGTTTTTGAAAACCGATTTTACATGTTGTGTTATATTATATGCTTTCTCTAACAACATCTAGCTATAACAACATGATGTCGTTATAGATGGTACTAATTAGTAGAAGATCATCTCTTTTCCTGGCTCTATCGGAAATAGCTTCTCTACATCCAATCCTTCCTAAATCCCACACGTGAAATTACACTGGATACATTGTTGTATTGAAGTTTTGTATATTTTCACATCTAGAATTAACATATACTACAACATATGTCATTGAAAATTAATGATGTTATAAATCAAAGCTATGTACCTTGAAGATCCCATGGCTCAATTTTATAAAGATCAATTTCCTTAATGACATCAAGGTCAATTCTTTTTGAAGCAATCTTTTTTCTGAGGTAATAATCAACTAATTCTTCATCCGTAGGGTGGAATCTAAAACCTGGAGGAACATGTGTAAAAGAATTCATGTCTTTTGTTGATCCACAAAATCAAAACCTGCATTCCAATTATCAAAAACATTAGTTATTAAAAACAAAAAGATTATAATATATAATTATGTCACATACTATAAGTTTCAAGAACATACAAATGTAAGGAAATTAGAGAACATTTCACCAATTTTCTTTAGTGATTTTTTTTTTGATATTGTACATGTGATCACATACTTTTAATCTGTACAAGTGATTAAAAATGTTAAACATCAGTTCACTTCATTGTTCAGAAAACATATATATCATGTTTCCTTTCTAAACTAAACCACTTGTCAAATTATTAATAATAATATTGAAAATAAGACTGGTTACCTGCTATAACTAATCAGACATGATTTAACATGAACATACACACTATTTTTGTATAATCTATGTAACACCTCAATTCAAAACCCTAATAAATAAAAAAGAAAATCAAATTCAACACTAGCTAGTTCAAATCATAAGGAAGAATTTATAATTCAGAATTAATTACCTAAATAAAAAAAAAAAAAAACCATGTATATATGTTAAAACAAATTAAAACACTAAAAGTAAATAATGTGTGTAGAATTTGTTTTGTCAACTTTGTGGGGATAAAAGCATGAGAGCCCTAATCACTTGAAGATATGGCTAAAAAAAACACTACTCAAGTTTGCTTTAGCCTTAGGCATGAAACTTGAATGAAACAAGTACGATAAGTATAATGTCTCCTCCACTCATAAAAAGTATAATAATATAATGTGTAATCAAAATTATATACTTTTACTTTAATTTGTTTAGATATAGCCAACATAATACATATTAAATTATCAAACAATTAAGTTCAAGAAGCATGCACCTAAATTAATATCTCACAAATGCATATAGTACACTCAAAATAAATTTAATTTGATATCACAAAAGAGGAAGGAGGAGGAGGAAGGTTACATATTCTATACTCATCCTTTAAGAAAATAAGATCTAAGTAGAGTGAATAAATTTATGATGAAAATTAACAAGAATATTCTAAATAATTTTGTAAAACATTTTGCAAGACCTTGAAAACACTTTCTTCATCCAATTAACTTATATTTTTCTTTGTCTAGGGTGATGACACATAAAATTCGAGATAGCAAGCTACCTTGATGGACTTTCTCGTTAAAAAAATGAATTAATATTTTCCAAAAAAATGACGACTCACATATCAGATATTAACGAACAGATACTACACTTGATCTTCTTCATCAAATTATCTAAAAATGAAATAAGAAAGAAGAGGAAGATACCTAGCTATATCAAGACAACCTTTGATGATAATTGTAATGATCCTCTAGAGTTTGTTGTTGATCCACAGATCTGCTTCTCTCTTGTAAAATATTCAGATCAATCAAAGCCACTGTGTAAAAAGATATATAGAATTATAAAACTCTCATTCAACTTTACAAAGCTAGCAGACAAAAAGAGAAGCTACCAATTCCTCCTCGGGAATCGAACTCTTTTAACTCACACCCAAAAAAAAAAAAAAAAAAAACTTGTCTCATGGTCCTCTCCACCCAAAAAAATAAAAAACTATGATCAGATCCCAAAGTATATATGAAAAGTAGAGAAGAAATTAATTTTCTTCCTTAAGAGGAAAAAAAATGAGGAGCTAGAAAAACATAGGGTTTCAAAAAAAATGCAAACTAGAATGTGTAACAAATTAAAACATTCTTTTTTTTCTTCTATAGAAAACAACTATGAGTACTATATATATATATATTGTCACCTTATCACTTGAGGAAGAAGATAAAGATCATTGTAAAAAAGATTTGGAGGCAGAAAAAATGGTGGCTGAGGGTGAAGCACACAAGTTAATTATTCCACCACCACCACCCCCACCAATTTTTGATGGAGACCTAAGTTGACGGTTTTTTTGTATATGAAAAAAAAATGTGATTTTAGTGTTTTTGTATGTTTTGTTTGATTAAAGAGATAGAGAACGAAGGTCAAGAAAAATGAGGGCACATATTAGCTAGGCCTTCTTAAAGAGGCAAACAACATCCATACATTATACGACAACACACCCGACCAAAAAGAGAATGTATTTGTTAATTATTAACTTGTTTGTTAGCTTATTAAATTGTTGTTGTTGGTGACATAATCATTTAATCAAATATTTAACATTTTCTTGGATCCATAATTTAAATATTATGAAGTTCGGATCGATGTCAATGGAGGAGGGTTGTCCAGACCTTATAATTAGTTTAATGCATATTTATGGAAGGGGTATTCCCAAACCTTTCAATCGGTAGTCTAATTCAACTACAAAAACTAGTTCAGAAAAAGGAGGATTATTCAAGTCTTATAAGTATTCCAAGGATCTCATCCCTTAACCAATATGGGCCCGGTTCGATTGTCCAGTCTAGTGTGTGCACATTTATGAACTAAGGTCCCTTTCAATAGGTTTGGGACCAAGGGTATTTCCACCCTCTTCCCTTCAACCGGTCCTTCGAGGGGCCCATATTGAAAGAGTCTGACTCTGATACTATGTCAAATTAGGCTTTGGACCTAACTTACATTTTTAGAAGATGGCTCAAGATAAATAGAAGAGAATCATCCGAGCCTTATAAGTAGTTCAGGGATCTCATTCTTTATAGAAAATTGAAGATTAAGCATGTGTGATTGGGATCCCTCCATCTTTCAATTAAAAGTTTTGAGTTCGGGACCCTAAATATGATAACTCTTATTCAGAGCGTCACCCTCCAAAATAGATATTGTAATACACACTCCAAATTTAGTTGGACTCTAATGAATATAAATCAACTACCGAAGGTGAAAAAAATAACTCAATCTGTGCGTATGCGACAACATTGGTAATGACATTGGACTTTCTCTTTTCCTTTTGGTACAATTGTAATCATTTGAAAGCTCTAGAGTTTTTTTTATTGTCTTCTTCTGTATAAATTTTACATGTTACTGTATTACCTACTGGAAATTAAATGATATTTTTATTTGGGTAGTTTCCTCTTGTTTTGATTTATACAAACAGTTTCTTGAGTATTTACACCATTACATAACTTAAAACATAACGAAAGGTAAATTATACTATATACAAATATTAGTTTGTAACCTTAAAAAATGAAAAACAATTTTCTATAGTGTCAATAAGAACACTGTTAGTGTAAAATATCTGTAGACATAACTCCTTTATTTCTTAGTTACACTACTAAAAATCGCTATTTTTCGATAAAACTGTTACTGATTATTTTCATAGATATTTGATTGAATTATCGAGAAAAGAAAAAATATTGAGTGTCACAACAATCGGAATTTGACCTCCTGTGAGAATATTTCAGTGAAAATTTGTTTCTTACCATGCATTTTTGCAGTGAGTTAATTCAATAAAAATAAAATAGAAAAATTAAGTTTTATATTATACAAAAAATTTTATTAATTCGCGATGGTAAAAATCTCTATTTCTAAATAGTGTTAGTTTACACAGCTAGCTTTTTGTAATGGTCTCCCATTACGGGCTCTATATTGTTCATTTCTCCTTAAGATAAACAAAAGGTGAACTAATCTTAACCAAAACAAAATATTTGAAGAAAAAAAAAACTCACTGAATTACAATATTCAGAACTTTTTCAGTGCCACAATAATTTAAACAGCATATGACAAAATTTATAAAAATAAATATATGAACAATTAAGCTTTTTGTGGGAATTCAGTATAATAAAATATTAAAACGTGAAATACTCATAAGTCAGCAGCAACCTCACGCGGCCTCTGGTTGGTTGGGTCTACAATTTAATAATATTTCTTTTTTTTTATTTACACAAAGGGATATACCCTACAAAAACCGACCCAATACATATTTGAAAATGACTCTTCTCCAAATAATATAAAAAGAAAATACTTTGTTTCCTCTAGTTCAATTTGTTTGACCTATTTTTCTTTATATAATCCATTTTCAAAAGAATTATTTTTTTCCTTTTTAGCAACTCTTTTATTCTAACTTTCTACCTGATTTATTTAAAACCATAAAATTAAAGGACATTTTAGTACATTTGACACATATTTAATTTAAGACTATATAGATTTAAAAATTTTCTTTATTTTCTTAAATTTTGTGCCTAGTCAAATTAAATAGATCAAACAAATGGAAACGAAGAGAGTACTAAATACGACTCTCTCTGTTCCTTTTTAGTTGTCATGTTGCATTTCTCGAGAATCAATTTGACTATTCTTCAAACTTAAATTAAATTACATTACTTCTATATTTTAAAATTAAATTTTAGATATTCAAAAACTATACGGGAATTTCTATAAATCGCAATTTTTTTTATATTAATATGACAAAAAATACATCTTTAAATGTTAGGTCAAAATTCATATCGTTTGACTCCAAAAAAAAAAACTAAGACAACTAAAAAGCCCCCCTCCCCCCCCACACCCCCACCACACACACATACACATACTTTTTATTTTTCAAAATTCAAACTACATAAATAATATTAATATATTACGGAGAAGCGAAAAGTGTTCCATAAATTAGAACGGATCAAATTACAATTTTTTTGTTAAATAAAAAAATAAAAAGAAGTTATACATCCAGTTAGGCTGAAAGAGCTTTAGGGAATGCGTGGGAAAAAAGGGTCCGTGGTAACGGTGGAGAGTGGGTCCCGTTGTAACGGAATGATGGCTACATAATAAAACTTACGTGGTGGCTGTTATTGTTAATGGCTCGGCGTGGCTTAATCCTTTATCATTAACCTCACAAACCTCCCTTTGTTTTTGTCCAACAATAACCCACAATCCCTTATCTTTCCACCACTATTTATTTATTGGATCGCAATGTTACGAGTTTGAATTTTATAATAAAAAATTATTAATTTTGATGAATTTTATTGAAAATTAGCTTGACTATAACATTTTTTATCATATTCTCGTCAAAAATACTTACTGACAAGCCAAATTTTATTAGAATGTTAGTAGAACACTAGTGATTTTCTTGGAGTGCGATTAATTTGTTTGTGCTTCTTTCTTAATTAAGTAAGTTTTAATTTGTTAATTTTTAATTATAATGAGTGTAGTTGGAGTTTTAGTTATAGGTTTGGTTATTACTCTGGTAAAACTATGGGCTTGTGTTTAGATATTCACTTTAACATATATACATAGCTTATAAGAATGCAGTAAGCTTCCTTTTTTCGAATTCAGACTCATATATAAATTCGAAAAGCCTCTAGTTTTTGCAATATAAACTTAAATCGACCTACAATGACAAGTAATTATTCATCTGCTATAACACGTTATATCACATCAATATATATAACTTAAATTCATTAGATAATTATAATGCTGCAATCTATCTGTTAACTTTGTGACAAGTGTACATATACATATTATGTTTTAAAAAGTTATGTAATGACAAGTGTAGTGCTTGTGCGTGCCGATTAGGTAACCCAAGCCTTCACTTTTGCAGAGAAAAATGCCTCTTCTCCGCCTATGGTTGTGGAGAAAAGGTCATTTTATTCATTTAAAAAATAACCCTTTTCCCTATACTTTGCTGCTGATGAGTCTCAATTAAAATAAGGTTTAAGTATAGAACCAACATGGTTGTGGTGCAGTGAGACTGGTTCATCCTTAATCAGAGGTGTCGGATTGGAGCCTTAAATATGGAGAAAATTCGGTTGAAAGTGTCACCTTCAAATGTGCCCTCTAATACGTGATTCGAATTTAATCAGAGTTTTAACGTGAGCTCCAAACACCGGGGTGAAAAAAAAAAGGTTAAGTATAGAAGTGAAGCAAAAGTTATAGACGTTATACAATGGTCACCAATCTGGCCCACTTACTATGCTTATGTGGCTGCCAAATTCCCAGGTTTAACTTCTACACTTGTAATGCCTTTCTCTCTCTACCTTTTTTATTTTTTATTTTTATTTTTTATGTTAGCTCGGATTTTTCAAAAAAGATAATGAATGTGTATTAGATTTAATAGTGTATATTTGAAGAATTTGATACAGATACAACATCAAAAGTGAAGAGTATGAGTAACTTGTCGTATAAGTGTGTCGAATGAGCGAATTAAGTTTAGTTTGACAAATTAAAACAAGTTGAACTAATAAATATGAGTATTGTTAATTCATTCAAAGATTATTTGAGCTTGGGTCATGTTGATATAAATAATGGATCAATGTCCAACTCGCGCAATTCTTACATATTTTTATAAAAAAATATTCTTATTGCAACTATTTATAACATGTCGAACGAAAAAAAAAAGGTATTTTTGAAAATATTTGAACAAGGTTTTCGATGGGTCACAAATCAGTCCAGCTTTTGGATTGACTGAATTGGGTTAGTCAAAATGAGCTAAATTAATAACTATGTAAATCATTTACTTGCCCATATTTAAATAGATTAAACAATCATACTTTTATAGGCTAATTTTTCATCCTAACAATAGAGATGATAGTGTCATTCGCACTTTGGCTCTCATTTTGTGTTAATCTTTAATCTTTGTCCCTCAAGAAAAACAACATTTTTGTAGAGCATAAATTTATATTTTTACATCAAAATTTCGTAAGTTATGTCCACTAATGGCGGAGTCAGAATTTTGACTAAGGTGTGTCAGAATATAAAGAAGTAAAATCGCGTAGAAGTCAAGGAATGTCAATATGTAATATATATACATTAAAAAATATTTTACCAAGCTACCCTGTGTATTTTTTTACGAAAGAATATCGCCGTGTCAATCAACACCCCTTGAATATATATGACTCTGCCACTAATTATGCCCTATTTCTTAAAAACTATATCCTGCTAGACATAAGTTCGATCGTGAAGAATAAACTATAAAGACTAAAAATCAGCTCAAAATAGGGGATATGAATAAGTTAGGCAGATTGATTTTCACTATATCATTTCTCCCCATGTAAAGTTAAAAAGTACCAGTAAATATATAGATAGCATTTGCCATGAAATGAAACAATGATTTTTACTTTTATGGGCACCACATACAAAGTATATATAATATATCCTCCCTTTTAATATATTTCTACTTTTTACTTTTGTAAGCAACCTGCATTATAATTTAAAGTATCCCTTTTTATTCTACTTTTTACGCCTTTTAATTAAATAGTGCAAATTGTTGTTAACTAGTATGAAGTAATTGTCTTAGATTGATTTATTTTTTCTTGACTATATCACACGTACATGCAGTAGTAAAATTATTGAACATCATTGTATTTATGTCATGGTGCACTATATGATCAAATAACACCATTTTGGCAAACTTTATTTGTTCTTCATGAAGAAAAAAGATGATAAGTGCATTTCACAAAGAGCTATTTTTAGTTTTTTTACTTTAATCATATTCTTGATTTCTATCATTGTATGTAATACGTAGTCATGTAACTTTAGCACCATGAAGATTGAAAAATGAATTTGATTATGTAAATATTGACTCTTTTCTTCTTTGGTACTATCATGAAACTCTATTTTTCAACACAAGCTAAATTATAAATATGCAGCAGCACATCATTTGAGGAGCATAAAATAACTAGGTGTATGATGCAAAAAGAGACAAAGAGTGAAGAGTCAAATGATATCATGGGCTAGCTAAAATGTAGCTATTCAAATCTCATTTGTATGGTAAATTAATTAAATGGCAGTATTTCATCAGGATGTTAAGTATGGTTAATAAATACGCGATTTGAGTTGAATTTGGACGAATCAAAATAGGTTAAATTAATACTATGAACAATTATATGTACAAGATGGATCAGAATAAACTAAACAACCAGATCATATGACATTTCAATTTGTTCTACTTTAACGAAGTTAAATTTTCTTTTTCGCTTGTTTTCTTGTAATTTGTTTAAAATTTAAATATCAAACAAAAAAATTTAATTTTAAACATTTTGAAAAAAAAAAGAATCTTATGCTGGATTAAGATGAATTTAGTTAATAAATGGGAGATAAGATCAGGGGGCATTAACTCACCCAAACTTAAACAGATTAATCAAGTAAATCATAATTTCATGGACTAATTTAGTCTCCCTAGTGAATAATTACTGTGAAAATACAAGTTTATTACCTCATGACTAATGTAACTTAATCTATCTTTTTTCCCCTTTTCTTTCATAAAAGTTTAATTAGCCTTTAATTAAGAACACTTCAAGGTGGAAAGGGAAGGGTTTAAAGTTAAGGCATGCTTCAAACTAACTAAGTAATCAGAATGATTTAATTGAGAAACATAGGGTTACTTGTGCAAATTTATCTAAAACAATAAACTTAAAATTACTTTTCCTTTTTTTAAACATTGTTATTGCGCACCTTGATTTTCAATCATCAAGATTATATATCTTGGTAAAAATAATGATGTAATGGGCATAATTGGATTACAAATTACTTAATAAGTTAATACAAATAATCTTAATTAATTAGAGGAAAGTGACGTGTCTAAAATGGTAGAGCTAGTGGAGCCATCTTTAATGATTGCATAAATAGACACATTATTGTTTTGGCTCCCCACGTTTCGACTTGGAAGAGACAAGTACAAATGTGCCAAAAAACAAAATACAAATTGCAAAGCAAAAAAGACTTTAAAAGTTCATTTTAATTTCGAACTATGCTTCACTTTTACTCTTTTCGACATAACAAAGTTTACACAAAATTTCGTTAGTTATTCCTTTTTAGGATAGTTGTTGTTTAATAAATATATTAAGTGGAACTAATTTGTCTTTCGTTAACCTCAATTATTAAGCAGATGACAAATTTATTTCATTTCGCATCATTCATAGCTAAATAGACTTTTTAAATTACAGTGTAAAAATCTCGCATGAGCTAATAAAAAGTTTTATTAGAAAACATTAGACCCTGGTCTAAAATTTCATAGATGTAAGATGTCAATCTAATATTTTGTTAATTTCAAAGGCTATATTTAGTCTTCTTCAAAACTTTAAAAAAATTAGAGGCAAGATCTAAATGGTTAACTAAAAAAGTTTAAATCGGCTAAACATTTATTATGATCATCGACAGGTAAAAACTTACACATATGTTAGGTGTTTACATCAAGCCAATAAATATATATATATATATATATATATCATGTATATGAATATAGTGTTCTTTTACTTAATCAAATTAATTAATTAACGAGTGTTTTTGTTTCATTAAATAACATAGTCATGATACATTACATTAATTTGATATAAACACCCTATAAAAGTAAGTTTTTACCCCATATACAAATAAAAAAGTTACATCGATAAGAGGTCATTGTAAATAAAGAACGACTTGCCCATGGTTTAAAATTGAACTATAATTATTATATCTATAGCATCTAATTACAAATATAATTGATGAATAAGAAGTCAAAAAGTAGAAAAAAAAGTGGAAAATGTGGTTAGTTACCTGCAAATAGTATAAGGACATACTATGGAGTAAAGCTTAGGCAATGTGGAGACACAAGTAGACCATACGTTTCCAAATATATTCTACGAATTAATTTTCTCATCTTATAATTATTTTAGGGCCAATGACTCGACTCTCTACCAGCTTTTTTCTATTAATAGGTCTCCCCACCCCCCTTATTTTCCTTTTGTATATCTTGGGAAATTGTGTGTGTAGTGGGGGTGGGGTGGGGGGTAGTATTTTATAAGTAGGTCACAAAAAATCTTAACATAAGGTTAGAATATATAGTATATGAAAAATTAATCAATGAAAATGTGAAAAATAAAATAAAAAGTGTATAGACTAAAAAGAACAAGAAGAAAAAGAGACTTATCAATTTTCTTTGGTAGTTAAAATTATTTTTAAAATATAATCAAAACTCAGAAATTTTAGTTTATCTTGATCCAACACATCTTAATTCAATTGTTCATAGTGTAAAATTTTGACGAGGTATCATATCTGGACTATGATATTAAAATTGTACCCATTTTTATTAGAATTTTGCACGTATATTTATTTCGAAATAATTTCAAACAATGTCATAGTTTATTTATTTTTGTTTGACGTTGGGCAGAAATAACTGAACTTCAGGAACACATACCTAAATTTCAAGCAAAATGGCTGAAGTTTATGCAAAAATAGCATCATCTTAAAATCGTTGGACATAATTAAACCAACACAAAATATTTGGTGTAATTAAAAAAATTAAAAATAGAAGATACTTTAACAAAATGGGTAAGTATTAGTACATGATAAAAGAAGCTATAAAATACATTTATAAGTATCATTTATTTGCCCCATATACTGTTCAAGAAATAATGAAACATATAATAAAGAATGAGATCTAAGACTTAGTCATTCCTTTCCCACTCCTTTGGGACTAAAATATTTCATCTATAACCTTTGCAATCAAACTTTTTATATTTCGTTGAGTGTGAACATTAATCAAACATGAAATAAGATATAAAAACCAAATAATAATTAGTATTCATTATGGCAGTTTTAAGTGTATAAATTTTATTTTTATACACAAGAATTTCAAACTTATAATAAGTACTCATACTGGTATTTTGAAAGCCCACCAATATAATACTAAATTCAAGAAATATCGTCAAGTCAATTTTTTTTTTTTATATATATATCCCGCTTGATGTCCGGAGCTCACATTGGAGCCTCGACTAAGTTCGGACCACACTTTGCAGGGCCACCCATTCGGGGGTGGCGCTCCCAACATGATATTTTTCATATCTAGGACTCGAACTCGAGGCCTCTAGTTAATTAAGGGTGAAGCAGTCCCACCACTGCACCATAACCCGGTATATATTTTTGTTGTAGCTAGCTACATCATAAAATTGACTATACATTTGTGAAGAATAGCTAGGATTACACATTGCTGCCTTTTCTATTCTCTGGTCAATTTCATGCTTCAAACTTTTGACCTAATGATGTTATGTATCAACTATAATCTCTTATCTTGTACTATATTTTATATATATATACATCATTCAATTAAAGTTACTAGCAATTCTTAATTAAAGGATAATTATAAAACACTAAAATAGTTCAAGATTTTTCAACATTAATCATTTGGTTGGTATTTGTACTCGGTGTCACACCCCTTTTCGCGTACGGCGGCGGGAAGATAGGGTTTTTCCAATTTAAGCGACGGTATTGATTAAGGGACTATTTTATTGTTTCAGAGTCGCCACTTGGAATTGAGTTATGGTGTTCCAAGTCACCTTTTCGAATCCCTAATCAATAGGAAATGACTCATTTAGTTTTGGTCTACGAACTAGAAATTCGGGTAAGGAATTCTATTGACCGAGGGGAAGGTATTAGGCATCCCTCGATTCCGTGGTTCTAGCACGGTCGCTTTTATTGACTTATACTTATTTTAATATGTTTTTGGATAATTTGTGTCTAAGGCCCTGGTTCACTTATTTTTTTAATTGTTGAATTTTATTAGTCTTAAACCGGATGCATAACTGCATTCTCGATCTTGACATTTTAGAGACATAAATGTCTTCTTTGCATCACACTTAATAACCTTATTTTTATAAGTCACTACCTTAAATTAATAAAACTAATTATATTAGTGGACAAGGTGCGTCACCGCATCATTGAGTTTATTTTAATATCTCAAAAAAGATGTGTAACCACATTCTTAATTGGAACAAATATTTTTTAATTTATTTAAGTGTTTGATCTAACATTAAAAGAAAATATGTACTCCTAAAAAAAACAAATAAAGTAAAATACTAAACTTCTAGAATAATTTTTTTTGATTATTTTACATATGTTTTTATTTTTTGCAATTTCTTAAAGTTGATGTCAAAATTAAGTGTACACTTTCTAATCAAAGAAAACAATATCGAATTGCAAAAAATAAATCTCATTTTTTGTTTGATAAAATAAAACAACAATAATTTATTTATATTTATTTTTTAGCCTAACTTTACCTACTTTATCATTATTATCTAAATCAAGACAAGAACAATGTTATGACCTGCTCATTTTTAAGAGATCACAACTAACAAATAAAAATAAATAAATAAATAAAAATCATCAATTAAAGCTACCTTCATTCATGAAATAGAGATATAACAACTAACAAATGAATCATTTCTATCAAATTTATGAATGAAACAAAATATAATAAAATTTGTCATAAAATTACATCAAATTCCATGAATAAATTAAATAAATAAGGCAAAGTTGAACCTTAAATAAAGAGAATAAGTACCGCAAAATCTTGATCGAACCTCTATTAGAATACCCACGAACCTTTTTATAGATTGTATGTAGTGGTATATGTGTTGTATTTATATGAAAGAAATGACAAAGAAAACAAAGATCTGGATGAATTGATGTATTTTTAAAAGAAAATAAAAGAGATGTGAAGGTTTTTTTTTTTTTGTTTGCTCGTGTGTTTTTGTTTTTGGGATGAAAAAATGTTTTTTTTCTTGTTTTCTTTTCCTTCCGTATGTCTATGTATCTGTGGCCAGTGTAGGTAGTATATAAATGTATGTATATATGGGTGTTGTAGTACGTAGGTGTGTAGTGTGTGGATGTGGGGAGGGAAGAGTGGGGTAGTGGAGGAGTATGTGGGGTGAGGGTAGGTGTAGTGGGGGTAGTGAGGTAGTGTGGGTAATTTAGGTTATTATATTTATTAAATTAAATATATATATTAAAAAAAAACCATAATAATAAAAATATTAATTAATTATTTTGGATTAATAAAATATGAGAAAAGTCAAATAGCTAGTCTAAAAATATAATTAAGAAATACTAGCTTATTTATTAAAATTAAAAGAAAGCATATATTTTTTATAGTTTTTCAATCTTTTAAAATAAACTTACTAAAATACGATGAAAAATAAAATATTTAATTTATATATAAAAGAAATATTTATGTACTAAAAATGGTGTAATACCTTAAATTCAATCAAAAATTACGTGTCTACACTCGGTCATTGAAACGTATTTTAATCCATGATTACCATAGTCAACAAACCTAGTCCAAAGACACTCCTACTCCAATAAAATTCACAAATAGTCATTTTTCAACATGATGTCCGATAGAGTGGCTATTTTTTAAATTTACATAAATCTCACTAGTTTAGTAGATAATTATTTAATAAAATACACTCTAGTTTGTAATATTACGTATCTTATCAAATTTGAATGTGTTTAGATACGTTCAGATACATCCAGATATATACATGTATCTTAGGATACATGGGTCAATTTTTTTCTAGATACATTGTATCCAAGTGGATTTGCATGTATATGGGATAAAATCTCGCTCGCCTCCTTCCTATGTATCTATCTCAAATATATGTGAATCATACTAGATACATACAAATACATGTATCTAGTGTGTATCTAGTGTAATTCACATGTATCTGAGATACATAACAAATCTCACCCACCTCCCTCCCCATCTTGTTGGCCTCTCCCCCTATCATAGTTTATCTAATAGCAAAAATACATGTATCTAAGTGTATCTTTCTCAATATATTGTAGGAAACTCTTAATTAGTGATAAGATACGTAATATTTTGAAAATATATAAGCAATCATAGTATATATGATAGTGAAGTATGTCTAATTATATAGTTTCTCATTTCTTAAACATAATATTAAGACTTTGTCACTCATTGCTATTTTTAATTAACTTCTATATGATGTGATATTATCTATTTTACGAGTAACTATTTTTTTTCTTTTTAACTAACAATGAGGAATTTTTGTTTTCATACTCAACCATACGCAGCACAAAATAAATTAAAGCATGCGTGATACAGTAGAGAGGACAAGTGTTCATCAGAGATTTGCCAAATTATATAAGTAAATTATCATTGTCTCATAAACACCATCATTTAACTCTTGTCCAATTTTATATATTTTGTCACGTGATTATTTCTTTTTATGGTATTCTAGAAAAATTACACACACATCTCACGCCAAGAGACGATCCTTGCTTTTTTATGTGTCAAAAGATGTTTTTTTTTTTCCTTCTTTTTGGCTCATTTGGCTTTTCGAACTGGTTTGCGTTCTTCATATAGATTGATCTTTAATATTTGTCCTTCAAAACTGAATTTATGCCTAACAGAACATAAATTTTTAAGGACATGAGACATAACTTATGGAGTATCTATTATAAATTTCAAATTCTGAATTCTGTAATATATATATTGGTATTGGTTATATATATGTCTGTGTCTGTATAATGCAAATTATTATGGTAGTAATAATAAGATAATGAAATTAAATGAGAACAAATAGAGGGTTGGATGAGTGTAACTTTGGTATCATTACAATCACATTCAATTCTATCCTAACAGCGTGGCTACATATGTTAGCTATTAAAATATATTTACAACAGTAAAAAGAGTCTACAAATCTTACTTTAATTTTATTCAAGGAAAAAAAAATGAACCTTTCTTCACCCAACTCCAAATCTGGAATCATTTTCTAGATCCAAGAAAACACTTTATATTAAATCAATAATTTGGAATAATTAAGTGTCTATCTCTGGCGAGGCTTACTCAACCAATAATAAGCTAACGTGTCAAAATTGAGGGGACCTAGTCTCCTAGAAGTATCCGTTGTACGTTTTATTTTATGTGATACTAATAACAAAATGACATTTTCTATATTAGAAAATGATTTAATGTTCAACTTCTCATTTATCTTTAATATCATGTTTTAAGTCACAAAAATTCTTATTTCTCATTTCCCTATAAAAATATTATTATTTGTTTTATTTTTAGGGGTTGGCTTGTTGGAAAGGTAGTTAATGTGCTATATATAATTGGTTAAAGTGGTCGTAATATAAGTGATTGGAACAAAATTATGTATTCATTATTAGCAATTATTTCTTTAAAAATGTTTTACTACTGTTTTGCATGATCAATTCTATATGCTAAAGGATATCATTGAAGGTAACAAACTAATATCAACCAAAGTAATAAAGCACTAAAAAGCTTTTTAAGTCAAGATGAGCTTCTAGAATAAGGCAATTGAAATTGTATATTCAAATAATGTAACGACCAATAACGAGTCAAATAATAAAAAAATTTATAACGACCAAGGTTTTAAAAGTAATTTTTCATGTTATTTTATATCATATGTTTTCTATAACATTATTTGTTTTATATAGCATCCAAAAAAGTATTCAAACGAACAATGTTGTTACGAAGAGGTTTAACTTTATATGCTACATTATAACATGAAATGGTATTTGTGACTTTTCTTTATCATATTTATATTGCATTACCTCAAAATGATTAAAAAATAAAAACTTGTAGTGGCATATGATTTTGATGGACAGTGGCATATGATATTGATGTCCATCAATGTTGCACCAATAAAAAGGGATAGAAGCATCAAGTCAAATTTTAAGAATTTGTTTGGTAGGGTAGTATTGAAACTTATTTTATTCTATTTTTATGACTATTAAACATACAGCGTCGTAAGCTAAAGTTTTTTTATCGTTGCCATACTAGAAAATGTATCATTTGTTGACATAATTAGAAATAAATTGCAAGTAAAATCCGACAATGATTGATGAATAAAGTGATTATGAGGTGTGGAAGTGGAATTTGGTAGGATATTTGTTTTTAAAAAAATAATAGGAGTCAACTGTATTGATTATGGTACCCTTCATCGTTTTATTTATTTATTTTATACTTTAATTTTTATTTTAACAAAAAAAAAAAATGAAATTTCTTGGCAATTTAATAGCTCTTCACCACCAAGGCCCATGGTTATACCAATGTATGCAATTCCTAACTTGCCCTTGAGTTGTTAGTATTGAAGTTGGACTTCTCAAGCCCAAGGCCCATTAAATTACAACAAAAAGGGATGAAAAACAAGATTTTAAAGAATTTATTAGCAACTTTTTATATCAAGTTAATATCTCAGATGGTCACTCAACTATGCAATATTTTCTCGTAAAGTCACTCAACTTTGGTTTTTAACTCAAAAATCACTCAACTATGAGTTCTTTTCTCTGAAAGTCACTCAACCTTAATTTTTAACTCAAAAGTCACTTAACTATGAGTGTTTCACTTACAAAGTCACTCAACTATGAATGTTTTACTTACAAACTCACCCAATCTATTTAATTATTATTTTTTCATTAAAACTTACAAACATAAAAATTGTATTTTTTTACTTTAAAAAATAAAAGATATTCATTTAAACCATTTAATAACCTGATACGCTAAAAATATAATATATTACCTTTTATTTTACCCTTTTTCTCCAATTGTGTGTGAATACAGCGATCTCCATGCATTGTTCATAAAATATAGAAATTACAAAATTACCTTTTTAATAATTTCAAAATTTTAGTAACAACGATACATAATGAAGGAACAAAAAGAAGTGATTAAAAAAAAACTGACTTGAATTTGTTACTAATGTTTCTCCTACCGTTAAGTTAATTAAGATTTGGTCTTTACATGTTTTTTTTTGTAAAATGGTCTTTACATGTTGATTTTAGAGTGCTAGAGTTAAGTTAATTAAATGGTTTAAATGAATATCCTTTTATTTTTTTAAGATTTAGTTAAAAGTAAAAATTTCATGTTAGTAAATTCAGTTGAAAATAATAATTAAATCATTAAAATAATATATTTTTAACTGATCAGGTTATTAAATGGTTTAAATGAGTATCTTTTTATTTTTTATAATTTTAGTTGGTAACAAAAATTCCATGTTTGTAAGTTTTAATGAAAAAATCAATTAAATAGATTGAGTGACTTTGTAAGTAAAACACTCATAGTTGAGTGACTTTTGAAATAAAAACCAAAGTTGAGTGACTTTCTGAAAAAAGAACTCATAGTTGAGTGACTTTTGAGTTAAAAACCAAAATTGAGTGACTTTTTGAGAAAATAGTGCATAATTGAGTGACCATATGCGATATTAACTCCAGTTCGGACAACTAGTGATATTGTTCTCTCTGAGTTAAATCCACATGCCTTTAAATTAGGTCACTATTGTGTAAGTTTTGTTTAATTATATACACAACAACTCTCTTGTGTTTTATAGATGTGAAACTTCTTATCCTATTGGGATGTCGCATAAAGTAAAGTGTAAACTCAGACATTCCAACATCGATTTCTATAAATTATTTTATAGATTTAAACCATTATCTTGATTATTATTTTTAACAGTCAATAGCTTATTACACTTTATAGTAATCAATCGATGCAATGATGCGAACTTAATTCCTAGTGGAAAATTGATGATGGATTGGTATACTACCTGCCCTAATCAATATAGTCAAAATTGGGAAAGGAAAAAATATGTCTATTAATATTGAGTATTTGTTATAAAATAGCCAAAAGTACAATAAAACAATCACATAAAATCACCGACCAATAGATATGATGTAAGGAATGAGGCAGTTTTTTTTAATCAAAGGTGTCAGGTTCAAGCCATATGAAATTTTTTTTGATATGGAACGCTCCCACCAAATAAGACTTGCACAGTGCGAATCCAGATTAGTTGGTCCACCGAATGAAAAAAAAAAATATCAATTACCAAATCAAGTATTAATTATCATATTATAAGTAATTATGCTTTATCTCTACTATGACACCATAATTTTGCATGTCCTAGAAGCTTGCAGGTACAATGAATGAGTTAGAGGCCAAAAAATATTAGGGATCACATGACGTGTCCCATTGATTAGCTAAAGTTTTTAGCCAAAAACATTGAAACGAAATGTTGTACCTAAACTATACCCAATAAAATATATTGGACAAAATGTAGGGGAAAAAAATATATTATACTTTTATGAATTAATCTGTTACATCATTCAATTAAAAAATTGAAAGGATTTTGTAGTACATGAGAGTAAAAAATAGCAAAAAATCCAAATGTATCTTTGTCGTGTTCTTCGATTTTTCACTTGATGATTACGCTAAGTACTGAAATAGATCGAATCACTTCACTTTACTAGTAGATTAGGGAGCTAATATTCTGATACGAGTTTGATAGAGTTCAGTAATTTTAAAGTAAATAGTATATTCATATTAAAATTTCACTTGAAATTATTAATACGTAATATTCAAATTTAAATAAACTGTCTTTTTTAAAATCTAAAATTTATAAATTTAAAAATCTAGCTTCCAATATAATATTATCAATTGATATGTTAAAAAAATGAAAAATGGGAGTGATGCGAATATGTCTATAAAATTGCATGGAAGTGGGCACATAATTTGGAAAATTGACATAATTTAATAAGGAAAAATTGTATATAATAGCAAACTATTAATTCAAATTAAATGCTATAAATATAGTTTGATTTAATTGTACTTCATAGCAAACTGTTGTTATTTCACTTCTCTCCTGATGAATCTCGCTCGCCACTCTCGTTCTCTCCCTCACCTCTCCCAGATCTCGCTCGCCACTCTCCCAGATCTCGCTCTCTCACTTGCCTCTCTCACTTTATACAAAAAACACAAAATGTATAAAATGCGTTTGTGTTTGTATAAAGCGAGAGAAAATTGTATATATAGATATATTTTCGTTCCCCTCTCCCAAATCTCGATCGTCACTCTCCCAGATCTCGCTCTCTCACTCGCCTCTCTCACTTTATACAAAAAACGCAAATTGTATAAAATGCGTTTGTGTTTGTATAAAGTGAGAGAAATTTGTATATATACATATATTTTCGTTCCCCTCTCTCCCCTCTCCCAGATCTCGCTCGCCACTCTCCCAGATCTCTCTCTCACTCGCCTCTCTCACTTTATATAAAAACGCAAATGTATAAAATGCGTGAAAATTGTATATATACATATATTTTCGTTCCCCTCTCTCCCCTCTCCCAGATCTCGCTTGCCATTCTCCCAGATCTCGCTCGCTCACTCGCCTCTCTCACTTTATATTTTTGTATATGTATATCAAAACAGATTATACAACTGCTTTCTTTTGTATATGTATAGCGAAATATACATATATATGTTTGCTATGGGATGCAATTATGCAAACTTTGTTATAACATACAAATATGAATTTTCTGTTTGTTATATGTGAAAGTTGCTCATTTAATAACATCAATTGGTCTGCTTAATTGCCCAATTTCATGAGGACAAAAAACCCTAAATCAGTGGAAATTATCTTAACACATTAATCAAGGAATTCTCAATTGTTTTAAATTATATATTACTATCTTCATTATGGATTATATTGTTCACTTTTTTTTTTATCAACTATTCATCTTTAAAATAAAAAAAACTATAACGGGGTGATATTTGATATCAAAACCTTATTCAAGTCTTTAATCATCAAATTAAACCAACGTTACAGATAACGCAATTTTTACAACGTTTTTTAATATGTTAATTCACATTATAGTATACATTTGATAGTACATGATGGTACAAAATATATACTTCCTCTGTCCCATTTTATGTGAGGTAGTTTGACTCGGGCACGGAGTTTAAGAAAGAAAATAAGACTTTTAAAACTTGTGGTTCAAAATAAATGATAAAAATTTGTGTGGCTGTAAATCATTTCATTAAGGGTAAAATAGACATTTTATAGTTAAATTGTTACTTAATATAGAAATGTGTTATTCTTGAGACTGACTAAAAAGGAAAGTAAGTCACATAAATTGGGATAGAGGGAGTATAATATAGTAAGTATTTGTCTCTACTTCTTGTCTAGCTATAAACAAGTTGTTTTTGTCGCCTAATGGAAACGGGGTTGTCACTAAACAACGTAATTAATCTTGTTAATTATAATCAATTAAGTTACCTTCGTGGAACCTAGGTAAGAGTTATCATGGAGAAACATTAATTAGGTGGATTTAATTGTTAATTGTACACGTATTAGCTTAAAGTTTGTGAACATTACTTGAATCCAAAATCTAAATTAAACTGACTTATACAACAATAGGAGTATTGTTTATTGGCAAATTAGTAAAAGAGCATTCGTGTGTTGGAAAATAAAATATTCAAATGTTCCTTAATTCTTGAAATAATGATAAAAATATTTGGATTATTGACAGTGAAGATTTCAGATGGCTGCTTGGTGGTGGCAAAACTGCTTTAGCTCGTGTGCAAACTGGCAATTTGTCGTAATTATATAGTACACCGATCATGTTTTTTCTTTAAAAAAAATTCATAATCTATCTATCAATAATTGTACTTGGACCAAAAAAAAAATTGAACTCTTTAGTCATCACTTCAGTTACGTTATCCAAAAAAATTACTGATCTTCTATATCATGTCCACTTTCTTTTAGTTATATTAGGATTGTTCGATTGATGGGATAAGAATAAGATAAACGGATCAATAATCAACAATACACTTCTAATTGAACTAATATTCATGGACTCGGATCAAATCGAATAGTGTTTTTGATAGTGCAAGCCATTTATGAAGTTGAAACAATTATATATACTTTCTTTATTTCAATTCCTCTTCTTCTTTTTTTTGAGTTTGTTGACATATTTAAGAACACAAGATTAAAAGATGGACAATGGTATATTTTATGTATCTTTAATTTAATAACACGAGAGTTTAAAGTCTTGCTTTCACTCTTTTAAACTCCACATCAAGTAAAAATCAGACAAATAAATTGAAATGAAACGTGAAAATAATATTACTCGAAACTTGTGTTCTTTTTAGCTTTTTTTTCATGGAATTTAGTAGTGAAGGATCATAGCGTCTATTCAGCACCCTTCTTCCTTGTCCCTCAATTCAATATATTTACTATTTCTCCAACAAATTCTGCTCATTTCTATCGTATGTGCCGACCATTTCCCACATTCTCTGTATACATGTATATCCACATACCAACTATATGTATACCACGTATATGTTTTTTTTGTCTCATACAGGTAGAATTTAGAGAGCCAAATCAACTTTTTATATGTGATTTATAGTGTTATTTACGTAATTTTTAAATATATAATCGAATATTTTAAGTTGTTAATTATTGTTTTAATAAATTTTAAGAAAAGTAACACAAATAAATTGAAATGACATTAAGTGGGGCGCATGCACACACTTCCAACAGGTTATCTATAAACACATAGCTCAAACAGATATGTCGTTCAAGAGCACATGTTATAGTCTCTTATATTTATATATATATATATATATATATATAGTAGTAGAATATATTCTTCTACTCACTCTATATAGATATATTATTTGATCACTTGCCACATCACTCATAAAAGCACCTAGCCAGTAATCACTTAATAGTTTTGTGAGAAAAATAATAATTTGAGCTATGAAGAAAGTGAGAGGTTCGAAGCTGCACAAATGTGTACAATTTCTAAAACAAGGAGCAAAACGAGTACTTTGTTTTGGGAAAAACAATTCGGGTTGCTTCCGGGTCGGGCAAGAACCGAACAAGAAAGTGAGTGTACCGAAGGGACATTTGGCTGTGTACGTGGGAGAGCAGGAGGATGACACGTGTAGAATTGTGGTGCCAGTGATATACTTTAATCACCCACTGTTTACTGAATTGTTGAGGGAGGCAGAGATGGTTTATGGGTATAATTACCCGGGTCGGATCCAAATACCCTGTCGGATATCCGAATTCGAGAACGTTAAATCAAAAATTGCCGCCACGGTCGGTGGTGGGAACTGCTGTGGAGAGCGGAGCTGAAGGGGTAAGCATGGCTGAGTTGTGGTTGATCTATTAATCAATTGGAATTGCAACTTAGCAATGGGCAATAAGAGGAGTATTTTGAGATGATTTATGCATGCAATGACTCTTTTACGTAGTGTAATTTAACATGTTATAGCATATTATACCTATTTTAATTAGGTTATCAATCAGTACTATTAAGTATTAAATAGAGACTGCAATTATGACCTTTAATTAGGTGACCTGATTGTGTAACTTGTACTCGTTTTATCTCAATTTTATATAATGTGTGTTGCATGAGGAATTAAGGAGTTTTAAAAAAAATTCTTTGAAACTTGTGGTCAGAAATAAGTTATGTTTGAATGTGAATGGTGATAGATCATCTTATTAGGGGTGTATTCATTAGGTTGGAAAATATCATGTTGGTTGATTTCTAGAAAACAAGTTTTTTAAAATGAGAAAAAATGACTTTCATAATGAAACTATGAAAGTAGAGAATAAAAGTACCACAAATACATTCTATATTAATTATGTTCTCCTTATCATTCAACAAGTTTTATTTTCACTCCTATCCCAATCGCCGCAATTAAAGTAATACTTTTAGCTTACATTCATTTTTTATGGAATTATTTTTTGCCATACCAAACGCACGTAATGACCTAAAGGTAAAATGAGAAATTTAGAATAAACTAATCCTGAATATGAAATATTATCATTCTTTTCAGATAAGTTGAGAACAAGTACATCACATAATTAATGGTTACCAAGCCATTTGCACACGAATGTACCATAAAGTCATAAATAAACTAATGTATATCATTTGTTACACTCCATATCTCCAGCTATATACAAGTTGTTTATTTGTCGCTAAACATCCCTACTTAATTAGTGTAAATCTTATCATAAACAATTACCTTTCGAGGAATCAACGTTTGAGTTATCACAAAATTAACAGTACACAACAGGCATTTTATATATTTTGATAGTCAATTAGACGAGGATTAATTGAAAAAAATCGTACGTGGACAGGTCAACATGCATTTTCTTTTTTAGACTTTATATCAAGTTAAAAATTGTGACATAAATTAAGACGGAGAAGACCAGAAATAAGTCAGAATCTCTCGTGTTTTGGATGGATATTAGTACAATAATCCACAATGTTTAATAAAGACAAAATTGTGTGCAATGACTGAAGATTCCAGATGGCTGCATGGTATTGGAAAGACAAGTTGTCGTAATGAAGTTTGCTTAATAGGGCATCAATAATTTAAAAAAATAAGATTAAGATTCATAATCTATCTGGGTTTGGGTAAATGAAGACAAGGATGACCAGCTTAATAATTAATCATATTACTAATCACAACTTAGTGAACAAACACGTACGACACACATGCAACTTCCTAGAGTCCGGAGCCTAAAGGGCAAAAAAAATTGTCAAAAATTCCAAAAGGGCACATCACTTTTTATTCTAGCCAAAAGGGCAACGCACCGATTTTCCTCTGACGAAATAATAGCGATTTCGTCTAAAAAAATTTTTTTATTTTTTTTAATTAAAAATCGCTGCCACAGCAGCGATTTTGTAAAAAAAAATTATTAAAAATCGCTGCTGTTTTGTAAAAATAAATAAATAAATTATTTTTTATTAAAAATCGCTGCCACAGGGCTTTTGTAATATTTTTTATTACAGCAGCGATTTTGTAATTTTTTTAAATTAAAGATCGCTACTTTTTCTTTAAAAAAACTAAAATGGCACATCAAAAAAAAAATTAACCAAAAGGGCTTATGACAAAACAAAAATAAAAATCGCTGCATATTTTCTCAAAAGAAAAAAACTTTTTTTCTTCAAAATTGCTGCTGTGGCAGCGATTTTTAATTAAAAAAATTTAGACGAAATCGGTGCTATTTCATCATTTTGTCAGAGGAAAATCACTGCTGACGCAGCGATTTTGCCCTTTTGGCTAGACTAAAAAGTGATGTGCCCTTTTGAAATTTTTGACAATTTTTTTTGCCTTTAGGCTCCGGACTCCAACTTCCTAGCTGATTAATTACATCGTCGTCATCACATAGAATAAATAATCTTATTTTCTACTAATCTACTATTTTAGATATAATTAATGATCAATTGGTCCATATCTTAACTACGGTTAACAGTCAACTGTTTAGAGGTAAAATAAATCAAAACCTTTAGATTTTTATTGTCCAAGTGGCAACCATCTAGCACTCTATTGAGAAAAATTGAAGGATACCTAATTGTTACTCTCTCAATCCCTCTTTATTTGTTTAATTTTTCTTTTTTATTTGTCACTTTTTTGACAATAAAAAAATGACAATTTTTATTTATTTATTATATTCTCGATAATAGATATAATCTTAATAAGGAACTTTTATATACAAGTATCAATTAATATTGATTGTGTCCTCGCTGGCGGCTGATACACCTCATTTTCACCTTATCACCATAGCCTTCGCCTTTCATTATATTTGTCTAGATTATGTAAAAAAAATAAATTAAGATGATATTTTATGCTTACATACCTCAACCTCACTTCTGATTATAGTTTCTTATAGCTCCCATCCCACCATTTATACTAACATAGTAAAATAGAATAATTCTAAAACTAAATACTCCCTCAATTTTATTATGTAATACAATTTTCTTTTTAATCTATTTTTAAAATGACATATTTTCACATTATTAATAATTTAACTTTAACTAGAATATTATAGCAATACAAACATTCATTATTTGTTCTAAACCACAAATATTGAAAATCTTTTTCTTATTTTATAACCGACATTCAAGTCAAACGACATTACATTAATATTTTCATGTAAATAGTTTCATAAAATATTTTGAAATTATTATCCTTATCTCACCGATCAAATCAGGTCTCACTAAATAAATGTCAAAGTCCAATAAGTGTTGATTACTTCTCATCGCGTGTGCCGACCATTTCCCTTTTTTGATTTGCTACAACTGGCTCTCATAAAAGCAGCTTTTTCACACTACTAAAAGGAAAAAAAACTCATTCTTCATTTACAACACTACAAGAATCTCTCTATAATAACATAACCGATTAACAATTCAGATTTTCATAGCAAGAACCTAAATCTTCTTCTTATTTTTTCGTATTTTTTGCAAATTTTGAGTTATGAAGAAATTGCTAGTAAGAGTTTTACTTCACCGGAGAAGAAAAGGAAGATTTTTCAGCAGAGCAATTTCAAACCTCTGTAAATTGGGACATTTGCTGAAACAGAGTACAAAAGGACTCTGTTTTGGGAGACCCAATTTGGGTTACATCCGGGTCGGGCAAGAACCGATTGTTCCAAAGCAGGTGAGTGTACCGAAGGGGCATATAGCTGTGTACGTGGGTGAGAAGAAAGATGACACGTGTAGAATAATGGTGCCTGTGATTTACTTTAATCATCCTCTGTTTGCTGAATTGTTGAAGGATGCAGAGATGGTTTATGGGTATAATCATTCGGGTGGGATCCAAATACCGTGTCGGGTATCCGAATTTGAGAACGTTAAATCAAGAATCGCCGCCACGGGCGGTGGTGGAAACAGCCGTGGAGAGCTGAGGTGGAGGCACTAGTAGTGATGAACTGTGGTTTAGTTTATGTTATAACTGGTTTGAAAGGAATTGTTTGTACAAATTCTTGTTAACCTTCTCGCCCAAATCTCAAATGCTTGTAGTTTTTCAGATAATATTAATAGTCAAAATCACATCTAAATTATTACTCCTATCTTTTAACGAATTTCATATCTTTACTATGTGTTATCACTTTCTTCTTATCAAAACACATTTAGTTGAGTTAGTCTACATGCTTGTCGTGTGGAATAATATTTGATAGAGTTAACGATCAAAATCAGACTTAAGTTATTATCATTTTTGCGAATTTCATTTACGTAAGTAAATTATCACTTTTTCTTATATTAAAATAGACTTTGATGTTAAATTAATCTACACACTTATTATTGAGTGGAACAATATTTGTTCAACTCTGCATGGAGATACATTTTACCACGAAGAAAGTGATTACATGTAGTAACTTTTAAGCAAATTCATAGATTCGTGGAATTTTTCATGCAACTTTTAAGCAAATTCATTAGTTGACCAGGCCTACTTTTGAGTGGCAGAGTTGCAAGGTGACTTCCTTAATTCTATTTGGCTTACTTTGAAATGTTCCATGTTATTGGTCAGCATAGGAAATTTGGACCTCCATTGACTTTATATTGGGATTCAAGCTTATTGAACAGGCAATATGTGCATATTAAAATACGTTGACATGTTTAATTCACACTCCATATTGATGGCATAATTGATTAAAATGATTGTGACTTCTCACCTTTATCTGCATCTTCATAAATCACTATTGAAAGCATTCATGTTCGATCATAACTCCGATGCTGGCCATCTCCAACCCATCACATGAGCTTTATCATAGACAGAATGTTAGTTTTACACTACAGTCCACCCCACCCACTCAACATTTGCAATATACAACATGTTGTTCCTTGTGATTGGGCTCATGATCTTGGTTCTGATACGCTTAATTGTAATTAGGATGAAATATTTATTATCATGCCAAAAGTTATGGTATAATTGTAAGGGCACTGTTGTTTTATAATAAAGTTCATCAAGTAGACGTCATGTTTGATCATGACTCCAATCAGACCTATTTTGATTAATCACCCGAGGCTTGTCATCGACATGTACATTGACGTTATCCAATATTAATTACTTATATATTCGATTTTGAAGGTGAAAATTGCAATGTGCTAGTGCAAGGAAAGTAATTATTTGAACTATATCTGCACCTGAACCTATTTCTTCAATAACAAAAAAGAAAAGCATTACAACTAATTAATTATAGTTGTAATTAGTAAGTTATATACAATAAAAAAGTTACCTTACCTTCGAGGAACCTAACTACTATTGGTTACTTGAATCCATTTAATTTTTTTACCGATAAACCTGTGCTCGAAAATAAAAATATTTTGAGCACGGGTTTTTTTGGTCCAAGTGTATCTTGTCTTTACTACGAATTATTTTCCTTGGTTAACAATAATTGTCATTTTTCCTATATTTGTGGGTTCTTTAATTTTCTTTCTTCCCCATAAAGGAAATACGGTATTTAGGTGATATACGATATGTATATGTATTTTAGAACTCCTTCTAACAACTTATGCATTTTGTTATCATTTCCAATCGGATGATCCATTAATCCAACTAGTAGAGGATTAATATAAATGGATCGATTTTTTTTATTTCCATTGGAGATTAGGAATAGATGGACTTTCTATAGGACCCATTTTATTAACAGGATTTATCACTACTTTAGCGACTTTAGCGGCTTGGCCAATTACTCGAGATTCTAGATTATTCCATTTTCTCATGTTAGCAATGTACAGTGGTCAAATTGGATCATTTTCGTCTCGGGACCTTTTACTTTTTTTCATCATGTGGGAGTTAGAATTAATTCATGTTTATCTAATTCTAGCCATGTGGGGAGGAAAGAAACGTCTGTACTCAGCTACAAAATTTATTTTGTACATGGTGGGAGGTTCTGTTTTCCCATCTATTTTTTATGAAGAGAATGAATCTTTTTCTCGAAGGATCAGAAAAAAATGGGTCAGGATCTCCTGCGGGAATGATTTGGAAGATCCAAAACCAAAAATAGTGGTATTTGCTAGCAATAACATAATTTAGGCAGTCACTCAATATAGATTGATCCGAAATCTGATTCAAATCCAATATAGTACCTATGGGTACATAAGAAATGTATTGAATCGATTCTTTTTAATGAATAGATCCGATCGCAACTTCGAATATGGAATTCAAAGGGATCAAATAGGAAAGGATACTTTGAATCATAGAACTATAATGAAATATACGATCAACCAATATTTATCGAATTTGAAAAAGAGTCAGAAGAAATGGTTCGAGCCTCTTATTTTGATTTCTCGAACCGAGAGGTCCATGAATCGGGATCCTGATGCATATAGATACAAATGGTCCAATGGGAGCAATCCGGCAAACGAATAATCATTGAGTCCTCCTCTTTCTGGACAACACATACAAAGAGACCCGCCAACAGTCAAATAATTAGTGAACCTTAGAGATAGAGAGATATTTCTATAATTAGTTCGTTTCTCTTCTATTTTTCTATCTCCTTTTTATCTATCTATCTATTTTCTTTAGTTATTTACTAGAGCAATTATGATCTGGAAGTCGATCCGGAGCAAGTGTTCGGATCTATTATGACATAGCCTTGAGGCGCTCAACAGACCTTTTAAAAACCTTTTTGGGCTTTGAATTGATCCAAAAATGACTTTTTTGTGCAACCTAATGTATATTCATAGAAGCTATTAAATGGAGCTCTTTAATTTTTTACCATCGTAATGAAAAAAAACTACATATATATTTAATACTGCAAGTAAGCAATACACATGTGACATGTCATATTATGATAAAATTAGTGAGAACTAGCTAGTGTAGGATCCAAAATCTAGACTGGCTGCTATATGATGTATGATATAATATAATAAAATGGTGTTTATTGGCAAATAAGTTGGAGGCGCTCGTGCATTGGATAATCCAAATATTTTTCAACGTTCAAATGAAGATAAAATTATGTCCAATAATAGTGAAGCACTATGGGTCTATTTTTATTTATTCAGTTTAAAAAATAATAATTTACTTTTATTACCAACTATAGTAAAACATTAAATTTATTATATTTAAAGGATAATTTGTAAAATTATTATTCTATATACCATTCCTTTAAAATATGTATTGAGTATTTGAGTTAATACTCTCTCTGTTCCTAATTATTTGTTTACTTTTGAATTGACACATCTATTGAGAAAACAATTATTAGATATAGTGAGTTTATCATTTTATTCCTATTAATTATGAAATGGATGAATTAAAATTTTAAGATTTTCAAGTTCTACATTTTTTCAAAATTAATTAATTGAGGGTATAATAGGTAAAAAAAATTATTTTTTCTTGATTTGTCAAAATAGACAAGTTAAAAAAAAACAAGTAAAAATAAAAATAAAAATCAGACAAGTAATTAGAGACTGAGTGAGTATTGAATAAGAAAATCCACGGAGAATAATTTGTAGATCGCTGCACGACGGTGACAAGATAAAGTGCCAAATTTCATGCAGCAGAACCCAACTGTGTATTGTTGTTTGTGTGCTCTGGCAATTTGTCGTAACGAAGTTGCTTCACAGGATATCAATTAATGTGTTTTCTGTAAGATTAATTAATCATATTTAGTCCTTCTAGGTTTTGGTAAATTAAATTGAAACAAGACCAGCTTAATGTGTAAGAATTTTTGGAGTTGACGTAGGTTCAATCTTTCTCTCTTATCAATATATATATACTAGATATAGGTGCATGTGTTAGCACATGTCCAATATTTTTTATTTTTTTATTTTAATTTATGTGATATGCATAGAATTTAGAAAGTTAATTAAAGTTTAATATGATTTTTAAATATTTTAAGTTGTTAATTATATTTTGTTTGTACAAATTTAATGTATAGAGGTCTATTAAGATATTCATAATTAAAGTATTTTTCATCATCGATCGTTGAATTTTTACTCAAAGTAGTTACAAGATATAAACAAATATTACCGACATTCAAAATAATAAAACTATAACTAAAGAATATGAATTTAAAACTAAAACTAATATCTAAAACGGATCTCATAATTTCAAAAATATTATACACTAATTAAATTAAAGTAGAACAAAAAAAATTAATTTTTTTCTGAAACACGCTGAAGGAGGCACATTAACGAAGACGTGTCTGCTTTAGGAACTCTTTCTTATTATATAAGAGAATATTTGAAATATTAAAAGAGTTAAAGATATTAAGGTCACCTAATATGAACCGTCTCTACCTATATTTTTCGAGAAAAATGGTAAAAAATGTCATTAAAAATTCAACCCCAACAAAAATCAACGTTAAATAAAATTATAATCCAATAAATAAAAAAAGGGCAAACTTAAACCTTTTATGTAATACTCCCTCCCTCCACTTTTATTTGTCATGTTGTGCTTTTCGAAAGTTAGTTTGACTAATTTTCAAAGTTAAATTAGATTACATTAATTCGATATTTTAAACAAAAAAATTAGATATTCAAAAACTATACGAAAAGTATATAAATTATAATTTTTTGCATATCAATATGATGAAAAATTACATCGTAAAATATTAATCAAAATTTTTATAATTTGACTCTAAAAAAAGAAACTATAACAATTAAAAATGGATGGAGCTAGTACATATCTTATGAGTCTTCCTTGATCTTAGTAGTTTCCATTAAAGATTAACTTTAAAGTCTTCCACTAGAATCTAGATCAAGGATTCAAGACTCGTTCAAATTATTTTCAACTCTTTATTATATTTAAAATTGTACTAGTAACATTTAACCTATGTACTAGATTCACAACAAAAGGTTAGGCAAAAACGGTGACACAACATTCACTTACAATAATTGTACCTCTTTAGGTCTCCTTTTTGTTGGCTTTTTGTGCAATTATTAGTTGGATTTGTAAAGTCTCACGTTTCTTTTTCCTAAGGTAGTTACTATATACTTTCATTCATCATCAATTCAGTTACTGCCAATCTATTTCATATTTGTGTCCAAAAAGGTTTGTTCCATTTTGATCTCATCACTCACCAAAACGTCACAATTTCTTTTTCTTTATTTTAAACTTCAATTTTATAAATTTCAAATAAAGTGAAAATATTTTAAATACATGGCGAAACACCTACTAAATACGTGTGAACATAGTTGTCTACACGAAAATGATAAGATGTTAGATATTCTTAATAAGGAATAATCTCTTAGAAAAAAATGTACCAATTTGGCTTAAAGTGAACATTATCACATTATGTTTATGATATCTTGAGGTTATTTTAATTCAACAATTGACATCAGAAGTCAGAACTAATGATTCGATGTGACGAATCAGGAGATAATAGAGTGATGAGTAGGGCCTGACTTAGCGCATTTACTCGTCTACAAACTATTTTGCTATCTTTACCCTTAACTTTAAAGATGCATACACACGCAAAAAAAAAAAAAAAAAACACTAAGCTTTGATAGTGTAAAATATTTTTATTGATGTGAGTGAAACATAGTAAATCTCTAAATTAGCCCATAAATGACGATGGATCATGTGAAATATAGTTCAAGGAAGAGATTATCAGCATATATGAATTATATCACTCATAAAAAATATTTTTTTTAAAAAGACTTTTTGAAGAAAAATAGTACGAACTCAATCCAAAATAAACCACATCATGCTATAAAAATGTTTTTTTGGGCTGTTTTTGTCCAAAAAATAAATTGAAATAAACATATTATCTTAATTTTTCTTGTAGATTGATGGCCATGTGGTGACCAATTTGTAACTCTCCATCTATGATCAATCTTGACTAGGAGATTCAAATCTTTTATGGTCCAAACTCCAGCATTCCATGTGTATTACCAACCCAATAATTATTTTTGGTACATTTTTATGCCATTTTTTCTTATAATAATAATACAGATGCTCAATTTTTAAAATTTATATATAAATATTTTGGTTGGCCAATATTTCGAGCAAATGCATACATTCTTCTGGATCCTATGTATCTTCCCCATTAATGCTATCATTGAACAAGATTTTGTGACAAAAAATATTTTTGTCATTTGAAAATTGCATTAATTTGTTCAATACAATTCTTAAGGTTATGAATATATATGTAATAATGCCTTCATTAAAAGAAAGGCTAGAACCATTATTTGAAAAGTCAACAATTTGGTTTTAAATAAGTATAACATTACGAAATACTTTGAACGGTCAAGATGGTAATTTGCAATTATTTATTTTTTAAATTACCGTTGAAATCAAATACAATTAGATTTTTTTATAACATGCATTCTGTATAACGATTAAGATTTTTTTGGAATCGATTTTTATGTTATGTCATATGTTTTTATGAAAATATTTACTATAGTTGCATTAGAAATTCAAATATACGACATTATCCAAAATAAAATAAAATAAATATATGGTAGATTGACCTTCTTTCTTCTAACAATTGTGATTCAGTTATTAGAGTGTACAAGATCCATATAAATAACTTATAATGGATCATAGATCAAATGTTATTTTTCGGGATTGTTATAATTGAAATATCTACGTGATGACCCTATAAATTTCAAACATGGAGTTTTATGCCTCTCCGTTTGAATAGCTTTTCACTCACTTGGTAGATACTTTTTCCCAACGTTATTTACATCAAATTAATACCATTTATTACATTTAATATGGTAAAATATATATTAATCAATTGTGATTAAATAAATAGTTATGTATTTCAACACATTACACACAGTATGCATTCATTAATTTGACGTAAACATGAGCAAAATAACTTTATGTGAAGAGTGGTTCAATGCACACTCTTCATTGAAAAATTATGTGATATCGAAGAGGTTTAATGTTAATATTACGAGTCAATATATTTAATGCACCCATATACAACCGATTTTTTCTCACACCTACTTTGCTAAATTTCTGACTCCATCACTAAATATAAATACATTGCGGAGATAGCTACCCCGTCTGAGTTCTTTATTTAAACGTAACGTTTTAGTGGTTTCTCCACTTTTTTGGAGGAAAACAAAAGGATTTCTTTTCTTAGTTGCGCATCGTTTACTTGAATTAATTTTCTTTGAAAGGAAACTTAGTGGTTATTGCTGCAAAAGCCATATAAAGTCAAACCATTCTTAAAAACTATTCAAAGTATTGATTTTTATTTTATTTTAGGTGAAAATAATTAATTAGTTCCAATATTTTTTATCGTCAATGCCCTTACGTGGAGGGAGATTATGTATAAAACGAATCCCACTAACATTCTTTATTTTCAAAATAAGTGGGCTAAATAAAATTGCTACTTTCACGGAGATCTCTTTTATAAAATTAAGAAAAATTACATGAATGTTGGAAAACTTAATATTTTTGGTAAACAACCAAACTAAACACCTGTAGGAACACATTTAACAAATAAATTAAGTGATGTCTGAAAAAAATAATTGGCTATTAGAAAATATGTCAAGTTAATACTAAAAAAATAATCATCGGGAAATTACCTTATCATTAACATTTGAGTTTTAAATATGTGAATGGAAACGAAATACTTTTTCCGAAAAGATGCAATTTGAAAACACATTTTCATATTGAAAAGTTGTGACTTTTTTTATAATGCATAATTTTTTATTATTTTAATAGTGTTTATATTGATTTAAACCAGCTAACATTAACTATAGTCATTTTTTATGTATAAAGGGTGTTATACTAAAATTATCTTTCTACTATTATTTATTGTTGAATTGTTTCTTTAAGAGTATGACAAGTCAATACTGGATAAACAAAAATGGAGAATATATAACCAAACAAGTTCTTGAAATTTTTTTTAAAAAATCTTTGTCCAAAGGGGCCCTTAATTACTGGCCCCTCAAACTTACATACAGCCGCGAAGCATCACAACGACTATTCAGCTGACCACTCTTCTTCTTTGTCTCTCTTTTTATTTCTCTCCATAAATATATCACAAATTCCAACAATTCTCATCGTGTGTGCCGACCATTTCTTCCTCCCATACCCCCACCCCACCCCCACCTCTCAAATCTATATAAACAGAGTGATACATTTGTTCCACCATGTTTGACTTGCCACAGATCTCTTAAACCAAGAACCAAATTCCCCTTCAAAAAGTGGCATTTACCACTTCTTGAGGTGCTCTGTTATTAACCCATTGTCAAAAAAGGTGTAATTTTTTTATCTCTTTTCAAGATTTTAAGCTATGAAGAAAAACAGAGGTTTTAGAATTGGACGGAGATTGGTGAGAGTTTTCAGCTGGTTAATTCACCGGAGAAGAAACGGAAGAATTGGAAACAAGCGGCTGAGTTGTGCAAGCAGAGCAATTTCAAAGCTCTGTAAATTGGGGCTTTTGCTGAAACAGAGAGCTAAAGGACTGTGTTCTGGGAAATCCAATTCGGGTTACATTCGGGTCGGGCAAGAACCGATTGATCTGAAGCAGGTGAGTGTACCGAAGGGACACTTGGCTGTATACGTGGGTGAGAAGGAAGACGACACGTGTAGAATTGTGGTGCCTGTGATATACTTTAATCATCCTCTGTTTGCTGAATTGTTGAGGGAGGCAGAGATGGTTTATGGGTATAATTATCTGGGTCGGATCCAAATACCATGCCGGATATCCGAATTCGAGAACGTTAAATCAAGAATCGCCGCCATGGGTGGTGGTGGAGAGCTGAGGTGGAAGCAGAGTTACTGATGAGTTGTGGCTGAGTCAACATTGGAGAAAATTGTAATGTGCAAATAGCATAACCCTCCATCACTGGCCTTGTGTTGGGGAGGTTTAGTTTATGTTAGTAGTTTTTTTCTATTATTATATTTTAAGAACGACTGTTTATGCATTGAGTTTTTGCTATGTTTCACATAATGTCAAATGTTCTTTGTATCTATTCTAGTTTTTCTCTTAAAATATCACAAAGCAATACTTTTTTACAAATTAAAGTTCTGGATATGCGATTGCATCTTCACAAATGTCTATTTTATCGAGCTTTCTTTCGAAAATATAATATCTAGATCGTGGGTGAAATTGACTCTCCAAAAAAGAATCAGCGACTCGTACACAGTAGATTGGTTAAGAAAACCTCTCTAGAATCACATCATCATCATTTAGAAATTGATTAATCAATAAAGAGACATGTACGTGATGAATATTGTGTAATCCTAGAAAGTGTTTAGGGTTTGGTTAATTAAGACTTAAAAAAAAGAGTCTATTTAATGCCTTCTTTTTTGTCATTTTGTTATGTTAGACTCAATAGTGTCTAAACATTATTTTCATTAGATGGTATTTGTGGAGGTCTATCTTTGTTACGTTTCATCACCTATCGTGATATATAAAACAACAAAAAATTAGTACAATCATTTTTTTACCCATTTGAGCCTCTTATTTTGATTTCTCGACTTATTCAAATGTCGATTTCTCGAATTATTCAAATGTCGGTATGGAGTAGATATATCTTTTCCCTATAGTACAAGAAGATTGAAAAAGACACCCCTATTTTCACCCTTACCTTAAAGGTACTACTTTGCTATCATCAAAACGAATTTTATGTGCTTTAGTTTTCATATCGCAAAAAACTACACTAAAGAGATCGAATAATTAAAAAGTATATAGTATATTACACATTATATCACATGTGCGTATGGAAGGGATTAGTGTGGACGTCCACTTCTACAGCATAAATTAAAGAATCTTCCTTCAAATAAATGAATATCAGACCATATCCCTACAAATCAGATATTCTTACGTTGTTTTCACTACTAATTCAGAAGTTGAGAATATTTAATTAGAGTAGTTAGTTGATACTTTTACATGTTTAATATTATCGACAATTCCCACATTCGATGTTGAGTTTAATTAATCTTTGAGGCCACCAAACTAATGTGTGTTCCAAATTGTTATATGTAATACCAAAATCAACCACAAGTATATATGGTGATCCATGTTGCATTTGATGGCTTAGTACTGAATTTATTGATATATATAATATAAAAAACCGAACTGTACCATTGACACGCCTAGCGTTCATACACCACTTAATCCGTCAACACAATTAAATAGGAGTAGCATATATTCAGCATCACATGACCTTATAAAACAGGGAAGTTCTCTTATTATGGTCCAAGAAGAAAAAAATCGGTTGCATTAGAACAAGTCAAAAGGTCGACTTTTGGACCAATAAAGAAAAAAAAATGTGACGTTGAATTTCATAAAATTGATTTTTTGATTGTTTCAAGTAGCTAAAAAAACCTTTAAATTTCTTTTCACATTAGTTAAATTCGATTTAGACCGACGGAATTGACGACATTACCCAACAACCAGAGCATTATTATATGACTAGCATCGAAGAGTACTATTGTACAGGAGTTGTACACAACTAACTCAAAAGGAAAAGCATATAGTGACCTAAATTACAATCTTACAAGCATATTTTGTTGTAGCTAGGCAACTCTTGTGCAGTCTGTATGATAAAAACAAGACTACTCTTGAGTCATCATCAAGCGCTAAAGCCTCGGTTCGCAGCGCTATACTCCTCTATATGTCCATTGCAAGCAGCCATAAAAGCTTCCTCCATAGCATCTCTTGAGATACCATTGTTGCAAATGTTTGCAAATGCTCTCATGTGTTTCATGCCATATTGTGTCAGCGAACCACAATGTGCCTCGAAAAGGCGAACCTGGCAAGAAAAAACAATATCAAGTATGTCTACAGGAATTCCAAAGTCATTGAATTTGACAAGCATTTACTACACTTGAATCAGATTATTTTACCGTTGATTTTAGGCATTCCCAATCATCGACGAGAGGTAGACCAGGTTTTCGGACAGAGCTGAGAACAGAACCACCCTTTATTGGACCGAAAAGAAACACTCCAACTGCATCTATGCTCCCATCAAGATGTTGCCTATGCTGCAGTGTCTCAGTAATCTCTTTCCGAAGCTTGGCCTTCTCGAGTGAATTGTCTTCCAGCTTCTTATACTGTATAGACCAAGAATACATGTACCAAGACCAAATCAAAATGATATACCACCAAGCAGAACTATAAAACAGGTGCTCATAGTATTTCAAGTTTTGGGGTGGGGGATTCTAAATTCGAACAATATCCCACAGGTGAATTCGTAGCGTTCAAATTCCAATTCAAGCTCTAGTTCAATAAAAAGTGTCAGCTAATCTTATAATCTGGATTTAACATAAAAATATCAGGGAACTAGTGAGCTACCATACAAAAGAATGCTTCCACTTCAAGAGTGTCATCGGATAAAACAAAACATAAATGTAACTGTAGTCACTAGACAAACTTGTACCTCTCCATCCCACTCTATATGACTGACCAAACATTTCTACTTTGATGAGTTTTAATCCATCTCCTACTCGAATGTATAATGAAATTACTCAATTATTATACAAAGATATTCAAAACTTACTCTTTCCCATAAGAAGAGAAGATCAGCATCCCTCTGATTGACCACCTCCAATTGTGCGAAATTGATCTTGTTCGCAGGAAGATTCACGGTGGCAGGGTCAAATCCTTGGTACAGGTAAACTTTCTCGGGCTTAATTTTTTTGCTTCCATATTCCATAACATGAGATCCAGCATTATAGTTGTTGGAGTTGGAAGTTCTTTCCTTCACCTACAAGACAATATAGCATTAACATCCAATGATGATGACGACTCACAAAATATGTTGCTCAAACTCTTCAATAATACCACCAGATGCGTTTCGTATCCTCCAAAAATAGTGGGTGACACGCATATTTGAAAAGTTCGAACAACATAGCTCATAAGAATATATTAGATGCGCCAAATAAAAGTCTTGGTTTATTCACCTTCTCGTATTGCTGTTTTATTGTTTCCTTCTTCAGGTTATGAGACTCGCTGAAAACAAGTTAAACATTCGAGTAATCATCAGCAAACCAACAGAGTAAAACTTGATAAGCCTGCTTTACCCTTGAGCCACCAAGCAAACCATTAGCTTGCTTGATTCTTTAGTATAACGTGGACACATTGGTTTTATAACTATAATTTCCCAAATACTACTACTTATCAATCGAGCAATCGTTTACTTTACATTACCTGTCCTCCATCCATGCAACACTATACAAGTCTCCCAAACATGTGATATATTCTGATGGAGGTGGAGGATCCATTCCTGGGCAATATGTCCCCCAACTGCTTTCTTCAGCGTTTGAGGCTGTCGTCACATAAATGTTCAAGTTTTCAGGCATTAAACCCTCGAAGACACTACCGCTCTCACAAGCTTCAATATAGAGGACCTACATAAAGCACAACAAACTAAATAATTCTGATAGGAAATGGAACTATCAAGTTTATAAATGTAAAATATATTGCACTTTTTACCATCTCTTTGTAGGTCCCAGCTGAGTATTTTTTCTTCAAGACCTCAATTAAATCTTTGCCATAAAGGTAAGGCATGTTGGGCATTCCTGAAACAAAGATAAACTCCTAGTACCAAAATGTGTTCCGATCAATTGTCAATAGCTGAAACTCAAATATAATTACAGACTCACCAAGCACCCCTGGACCACCATGATCGGAGTAATACAAAAATATCCTGTCATTCGGTCCACTATTGACGACCTTCCCGCTTCCACCTTTCACGGCACTTTTATCACCAAGAAGCACAGCATACAAGTTTGCTGCAGTGACGTGCTCACCGGTATAGTCCTACAATAATCATCTTATCAAATGTGAGATTGCTGTTTGCTAATAGAAAGAGATGAATGTACCCTTCAAAATTAATCAATTCCGCAAAATAATGCAGAAGTACAAGAACCAAGCTTCATAGTTTTATAAAATAGTTCACCACCTATCTTGTGTTTCCACATTTCAATTTGCTCCTATCACGTACCAAGATAATCTTCGTAGTCTAATTAGCTTTGATCAAGAAACTAAAATCATAGACAAAGTACATACTAACCAATTCGATTTGGTAAGAGTCCAAAAAAAGTTTCACTTCACCTACTAGACTGGTACCGATTAAAGAATCTCATTACTGTGTCATATAGGGAAAAAAAAAACACGAGCTCCCAAATAAAGGTATCATATATACCATATTCAAGTCCAGGGTATCAAATTATCTAAGCAGTTCACAGCCTCTGCATCTCCTAGTAGAGCTATATTTCTAATTTGAGGTTCAGTGTTCTACTAAAGAAACCTCAAAGGAACTAGAGGCACAACATTTTTCAATGGAGAAATGAAATGTTATGACTAATCGCATATGCTACGACAGGACAGAAGATCTTACATTTGGGAAGTTGTCAAATTACATTTGGGACTTCGGTTAAAATTAAGAGCATATGCACTATGTATGAAAGGATACAACAATAAGATATAACATTTGGTTATTACCTTAGGCACACCGGCATAGACATCACTACCATTTGGATGATTGATTATTACTCCTGGTCTAGGATTCAACTCGCTCTTGGCAATGTCATTGTACATGAATACTACTATGTTCTCATCTTTCAATCCACCTCTTTTCAAGATTTGGTAGGCATGACATACATCTGCCTGCATTCACCCATATAGCTTCAAAGCAATTAGCAGAGTAAAATAAAAAATAAATAGCTAAATGCCTAAACTTGATTAGTAATGGCAGCTGCATCTTTCTCCAAGGATATACATACCAACTCCCAATTTGCATAAAACAAGTAGAGTTGGCTGTATATCATCAATTCATGAGATTTCATTTCCACAAGAACAGCAGTGGTACGTTTCAACAAGGCATAATATATAAACGTGGCCTTTAACTTAGTCTAATAAGGTGGCGCACACATCCTACCTCACAATTTGACTGGTAGGACGCGTGCGTCTCCCGGATTTTCCTTGTGTCTGGTTAATTAAGTTGGAAAACACTTCTACCCATAGAACATCAATGTGAGCTTGGCCCAATTTTCAATAAGTGCCTTCTGAAAAAGAGTTTCAACTACTCATCATTTACTCCTGATGCTACTCAAAAAGCTCCTAATTTTCCTCCTAAAAGCTTATCAAACGGTTGAAAGAAGAAAATAAAAGCAACATTTTTTACTTGCCAAAAGTATTAATTTGATTAACATCCAAACCACACCGGATTAGACGAATCCATATTTTCTAAATACTAATGTCAATTCTCTTCCAATCACAATGGTGAAAACGGTAAATAAATGGCACCTCAACCTAATTCAAACCCAAAGCTAGCTCATGAAGGGAGGTTTATCCAAGTCCATATAAGGAGACTAATTTCTCATGCCTCTACCGAAGTGCGACTTCTCAACAAAAACACACTTACATACATTAATTTTTTCTACTATAGAATCTGCTGCATGTAAGGGGGTGTATATTACCTGATGCCGATAATTTCCATATCCATTTGAACCAGCCACAAGAACCGCCCACCGCACGCCGCCACCGTCTTCCTCCGTTTCATCATCAGCACGATCTACCGGCGATCGTATCAAGGGGTCCCAGAAGCGGTGGGCTCTACCTAACCTTGTATCAATTTTTGGTTCAAAAGAAATAGCCCCCACCATAACCAACAACATCAAGGCTACACATACTGTAAAATTACAGGACCCCATCAAAACTAAAATTTTGTTGATTGAAAAAAAGGTGAAGAAACAGAGGAGCTGAGAATTAGTGAAGTATTGGGTTTTGTTATGTATGTGGCGGTGTGTGTATACATGCAGAAGCAGAGTGTGACACCTATCAACCATGTGGAACCAATAATACCAGGTGTTGGTGTACCCACAACATGAAAGCAGTATTTCATAATTTGTTAATCTTTGCGTTCTAATTTCTGCGTTACCGACTAATCTCAACATTACTAATACTAATCTCTACGTTGTTAATCCCAAACTTCTCTTGGAACCAAACCAAATGATTTAGACCTCATTTGTTAGGTTATTGAGTGTATTTCATTTATATTATTATTAATTAAAAAAATCATATTTAATTTGAATAGGTCGTCATCATTAAAATTTTGAATAAAATCTTAATATCATTAACATTATTTTTGTGTGGATTTTTTTTTATTATTACTATGTTTATGATTATTAGTTAGTATTATGGATAGTTACTTTTTGTCATCATAATTACAGTCACCATTACCAACCACCTCTATCATCACAATCATTACTGACAACCATCATCACACTTTTAATCATTATTATTCGTCGCTACTACATTAAAGATAATTATAGTCATATCGCTACATTCACCACCACTGCACCATTGCCGTCAATCCTCCACACCAACAACCACCGCTACAATTAGCAATGTCATGACCAACTATCATCGAATATCTCCTTGACAAAATATGAAGTACTTAGGCCTAAAATCTATAGAAAACGAATATTGTACTAATAATGGTACTATATTTGTTAGTCATTATTAAAACGGAAAAGGCTCAAAAATACCCCTGAACTATCGGAAATAGCTCACATATACCCTTAAACTATATTCTGGCTCAAAAATACCCTTCCGTTAAAGTATTGGGTCACAAATAGCCTTACTATTAACAGAGATGTGTTAAGTGCCATGTGGACGCCACGTGAACGCCACATGGACGCCACGTCGATGCCACATAAGCACCAAACAACTCTCACCTCCACATAGACCCATACATCCTAAGTATTAATTTTGCCCTCATTTCTTTTGGGACATACAATTTGACCCACTCTCATTTCTCTAAAACTAGTTGTTTAGCAAATAGCCCATTGATGCACCTGTCATGTTAGGGACCTTTATGTCCCACGCGTTCCCTTTAAATATGAGTAGTAACTTTTTCCCTTATATATAACTAAAATTTCTTAAATTTATCATGATATTTTATTTAGACAATTGAATTAAAACTTATTTCAATTAAATATATCTCAATTACTAATAAACTATTTTAGTTAGATATTTTCAAATTAAATTTTAGAAAACCTTTTTTCAAGTCAAATTTTGTACATTTTTTTATGTTAGGACTATATTTTTATTTGTCTATTAAATAGTTAAATTAACTATATAAAATATATATCATTTACTCTCATTATACCATTTGCCTCAAGAAGATGTAAATTTTCACACATTTTTATTAAAGCTAATCTATATAATTAAAAGAAAAAATAAACTTTACGTGATTAATTTAACTATATAATTGACAAATAAGAATCCGCATCAATCTTTATTAGAAATTAAGATGTATAATTGAACATAAATTAATTTAAATATCTAAATACAATATTCTAATAAATTGAGGAAACTAACAACGTTAAGTCTTAGTTTTTCAACTTTTTTTTTATTCGACACATTTACAACCTACTCATATCCAATCCATTAATCGTATACGATGAGGGCAAATTAATACTTAGGATGTATGGGTTTGGAGATTTATAGTGATGAAATCAGCTGGGTAAGTATTGTTTGCGTGTATGCCGCCGACTTTCGCGACGGCGAGGATGACGTATTGAGGTTTCTCGTCGGCGAAGAAGGATTCGACGGCAGATTGGTTAGTGAAATCGAGATCGGAATGTGTACGGAGGATGAGATTTGTGCAGCCTAATTGGTGAAGTTTCCGAACCACGGCGGATCCGACGAGTCCACGGTGGCCGGCGACGAAGATCTTAGCGGAAGTATCTATTGGCATTTTTTGTGTGTGGACTCAGATTTCTGTGTGCAATGAGATATACAAATAAATGTGCATTAACAATATTTAGAAATGAGAGTGGGTCAAATTGTATGTCCCAAAAGATGAGGGAAAAATTAATACTTAGGATGTATGGGTCTATGTGGAGGTGAGAGTTGTTTGGTGCTTATGTGGCATCGACGTGGCGTCCATGTGGCGTTCACATGGCGTCCACATGGCACTTAACACACCTCTGTTAATAGTAAGGGTATTTGTGACCCAATACTTTAACGGAAGGGTATTTTTGAGCCAAAATATAGTTTAAGGGTATATGTGAGCTATTTCCGATAGTTCAAGGGTATTTTTGAGCCTTTTCCGTTATTAAAATATAAGGGATTTAGGGTAGATGAATCTAAATGAGAGACTAGTTGAATCCATTTATTTGTAAATTGTACCAATAATGCTTGTTAGCTTGTTGGTCTTCCTAATTAAGGTAGTGTTTCAGTACTCGAGTTTCATGTGTGTTTTGCCTAAGCAAGACTTGAAACTACTCTACAACATTTTGAAATTACAAAGTTTGAAGATATAGGTCTTTCATTGAAGAAGAAAAACAGTCTTTATTACATATAATATATATCAACTAAATGAAAAATAGTAAATTTCTTAATCTCTTGTAGCATTTTATTGTCAATGTTGGTATAAATATTTGTGCAACACAACATTGATGTCGATGAAATGAGCTGTTACATCTCTCAAATTTTAATTTAGTTGTCAAAGTGGTTCAAACAACTTCTAAGATTGTGCTATGAGGTATCATGTGACTCGAAATATTTTTATTTTGGGTGAGGCACTATTAACAAAAATTGTGTGAGTATTTCTTCTTGACAAGTGTCGTCGCAGTGGCGGAGCTACTTTGAGGGGTGTCGACTGATATTACTTCGTTGAAAATTTACACTATATAATTTGATAAAAATAATTTGTTTATATATATATTACATATTGGTACCTTTTTCTTTTTTTTTAAGTGATTTTATTTCTTTTATATTTTAATATTTCTTGAGTAAAATTCTATCTCCGTTACTACACTATGAGACCTATTATCTCTTTTTATTCGCTCATCACTCAACACAATGTGCATGCTCAATGACGTAGTCGTACATAGTTTAAGATGATCAGTTGGACATCATTCATCGAAAAATTATACTGTGTATATAGAAAATTGTACAAAATATATAGCTCAAAAATTATTTTTCATATACATATATTAAATCTTGAACATTCATAACAAAATTTTTGACTTCACCACGTCAAGTTTGTGAGTCACATAAAATATTTCACGATAGGAGCATGCACATTGTGTTGCCTTGTTTCTTAATTTTGTTTTGTAATTTTCTACTTTTCATTGATAACTGTTACTTTTAAGCACATCTTTAGGCCAATTTCCGCAAGAAATAGCTCAACAAAGGATATATTCGATATGTAGGAAAATATTTTTGCCTATACTGACTCGACACTCTTCTTAAGATATTATTACATATTAGAAATTTATTTTCCTAGATTAATTTTATTAATAAATGTTATAAAAATATAAATTTGACGACTAACATTTTATATAGTTTTTAAATGATAAGGACTAAGGAGGATATTGAAAGAAAATGATAAAAAAAAATTGATTTGTAAAAAAGTAGACAAGTAAAAAGAAAAAAATATTTTAAATATAAGAATTAAGTAAAATAAAATAGAGAGGGTATTATAAATATCAAAAAACTTTAAAAATCTAGATTTGATCATAAACGTTTTTATATAATTATTTATTAATATGAAACGATCAGAGTATTATTATAAATACAAAAAAGAAACCAAAAATTGAGCTATTGGGTGCACAAATTTCTTGTTTGAAGAGACCTTGTCTAGATCTTGTTAAAATTATATCTAGCAACTAGCAAACATGTTATACCAATTCCATAGCTATGGATGTCTCCACATTTAAAGTTGAGTGACCAGTGTTACGTTTGTTGCAAGTTAAAGAGGCAAGGTAGTAATAGTAATCATAATATTTGTACTTGATGCACACAATTGCAATAAAATGGCTCTCATGCCACCCTAAGAGGAAGCACCATCACTTTCAAACCCCTAGGTGATTTGGAGCTGTATTTCTAACTTCTAAAAAATTCCAAGCCTTCAATTTCACCTAACACACTTGTCTGATCGTTCATCTGGTAGAGTGTATAAAAATAATACAAAATAATATATATTTGTAATGTTTGTATTAGTAGTGCTTATATTAGTTATACATAGAATATTTTTATTGCAATATTGTTTGATTTGATCGTTTGGTAGAGTGTATAAAAATAATGTTCAATAAAGTAATATTGGTAATATATACATAAATAATGATTGTATTAGTTATGCATAGATTGTTTCGTATGCATCATTTGGTTTGGTGTATACAAATAATATGTACCGTATAAAAATGTTTTCTTATAAAAATCTCCTCCATAATTATGGTGGAAATATGTAAAATTGCTTTTGAGGGGTAATTGAGTTTTTAACCATGCTAATGCATGTAATAAATCCCTTTGCATTAATTTACTCATATCTAGAAATCTATGGTATTAGTAATATACTCTCTATTACACAATAGAGTCTTGCATCAGTTATACATAGCATAAAAAAGTGCACCAAACAAAGTTATACTAATGCATAAAATTAATGTGTGCATTATATTTGTTAATACACTCTATCAAACGATCCCTTAAAATTGTGTCAAGTGAAATTGAAGAGTTGAAATTTTCAAACTTAGAGCCATACGATAGATACAAATCCAATTGAACAAGAATCGTATTAAAAATCTATTTGTATCTTCAAAAAATCGCAAATTACAAACACAATTATTATTGTAAAAATTCAAGAGCTAAGTGTCAGTAATTTTTGTTTTAAAAAATCCAATCAAATTCTGTTATGATTCATGTTGTCTCACCTATAAGGGATGATCATCGTCAAATCTATGTCTTCATAGATTTTTAATACCGTTTGAGCGAAATCAACCAACGAAATTCGATAAAATTCTTATTTGTATATTATTGTATATAGACGTATAAATACCATGTATATATGTTGGATGTATAATATTACGTTTCAAGTTTTTAAATATTTTTATTAAGAAAACATTATCAAAATTTTGTATATTATTATACATCTATATATATTATTGTATATCACATTATGTTTTAGCCTAAAGAATTGTAATATAAATTTTTAAGCTGTATTTTTTACAATATAAATTAAGTAATTATATTTTTATAAAAAAATTTATTTTTTAAAAAAATATTAGATACACTAAACTCTCTAGAATTCAAAAATAGAAGGTCGACCACAAAAATTTATTGTATCCAATTTTACCATCTATGTTTCATTCTTCTCCCAATTTAACTTGTAAAAAAAAAAAAAAAAACGAATCCCTCCGTTTCTATTAAAGCTAAGTTAACCCTAGAAATTCCAATAATAACTCCAATCGTCATAGAACTTTCCAGAACCTCAACCAGAACCTACAAGAACCCTCTAGTCCCCACTACCACACAAACCCCTCTTTTATAAATCCCTAAAAACTCAAATCTTTCTTCTCTTCACTACAATTCTTCCTCAGATTTCTTCAAAAAAATTACTGTAAATCAACAGCCATGGCCGATGAAGCTAAGGCCAAAGGTAACGCCGCCTTCTCCGCCGGCAATTTCACCGACGCTATAAACCACTTCACTGAAGCCATCAATCTTGCTCCCACCAATCATGTTCTTTACTCTAACCGATCTGCTGCATACGCTTCATTAGGGAAATATTCCGATGCTTTATCCGATGCACAGAAAACAGTTGACCTGAAACCCGATTGGGCGAAAGGGTATTCTCGTCTTGGTGCCGCTCATTCTGGACTTCACCATTACGACGATGCGGTGTCTGCTTACAAGAAGGGGCTTGAGATTGATCCAAATAATGAGGGTTTAAAATCGGGTCTTGCTGATGCTCAATCAGCTCAGGCTCGATCTCGTGGTCCGGCGGCTCCGCCGAGCCCGTTTGGTGATGCGTTTTCCGGTCCGGAGATGTGGACTAAGTTGACTGCGGATGCGAGTACAAGGGGTTATTTGCAACAGCCTGATTTTGTTAACATGATGAAGGATATTCAGAAGAATCCGAGTAATTTGAACCTTTATTTGAAGGATCAGAGGGTAATGCAAGCACTTGGAGTTTTGTTAGGTGTGAAATTGTCGACTAGGATGCCAGAGGAGGACGATGAGATGCCGGAAGCTTCAACGGAGAGGAAGAGACCAGCGGAGACGGAGCATGTGAAGGAGGAGAAGCGTCCCGAGCCTGAACCAGAGCCGGAGCCAATGGAAGTGCCTGAGGAGGAGAAGGAAATTAAAGAGAAGAAAGTGAAAGCACAGAAGGAGAAAGAAGCGGGTAATGCAGCTTACAAAAAGAAGGATTTTGAAACTGCAATTCAGCACTACACTAAGGCTATTGAGCTTGATGATGGAGACATATCTTTCATTACTAATCGCGCTGCGGTCTACTTGGAGATGGGAAAGGTATTATCCACAAACCTTAATACTCCTAATGTTATCTGGCTAGATAAGGAGTATATGATGTTAATTTGACTTGCATGGTATAGTAATAGTAGTAGTAAAGCTAAAAGTTCAAATTTTTAAAAAGAAAACCAAGTCCGTTTGTCTTGCCTAGTTTGTGCTTTATCTGTTTTTGTGATCCCTGCTTGCTACAATTGATCTAGTCTTTAACTTGATCAAAACAAGTTGAAGTTTTTGAATTATTGCACTTGGGAGTTAGCCTAGCCAGCGTAGTTGAGCTGAAGTTTGTGGTAGACTAGGGTTTGAATCTAGCTGTGTGGTAGGAGGATAGTACACGTCCTGCTTGAGTTGTTTAAAAAATGGCACTTAAATGGTTTAATGAGTTTTGGTTTTTGGAAGTTGTATAGATTATGTTGAAATAGACAACGATCCTGAAAATCGGAAGTGAGGCTGTATAAATTGGAATGGAGGAAGGAGTATCAACTTTTACTACTTGTGTGTTTGTCTTTTATGGTGACATGCTTGGGGGAATTTGAGTTCATCATCAGCGTAGTTGATGTGGTAGAAGGATTTCACTTTTCTCCTAGGTAAAAGGCCATCTGGTAGTGCTGTAACTCCTTGGTGAGTTCGGTATTCTTTATGTCAATTTATAACTAAGGTTGTGGGGTTTGTTGTGGGGTTTCAGTTGGGTTTCATATAAGAAATGTTGTAGTTGAGAGGGCGCGGAGTATCATAGAGAGAAATGGAATTTGGCTTATTGGCAGATTTATGATGCTGGACATATTTGTCTTTGTGTCGAAGCGTTCAGACATATGGGTGATATACCCTTCTCAAGCTGTTCATTTTTTTTTTGGGTATTGGGCTTGGTTGTTATTACACCCTTGTCAGATTGCTATAGTAGTATTTCTCATCAATTGTCTACTCTTTTTTTATCAGTCAATTGCCTAACCTTTATATCCAAAAGCAGGTTACTGATCTTCTTTGCTATCTTTTCCCTTCTTTTATTTTTTGGGTGGTGGAAGAGGGTGTCTCTGGTTTTTCCTGCTGTGGTAGAATTGCCTATCTGAGTTGTCTTTCCTAATATATTAGGAGAGCATAATAATTAATGAAAGGTCTTCCATGTTAAATGGAAAATCTGATCTATTAATCATCCCCAGATGGTACGTCTCTCTGAAACCTATGAACAGCTGTGAAGTGGTGACAGTACAGGTTCTAATGCATTGATTCCATAGCTTGTATTAGGCATGGAGTGTGTGGTGCTCTTCATTGAAGATCTGCTTGTTAATGAACCTGAAAATTCTACACAATGTCCTGATATACTTGTTAGGTGCCCAATTGGTGCTGGGTTAATAGTGATGTGTCACATTATTTAAAAGGGAACATAATGTTCTTAGAAGAAACCTAAATGTTACAGAAGATGTAGTTAAAACGCAGCCTTCACGCACAGTTATTTGTAAGTTATGTTCGTCCTTTTCTTTTTTGATTTTTCGTTTATTCCAGCCTTCCATAATTGATGCAGCTTTTAGAGTTGTTTGCTGATGGTTGTGAAGTAAATGTGTGACTTTTTGCTTTAGAAATTGTTTAACAATGGTAGTAGTCTCTCAAGTGCTTTACAAACTTACTCCCTTCAATAACTGTATCTATCTTCACCTATGCGGTGGTAGTTGCCACTTCCTCTTCTATGGTTAACAAAGTCTGTATATAGGCTTCTCCTGGGAGATTTGTGTCTGTGCCGGTATCTAGCTGTTTACATGGGGATTTCTCATTGCTGCCATACCTTTTTGGGTGGATTATGCATTAAGAGTACACACTCCGGTTTGTCAGGAAGATACATCTGGCCAGAAAAGCAAAATGCTGAGAAATTCCGTGAAAGGAATTCTGAAATAAATTTAAGTTACTAACTAACAGAATCTTGAGATTAGGGGGAAGGTTATGAGTTCATCGGCTTCCTTTTCTAATTTCTAATATAATTAATCACCAAAGTTGACCCTCCAAACTGTTAAGTTTAAGGGAAAGGGATCGAGTTGGTCCACTTCCTTTGCTCATTAGTCTCCATATAGGACCAGTAATAGCCATATAAAGCCGAGGGGTGAGTAGAGAGATAATCTTTGCCAACTTACTCCACCTATATGTCCTTGATTTTTCTGGTGACTGCATGACATGATACTTGGTCATTAGAGGGACAGACATGGTGATGAGTTATCTTCCCATCGCCATTGCCTCCCAGGTTTCTCTGTCCTCTTTTTTACCCATAGCAAGTGTAATATTTTGAACCTAGTTCCAGGACTCCGATCTGTTTCCTGTGATGGTATGATTAATCTGTGAAATTTCTTGCATAATTTCTCTGCTCTTGTGAACTCACTGTGTGATATGATTTTTTGCCTTGATTTCAGTATGAGGAATGCATCAAAGATTGTGACACAGCTGTTGAAAGGGGCCGAGAGCTAAGGTCCGACTATAAGATGATCGCAAGGGCTCTGACTCGCAAGGGAACTGCCTTGGCAAAGTTGGCTAAAAGTTCGAAGGATTTTGAAGTTGCAATTGAGGTTTTCCAGAAAGCTCTGACCGAGCATCGCAACCCGGATACCCTTAAGAAACTGAATGAAGCTGAGAAGGCGAAAAAGGAATTAGAGCAGCAAGAGTATTTCAGTCCACAAATAGCAGATGAAGAGCGTGAGAAAGGTAGTTCTTTCTAAGGCTTGTCTTTGTTGTTTTTCCTCTTATGTGGCTAACTTTCTTCACTATGTTACAGGAAATCAGTTCTTCAAGGAGATGAAGTATCCAGAGGCGGTTAAACATTATACTGAATCCATAAAGAGGAATCCCAACAATCCGAAGGTATTGCCTTCCTCCATCTTCTGTAACCTCTTTTGACTTGAGAACTTCTCCCTGTCCTTTATTGAGGACTCAATCCTTGGCAACTGCAAGTGATGCTTGTATTTTCTCCTTTGTTTTTTGTTAGGCTTATAGCAACCGAGCTGCCTGCTACACCAAGTTAGCTGCATTACCTGAGGGGCTCAAGGACGCTGAAAAGTGCATTGAGCTCGATCCAACATTCGTAAAGGGTTACACCAGGAAGGGTGCCGTTCAGTTTTTCATGAAAGAGTATGAAAAAGCTTTGAAAACTTACCAGGAAGGATTGAAGCTTGATCCTCAGAATCAGGAACTCCTAGATGGTGTTAAGAGGTATATAAATTTATAATCACATATCTCGTCAGTTGCTTCCTTTTAAGTTGTTGAGGGTGTATGTGATTCTTAAAATTGGTCTCCTTTTATGGTCTGATCTGTGTTTTACTTTTCTTCTTTTTCTGCATTTCACCTATCTTGTTTTTTCAGGAAGACATGGAAAAATATGGTTCTTATTGCAACTTTAAAAATGCTCTATTCATTTTGCAGATGTGTTGAGCAAATAAACAAGGCAAGCCGTGGAGATCTAACTCCAGAGGAGCTCAAAGAAAGACAGGTACTGTTTTCTTTGCATTATAATCTTATTTTGCTCCAGGTAAAGATAATCGGTGATGGCTAACACTCTTAAATCAATTTCTTTGATCAGGCTAAGGGGATGCAAGATCCAGAAATTCAGAACATCCTTACAGACCCAGTAATGAGACAGGTAATATTTGGTTGTCTGAGTGCAGTATGCTTGTCTCGTCATATACCAATATCATTGTGTAATTAACTTTGCCATTTCGTGTTCTGGAGCAGGTGCTAAGTGACTTCCAGGAGAACCCAAAAGCTGCACAAGATCATATGAAGAACCCTCTTGTCATGGACAAGATCCAGAAATTGATTAATGCAGGAATTGTGCAAGTTAGATAAGTAGCAATACTTCCAACTCACCATGGAAAGTAGCTTTGGACTATCCATTATTTTTTTCCATCCTTTGTTTACTTAAAATTGTTCCTTCATTATGAACTCCTTTTATTCACTTTCGAAGTGTAATGTCGCACAATGTCTGGGTTTTCCATCATCTTTTCTTTTCCTTTTTTTCTTCTGTGGTAACTGTTAAAATTTTGTATCTTGTTTTTCTTTGAGGGTCCGAAAGGAAGGATTGTTGGTGCGTTTATGTCTTAAATGTTGTGCTTCCTGCCGATTAAAGTTACTTCACTATATTTCAACATCATTGTAGCCATCAAAATCTCAAATACAACTTTACCTAAGTGGCATCATAAACACTATTTCCGCTTATACTAATATTTCTATTTCGAAGTTTATACTGATGTGTTTTGGGAAAAGTATATTCAAGCAACTAAATAATATTTGCAAAAATTATAAGCAAACGCAACATCTTCAATTTAGCTTCAATGGTAAATTAACGAATGTGTATGCAAATCTTGTGTAACGTATCAAAACGGTTATGATAGATAATGCGATAACGAAGGAACTATATCACTTAATATTAATTGATTCTACAATGTCTATACAAACAGAGTTTTACTTGCGTGAACAATTATTTAGTTTAGCTCTAATCTAAAATATTTATAGATATTAGGGTCTATAAACAATACTTTAAAAAAGTACATCCAAATATTAACTATTCCAATTTGAAAGAATTTTTAATAGAGTGAAAAGTATTTGATTTTCATAGACAAAATGTCCAGTAGCTCTGTTTTCCCTGTTAGGACGAGTGTGTGCGCCTTTAAGATTGGTTTCAATTTTCAAAACATTCTTGGAATAAAATTTCAACTGTAAAAAAGACAGTTCAATGCATTAAGTTTTCGCTTAACGCGAGGTCTAGGAAAGTCTTTTGTAGCTGATCTTTAGTTTGGACCTCAATATTATAAATAGAATTGCAACATAAAACAAATGTGAAATAAACAACTCAAACCGTCAGATGTTACACCTAAGATCTCAATAAAGAGCATCAAATTGTTACAAAGCATATACTTGTTTCTTCTATAGTAAGAAAGATAATCCCAAAATCAGGGCACACTCAATCTTGCCCTAAAATATTGATGCTTCTTTGGATGCAGAGATATCTTAAATGCATGTATACACATTTAGTCCTTTCTTTCTTCCGTCCCTTCGGAGTCTCAGCTTATAAATTCAACGACATACACAAATGGCTGAAAAAACTCAGACGTATAACTAAATATCAGCTATTCTCCATCGGTGTTTCATGCTAGTACGTACAAAAAGAATGTTGTGCAAGCCTTAATATCTTCGTCGAGTAAAAATACCTATTTTCAAGTTTGTGGATCCAAAATCTGGAAGATGACAGACTAAGCGGCTGCCGTTTCCTCCTTTTTGGCAAGCTGGTTTTGAATGTGTTGAGGGACAACGTCAAATTTGGCTAATTGCATAACGTAAGATGCACGACCCTTTGTCATCCCTCGCAAAGTACTAACGTAATTGAACATCTCTGCTAATGGAACTAAAGCATCCACCACCTGCACCAATTATATTACATCCATCAGAAAGAAACAACAATTTATCAAATGCATATTTTAACATATGCTTATTCTTCGCAATTGTAAATATGACATGTCACAATCCCTCTAGAGGTCATTTTTAAAGCTACATATCTTACAAATCTTCATAGAGAAACTATATACACCATCCTTCCCTGCTTTACATGACAATCTCCGAAGGGATATGGAGTTTAAAATAAGGCCAAATACATAAGCGCCCCCTTAAACTTGTCCAGTTTTTCCATTTAGATAAACTCGGTTTAGAACCTAGTGAACACCTAAACTCTTCCAGAAGTGTTCCAATTAGACAGATTTTTATGAGAACCAAAAAATAATGCTTGTGTGAAGTGCATTTCACATGCAATTGATATGGCAAAAGCTACCAATGAAAGAGTGGCGTGTGGTGTTGATCCCAAATAATATGGAAAAAAATGACAAAAAACAAAAAGCTCTGTTCCTCAGAATATTCAATGAACTTTAGGTGATGCATCAAGACAGAAAAATGTTAAAAGATCTGGACATGATTTTTTTCAAAAAAACTGGAAGAAATTCTTCACCCGAAATTATCCGCGAGAGAGCAAGAAAGGAATTTTAAAGAAAATTAAGAAAGCAAGCATAAAGAAGTAATTTCAAGCAGAGTAATCATGAGCGTTGAATGCTTATTAAAGCCCGATTGATTTTTTATTTTTTTTACAGAATTGGATGAAGGATTCAAACCTGACAAAAACTGCAACCGAGGGAAAACAGGAAAAGGGGATCATGGATTTCAAGAAACCAATCTCAGGTTGTTCTTCAAAATTATTTGAGAAAATTGAAACTGAATCTTGTGGTGTTGGAATTGGAGAAGCTAGATTTAAGTTTTTTTGGGAAGTGTTACTAATGAGAAGTGGGTTTGACAAGCCAGCCATGGAACCCCCCCACCGGCCTTGCAAATTTCCGGTGAGATGGTTCGCATTCAAGTAAAACCGGTGGAAAAGAAAAAATGGAAAAAAAGAGAACTTTTCTTTTTAAAACCATTCTCCAGGCACTGAACACGCTCAAAGAGAGGGGAAAACATATACTTTGCCATGTCAGCAAAATGTGTCTAATTGAAATATTTTTAGAGTGTCGGTGTTCAATAGGTACTAGCCCAAGTTTAAGTGTCTAAATGAAAATATTGAGATTTAAACTACGTAAAAAGTACTACAAGTCACAATAATTGATAATTCAAGATATCCAAAAGACATTGAAAAAATCAAAGAAAGACTCGTTTGAATCTCGAATTTTGAAAAGTGCCACATAAATTGGAACGGAGGGAGTAGAATCTTTTTTTAAAAATTCACTTAATGCATGTACTACTACTACTGTATGCATGCTGGATTAGTATGTGAACACTATGGATCCCCAATTCTTCAACAAAAGTGAAGTTGGAAGTAGGTGCAAGCATAGATATAATGAGTAGATTGATGAAAGGAGTCCACGATCATACCTTGAGACCTCCCGGTTTGTCTCCAAAGCTGTTGATCTGACCTCTCCTTGAATTAAGGTCACCAATCACATCTCCTAGATGTTCTTCTGGTGTTACTACTTCAACCTTCATTATGGGTTCCAGCAATTGTGGACTAGCTTTTCTCATCCCTTCCCTAAAAGCTCCCCGAGCAGCCAGCTGGAATGCCAAAACACTTGAATCCACATCATGGTAAGAGCCATCTACTAGCACAGCACGAACATCAACAACGGGAAAGCCTGCCAGTACCCCGTTACTCATGCATTCTTCTAATCCCTTCATAACACCTGGAATATATTCTTTTGGCACTGCACCTCCCTTGATTTCACTCTTGAATTCATATCCACCGCCTGCTTCCATGGGTTCAAACCTTACTGTGATATCAGCAAACTGTCCTGAACCACCAGACTGCTTCTTGTGCACGTATTTCACTTCTGCGTTCCTGGAAATGCTCTCGCGATAGTTTACTTGTGGAGCTCCAACATTAGCTTCCACCTGTCAATTGATAAGCAATGTTACTAAATGTAGAAATCTTTCAGTTCTACAAGGCGTTTACTGTAAATAAGAATGGTATGCAAAAATAACTGCTTCTGAGTGTGTTAAACAAGCATTTTGCATATATCACATTAAGCAGTAAATAAGAGTAATAGTGCAAGTAACTAGAAACTGCAATGGCAATTCCTCTGATAATAATATGAGAAAAAATAGGTTATTTTCCTTTTTGGGGGGTTTTGTAGGGGTTTCCAGATACATACCTTAAATTCCCTTTTCAGTCGATCTACAATGATCTCAAGATGTAATTCTCCCATTCCCTCGATAACTGTCTGGTTAATCTCCTCATCACGTGAAAAATGGAAAGACGGATCCTCTTGAGCCAGTTTTATTAAGCCTTGCGCCATCTTATCAATGTCTGCTTTGGTCTTAGGTTCAATTGCAACCTTTATAACAGGATCTGGGAAATCCATGCGCTCAAGCACAACAGGCTTCTCGGGATCAGACAATGTCTCTCCTGTAATTGTATCTTTCAATCCAGCAAGAGCAACTATATCACCAGTTAACGCTGTCTTTACATCCTCTCTGCTGTTAGCATGCATTTCCAGAAGTCTGCCAATTCTCTCTTTCCTGCCTTTGTTTGCATTCAATACATATGATCCTGCAGTAAGCTTTCCTGAATATACCCTGACAAATGTGAGAGACCCGACAAAAGGGTCATTCATGATCTTAAATGCCAAACCAGTAAATGGTTCATCATCACTTGGGGCCCTCTCAATGATCACTTCAGGGTTGTCAGGGTCGGTTCCATTCATGGGTGGCACGTCAACTGGAGAAGGCAAATAATCCACAACTGCATCGAGAAGTGGCTGAACCCCCTTGTTCTTGAAAGCAGAGCCACACAATACAGGGACAAAATTGCCAGAGATAGTTCCCTTCCTGATCAACTGTTTGATGGTTGCCTCATCAGGTTCAACTCCTTCCAGGTATTTCTCCATAACATCATCATCCAATTCAACTACGGTCTCAATCATCAGTGCCCTATACTCCTCAGCTAGCTCTTGAAGATCAGCAGGAATGTCCTCATAGGAAAACTTTGCCCCTAATTCTTCTCCGGACCAAACAATAGCTTTCATCATCACAAGATCAACTAATCCTTTGAATGTATCCTCTGCACCAATTGGAATCTGAATTACAAGTGGTTTAGCACCCAAGTTTGTTACTATCATGTCTCTTGTTCGGAAGAAATTAGCTCCAAGACGATCCATCTTATTTACGAAACATATCCTTGGGACTCCATACTTATCAGCTTGTCTCCAAACAGTTTCTGATTGAGGTTCCACACCAGCAACACTGTCAAACAAGCATATGGCACCATCTAAAACCCTAAGGGCACGCTCCACTTCAAGAGTGAAGTCCACGTGACCAGGAGTATCAATAATGTTGATACGATGCTTGTTCCAGAAGGTGGTAGTAGCAGCAGAAGTAATTGTAATCCCCCTCTCTTGCTCTTGCTCCATCCAGTCCATTGTGGCAGTTCCCTCATGCACTTCACCAATTTTATAGTTTCTGCCAGTATAGTAAAGGACACGTTCCGTTGTAGTTGTCTTCCCTGCATCTATATGAGCCATAATTCCTATATTACGATAGTCCTTCAAAGGAACTGTTCTCTTCTCCTCTGCAGATAAATAAAAGAGCAGCACATGAGTTTATGTTCCAGGAATGATACACTCTCTAGACCGAATGAACCCTGTATAACATCTATGTCAGCAGACTTACGAGTCAACACTAACCTAAAATATATACTCATCTCCCAAGACATAGTGTTGGTAAACCATAACTCTAAAATAAGTGTCAACGGTGTTTCTAATCATTGACCTCTTTTGGGAAAATGAACTTCAAAATAAGTTCTTAATGCTCAATGCTATTTTTCTTGAAATGCATTTAACAGCGGAATCACCATTCCCTAGAGTTGAAATTCGAGTAAGAAAATCCACAAGAGAACTCAAAATAGACACCTTCAAAGATTAAGTACTATATTATTACAGTTATCCATACTAAAGTTCCAACCTTTATTTTCTTTTCCACTATCCAAAATTAATTGTTTCATTTTCCAACCTGTTCATGAATATTCAAAACAAACCTCTTTTGTTCTCCCGCAAAAAAGACCTTCCTATTCTCGAGCCTAGTTTCTCCAATTTATTATGTTCTCAATCCTAATTACATTACACATTATAGAAATCAGTAATTATGGCAATCACATAAAATAAAATGATCTCAGTTTCTCACTTCCAATCAATCAATTGTGTATCATCCTAACCTAGAAGGAGTCAACTTTATAAATATTTTGTATCCATTCCATTCATAATCATATTATTCATTTATTTATTGAACAGCGGAGAGCCAACTTGCGCCAATCTCAATTATAATACTAGGTACCTACATCCACAATATGGTTTTTGGTTAACTCTTTTCACAAGGACTTACGTAGATTGTTGAAATTACCTAAGCTTTTTAGCCTATGTAGGATTCCCAGCCCTGGCCTCTCGTGGTCTTTATACTATCTTCATTAACCTTTTCAATATAAAAGCAATGAAACAAGAAAAGCAAAACTCTTGCCAAAAAAAAAAAAAACCTATCCACTCCCACTACCACCCAAAAAATGTTTATCTTTACAAGTTACTCATTTATAATTTACACATAAAATTGAAATTTTTGATCCTCTAAGCAAAATTTGATACCTTCAGCAGCAGCCATAGCTAAGACAGTAAAGCTAACACCTCTCACCCAAGAAACCAACTTATCCACTAGCCCCACCACCAAAAAAATGTTATCTTTACAAGTTACTCAACTATAATTTACACTATAAATTTGAAATTATTGATCCTCTTCTGCCGCAGCCATAGCAAAGACAGAAAAACTAAGACCTTTTACTCAAGAAACTAACCTATCCACTAAACCCCCCAATAAAAAATCTATCTTTACAAGTTACCCATTTAAAATTCACAACATAAATTGAAAATCTTGATACTCTAGCAAAAAAAAGAATTGAAATTTGATACCTTCAGCTGCAGCCATAGCAATAACAGAAAATCCATTCTTTCTTGTTTTCTGAGATAATCCTAAGCTTCTAGAACCATTAACAGAGAACACTCGTGAGCTTCCAAAGAATTCAGACATGGAAGCAGAAGCAAGCGACTGTAGTTTAACACATCGATTCCTCCGAGAAGAAGTGACCCGGTTAGACACGGGTACGGGTCTTTGAGACCCATTAAAGTTACAGAGTGAAGAAGCAGCAGATGACATTCTTGTCACTGACTCTGCTGCCATTTTTTTCTCCTCTCTGTTTTTCTGGTCTACTGTGTGTGTATTTGTACTGGTTTATATTGGTTTGGATAGGGAGTGGAGATAATGAAAAGAGTTTGAGGTGTGAGAACTTTTGGTGATATGGTCATTTTGAGACCTTTGGTTTTTAGGTTATTTTTGGACTATGGGATAATATTGTGAGGCCTAGAAAAAAAAAGTTTTTTCTTTTTTTTAGTATTTTGGTATGATTTAGATTGTCTTGTTAGACATGGAACAATATCCACAACACCCATTTAAATCAAGTTGTGTTATTGGGAAAACTTAAGATATTGATAGAATTAAAAGATTGATTGTTTAAACTTCAGATATCCATCATATGTTTAGGACTTTTTTTGCGAGTGAAAATTAAGTATGATGATCAAAAGTTTGATCTTAGCAAGGTGGATAGATTTGCGCGCAATTTTAACTTTGTATATTTGATGTTGGTCATAGAGTGACTAACCTTTTAATTTGTATATATTGTGATTAAGATTTAAATAGTAATTTCAATATTCAGTATATGTGCAAATGCACTTTTTTCATAAGAATAACTAGACCTAGACACCTAGTTAAAGGCCTTATTTGATTTTATTTTGATTTTAATAAAGAAAACGAATAAAAAATCATATTGAATCCAACCACCAAATTATATATGATTGTGCTATTCGTTCTAGAGTGAAACATGTCTAATTTGGTGTTTATGTAGATTTGATTTATTTTGTGTTTATGTAAATTTATTTGTAGCTTTTTTAAGAGGAACAGAAAAAACAAAATGAACGCAAAAGTGCATATGACCCAAAAATCACAAATGAAATCTTAGTCTCATTGCAAATAAGGCCTAATTGTATTTTTCATGGGCCTAATTGCACTCAACAACAATTTTCAGGACTCAATGTTTTTGATACAGAGCCCATTAGTAGTAAACCTGTAATGTCTTTAATTTTAGGGAAACTTACATAAATATACTATATTAAGAAAATATTTACCATTTATAGCAATAACATTTTCTTTTCACTTGATCACTTTTAATACATTTATAATACAATTTTAATACATATTACAGAGAACAATTTATAAAACACATATAATATAAGTTTTATTGATGATTTATCACATATTTTAATACATTTATACTACAGTGTGTCAAATTCTTACCAAACAACTAAACACGCATAATATATTTTAAAACAGTTATAATACATACATATTGCATACATAATTCACTTTTAATATATTGTTTATCATAGTATTGCTATATATTGCTATAAATGGTAATAAATAAAAAGTATTGCTAAAATCAGTAATCATTTATTAAAAGGTATCTATTTAAGTAATTTTTCCTTAATTTTAGCCTAAAATAAAAATAAAAATTCACAGAGCATAAATTTATATGTTTAAATTCTTAGATCATGATGAGTTTATTTAGTCTATTGATTTATGATGGATCAACTTTGTTACTTGGACTAGTCTAAATCAACTCATCATCAAAGTCCAAAACTCATTTAAACGTCGGATCATAGTACATAAGTATAGTAACATGCATAGAAGAAGAAATCTTAGCCCATCATCAATATGATACTCCATGTCCTTATATCAAACATGTTACATATTTTTTTTTTTCTTTTGAATGATCAGAACAAACATGTTACATATAAACTTCAAAAGAAAGACATTTATTTCATGAAGATTGGATACAACAACAATTAAAAAGGGCAATTACTAGCCTCCCTTCTAACCAAATAGAGTAAAAAATATACTAGTAGTACAAGCATACAAATAACAAAATACCAAACACATAGAAAGAAACTACATATTTGACTTATTTGCATTGGAAGTTCTTTGGGGCATATTTGCCACAGTTGTTGAGCAACAAGCTGAGTGAAAGTGGAACATTTAGATTAATTCCCAACACATTGGCTTTAAGGGCAGTGCAAAGGCAAATAGCGGCATCAAGGTCAACAAGTCCTTCAATTAAAGAGCAACATTTAGTCTTGGCTGGGCTACTTCCAATAACAAGGTGCAATAAGTCACCCAATAAATCGGCACAAACATTTAGCTTAAGTGTGTCCTTTGGGCACTTACCCTTTGATGATGGGGTGGAGGGGGTAGGGGTAGGGTAGTGGGGTTTGGGGTGTGGGGGTGGTGGGCATGGGACATTAGTGGAACTAACCATAGTGAAAAAAATAATGTTCAATGTGAGAACAAGGGCAATTGAGGATGCACCAAACTTAGTCATTTTTTCAAACTTAATAATTAGCACTCTTCAACAATTGAATGTGGCTAATTAGTAGTGAAAATGTTGTTTGTTTGGTGTTTGAAATGAATGAAATGAGTGGCTATTTATAGGTAAAATTTATGATTTTTATTATTAGAAAATTGAAAGAGGGCAATGTGGATAGAGAACATTGTGTAGTCAAGTAGTTGGCAAATCCAAATTGAGATACTAGTAATATTATTGGATTATAAACTTACTAAATTGTATTTTTGTGGATTTCATTAGTTGTCGCTATTATTATATCTCTTTCCTCAAAGATAAATTAACATCCTTTATTTTCATATGGGACTTGCATTATTCTCTCTAATTATTTTATCAATATTGTTCTTGAACATGCTCGACTTGGATCTCATGCATCAAGATTAATTCTAAAGTTTGGAAGCTAGTAGTAAAAAATTGTGTGTTAATTTTTTGAGTTTAACTCAATAACACTATGTATATTATGGTCATCGACTATATTTTATAATTAATCTATTGTAAGTTAAGGTAGACTCGTAATTGTACATTAACTTGAGATCGCTATATGAAATCATAAACTTCAAATTCTGAGTTAGCTTCTATATCGCGAGCCACTAAAACAACGCATCCTGAAATAATGAGACACTTCCATCGTGCTCCTTCATTATGATTTATGGTTAAGGTATACGAAATTCAAAAGTATCTCATTAGGGGGTAAACCCCTTTGAGTCAATGCATTCATTCCGTTTTATTGGAATTTTTTTCTTTCGAAAAAACGTTGTTTTCGTTAAGAATTAACGTATTTGTGCAAAAAGTTGAATACTCTCTCTAGACGAAAATGTTTGTCATATTTTATTTTTCGAAAATCAAATTACATGAACTTTGATCAATATTACAAAATGTACCTTTTTGTCATATTGATATGAGAAAAATTACAACATAATACTTTTTGTAGAATTATTGAGTATCTAAATTTTAATTTTAAAATATTAAATCAATCTAATCTAATAAAGCTTCAAAGAATCAAACTGAGTCTAGAAAAGAGAAAACATGATAACTATTTTGAGACGAAGGAGGCGCGTAAAATAGTCTAATGTCATCATTTTTCTCTTCTGTCGAGGAAATTTGTGTGGCCTATATATGTTTAGTTTTTTTATCAATATATGAACGAAGTCAATATTAGAAGCACAATATGGAAAACGAAAGTTATTTGGAAGAAAAATAATATTCCTTTGGGTCAAAGTGTAAATATAGATATTAATGTTCTCAATTAACTTTATATCTATTTTTAGCACTATAATATGTGTGGTATTGGTAAATGATAGATCGAGACAAAAAAGGAAAAAAAAAACGTAAATATTGACAATTTATTGTCAAAGATGCTAGAGGAATACAATATTATGAATAAGCTGCGCAATAAGTTACTAGAAATTCAACGTAATGAATGTGATTCGATAGTTTCTTCTAATTTATTTATTTAAAGAGTCTGACATACCCCTCAATTTTATTATTTAGAGTTAATATATCACTCGTTATAAATGTGGTTCATATGTATACTGTTATTGTTATACAAATGACTAACATATCCTTTTTTCTTCTAACAGAAGTGAAAAAAATATTTTAATTTAATCTTTTAATTATTTTTTGACAAAAATATAATCCATATGGGGTATATACTTGATCCTCCTCACACATATTCTTTTTTTGACTTTTTTGTTTCAACGACTAATTTAAATTTATTATTTTGATGGTCAAATTTATTTATGTTTCACTAATTTTCTTGTAAGATTTATTATAGATGCCCCTTTTTTAATTTTATTTTTACAAATACAAAAACTAAATTACAATATAGTCGCAAAAAAATTAGTTTTAAATTTTTTATTTACACTAAAGAATGAAATAAAAAAAAAGAATAAGAAACTCGAATAATGATAATAAAAAAAGTCAAAAAATAATTTTTGTATGAAAAGAATTAAAATATACCTTGAACTTTGTTAGAAGGATCATGTATATACCCCTACATGAATTTTTCTAAAAATTTAAAGTCAAAAAAATAAATTTAAAACTATTTTTTTCACTTATGTTAGATGAAGGATATATGTGAGCTCCTTCTGATACAGTAAGTGGTATATGTAAGCCATTTGTATAACAATAAGGATATATATGAGCTACTTTCATAACGAGGGCATATCTATTCCAAAAAGCAAAGTTGAGGGATATATCAGGCCCTTTTCCTAGGCCTTCATTTTTTTTACTTTCATTTCTTGATTTTTTTTTTAAAAAAAAATCGATGATTCGACATTTGCTTGGTAAAGAAGAAGAAGAAAAAATTTCATTAATAATTTTGTTTGATAATTAATTAAATTATATAAAAGCAAATGAATTTAAAATTTTATAATAATTGGACGGATTCAATTATAACTTATTGTTGAGTAAATATTTTAAAAGATCACCTAATATTAAGCAAGAGTAGTGACTTATTTATTATTTTCGATCTATTTTGATCAAACCATCCATTTGCCACTCATTGGCATCTATTGTATTTTTTGAGCTGGTTGAAAGTTATAACCCAAAAAGAAGAAATAGTTATTTTTTTTCTCTAATAATTAGGACATTCAAGCACATAGAGTCACAACGATCTTAGTTTTCTATCAAACGAGACAGAGTCAAATTTAAAGTTTATGAATTGAAGTCTTGCTATATATATTTCTATTATATAGAAGAGTGAAGTGGTAGGACGACCAAGGGTAAAAATGTAATTTCATTCTAACAAAAATCTATTAAGAAAGATAGTAAATAATTCTAGAAACATCTTTTTATATAGTAAGTGAATTATGATCAAGGATAAAAATGTAATTTCACGCTAACAAAAATCTACCAAGAATGATATCAAGAAAATTAAATAGTTCTAGAAACATCTTTTGTTATTGTTATTACCATTAACTTATTTTGTTATTACTTCACTTTCTTTTCTTTTGTGAGTTATTGTAATATCTATATATTACTCTATTTTACTATTACGTTAATTTAATGCTTAATACTTTTTTCTATTCATTATGCTTATCAAAAATGCCTACTTTAATATAAAAATTCATTATGAATTAATTATTTTCACCTTTATTTTGGCTCTAATTAATATACTTGAAAAGAAATAAGTGTGATAAAAATTAATAATATGTAGGACGACCAAGGGTAAAAATATAATTTCATTCTAACAAAAATCTATTAAGAAAGATAGTAAATAATTCTAGAAACATCTTTTTATATATTAAGTGAATTATGTTATGATCAAGGGTAAAAATGTAATTTTACGCTAACAAAAATCTACCAAGAATGATATCAAGAAAATTAAATAGTTCTAAATATTACACATTTCAGTATAAATCTCTTATTAGGAAGACTAATAACACAATTTTTTCAACATTGAGAACTTCATTTTTCATCTATTCCCTAATGGCCCTACTTTTGTAAAACAATTATAAGACAAAAGTAAAATTCATTATTTCCTAGTGAACACATCACTTCTGGAACTTGTCCATATAACAAATTTTCAACAAAATTCAATTGATCCACATTTTTCAAACATTCTAATGAATATGATAATGAACCAGTTAATATGTTAAATCCAATATCAATCACAATTGCAATTTTCAAAAGGCGTAATTCATAAGGAATGCAATAAGTGAGCAACCTCTTCAAAAACAAAATTTTCAAAAATTTCGGAGCATGTTATGTCCTTTTCTTTGGTTCTCTTTAGACTTTTCAATTTCATGGTGTTGCTTTTCTTTCTGGATTGTAAAGATACTTTTTGAAGTATCTAATTTACTTGATTTCTCTTTTTATGTATAATCCCAAAATTTCACATAACATATATGTCATTATATAATTTATTGAGAAACATATATTATTTATTAAGTACTATTATTTTATCATCAGTTATAATCATTTTTATCAAGTTATATAGATTATTATTTTAACTTCCTTATGTTAAATTACTGCAATCTATAATTATATTAACTTTTGTTAATATTTTTAACATCTCATTATTTGAGGTATAACATTCATTCATCGGGTATATAAATTACTTTAGAAAAAAAATTTGTTACTATATTAGATTGTTCTACTAATTTTAATGAATATAAAGACAAGATATAAAGTCATAACTTTTTTTTTATCCTATATCACTTTGTAAATAATGAGATGATTCATTCTAATTTTCATCAAGTAGGTCGTTATTTTTGTTTGTCAAACACCTTTAAAACAAATTTATAAGTGTATTCAAAATTAATCTATAGGTGAATAGTAGAATTTATTGCTTCATATTTTATGAAAATTGTTAATATATTGAGAATAATTTTAATCTATTCTCTTGAATAATTTTCAAATAAAATAGAAAAAGAATACCATTAAATTAATTATTTAATTCGAATATATATGTTTGACATGATGTTATAATCAGCACTGGAGCATCTGATATTTTATTATTATTTGTATCATGTTTATTTGAAAATGTCATAATAATTTTTCTTTTTGAAAACTAATTAAATTTCTATTATAAATATATATAATATTGTAATATTGGGCCCGTAAATGGGCCTTTCATTATATTAGGCCCGTATCACGGGCTTAAAATTATCTAGTAAATATATATATAAAAGTTTAAATTAAAGTTAGTTAATTATACGTAAATCCAATCTCGAGGGTTAGACTAATTACCATCCAGATCATGCATGGACATAAATAATAGTAACATATATATTATTAAAAGAATATTATACCATTAATTGGTCATTACTAAAATTCATATTGACATTTTTTAACACCGGAAATTATTGATGAATTATAAATCGCTGTGACAACTTACAGATAGAACACAATCCAATCCCGTCTCAATGTATTGATATTTTCTTTTTATATAATTAAAAAGTTCATATTGAGGTTGTTTACTTATTTGTTCAAGTTCATATATATATATATATATATATATATATATATATGATTGAATCTTGAACTTTAGGTATAGTGATTAAAATTCTTGAGATTATAAGATTGAAAGCTGATTGAACCTTTCATAGTGCTATGAATTGAAACAAAAGATGTTTCAATCTCAATTACTAGTAAATACTAATTTTGCTCATTATAATACATGATCGTTAATTTATCAAACCACGTGGTTTTGGCCTCTTTATTATATAAAGAATTATGTTATATTTATATTATTTTCAAACCATATAAACCACTAATATGGAGTAATAAATAAAAGAAAGCTTAATTAATACAATAGAGAGATATAATCAAATAATCTAGTTTTATATAATTCATAAATTTGTTAAAATACACGGTTAGAGGAATCAAAAGCACACATGTTAAATTGCTTAACTAAATATCACAAGAATTAAAATTAAAATATATCAAAATATTTGAGGGACTAGAAGTGAAATTTTCCCTTTAGGTAAATGAAGAAGAAGAAAAAAATACAAAGCAACTAAAAATACTCATCAATTATTACCCACCTTGAAATAAAACTTATACCAGTATAAGATTGCATAAATTCAACATCAAATATTAACAACTCGTAGACAAGCTCCGCCTTAGACTCATGCTTTAACGATTTTTTATCATTTTAAAAGTGTCTTGAATTTCATTATCATCGTAAAAATTATCACTATTTTGACGATTTTTTATCTCTTTGAAAGTCTCTTGAATTCCACTATCATCGTGAGTATTGGCACTACTTTGACGACCTTTTATCATTTTGAAAGCCTCTTGAATTTCACCATCATCGTAACTATGGCCACTACTATAACGATTTTTTATCGTCTTGAAATCCTCTTGAATTTCACCATCATTGTAACTGTGGCCACTACTATAACGCTTTTTTATTGTCTTGAAATCCTCTTGAATTTCACCATCATCGTAACTCTGGCCACTACTAGAACGGTTTTTTATCGTTTTGAAAGCCTCTTGAATTCCACCTCCACTACTATAACGATTTATTATCATTTTGAAAGCCTCTTGAATTCCACCATCATCGCGTTTTGTGGCAGTGATAACGCCCTGACGAATTGCTGTGGCCGTAGTAACACAAAATATCACGACAAAGATGGCTACTATAATATTTTTTCATCCATTGGGACTATATATTTTGTTTAATTTATGTGTTGAGATATATATGGAAAGAGTTGTTTATAATTGCACTTAATATATATAGAGAATAATTTTATAAGGGAATTGTTTGTATGTGCCTTTTTGCAGTAAACAATCCATTCACTTCTTGACGATTTTTGCATCGTTAATTAATCAACAATACATAGTTCACCTAGGCAATTTTTGAGAGAAATAACGTATTCTGAACATCCTTAATAGAACAAGGTGTTGTAGCCTAGTGGTTTAAGGTGTCTTGAAAGAGTCAAGCCTTTAAGCGTTTGTGAGTTCAAAAATCTTGCTAGCAGTAGCTTTAAGCCTTTTTTTTTAAAAAAAAAAAATCATGTATATTACGTACTTTTTTTCATGTATATTACTTAGTTTAATTTTAAAACTTCTAGTGCACTCATTCATCCAAAAGAAAAAAATGTACTCATGTACAATTCCTGCACACCCTTCTTGAAATTTATGGCTACGCCACTATCCACAACTCTAGCATGCACACCATTTTCAATTTTCCATGGCTCATTCCTTACCACTAAGCCGTCAAACAGTTTTATCAGTGGATTCACCGGTGAATATATATATATATATACATCTTTGACCTAAGCAAACTTTAAATGGATTATGATCTATCCTTTTATTAATTGACACGTTTAAGTAATTCAAGTATAGCTCGAATGCTCGATTAACTCACACATTTAAATTTCATTTGTCAATCTTTCTCGAAGAGAAAAAAGTAATAATAACTCCTTATTTAATAGATGTCAAATTTATTACAAATACAAATAATTGGATACAACCGAAAGAAAACAAGGCAAACGAGCCTAGACTTTCATACTATAATAAACGCACAAAACACAAAAATATAGAAGGTAAAATAAATTTGAAAATTTCTAAATAATGGATAAACTAATATGACTTATGCACATTGGAAGTTCTTAGGTGCATATTTGCCACAATTATTGAGCAACAAGCTAAGTGAAAGTGGAATATTTAGATTAATTCCCAACACATTAGCTTTAAGGGCAGTGCAAAGGCAAACAGCAGCATCAAGGTCAACAAGTCCTTCAATTAGAGAGCAACATTCAGTCTTGGCTGGGCTACTTCCAATAACAAGCTGCAATAAGTCACCCAACAAAATGGCACAAGCATTTAGCTTTAGTGTGTCCTTTGGGCACTTATCCTTTGATGATGGGGTGGAGGGGGTAGAGGGGGTAGGGTGGGGTTTGTGGTGTGAGGGTGGTGGGCATGGGACATTAGTGGAACTAACCATAGTGGAAAAAAGAATGTTCAATGTGAGAACAAGGGCAATTGAGGATGCACCAAACTTAGCCATTTTTCAAAGTTAAGAATTTAGCACTCTATTGAATGTGGCTAATTAGTAATGAGAATGGTGTTTGCTTGGCTATTTATAGATGGAAATTTTGATCATTATATTTTTGGAGGTTGCACTTTTAGTCCCTCAATTATTGATAAATTCTTATTTTTAGTTCTGATAGTATATGACTAGTTAAGCATATTTGTCCTTCAATTAATTGAAATATGCCCTTTTGATTACTTTTCTTGAGAAAATATAATTCACAAATTTACCATAAGTATTAAGCGTTTTACTATTTAATTACTCATGTGTTATATTAAGCTTGTATTGTTACTCCATATTTGACAGTAATATAGTTCCAATTAAAAGTAATTCAAATACATCATACTTCCTGCATAAAAGGATTAAATACACATGTTTTGGTTAATAGAAATTAAAGTTAAATGTGTTTCGTCAAATAAAATCAAAATAAGAATTTGTCAATAATTAAGGGATCAAAAGTGGTACTTTCTTTCTTCTTTTTTTTCCATCCTACTTCCAAACTTCTAAAACTAATGAAAAATATGATGATGAGGAAGCCCATCTGGACATATATCAAGACAAGCTGGCAAATGTACATAGCTTGGATTAATTTAGGAGTATATGATGAATTATTATAGACTTTGTAGTCTTGTAAATTTCATTAGTTATCTATATTTATCTTCTTCCTCTAAGAAAAATTATTCATCCTTTATTTTCACATGGGACTTAATTAGATTAATATTTTCTGTAATATTTGAACATTGATCCTCAAAAAACTTGGATCCAATCAAGATTCTTTTTGTTCAGTTTGGAAACTAGCTAGTAATACTGTTGTGTTGTCTATTTGTTCAGTGAGAAATTTATATTTGAAACATAATTATTTTTTTTATTTATTTCTCACTGAATCGGCTTACTGAAACAATGTATGATAATAGTTTAATTTCTTACTCAAATACTGAGAAGCTTTCTAATTTTTCCATGTGAAAATATTATTATTATTTTTCCTAACCTATTCAATCAAAAATTTTATGGAACTATTCACCAAATATTTTTGATGAAATTTTTAATAGAAAAATAATAAGTAGTGTGACTATGCTAATGGAAGTGTGTAAAAAAAGAAGACTTTATAGAAATGCTTACGCTTGGATTTGTACACTATCAAGAAGTTTCTTCCTTTATATTTTTCTATTGATGTTGATAGGCTACTACTATATATGCTAGTTTCTTAATACGGCAACGAACCGATAATAATAATAATTACGTCTTAGTCCTTTGATAGATATTAGAGTGAATCTGATTCTTTGATATTCAATTATTTTTTTAATTCCAACCTCGCCTATGGATATAGAAAAGTGTGTGAATGACATTTCCTATTCCCAACTTATTGGTTTTAAGTACTCGTTCTAGAAAACAACAAGAAAAAAAAGAAGATGTTTATAGATATCATCCAGCTATAATTAATCTTTTTTTAAAATCGTTACTACGTACTATATTATTGATCCATTTTGAAATTTAGTTAATTTGGATTCGCGTTGAAAAATTTCACTTTGAAAATTAAATAAGTTCTTATTAAAGACGACCAAGACTCAAACCTAAAAAGCTAAAATTTGTGATTAAGAATGAAAAATACATGATATATGACAACAACAAACGTACCTAACCCTAAACAAAAATGGGACAATATATACTTGTAAAGAATGACACGCGGAAATAATTAAAGATTAAGCCACGACACAGAAGTGATATCACTGATTAATTAATAATGTACTAATTGAATAATTAATCTTAACTAGTAAGTACTAGTTAATCAGAAAAGAACATCCTCTAATCGTTGGTGGAATATCCTAATTATTAGAAGAGAGAAAATCACTATTGTTTCTGAAGAAATATTACTTTCACTCAGCTCAAAAATAATATAAAAGATTAACCCTTTAAAAGGGGCACCAATCTGTTACGATAAAAATCTATTTATGTGAAGTGATTGCGAGTATATAATGACAATGTCGGAACATGAGTGGTCGGTCGTGAGCTTACTGTTCCATTTCAATTTATTTTTATATACTCCCTCCGTCCACAATTGTTTGGCAGGTATACTAAAAATAGATGTCCAAGATTAATTGTCAATTTACACAATCAAGAAATAATTAGTCACTTTTTTCCAATTCTGCCCTTAATGATTGTGTAGTTCAATTGAAAAGTTATGTGGACTTTTGGTATTCTTGATATAGTAGGGTTATATTAGTCAAATTACACCTTGTATTAAATTTTCCTTGAGGAATGTGCATGACCTTACCCTGACAAACAATTGTGGACGGAGGGAGTATAATTTGATGGGTACGAAGTTTAAGAAAATACTGAAATGTATGATATTAAAACATATTATAACATTTGAATGTTTTTAATTTTTTTAATTTTTTTTTAGTGTCAAACATATCATAACATTTATCTGGATATAAAAAAATCATTAAGAATAAAATGGAAAATATAAAATTAATTATTTTTAAATTTAAGCATGTTGATATTCTTGAAACAAACTAAAAAATATATATTACGTGTCATATTTGAATACAGATTTAATCGAATTTGCGTATATCAAACACAAGACACTAGGTGAGAAAACTACAAGGAAAAAAAAGAAAGACAAAAAAAGGACAGCATGAAAGTAATACTATACCTTATTCTTCGATGAACTATAATGAGTGAGATGCTCTAAAACAATGTAAAATTAAATTTCGAGTCTAACTCACTCCGTAAAAACTAAGCACGAAAGAATTAAGGATGATTGTTCAAATCTTATAAGAAAATTACTCACATCTCATTAATCATCAATGTGAGACTTTTAATTTTTAATTTAAATACTCATAGCAAGTTTATTTACACCTTTATGTCCTATTTCTAGTTAGTGTCTGGAGAAATAATTTCTTCTTTTGTCAAGCATGTAGTACAAATATTTACATTACTGTTACTAGCAACCAGTTATATTTTTATATATATTATATAGTAGCACACAATGATTGGGAGAATCCTATAAATGAAAGCTTGGTACACATTTTTTTTTATGAATGAAATAAATGAAGTACATAGTACATTTAAGCGCGCTAGCTATGTTTACAAATTCAATTAATTGGCTCAACATGACGTTCCATCACTATTGTGCCGCCAAGCTCAATCGCGATTAGAGGTAGAGTCAAGTTTCAAAGTTTGTGGGTTCGGAATTCTAGTCCTTTTAATAATTTGTACATGTTAAATAGTTTTTAAAATACATATAAAATTTGAATCAAAATTATTGAGTTCGATCGAATCTGTCAACTCCGCTAGCTATTGACTAAACAAGGAGGTGTCATGTCACAATTCTTGAATTTCTAGTCACATATTGGCGCAGCTTATGCATAAAAACAACAAACAAACAAATTATAAGGCACATACAGTGGATCTTGTTGTTTTCATTAAATTTACAAAAGCTAAGAGCTACAATTTAATATATAGTTCAGACCATAATTTTCAAACCCGTGACTTAAAATATGATAATCTATATGGTTTACTTTGAATATATGAACAACGTATCAAAAAATATCTATTCCTGTCATTATGAATTGCTTAGAAGTTAAAATGAAAATATTTTAATAATGAACAGATCCAATCATAACTTTGCATTACCATCTTTGACAAATAAATTGTCAATATTAATTTCCTAGACTGGCTACGATCTATCAATACCACATATTTTATAGTGCTAAAAATATATAGAAAACTACCCTTTCCTTTCAGATTTAGTTGTCTACTAAAAATAGTTATTTTAAATATTTATTATTTTAAAAATTAAGAGTGTAATAATTATTCTTTTCAACTTTACCCTTAGTGTTAGTTACATTGCTCGAGAATTAAAAGACAGAATGTGAAGCATTGGATGAGGGTATTTCTTTCTTAATTACTAGACGTTTCGAATTTGAGCCTTGGGTATTGAAAAATTATAGTAGAGGGCGCGCTCCAATACGATATACCAAATATTTTAAAAAAAATTAAGAGGCAACAAACTAATAAGGGATAGATTAATTAAATTGTTTTTTTTTCTTAATGGGCGTGTTATTTTTTTTCATCTTGTTATTCTTCTCCCACTATTTTCTTCTCAATCTTTTTTTGATTTCATTTCTTATGACCTGATCAGGGTTTATTAGAAATAACATGCCTACTTCATAAAAAAAATTGCATATATCCTTTTCTCTATATATTTCACTTGTTAAATTATACTGAATATGTTATTATTGATGTTGGTGTGTAAAATCTTAACGTAACCACTAAAATGGGAACATATACAGGGAGTAAGTGATAACCTGAATATTTGTATTCACACTTTGACCCCAAGGATTGTTCTTAATAATTTGGTTTTCCACATTAATATGCTTTCTAATATTGACTTGGCTAATAATGAAACTAAACATAGGCCACACAATTTCCTTGACAAAAGAGAAAGATAATGACATTGGAATATATATCATATATTCAACTAGTTGCACGAATACGTTAATGCTTGATGAAAACAACTTTTTAATTATCTTAATTATTTTCCAATAAAACGGAATGAACGCATTGACTTGATGGTGGATCCTAACGAAATAGTTTTGGATTTTTGTATAATCTAGATTCTAGAAGTGAGAGGAGACAAGATCGTAGAAAAGAAATTTTCGCGAATAAGACCTACGTATTGAGTATTTGAATAAATTAAAGTCTTATATTAATAGTTAAAAAAGAAGAAATCATATGTAGGAGAGAGCATTATATCATATTAATAATCTATTTCGATTGATTTGAGCCTAGCGAAACGAGTATAAAATTGGTGGAAATAATGAGTCATGTGAAACTTAGCTCAAGTAAAATATTTTTGGGTGTGTGAATAAAGTCACACATTAATAGTTGAAATAAAAATAAAGAAGCTACGTATAAAGTATAGTGTCCAATGGTGGACGCAGGAATCTCACGAAGAGGTGTCAATAGTTGTAGTAAGAAAATAAAAAAATAATTATGAGACCACTAAGGCTTGAACACACAAACCTTAAGAAACTTTTGAAACCCCTTAGCCATTAGTGTCAAGAGGTGTCAATACTTATATATATACTAGCAGAGGCGAATCCAGGATTTCAAGAAAACGGGGTTTTTTTTTTGTTGAAAAAACTAGTGTTATTAGTTACTACAAAAATTGAAGTGAATTGTGGTTGGCTGAGATTGAACTCAGGACCTTGGTGTTAAAACCTGGCTGTCAAACCAGTGAACCATCCAGCAACTTTAACAATGGGTTCACAAGTGTTTATTTAATATGTTCTTTAATAATTATACAAGTAATATATCGAGTTTAGTCGGATGACCACGGGTTCGGGTGACCCAATTTTTACACATAAATTCGCCACTGTATACTAGATAATGGTGCCCGTGCTATGCACGGGCCCAATAATATAAATGGTATGTTTTGGGGCTAATAACGGAGTTTTTGAAGCGATTGTTTGCATGGATAAAGGAATAAGTTTTTTTTATCACAAACTTGTACTTTCTTTGACACTATTAAAATGGACCCAATATATGTTATTTTTGTTGTTTCAATTTATGTGACACAAATAAAATTTGGAGAGTCATCCAAATTTTCATATTTTAAAAAAAAATGTTTTAAGTTATTAATTATTGTGATTAATGGTGTTAAATTGTCCAATAATATAAATTTTAGAGGTACAACCATAAAAGAAGAATGTACAACACTATCTAAGCACATGTAACACTTGTCATGTGCTAAGTAGTAGATATTTCCACTTATTATATATAGTAATAGAAAAAATATATATAGAAATGACATATTTATTATTTAACTAAATAATAAATATGTAACTAAAAATCTTGTTAGCTTTTGGTTGAAAGCTAACAAGATAGTTACAATCATAATTGCATTGTGGCTTATTATATATATATATACTTTTAAAATTAAAATTTGACCTCTATATACAATGTAATTTTTCGACAAGGGGTATCATTCGACACCTCTCGGCCAAGGATGGGTCCGCCCCTGATAGTGTCTTTTGGTTAATAAGATATAAGAATCATAACTATAGTATACTATTATAATTTTAGGGATAATTTCAGAGATATTTCGTAAGATTTCTTTTATATATAATTCTGACCTTTCTTACTATTTCTAATATTACACTCATCATTCTTATTTTGATTTTTTTTAACAATTCTTTAATCGTATTTACAATTTAAAAAAATACAAGTCGACTAATTTTCCCTTGTGAATATACATACTCTTGTAACAATTCTATTGATATCATTAACTATTCTTTGAATCACACAATCCCTTGGGCATATTATTATTATCATTATTTTTTTATTGATGCATTATTAAGGATTATTCAACTAGCACACTATTAATCCCCGATCACGTACATATTATTAATCTTTAATTATTCCCCTCGTGTCATAGAAGCTAACTCAGAATTTGAAGTTTATGATTTCATATAGCGATCTCAAGTTAATGTACAATCACGAGTCTACCTTAACTTACAACAGATTAATTATAAAATATAGTCGATGACCATAATATACATAGTGTTATTGAGTTAAACTCAAAAAATTAACACACAATTTTTTACTACTAGCTTCCAAACTTTAGAATTAATCTTGATGCATGAGATCCAAGTCGAGCATGTACAAGAACAAATATTGATAAAATAACTAGAGAGAATAATGCAAGTCCCATGTGAAAATAAAGGATGTTAATTTATCTTTGAGGAAAAAGATATAATAATAGCGTCAACTAATGAAAGCCACAAAGATACAATTTAGTAAGTTTATAATCCAATAATATTACTAGTATCTCAATTTGGATTTGCCAGCTACTTGACTACACAATGTTCTCTATCCACATGGCCCTCTTTCAATTTTCTAATAATAAAAATCATAAATTTTACCTATAAATAGCCACTCATTTCATTCATTTCAAACACCAAACAAACAACATTTTCACTGCTAATTAGCCACATTCAATTGTTGAAGAGTGCTAATTATTAAGTTTGAAAAAATGACTAAGTTTGGTGCATCCTCAATTGCCCTTGTTCTCACATTGAACATTCTTTTTTTCACTATGGTTAGTTCCACTAATGTCCCATGCCCACCACCCCCACACCCCAAACCCCACTACCCTACCCCTGCCCCTACCCCCTCCACCCCATCATCAAAGTGTACGTGCCTAAAGGACACACTAAAGGTAAATGCTTGTGCCAATTTGTTGGGTGACTTATTGCACCTTGTTATAGGAATAAGTAGCCCAGCTAAGACTGAATGTTGCTCTCTAATTGAAGGACTTGTTGACCTTGAGGCTGCCGTTTGCCTTTGCACTGCCCTTAAAGCCAATTTGTTGGGAATTAATCTAAATATTCCTCTTTCACTCACCTTGTTGCTCAACAACTGTGGCAAATATGCCCCAAAGAACTTCCAATGTGCTTAAGATAAATTTAGTTTCTTTCAATGTGTTTTGATGTTTTGTTATGTGTATGTGCTTGTACTACTATAGTTGCTTATTTTCAAGTGAAGTATATTTTTTATTCTAGTTGGTAATTAGAAGGAAGGCTAGTTGTCTTCTTTTGGTTGTACTTGTATCCTATTTTCATGAAATAAATGTCACCGTTTGAAGTTGCCATCTTTTTGCTTATTTGGAATAGAAAAATTTATAAGATCTTTTTCTCTCTTTTCAAAATTTTTACAATGTATATCAGACAAATTAAGGATAATTATTTTTCTAAATTTTGCCTAGTTTCCTTTTTATGGTCAACTTTGATCTAGTATGAAGTCCAAATTAGCTCAAGCATTTACGTAGGTTAACTTATACTTGATCCAACATATCTCCAATGAATATATTCTCAGTTCAATCCACCCAAGTCTATGACAGATTGGACGAGTTATGTTTTCATAAGTTAAAACTTTAATCTCCATATAATAGTCAATACAGTAACGAACCATGCATGTATATAACACACAAAAAGATTTAGATTAATTGGAGTGACATTTAAATTAATCTCCTTATAAAAATTTATATATTCAACTGTCTTATAGTGATTGGATTTTGTTTTGTAGAAGGCTCAAACAAACTATTCTAAATGGTATTAATCTTTAATTTCTCTAAAAAATTGCCTAGGTGAACTATGTATATTGTTAATTAATTAACGATGCATACAAACAATTGTCTTAAATTCTCCCTATATAAATATTAAGTGCATTTATAAACAACCCTCCTTATATATCTCAGCACAAATTAAAATTACAAAAATAAAATAAAAAAAATCTCCATGGACTAACTTGTCACAATAGCCATCTTTTTCGTGCTCCTTTGTGTTACTACGACCACAGCAATTCGTCAGGGAGGTATCACCACCATGAATAACGATGATGGTGGAGTTCAAGAGGCTTTCAAAACGATAAAAAATCGTTATAGTAGTGGCCATAGTTACGATGATGATGGCAGAATTCAAGAGGCTTTCAATACGATAATTAAAAATCATCAAAGTAGTAGCAATATTCACGATGCTCCAACTATCATTAAAAATATATGATATCTTGACTATTTGGCACTGAAGTTGCAAAAAATAGTATTTGAATACTTACTATACTATTTAATAAATTATGTGCTTTAATTGTGTTTCTAAATAAGTCTAAGACCTTGTCTATGATCGAGTTGTTCATATTTTAATCTATACATATGCATTGGTTAAGACATCTTTACTAAGTCGAGTTCCAATTGAGCACCAAAACTTATTCTTATAAGTTATATGTATAGTGCATCCATTAGACACAATTCAGTGACATGATACATCATTTTTACATGAAAATATAAGATTTTGCCAGAAAGAAAAATACATTTTAATTTTCCAGACATGTTGAAAAAGAAAAGAGAATCACAAGTTCTTATGCGATTAGCAATTTTGGGCCTCAATAGTATAGCATCTTGAATTTTCGACATTGTTTTGGGCTTGTCAATAATAATGATTGAGCCTACGTCAATTCATCCACACTCAATATTTATAGGAAAAATCACCCCATATACACATTTAAGAGTCAATATTACAGGTTTTAAATCTACTTTTAATTTTTTTTGCTTATAACAGTTTAATTACGGGTTATAACATATCACTAATTATTTATAAATTAATTAAATTTTACTTTATTAAATAAGTATTTTTTTTTCTAATTTTATATTATTATTAAATTATTTAAATAAAGAATACCCCATAATTATCTCTTACACAATTATAGAAATTTTATATTGATTACACTTTCTTATTTAATGTTATACTCATAACCTCCCATTAGTCAATCCCACCACCCTTCCCCCACACATATCCAACTATACACGCTATCACCCCACTTTCACATATTTACACATATTTATACCAGATAAAATATAGTATTCCAGATACATGCAAATCACACCAGATATATATACAAAATAATCATTGTTTAATGCATAAATAAAATTTTAACAAAACACATCTAGCTAACACACGATATAACATTGTATTTAGAGTTCAAATATTTTACTACGTGAAAATCCAACATATAATAAGAAACTTCCTTTTCGTAAAACACCTTTTATGCATGTTCGTGAAAAGGAAAAATAAAAATAAAAAAATTTGATGGATAAGAAGAAAAACAATACTATAATATTTCGTTTGAAATATATAATTTTTCATGGATAAGTAAGAAAATTAATTATTTCGGTATATGAAAATACTGAAATAATTATTTAATGTGCTTTCTTTGTTTCCCCAAAATGCCCCTCCAATATTACATTGACTTCTGGGCCCATAATAGGCCCAAAATAAGGAGAATCTTTATGGGCCCTTAGTCATCGGGTTTCTCGTGGGAAGTTGGGCTTCACGTGCTCACTGAGTACCCGCAGATCACATTCATTTTGGCAAAGAATCCAAAGATGGATCGCTCCTCAAATGGATTGGTGTTTAATTTTTTTAATCGCTCATATCTCATGTGTTTAAACTTTTATTTGTCTCTGATACTTATTTAATGAAAATTTATGAATCAAAATATCTTTATCTGACCAAAATTCGCTTTGCATAACTTAGAGTTTTTTATCTTTTAAATCTAAATGTTTGCCTCCCTCAAAATAAATTCTTAGAAATATTCAGAAAATGAAATTATATTTTTTGGGGAATATATATAGATGAATCCATAGGTTACTATAAATAATAGTAGTGATATATACATCAGAAGCTCAGCAACACACCAAATAAAATAATTTTGCATTTTATCGATAGACTATTATTAGATAGTTTCAGATTGGATTTATGTAAACAAAATAATTTTTGCATTGACTATTATTAGTGGTGTAGGAAGATGACCGTTCGTTAAAAAATTATTTTAAGTATATAAAATTTTTATACAAAGTATATATGTCAAAAATTATTTTTTTATACATATATTAAATTTTGAATATCTTTCTCATTTCTAACTTTACTACTAATCACTATAAATATTTAATTTGAACTCAATTATTCTTATTCGTACAAAATTTATAAACTTCAAATAACGACCCAAACGTGATATTTCTTTCACCAACACTATTCATGCATGCATTCCAACAAAAATCAAATACGTAAAAGATTAAAAAGGGAAAAAGACAATGGCAGTCCTGTCCATGATCTATTTTGGTCCACGGCAGGTAACAGAAAATAATTTAAAATAAAATAGATTGTCTCACTAGATTTTCGTTCACTTTTAATTGTCATGGTTTCATTTTTTGGTTAAACTGTAAAAACTTTAACTAACATTTTAGGATGTATTGTTTCATCATTGATATGAAAAAATTACAATTTATAATACTTTTCGTATAGTTTTTATTTTTAAATATCTAAATTTTTTGTTTAAAATATCAAATTAATGTAATCTAATTTAATTTAAAAATTAGTACTTTTGAAAAATGCACATTACAAATAAAAGTGGACGGAAACTAATAATTAATTAAAGAGAAAAATAAATTGAAGATAATAATATATGTGCAATTGGCGGAGATTGCGGCGGGATATACGAACTAACTGGAGTAATATATTTTTAAAATATCTTTTTTTATTAGAATTTTTAAATTTTTATACGTAAAAAATCTTAACTCGCTATAAAAGTCTTCAATCATAAACTACTATTCTTGTCATATTATATTATTGTAATTAATTACGACAAAAATATTGTTACACTGACGACTCAATTTCCTCATAGTATAATTGAACAAATCAATCATTTATTCATCAATCGATTTACCTAAAATATTATATAGACATCCTCATAATTTTTACCCATATTAGTCAGGTAAATTTCTTAATGAAAACTAAACACAGTATCGATATATATGAATAACTTATTTCTTAACTAACTATCAAATATAATATTACTTATACAAAATTTAATACCTGAATAACTTATTTTCAAACCCAGCTATCACACAACCCCTAAGTTGTGTTTGTAAAGGGCAAATAAAATTCAAGTCTAATAAACTTTTTCACCATCACCCTACACAAAAAAGTCCAAATAAAGATTATATGTCGATTTCCTTTTTATGACTTTGTACAAGAACAGTGACCCTAGGGCTACAAAAGTAGTTGAGCAGGACCAGTCCTATGGCACTAATAAATCATTATACATCATGCCCTCCAGATTCAAACATCTTTTCCCGGTCTAGTGATCAACTAAATGAATAGAGAATCATAAAGTCTCATCTTCAAATTCCAACGGACATAAAAATATTACGTAATTTATTTTTGTTCTATGATTCAAATCTTTAAGGACAGAGTTATTTCATACTTATGCTGGTGGGGGACAACTTATTAATACATATGCTGATAAGAGAAAAATTAATCATTATACGCAAATTAGCCTGAACACAAAGAAAATATAGATGACACTAGTAAGTAGTAGTAACTAGTAAGTGAGAAAAAGTGAAAACGTAGTACAAAAACAAAGCTCATACAAGCAAGAAGATTATATTATTACATTCACATATAGAGAACAAACTAAGTTGCACTATCTTCATTGCAGCTACAAAATTGAACCTTTTCACACAAACCTTGCTACAACAGTAATTATATATAATGTTACCACTACACACAAATCCCCAAATTCATGCTTATGAAAATTCAAAAAAAAACAAAACATAACCTTTACACATCAAAACTTGCAACCTCATCACTGATCCGACTAATTCAAATTCACGCTCCCTGCTTCAGTCACATTAAGGACTAGGCTGGTGGCGATCCGCAAACCGATTAACCAAAGCAAGTGCATTACTAGTAACTTGCGCAACATGAAGTATTCTCAACCTTAAAGCAGCTTTCACATTTCCATTCATTCCACGCCCTGAAAATCCATCAAGACAAGTATTTTCATCAGTAAGTGCAGCACTAACCCAAGTCTGTACATTACTAACATGCCACCTGAAATCCTGTCCAGTTGAAAATTGACCAGTATGTCCAAGTTCCGGAATTGATTTATTTATCTGATCGATACTATCACTCATAGTGTCCAAACAGTCCTTGACTGCTTGTTTTTCTCTTGGTTTTAGACCTCTCATTCTATTTAACTTCGATACGAATATCATAGTAGATTTTGCTTTGCTTAAACTAACTGATAAAGCAGCGTGAGCTAATTGCTGCTCACTCTGTTTAACAGTGTTGGCGAAAGCAGAGAGGCATTGGACACATAAAACAGGGTAAAGAGTGGCTTTACATGAAACTTTGATGAATTTTATGGCAGCTGGATTTGAGGTCATGGCTGATTTAGCCATGGTGTTATGAACAAGAAAACATTGGAGAGAAAAGAATACTATTAGCAAGTGAAGACTATGGTTACTCATTGCTATTTTTCTTTTTCTCTTTTTAGTGTGGTGTACAAGAGTATGGTGAAGCTTTATATAGAATTTAAAAGGGTCCCTAGTTATTTTCTTTTAAAACACTCCATCTGTTGCAATTTACGTGATACAATTGAAATTTTAAATTTACGTGGCTCAATCCATATTGAGCCCATTCGAATTTGATCCAATCCATCCATTTGCACACTATACTTTCCTAACATGATTACAAAAGTTAGCAACAATATTCTAAAGTAAAACAAATGAAAATATCTTCCTCATTTTGGGTATAATCTACAAGTTTTCACATGCCCCTTTCCCTTTTGCTTTTGCCTCTTCTTTCTATGCAACATTTTAATCTTTCCACCTTTATATTTCTCACAAATATCTGCCATTGTATACTCTTTTTCTTTGCAACTTGTAATGTTGTCTATGTTTATGAAATCTTGTTGCCTTTTGGTGAAGAGGTGTGTGATCTATTGATCACGAGTTCAAATTGTGAAAGTAGTCACCAATATTTGTAATAGAGTACACTATCTATATCACACTCGAATCCTGCGTGAATGTAAGATCCTCTACGGTAGGCAGTCTATAGTAGACTCCTTGAGGCTTGAGGTGCAATATTTTTTCCAAATATTATGTTGGGATACTTTGTGCACCAAACTGTCTTTTTTATTTGTGATTGCCTCATGCTTATCTCAAATTAGATAGATATGACCAAACTTTTAAGGTAACGTGGTAGATGTCTAAGCACACCAACGTGTGCCTTTTTACTTGGCATAAAGAAACTTGAGAATCAAGAGTACTTAAGATCAGTATTACAGCAAAACAGGATAAGTATAAGAGTCCACTAAATTAGTCAAATTACGAAACTAATCTTTTATTAGGCAATTAATACAAGAGAATCTTTGACCAACATGTGACTAGAAAAACATTGTGTAGTAAAAACAAAACTGATTACTTCCTGGATGATTCTTAAATTGAGAACAAAACCAAAAGACAAAACTGAATACGTTTTTTTTTTGTGATTTTGGTCTGTGCCTCGTGTCTCAAAATGTACCAATTGTTGAAAACAATAGTAACTCTGTTAATTGTTATTCATGTGGAGGGTCACCAACTAACCATTATTTTATGGTTGTACAGGCAATAATATACAAGAAGGAATCCGTACATATTTGCTAGAGGGGTCTGGTAATAGTACTCATACAAAAGTGCTGCCAGCCAGCTATGATGATATATACATATACAATTAATAGAAAGTAAAGAGGCACATGATAATAATAGGCACAAAATAAGCATCCAGAAACCACCGGTGGTGGGGTGGAATGAATGAGATTTCTACGTCCTTAATTAGAAGTTAATGTTCGAGCCATGGGAACGAAAAAACTCTAATAGGGAGTGGTTCTCCCTTTATGAGCCTTCCGCGACACGAATTTGGACTATCCAGGTCAATGGGTTTCAGAGTATACAAAAAAGCATACGAAGTGCCTATTTCAACTTTTATGCTGCATTGGGTAATTTTCACCTCTGTTTATGAAGCCATAAAAAACTGTTAAAATGTTCACTTTACAGCAAGACTTAAGACTTTGCCTATAACTGAAAACCATAATATATATGGTTGGCAGTTAACAATTAACATAGATCCAGCTTTGGGAACATCACCAACTCAGAATGCCTTGGTGATGGGTACTTATTATATTTCAACATCTAAAAGTTGTAGTATAAAGGAGATTACATTCTAGTAGTCCGGTGCACGAAGCATCTTGTATTCTTACAGGTTTCAAGGAAGGACTGTACCCCAGAGGGTGTGATATAGGCAGTCTACCCTAACACAAGAGTAGTTGCTAATTTCATAACTAAAACTCGTGACCTATATGTTTCACTGAGACAACTTTTTATGACTTTCCAGGCATTCAATATACAATGTAATTGTCACTTTCAGTAAAAATAGGATTTCACACTTTCCAACATACAAGGAAGAAGAACATGAATTTTCAGTTACATGGTTTACTCATTCTTTTCACAAATGATGGGGATACTTTCTTCTTATTATTACAAGGGATACATTCTAAGTTCATATTCCTGCAAAATTTTGTAATATACTACAACATTACTAAAATATAAATAACCAGAAATTCTCACCATTTCTCTGTATAAACATGGGAGACAAGCATTTGATAAGCTTAAGATGAAGCCTATACTGTTAAGTACTTCAGAACAAGTCCCCTCAGCTTTTCCATGTATTCCGCTGCTTGTTTCTGCGTTTCCAATGGAAGATCAGTTCAAATTCAAGAGAGTAGTATATTTAAAGCTTCTAAGCAAATTGATCACTAACAAATTATGCACTGATAAATAACAATGATGGTGTTGACATGTAGCCATTGGCAAGCTTTTAACACATCCATCAGAAAGGAACACATATCTTTTAGAGATAAAAGTGAATCCAAGTGAATGTCAACCTCTATCAAAAAAAATAACAAGTTTGAACATCTGGGGAAGTTACTGCAACATCCTATTTTATCATCTATCAGGTTTACCAAGAACATTTACTGAGTATCTGAAAAAATATTAGACAGACATTGTGGACCCTCGATGCGTGTGCATTATCAGTGCATATTTTTAGCATCTTTGAACTGTTCATCTTACATTTTCTTGCTTATCTTTTCAGTTCTTAACCTATCCTAACTTGTAATCATTTTTGTGTTTTTCATGCATGAGATGAGCTCAATGAGCTAAAATCCTTTGTTTATCCAGAAAATAACTTTCACGAGAGTAATCGGCTTATGCAGTTCAATTATATGATTGAATTCATCGTCCTTAAGCAATACTCAATCCACATGAACAATAATTTGACCATACTCAGCTAGTGCATAGAAGATGCACACAAAAGCATAAAGGTACTTATCATGTTCAATTTAAATTATGGATGTTTCTTTTTCTCGTATAAGTGACGAAGAGCAGATTCAAAAAGAAAAATAGCCACGTGAAGATAACATAACTAGTTAAGTTTGAACTTGAATATACATTTTTCATAAGAGTTATGTGGAGTGCAATTGGAAAAATCAGACATAATTTTCTGCTCTTTGTACATCTGTGTAATTTGTAAATGAAAGAGATTTTGCGAGATATCTTCCTAAAAGATATGGTGGAGAAACTATCAGACCCCAGAAAAGAGTTGAGAGGAGGAAAACCGATAAACTTTATCATAATTAGTCTAAACAAAGATGAACTAACAAAGAAATGATAGGAACTTCTACATATAACTCAGAGATTCCAGTGCCTCTTTTTATCGCACAAAGATTGAGAATTGATTGGCTATAAACTTCACTTCAAAGATTGTTAGACTGCTCAGGAATGTTGTAAGCTGATAATGGCAATTCACTTGCCACTACGAGGAACATTTAATAGATGCTGCCTCACCATTTCTACCCAACCAATTCTTTTTCTTTTTTATGACTGTGGTGTTCGGACCAGCTTATGCGCACCTCGATTAATTCCATGGAAGACTTGCCACCTCCCACCAGCAACAGGTACCAGGCCCTAGTGTTTTTTTGGCTTCTGCTGGGATTTGAACCTAGACTTCATAGTTCTCAACCCACTTCATTGACCACTAAGTCATATTCTCAACCCACTTCATTGACCACTAAGTCATACCCTTGGGTGGCTACCCAACCAATTCTCAACCCAGAGAAGTACCTTACCGAAAAGAAAAAAAATAAAAAATTCAACCTAGACAAGGTGTGCTTTCAGTATATTATTTTCTTTTGTTTGTTATATTACTATTAGAGAAAGCACAGCATAACCTTGAAGAACACTGAAATTTTAGAAAATTGTGTGGATTTATGTCAGTTATCGATGCTTAGTTCAAAAAGTTACTTCTTTTTCCTTTTTGAATCACATTTTTCTACTTAAGTTTCAGTTATTTAATGTGATGTTTGCACCAGTGTCTTCACAAATATGCATCATCACTCCCACAGAACTTCTATCTACATTGTATGGAATTTGCTTTTCTCACCTGGTTAACACTATGTGCAGTTGCAATGTTTTCATCAAGAAGTGTCAACAAGGGTCTATTCAGTGCATTCCTCCCAACCAAATCCAATAGCTGCTCAGAAAATGGAATAATCCAAACTCAGCAATAAAACTAAGAGAATATACAAACCACACCCACACATAAAAAGAAGAAGCAGAATTTAGAAACTATCACATACAGTGGCCTTGACATCCTTTGAAGTCAAAATCTCAGTTAAGTTCTTCTTTGTTGCTACAAGATCTGCTTGCAATTTATCATAGGCTTCTGCAGGAAAAAAAAAATAGTACGGCGGGATGTCAGAAGTACTCTACAGGATAACTTATTGAGACTTCATCCTCAACTGTATCTGGGACTGTGGGACATGTATGCCTATGTTATGCATATTGCTTGAACCCCACCCCCCTTCTAGCCACATGTTAATCATGTGATAATCCAACATGATTTTAGTGTGATCCAGGAGACTTACTGGGTTTGGTTAATTCACCTAGGTATGTTGACTATAACTATAGCCGAGTCTACTGTCACGAAGCATAGGTTATCTAGACTCTCTTATTTCTATATAACGATAAGAAAACTTGGTAATTGTGCGAGATTTACGATAGTGGAGTACTAAAATATATGTGTATATTATACTATACATTTGTTAGTCATGTCTCTGCAACCACATATGTACTCCTAGGTATCTCCGAAACTTAAGAATTAGATGATGCAGAATCCGACTTCTAGATCTTCTCATATATCTTTACTCATTTCCATGTAAAATAGTCTGGAAATATCTAACGAAAGAGCAAACTAAATAGTCATTTTATCAGACCTGTTGCTTCTTGCAGGGCCGTTTGCAGTGCTTCCAGTTCAATTAATCTGTCTTCCACGGCCTGCGAAATATCATGGTCAGTGTCATTTCACTAACGTATCTGTCTCATGCTAAGTCGAGCAAATGGTCAGTAAAAACCTGAGTTTTGTTTACAGAAAAGCGCAGCTTTCCAAGTTCGACTTGCAGATGGTCAAAAAATTCTTTGTTCAATCTGCAAACTAAGATATGTTAGAAATTTTCAAGTAAAGAGGATGAAGACTATAGCAGGGACAGACAAGAAATCCATGTAATTTGATGTGTTAAAAGTCTTGTCCCAGTCCCTCTAGAAAATGTTTGCAAACTTTAAATTGGATGAGGTACCAATACTTTTTCAAATTTTGGCAACAACATAAATGTCAAGAAAATGGTCGATAAAAAAGAAATACTCATCTCTTTGTTAAGTGGCAAAAAATTGATCTTTATACAAAGTCTATAATTTTATATCTTTTTCTTTTTCTGCACAAGTTTACAAAATACAGACTCGAAATACACGTGCATTTTCATAATCACAGAATGATCAAAAGCAAAAGGCCGCAATTTTGAATGTTTGACTATCTAATAACCTATCAGAGCTGAATCTGAACTTATGCCGCGAAGATTCGAACAACTTATAGCATTTTCTGGCTTTGACGCAAGAACAGTAAATTTTGACCACCTAAGCTGTGATATTGGAGAGTAGATAACTCACCGTGGTCTCATTCTTGCAATCTCAAACTCAATCTCTTGAGCTTCAGTGTCAAGAAAAAACTCCACAAGCCCTTCCACTGTATCCGGAATCACTCGTGACTATGATCAGGACGAAAAGAACATATTAGACAAACATATACATTACAAATGCATCCAAAACAAAATGTAAAGAGATACAAAGATGTCTTAATGACTACTCCACAAATTGTTGCAGACCTATATACTCTCTCCATTTCAATTTTGTTTGTCTGATTTTGACTTGACACGGTGTAAAGAAGACTTTTGATTTTGTAGTCTTAAACTAAAGATACGTAGAATGTATCAAAATATTCTTTAATCTTACCATCTTAAACATGTTATGTGGAAAGTTATCATTAAAGAGTTGTCAAAAAGGGAAAAAGAGACATTCTTTTTCAAACGGACTAAAAAAGAAAGTAGGCTAAATAAACTGATACGACGGGAGTAATAAATAAATGTTCTTTTCTAGCAGGTTAATATGAAGTGGTAACATCAATTTTAACTTGTTTTCAAGTAGTCCGTTTTAGATTCAACTCTTTATCAACAAAAAAATGTCCACGTACTTGGCTGTTAGGATCAAGCGTTTACCATCATGCCAACATCCTGCCCATGGCAACAGTGGCGGACCCAGGATTTTCACAAAGTGGCTTCAAGATATAAAAATATACCTAATATTATTTGTAATTTTTATGAGGCTAACAACATACATAACTGACTATACTAAACAATGTTAATACATTTGAAAAAAAATTACATTGACTTGTGAATGAGACGGTAAATAACAAGATGGACGAAAAACTAGGCTTCAATATAAACTAAGAAAATAAAAGAATATTAAGAATGATTTCTCTTCATTCAACATTTAACAAATAAAAACAAAATATTAAACAAAATAAAAAAACCTTAATTTCAGAATCGAATACATAGAAATATACCTAATATTATTTGTAATTTTTTGTTGATTTTAGAATGATAAGGGATTTTTTAGTTGAAGAAATAAAAAATAACCACAATAATCATATTTGTATATATAAAGACTAGAATCAAGAGCGAAAAACATTCAACAAAGAAGAAGATAAAAGGGTTTTTAGAATTGAGAATAATAGGGATTAGTGCTTTTTTGGTTGAGTTTTTTTAAAAAAAAAAAAAAATTAAAAACAAAAAGGACAAAAGTTGTAGACTATTGGACTTTTAATTGTAAAAGTAAAAAGTTGTTCTACTTTTTATAGTTTCTAAGTAACTAAAAGGACAAAAATTACACCTACATAGAGAACAAAACTGTGTGTGAACGTTTTATATATAAAAAAAACGAATTAAACTAAAATGTGGCAATGGGGATTCGATCCAGGGTTGGCTGGGAAAATTGAACCCCTCAACCACTCGGCTAAGCTTCAGACTTGTGTTAGTGGGTTCAAAATTTAATATATACATATAAAATTTTAAAAACTGATTAAATATACATATCTATATAGTGTTATTTTTCAACGAAGTGGATTCATATGAACCCACTTGAACCACTGTAGGTCCGCCCCTGCATGGCAAGGCCCACGAGGGGCTGGGTGGTCCAGGTCGTAGTCATGATCGAACATGGCGCTTGCATGGTGGACTTAGTTAAGAAATAAAATTGTGCATTTACTATCAAAATTAGCTTTTGGTAATGATAAGTGTCTGATCCTAACATTGGCACAAGACATAGAATCATTCTAGGCACATTGAGTAGCTTGTACTGGTCTAATATAAATAAAAACAGGAGTGGAGCTGCAGGCCTGCTTACACTACGGATTCAGCAGAATCCATATAAAAATCTACTTAATATGTATTAATAATTTATTCACAATCCACTCAGTTGCTTCTTCTAGAATCAGAAGTTTATAAACTCAAAATCCTTACTCCGCTTCATAAAATGTTCGTTTCAAACATTTTAAATTGTTAGATAAGATGGTAACTTCAATTCGACAAAAATTACCTCACGAAGAACTCTGCGACGCTCTTTCTCTTCACGAACTTGCCGTTCAAATTCTTCTCTGGCCGCAGCGTCATTCTCAAGGCGTCTCTGGAACTCGAGTCGGGCTATATGACCCGTTTGGGCCGGACCCAATAAACCATCTGGGTCCTGTAATCATAAATCAAAATTCACCAATTTTATCATGTACTTAGCAAATTATTACTGAAAGGGGCGTGGGAAGTGAAGTGAAATTAAAAAGAGAAATTACCCATTCTAGTCTACCAGCACAGCGAATTGGGTTTACGAAAGTCTTGGGTTTTACGAATTTGGGCCTGTAGAATTGAGCTCCAATGGCGAAATTAGCAAAGCTGCTGCTGAATGCTGCGGCCATTATTGAGAGCTTTTGAATGTCTGGTTATTGAGTTTAGTTAGTTTCGAGGTGCTCTATCCGTTTAGAAATGCGCACCAAAAGATACTCTTATCTACAATTTTTTTCCGTAGGTTCTGTCGTTTTAATTTGTTTATTATATCTTTAGTCTATTCCATTAAAAAACTTTAGTTGAAAATCGTAAATTTAAAAGTTTTTTTTTTTTATCTTTTTAAAATTTATATCACATTAAAATAGAACAAACAAATAAAAGCAATATATATATATATATATATATATATATATATATATATCCTATATATAGTTTAAATAAGTACTGAATCTAAGTAGGCGTTTGGCCATGCGATACCATATCACGATATGGTATCGTGAGATGGAATCAGCGTTTGGACATGCGATTTTACGCTGATTCCATCTCATGATTCCATATCATGAGAGGTGATACCATATTCTCCAAAAAACATGTTATGGAATTATATGGTGATTCCATATCATGATTTGAGATATTTTAATACAATAATTGATTCATGAGTTTATATTTTGTTAAAACAACCCCACATTTATGTAAATAAAATTTATAATCACATCATTACTTTTTAAAATTTATTATTCTCACCGACATAAAATTTATTATTCTCACCAACATATAGTCACTTTAACTCACACCTCACGATTGTGAAGCTTTTCAACATTCACTTGAAATAATTAACCGACATGTTAAAATAGTTGCCGAAGCAATTAGCAAGATGGCACCAACATTTATACAACCAAAAAATATGACTTGGTTTAAGGTAAAATTTCAATCACATTAATAAATTTATTTTATGGCCTTAATAAGTGAACATTTATATTTTATGTGTAAGTTATTAGTATTTAGTTACATATTTCCTATCAACTTTGTTTAAAGAGATAATATTTATTTTATGACTTTGCATCGTCTTGGAAGCACTATTTTTATGTTGTTGATGCTAGTTTCCGAAACACAAATGGATTTTTAGCTCCATACAAAGGCTACACTATCATTTGCAAGATTACCGAGGAAGTGAAAGAGAGCCTCAAAATGTCAAAGAACTATTTAATTATAGGCATTCATCTCAGCGCAATGTGATTGAACGGACTTTTGGAGCTTGGAAAAATAGATTTAGAATACTGAAAGAAGGCATGAACCATTATGATATTGATACACAAGTGAAAATTGTTATAACTTGTGCAGTGTTACATAATTATTTGTGAGAATACCAAAGTAGTGATGAAATATTTATGATCTATGAACATGAAGATATAGTTGCGGAGGATATTGACCAACAAATGACTCAAAGTAACAATGTTGGTTCGTCTTCTCGGTCACATGATCGAGAAATGCAAGTTTAACGTGAGGAAATTGTTCGTACTATGTGAGAGGATTATATTAAAGACTAGTACACTACAATTTATGTTCAATTTTTTTTATTAAATTAAAGTTAGATGAAACAATTACTTAAGTGGAGAACAAATAACTTTGTAATAATTTATTATGCGATTTTATAATTTTTTGTTTATTCGATAAGATTGAATAAACAATTGGGGCTATTTTAATAGTTTTACAAGGCATAATACATATATTGACCCCTAAACTTGGCTTCAAATTTTAACTTTGACCTTTAACTTTGTAAGTGCACAAATAGGCACTTTAACTATCCAAAACTTAAACAAAAAAACACTCGAATCCTACCTGACAAAATGCGTGAAATACACTCAAATTAGGCGCGTCAGATGTAAAAATTCAGGGGGTCAACAGTAAAAAAAGCATTGAAAGGACAATTAAACCCTTTTTATATTTCTTTCAACAATTTTCCCCTCTTTTTTGCATTATTTGTTGTTTATTGCAAAATGCAAGTGACATTTAATAAAAAAATTTGTTATTACGAAAAAAAATTATAATGAAGTTTTTTTTTGGCAAGAAGGAAAAAGGAACACATGTAGTACTAATTTTTTTTTTTGAGATTCAATCAATTTTTTTTGTCTTTGAAATATTTCTATCTGTTAATTACTGTAATTTATAGTACTTTCTAAGAAATTTTCAAATAATATATATTATTTCATTTGTCCGAATTTATGTGTCACCGGTAAAATTTGAAGAGTCAATCAGATCTTTTATATATTTTTATATCTTTTAAATATTTAAGTAATTAATTATCGTGATTTATAATATTTTATACAATTATTTAGTATGGTAAAAGAAATTTAAAAGAAACACGCATCCTTCAATAGTAAAATATGGGTCCCCCTTTTTTTTTACAGGTTGACCTCCTGTCTGTATAGTCTTTTTTTGTCCAGAAGGAAAAAGGAACACGTGTCGACCCCAAGGTCCTCTCTATTCCCGCTTATTATATTATATACTAGTGATGAAGAGCCCGTGCTAATAATTAATTTAAAAGTTAATTTTTAATTGACGTTAAATAAATAGTTTTAAATTTTAAATTTGAATAAATTATATATATTTATATGGTAGTAAATGTTCATGTTAACTCTAAAATGAATGCATCACTATTAATAAAGCTTGAAGTTTAAAGAAAAATCCTTAAATGACCAAAATAACCCTTAAACTCAATTTTAATCACAAAAAGCATACATGTCCACGGTGTGGTGGTTGATTCATCAACTAATTTTTTGTATGTTTTTTCAAAAATATTTTAGTTGCTAATTTGTTATAATTTATAAAAATCATTAACTTCATTTTCGAATAACTTATAGTATTGTTAACTTTCAATAATATATATTGTTCCATCTATTCAAATTCATGTGTCACCAATAGAATTTCAAGAATCAACAAAAAATTTTCTAAAAAAAATATATTTTAATTATGATTTATAGTACTTTTAAATATAACGTATAGTGTGTTTGTAGGCTCTTATTAGATTGAAAAAATATTTTAAATTAGTAATTATTGTAATTAATAGTGTATATTACGTAATTTTCAAATTTGTAATAAATTTTTTTAAATATTAAGTCTAATAATTTATAGTATCTTAAATGTAATCTTTGAATACACATAAATTAAAAAAAGAAATAAGACAAATAAATTATAAATTGAATAATTGACATTTTCAAATATTAATTTACCACAAAATGAAAGTGAAGGAAGAAGTTGTGAGGCAAAAATAAAGAGAAATTATTTGAAAAGGTGTCAAATAGACAGGAAAACGGGCCCATATGCATTGAATAGTTGGCAACCATTGAGTGGGTCACTAATACACGTAGCAACGTTTGCATTTCACGCTTTTGGCTCCAAAAATCGCGTGTTTATTTATTTAAAGGTAGGATAGTTAAAGTGCCTATTTGTGCATTATGAAAGTTGGAAGTCAAAGTTAAAATTTGAAGCCAAGTTTAGGGGCCAATATATGTATTATGCCGTTTTACAACTTATGGGATTTTTATGTTTATGAGAAAATATACAACACAAAAATTCTATATCGCATGTCCAAACAAACCTTCAATTTCATCTCATAATTCCATATCATAATATCATATCATGATTCCATATCATGATACCATATCGCATGGCCAAACGGGCCCTAATTATTTATGTGGTTACAAAAGTTTTTTGTCGACTATAAAATGAAAAATGTATAACTAATTATCTCTAAATTTAGAAGTGTATTTTTTTAGTTTACTTTACCTATTTTTGATAATGTCAAGAGCTAATTACATTATTTTCCTACTCTTTTTCAAATTACAAAAGTCTCTTAAAAATTATGAATTTCGAATAGTAGTGGACTTTCGGATACATCACTGAACTTCTAGATACATCACTAAACTTCATAATACATTAGTGGACATCCGTATATATAGGTGAGGGATGTATTCGAGGAGGGAGGAATATATAAGAGAGGTGATATGCCATCCAAATACATAGGAAAGTAATGTATTCGAGAGGGGAGGAATGTATCAGAGAGGGGATAAGATCCGAATACATAGAGGAGGGATGTGAGAGGGATAATGATGTATCCGAGAGGAAAGTGATGTATTTGAGAGAGGATTTTTGATTTTTTTTTAAAAATAATAGGAAATTTTAAAGATCATGATAAAATAAGATGTGCATTTGGGTAATTGTTCCTTTTTTTGTAACATATAAAATGATAAGTGTGTCATTTCTTTTGGAGGGGATTCAAAAGAAATGTATTGTTATATAAACTAAATCAAGAAAATATATATTTGGTAAATTTATCATGTGTTCATACCAAATTATATAAATTTACCATCTTTGGACTCTAGCCAGCAAGGAAAAACAATCATTTGATCATAATCGTGCAAAGCAGTTTTGTTTAATTTCTAATTAAATAATCTATTATTTCTCAATTTGTGATTATTTTTTTCATATTCAATTCAGGATCATGTAGCGCACAGTTTGTTTAATATTTATATTGAACAAATAAAAATGTATGGAAATGCAGAATTTCTGGAGGAAAAAAAAAAGTAGCATATCAGCTTTTCCGTGCAAACTGAAAAATCAAACAGAGAAAAATGTTCTCCTCCAAATTTTCGTGGCTGATCACGGCGGCGCTACTGTCGGCAATCATCACGGATGCCCAAACGACGTCGTGTGCTTCTAAACTAGTCCCCTGTGAACCTTTCCTCAACTCAACGTCCAAACCATCGGCTTCTTGTTGTGACCCACTAAGAGAAGCCGTGACCAAAGATCTTCAATGTATCTGCAAACTTTTCGAAAATCCCACTTTATTGCCTTCTCTCGGTATTAATGTTACTCAAGTTATTGCACTTCTCAAAAACTGTAACATTCCTGGCGATGTTAACACTTGTAAAGGTACGATTTAACCCCCCGGATTTCGATTTTTTTCTGAAATTGAGATTTGAATTGGACTCAATTTTTTGGATCTGGAGTTGATTACTCTGTTTTTACTTTGATCAAAGCAAAATCTCTTCTTCAAAATCTGATATTTTTCAATTTCGATTACTTCTTGCAGCTGGTGGTCCAAGCTCTCCTTCTCCTTCTAAAGGGACGTCACCAGGTAAATGTGATTGAATTGCTCATTGTTTCAACTTTGTTACCTCAGATCAAATTCTTCTGCGTACACTCTCTTCTCCTCATATCCATTCTGTGAGAAAATATTGTTGATATTGAACCACTAAGTTCGGGGAGGTCAGGGATGATTCATCTTGCCAAATGTCAATGTCTTCTTGGTTGCATCAAATTTATCTAGTGCAATTTACATTTTTATGTGATTTTACATATGAACAAGTTTATTCCATGCATCTTCGTAGGAGAGTGACTAGGCTTGTTCATCCCATGCATATTCCAAGGATAGTGACTAGGCTTGTTCATCCTATATGATGGTGTAATATATCATAAATACAAAATATTACCGTTGAAATAAAATGACAAAAATGACTAAATAAATCTTTAGGCTAAGGCGCGGATATTTCGCTCTCTTTAAGAAGATTCAAGCCCACAGCGGCATAATCTACACTGATTCAACAGTAACACTCTTGACTTGTCCCCTTTAGGATACAACAGTCTAACAACATCGTACAACTCAAACAACTCCGGATTAGTTGAAGAGTCCAAAGCTCCACAACAAAAACACCTTCCTTCAACATATAATTACTCTCTTTTGTATATAGTGAATATAGTTGAAGACTTAAATAATTTTCTATGTCTCAACTTTCTCTTTCACTACACTAATCTCAATAAACACAATACAATACTACTCAGTACTCATATTTGGCTAACACTATCTCATGTCCCAAACACAAAGTAAGACCACACTATTTATAGTGAAGAATTCTTCCTTACAATGAATAGGAAGATAATGGAGTAGTAAATTGGGTAAATGAATAGCCCAAAAGTTACATAAGTTACAACCATAATGAGGTAGAATAATAGGTACACTATAATATTATTTCACCCTTCTCATCTTTCTTGACATATGTTTCTCAAAGGAAGAAACACCACTATTTATAGGTGAAAAAGTCTTCCATATAATCAATAGGTAGAATGAGGGATAGTAATATGGTAGATAAATGTATTAAATGTTATATGAGATACACGAAACTAATGACCATGAGAGGTTACAAGAGTTGGAGGAAATTATAGCCACATTCTACCATTAACTCATGTGAGTAGTGGGGCATATAATGCCATCAAGGACAACTCAAATGTTGCACATCATATGCTACAAACGTATATTAGACATTTGACATTTCTCATTGTAGAATTATGCACTTTAAAATAAGATTAAAATGCTTAAAATCCAACACTATATATATTCAAAGGATTGTGACTATGAATTCCTCTGGAGTTTAGAAAAAATGCATATCCAAAAGGATATGAGAATTGTAGGTGTCATACGTTACTTTAAAAGTAACATATGTAGTACTCCATTTATTAGCAAACTTCTACATGAAATTTGAACTTGTATAGTCGGTTTAGTCAAGATCTTAGTCAGAAGGGTTAGAATTTTATTCTTCTAATCCATAATTCTTTTTAACAATAAATTCACTACAAAAAATGTCCACATGATAAGAAATAGTTTCAAAAAAAATTCAGCCATAAGGATTTGAAATTTCATTGTATTTTAAGGTGCCGAAATTCATATTTATGCACCTCCTTTTATATATATATATATATTCAATCAAAACATGAATTCCCGGGCATTCCTCTATTATACATAGATCTTCCCATATATTTATGGCACTCCTCTATTATACATAGATCTGTCCATATATTTATGCACCTCCTTTTATATATATATAAATTTTCAATCAAAACATTCGAATGCCCGGGCACTCCTCTATTATACATAGATCTGCCCATATATTTATAAGGCATAATACATATATTGGACTCTAAACTTGGCTTCGAATTTTAATTTTGACCTCCAACTTTCATAGTGCACAAATAGACACTTTAACTATCTAACCTTTTAATAAATAAACACGCGAATTCTACTTGGCAAAACGCGTGATGTGCACGTATTCTGCGCGAGTTAGGAGTAATTTTCGAGTCCCACAACAGTAAAAAAATGCTGAAATGACAACTCTACCCCCCGAATTCCGGCCAATCTCCAGCAACCCAAAACCTCCTTTCATTTTCTTCTTTTTCAGGCAAAACGCCACCAAATACCCAGTTGTTCTCCTTCTTCCTCACACCGGAACACAACCCATGAAGCGAACGAGCTTCGGGCTCGCTAAACCCACCAAATACCCGACCCCAAACCCATCAGATCCGCCATATCCGGCGAGAATCCAAATGACCCCCCAAACCCATGAAAACAGATCCAACAACTACAAACACCTAAACCAAGAAGCCAACCATCAACAAACCTCTAAGCTCCGTCAAACAATGAGCTCCAAGCTCTAAAAACCATTAGGAGGAATTAATTTTGATTTTTTTAGTTCTAAAATGACGTGTAAAATATTTAATTAGTTGGCAGCCATTGAGTGACTCACTAATACACATTGGAGCATTTGCATTTCACGCTCTTTGACTGTAAAAATCGTGTGTTTATTTATTTAAAATTAGATAGTTAAAATGTTTGTTTGTGCACTTTGAAAGTTGGAGGTCAAAGTTAAAATTTGAAGCCAAGTTTAGGGTCCAATATATGTATTATGCCTATTTATAATATAGATTGAACCAATGGTGTTTTTAATTCACAAAATTAATTATAGTTGATAGTGGAACAAATCTGAAAACTTTTACTATTTTTTTCTAAACAACTCCAAAAGCCAAAAGAGAATAAAGTGATTAAGGGAGTATGATCGTAATTAATGAGTGGAGTTTTGTCAATGGGTGACATAGCTGTCATTCCAAGTAATAAAAAAAAAATTGATCAAGTTTCTTTAGTCTCTGTCCATGTACAATCTATCTTTATTCTTGGCACATAACCATCAGAATTAAGTTTATAATTAATTATATAAGGATTTAGAGTTAAAAGTAGAAAAAGAGTGACAAATACATTTCTGTTTTATATGTTATATAATTTTATTAGAACACGATATCTTCGAGTTAGATGATACATGATATAGAGGCATATCATGATTCATGTGAAATAAAAAGTTATTTTCAATGTAAAAACGAGAGAAGCAAATTGAGTAAAAAAATATTTGAACTTTAGCCAGCAAGGAAAATCAATCATTTGATCATGATCGCGTCGAGCAGTTATGTTTAATATCTAATTAAACTATCTTTTATTTCTCAAATCATGATTATTACTTTTATATTCAATTATGATCATGTAGCGCACTTTTGTTTATTTTTTTTAGGCCACGTTCTTTTCTTCTTATAATAAATAATAGAATAATAATATTGGGATATATATAGTAGCTATTAACCTTCTCCTTACTAATGAAGTTTTTATAGAATTTTTAAATTTTGTAGAGTAAAATTAGATATTAAAAACTTAGTAAAATATATAAGTCATACCTCATACTAACAATTTATATTTTAAATTCATCTGATTATTAAAATTTTAACAAAAGAAATTTAACCAACTATGTTAGATAAAAAAAAACTTATATTAATAATTTACTTTAACTGTTTTTAAATTAAGTAAAAAAAGTTTATGGCATAATACATAAATTGGACCCTAAACTTGGCTTCAAATTTTAAGTATGACCTCTAACTTTCATAGTGCACAAGTAGACACTTTAATTATCCAATTCTTAAACAAAAAAACACGCGAATTCAACAGCCAAATTGTGTGATATACAAACGCTCCTACGTGGCTTATTGAGCCACTCAGTGGCTGCCACGTAATTAAAAAATTACACGTATTTTATAATTAAAAAAAATAAGAAATTAAAATACAAAAGGGTAGGGTCGTATTTTCTTTTCCCAATTTGCTCGATTTTCACTCAACATCAGCGGAGCCCTAGCTCTAATTTCTTTGCAAATCAAAGTAAAATTGTGAAGATAAACGATCAGAAATTGTGCACAAAAAGAGAAAAAAAGCTTCAGTACTAGAATTAGGAAGAAAGAAGAAGAAAAATGGGATTTAGATTTGAAAAAAATAAAGATATATTTAGAAGGGATTCATTAAGGGTAAAATTGTCATTTCCGCTTTTTTTTTTTACTGTTGTGGGCCTCGAAAAATACCCCTGATGCGCCTGAATTGCGTCTCAATCACGCGTTATGCCAGGTTGGATTCGCGTGTTTTTTTGTTTAAGAATTGGATAGTTGAAGTGTCTACTTGTGCACTTTGAAAGTTAGAGGTTATACTTAAAATTCGAAGCCAAATTTAGGGTCCAATTTATGTATTATGCCAAAGTTTATTAATGTAATCAATTAACATGAAATGGACAGACAATAGACCGTGCATGTGCATTTCTATGAAGGTAAGCAATTAATTCCAACAAGAAAACTCCTCACTCATCTAAAGGGAAAAAAGTAGTGAACACCTTTTCTGTGCAAAAGTGAAAAATCATACAGAGAAAAATGCTCTCCTCCAAACTCTCCTGGCTGATCACGGTGGCTATCATGGCGGCGCTACTGTCGGCAACCACCACAGAGGCACAAACGCCGTCGTGTGCTTCTAAACTTGTCCCCTGTGCACCTTTCCTCAACTCAACCAAACCACCGGCTTCTTGCTGTGACCCACTTAGAGAAGCCGTGACCAAAGATCTTCAATGTCTATGCAATCTTTACGCAAATCCCGCTTTGTTGATTTCTCTCGGTATTAACGTTACTCAAGCTATTGGACTTCCTAAGTACTGTAATATCCCTGGCGATGTTACCGCTTGTAAAGGTAGGATTTAACCCCAGATTTTGAAATGGGGATCTGAATTGAGGCTCAATTTTTTGCATTTGGAGTTGATAACTATGTTTTTACATGGATCGAAGTAAGAATTATACTTCAAATCTGATATTTTTCATTTTTGATTCTCTGTTCATCTCTAATCTGGGAATGGTAAGTAATTTTGTTCGATGACAAGTTGGGGCGTAAATTATTTCTGTTTTAACATGTAACTGTCATGATCGATTTTCGCATTAATTTGATTATTATTATTATTTTTTTGTCTACAGCGGCTGCTCCAAGTTCAAGTTCTCCTTCTGAGAAAACGCCACCAGGTAACTGAGATTGAATTGCTCGTTGTTTCAACTTTGTTAACACTGAGTTAATAGTAGTCAATTATGAACAATTTTGGAGTATGCATCAATTTGATTTGATTTTTTATTAATTATTGAACCTTGCTCCTTTGAATTTTACTGAATCGTGATCCATAGGTGTTTCTAGTTCCATTCATTTTTGCTTGGCCTTACTCAACTTTGCTCCTTTAGTAGTGTTTGTTTTACTAAATACTTATTAATTATTCTTTGAAAAAATGTTTGACTATTGTACTTAAAGGATAATTTTGGAAGAAAAAATGTGGAGGGTTATTTTCACAGATATTTTGATTGAATCAGTTTGAAAAGAAAAAATAATAGTATTTTCACATGAAAGCTTTCCAGTATTTCAGTCAGAATCTGTTTCCCACCATTCGTTTTCCCAGTAAGTTGGTTCGGTGGGAAATGGTGGAAAATTATGTTTTAAAACGCAAATTTCCCATTGATTCGCGGTGGAAAACATCTGCTTCTAGTATTGGGTGAAGCCAAGGTTACAACTTTATAGGTTTAGTTTATTTTTGCTTTTAGCATTAGCCGAAGCTAAGATTTCAACTTTATTAATTAAGTTTCTTCCAGATTTTAGCCTAGGCAAAGCCAAGATTTCAACTTAATAGGTTAGAATTTTAGAATGCATATTCGGGCTTCTAGCTTGTGGAACTATACTGGGTATATTGTTGTTGATGTTGTATCCGGATTTCTAGTTCCACACCTGCTTTTATGGCGTTATAGGACAGCCTTTGTTAAATTTAAATTATAGCACAAAAATTCAAAGGTTAACTTGCTAATGCTGTCCTTGTTCAATAATTCAGAAATTTGATAACATAGCTATATTCCTTGACCTTTTCAAACTATTAAATAAGTTTTCACCGAGTAACTTGTCATATACGATCTTTGAAATGAGACAAAACATATATTGTGTTCCTTTTTCAAAACAAGAAATTGAGTAGATTGCAATATACTATAAATTTGTGGTCCAACAAGAATTTTTATGTTGGATTTATGGATGCACTCTACATGTTATGTTCATTCTGTGTTGTGATGAAATTTCCTTAGATGTCAAATTAATTTGGTGTCAGACATATAAACCTTTTTAGTAGTGTCTATCTTTGTTTGCACCTTCGACGATTAGTGGGATAAACAAAAATAAAAATATTGAATAACATCGGGTGAGAAATCTAATTTCCCGTTCTTCCTGTTTTAATCAAGTTTCTCTAAGGTTGCAAAATACTTTACATTTTCCCCCAGACACGATCATTAATGTTTCCAGTGCGGACTTAAGTTGAAGTGTTTGGCCTGATTCTTATTTCTTAGTGGGGTTCAATCAATTTTATGGTGTTCAATCAAGCTTAGATCTTCAGCCAAAAAAATTGACCTACTTTGTTAAGCTTAATTTGAGGTATCGAGCTGTTTCTTAAGAGAAAAAGTCATTCATGGTGGAAATGAAAATGTTCCGACTTCATGTAATTATTAAGAGAGACATTCTTCTCAATATTAAGAATCTTGTTCTTTCTTATCCAATAAGCCATTGGAATTATACAGAGCAGTTTCTCTTGGATGTTGCTTAGCTATGTAATAAGTTTTTAAAGTCTTTTTTATGCCCTTACCCCTGATCGCTTTGTCTTTCTAGAGTAAGTTCACTTTTCTTCTGTTTTCCTCCTCTTGAGTCATGCCAATTGAAGGTTTTTACAACGCTAGCAAAGAAAAGAAGAATGGAGATAGAGGATGACAATATTTATTATTGCAACTTCTGCCGAGTAATATTTTACCTCGTTTAATGTTATGTGCCCCAGGTACTCTGAGATTTTATGGCAGTTTGGAGTGGAATGTGGCATATTTGTTATGCTACTCGACTAATGATCATAATTTTACTACTTATGTGTGGGAGTATCTTGTTTAGGACTTTAGACATTTTAGTCATTGACCTGGACATGAGGATTAGCCAAATGGAGAACGGAAACGTCTGTCTAAATCATATGCATCCATCTCTTCCTCTTTTTGAATTTATCTCCCAGTAAAATGTAGATTCGAGATAATGTTAATTTTGTTTGGCTTACATATTGATTCATGTTTAATTTGCATTGCATTCTTGCTAACAATATTTTTCTCCTGATGAAACTTTACAGTCACCACCCCAGCTTCAAAAGATAAAAACGGAGTGAGCACGGTTGCATGGACTGGAATGTCAAGCTTACTCGTGCTCTTTGCTTCTTTCGTGCTGCTTAGTTCACCGAGTATGTCCTTCAAGTATTGAGGAAATGTTGATGAATTTCTTTGTTTCAGTGTTTATTTTGGGAATTGACAGATTGCACTCCAAGACTTGGATCACTTTTATTCTGTGAAGTTTCACATTGTATCATCTGTTGAGATGAACTAAATTGATGTATGAGTTGTAGTGCATACTTTGTGTTTGCATGTTCTTGATGTATTTATGGGGTATTTTTTCCTCCCTACCCAAGAGCTTCCATCCTTTTTCTCCCTAGGTGACTTGAACTCACAACTTTTGAGTTGGAAGTGAGGGGTGTTTATCATCCGAGCAACTCCCTTTCATCATTCATGGGGTATATTAAGTGAAATGTGGCACGTTATAATATTAGAAAGGGCCTTTTTTCTTCTCTAGTCATTATTCTTGGCATTAGAAAGCAAGAACACGCAACACAAAATGTACCATAGAAAGCTTTTACTCTTTGAAAGCTTCATATGCATCTTGTTTTAACTCATGTGGGGGAGAAACTAAAGTTCTATATAGGTACAGGCATAACTCAAAAGCTTTTCTATATTTTTGTTGAGAAATATGCTTACGAGAATTCGATATGCTTTCTCTTCCTGTTTGTCATAAATTCTAGATAGTTACATAATTCTTTCTATATTAAACTTTGTTTTATAACACTAACTCCCTTTAAAGTGATTTTTTTGGCATTTTTTATTTATTTTAAAAAAATAATTTTTAAAGAAATAAAAAGTTATTATTTCTTTTTCATTTTTTTAATCTAACAAGTATAGAACAAATTTCCAAGAAGTCTTTCAAAACTTCTTTACGGGAGTATTATTTTTAGATTACTGTAAAAGTTAAAAGTGAAGGGCTAAAATTCAAAAACATGCTTAAAAATATTTCAGTTTTTTGAGTTTCATATTTGAATTATCAAGTGTGAAAGTTGGTTACATACTAATCACTAATCACTAACTATTTATTAAAACATGCTTTCTACCTACATGATAGTGATATTTTAAATAGAAAAAGTGAATAATTTTATTTTAATAAATAGTTGTTGATAGTTTAAATAAAAATGTACACATTTGATAGTTTATTTACTTGTGAAATTTTAAAAATTGAAATACTTTAGCTATTATTTTAACCTAGACGTAATTTTCCAAAAAAACAAACACTTAAATGAAAATAACAAAGCAAATAAAACGGAACAAAGAGTTTATCCAGTAATAGAAGCTACTAGAAGAACCTAGTCAGCTCAAGTCCCCTTCCATTTTCCTCGCCTCACTACCGAAAGCTAGGGTTTACAGTTTCTGCAATTTCGAAGATTTTGAATCTGTAGTAGTCGGAAAAAGCTATGGACCCGATGAAGTTGAATCAACTGAAGCAATTCGTCGAACAGTGCAAATCCAATCCTTCCATTCTCTCCGATCCTTCTCTTTCATTTTTCCGTGACTACATTGAGAAGTAAGTACGCTGTTTAGTTCCATTTGAGAATAGTAATTTTTGACTTTTTCCCCTAATCTTATGTTATTATGAACATATGAATGGATGATGGATCGCTACTTTGCTTTCAGTTACTGTAGTTTTGGATGAATGAACTTTATGTCGATTTATTTGTTTTACAGTCTCGGTGCTAAACTTCCTCCGGCTGCTTACGACACCGGCGATTACAAAGAGGTATATTCCTTGCTTCATTATAGTGTGACGTAATGGTCAATGATGTGGGTTGAGAATAATGAGGTTCCCGACTAGTTATCTTGTACTTGTTACTGGTGGGAATCTTAATATTATTGTTTCTGGTTATCCTCCCTTAACCAGAAGTTTATTATTAATAAAATAATGCCTCTTAGTAATGTCTAACGGCTACTCGTGTGATTTGGAATAGAGTTAGAGTAATTAAAAACTTCTAGGTAAAAGATTAAAGAGTTCTATTTAATAACTTCTATGAATATACACTAGGTTACACAAAAAAGTCGTTTTTGGATCAATCCAAAGCCCAACCCTCCTCGGGTTTGAGCCCTAGGTATGGAAAAATCCTTGGTAGGGAGCGCTGCCCCGAACGAACCCCTACTCAGCGCGAATCCAAACTCCAATGCGGGTACTACCGAACATGTCCAATTATTTTCCAAACAATTTAGTCCTGAAATCATATGAAAGGAAGGTTAAAAAATTCTGCGGTCTCTAGGAATCAAGATTTATATCATGGAAGCAAGGGATTCCAAATGGTTGGGTGTGATGCTGAGTTGTTAAGACTTACTTAGCTCCAGCTAGGCAAGTGTGAGGTTCATAAAACTTCTGATATGCCTTGAAAGGCAAATTACTGACTATTGTAGTAGTAAAATGGGGTTGAACTGATTTGATTGTGATTTTCTTAGATACCTACATGTTTCCACTTTATATTGTTTCTTTAGTTACTGTATTAGTATGGTCCGTGGTTTCTCATTAAATATGGGGTAATCAGAAAGTGTAGCCTCTCCCTGGATTTTATATTGTCCTATTGATCTAACATTTTCTATGCAGAAGTCTCATGCGGTGGATGCGAGTGATGACGAAATGGATGATGTTGAGAATGATGCTAGTACGAAAGAGACAGTTGAAGAAGAGGAGGAGCCTGAGATAATTGAATCCGATATTGAGCTTGACGAGAGTGACACCGTGGAACCTGACAATGATGAGCCACAGAAGGTTTGCCATCTGACTGATATAACATTTTCTTTCTGTTTTGGATTTAAAGGTTCATGTTTATTTTTAACATTTCAAATCTGTTTTTCTAGATGGGAGACCCTTCCGTGGAGGTTACTGAAGAAAGCCGTGATGCTTCTCAGGAATCCAAAGCTCAGGCCATGGAAGCAATTTCTGAAGGTGATTTTGTTCAATGTCTATATGGCGGCATGCGTGTCTGCATGTCCGCAAAACCAGTGGCATCATCTCTCTTACTTTTGTTGTTTGTTTTCATCAGGTAAGCTAGAAGATGCAATTGAGCATCTTACAAAGGCAGTTCTCCTCAATCCTACATCCGCAATTATGTATGCTACTAGAGGTACATTTACCACTTGCTTTCAAATTGAATTTATTGATGTTGATTTTTTGTAATTCGAGTATTCATTTGCATTCAACAAATCACCGTTTTTTGCTCTTGTCTTACACAGCTACTGTTTATATCAAGATGAAGAAGCCAAATGCTGCCATACGAGATGCAACTGCAGCATTGGAGGTTGGTCTCGCTCTCAGATTTGCTTACCTGAATTTGGCTCTGTTCTGTTTACATTTCTAATTATTTAAGTATTTTTTGATAAGTTCTCTCAACAATTGCAGTGGATGGCTTTATCCAAAAGTAATAATAAAAGAATGTCATTGACTGTGTAATATTTCTTGCAGGCTTTATAGGGAAAATACCCTGAATAATTTCTTCCATTCTTGAGACAGACATGGAGTCATGTAGGCATTAGATTTGCATGCTTCCAAGTTAATCCATTTTTTGGTCATGTGGTTGAATACATTGTAGTCTTCCCAAATAGAAATCATTCTTGTTTTAACCCCCGATTGAATGCTTATGTCAAACAATGTATAAATTTCGGCGACAATTTGAAAAAGTAGACAACATGATTTTAGGAAAGCAGTTTTCTTTTGTCCTGCATCACAATGAAAAAGAAAAATTGGATCAATTTTGTGTTCAATATATCATGGGCACTTGACTGTTCTTGCAGATAAACCCAGATTCTGCTAAAGGTTACAAATCTCGTGGCATTGCCAGTGCCATGCTGGGACAATGGGAGGCAGCTGCTAAGGATCTTCACGTGGCTTCGAAGCTGGACTATGATGAGGAAATAAGTGCTGTGCTTAAGAAGGTTGCTTCCTGTGATATAATCTCATAGCATTTATGTGATTAAGTTGTAGTGCTGGGTGGTCTTCTCTTTTCATTAAAAATTTGTGGCGGTACTATTAGGCCCCCTGTTATCTTGTTTAAGGGGTAATTGTCACTATTTGCAAGTGATTATGTGTTTTCTGTCACAGGTTGAGCCAAATGCACATAGAATTGAAGAACACCGCAGGAAATATGATAGGTTGCGCAAAGAACGAGAAGATAGAAAGATTGAGTGTGAGAGACAACGAAGAAAGGCTGAAGCTCAGGTAACCCTTAGTTACTTGTTTGGTTTTATGCTCGTGTGGCACCTTTTCTGCATATTAATATTTGGTTATGCCTTACATCTCAGGCTGCTTATGAAAAGGCCAAGAAGCAAGAAGAATCATCATCAAGTAGGAGAGCTGGTGGCTTCCCTGGTGGCATGCCCGGAGGCTTTCCTGGTGGCATGCCTGGAGGTTTTCCTGGTGGCATGCCTGGAGGCTTTCCAGGTGGCATGCCCGGAGGCTTTCCAGGGGGAATGCCCGGGTCTGCACCTGGAGGAATGCCCGGAGGCATGCCTGGGGCCGCACCCGGAGGAATGCCCGGTAACATGGACTACAGCAAAATACTGAATGTAAGTAAATCTACTTTTGTATGTTTATTTTGAAACAAATTATGGTCTTAGTCTAAATGTTTGAACAAAGGTATTATCTTAGGTGAATATTAATTTCAAATAAAAAAGAAAAATCTTGTATAGTTTTTGTAGAATATGATTCTTTTAAGTCACTGTTTGTCCATTGCAAAGAAACTAAAATTTCCTTTATGTTTGCTGGAGCAGGACCCTGAATTAATGGCGGCATTCAAGGATCCAGATGTCATGGCTGCACTGCAAGATGGTATTTTCCTTTTTCTCCTTACCTCTTAGCCTGTCTATTCTAGTTATCTTTCACATGGTTTTACTTAGATAATTAAGGCATTTCATTTCTTGACTAGTGATCCAGCTATTTCACTTGAAGATGATTATCAATTATCACATATATTTCCTACTATATGCTCTAAAGTTCACATATCTTTGTAACATATCAATTTCATTTTGAGTTGAATAACAAATATATATGCTTTATATATTGGAAGATTTGACTATTTTGGAACATCTCCTTATCATGCTCGTTAGTGCTGATGGTTAAACACCACATGTAAGTATCAACACAGTATAAACATGGTAAGGGAAATTGATGCTATCACCAGCTTATTAGCTACCAGTCCAATCAGTGGAAGTCTATTAGAAACATCGCCTTTTTGTTCTAGTTAAAAATTGAGCACCTCCAATAAATTTTTTCTTCACTGTGTTACCGAAGTACATATATAGGCCACTTGATAGTACCTGTGAGGTCCATATCAAAAGGAAAAAACAAAAGAGAAGTAAAACGTCCACAGGCTTGATTGTTCTGTATCTTCTATATGGAAATCTAATTAGTTAGCAACAACAGATGGTCAAGTATGCGTATTAATTACAGACAAACAAAATAAATTTGGCTAGGAGTGTGTAAACATATTCGCCCCATCTTTTTGCTTGTTTATTTTCTCATTAAGCTTTTGAAAGAGGAGATAGTCATGTTAAGTAGTTTTTCCATGAGTTACCTTTTTCTGAGTAAAGCAGAAGATTAACAGTTGAGCTAGTATAGTTAGGATAATATATATTGTGTCTAGCAAAATTAGAACATTATTGCTGATCAATTGCCTATAGTAACTTGCAGTGATTTGGAAAATCGCATCCTTGTAGACTTGATGTTGAACATACTATAGATGTTTTGAGAGATACTAGCTTCTTTGTTTTCTCTTACCGAATGTGGCCTGGTTTTTTGCAGTGATGAAGAACCCAGCTAATTTGGCCAAGCATCAAGGAAATCCTAAGATTGCTCCTATTATTGCGAAAATGATGGGCAAATTTGCTGGAAATAATTGAGAGCTTTTGGGATTTTCAGTAGGAATTTCTAGAGTTTGATGGAGAACATGTTATTTATCGTAAGCTTGGTTTTATCGAGTATAAAGTCATTCCCCAAGATTGTGTCTAATCCAAGTTTTAGGTTCAAACTAGCTGTCTTCTTTTTTATAGATTTGTTATTGTTAAAGTTATATGAGTCAACTATTTTCCCTACTGGTGAATGGTGTTATGCTATACAAAAACTGCCTTCTATTTCTATCTTTTAACTGTCTAATCATTGGTTGTTCAGTGATAGCTGATGTGATGATCAGCTTTGGATATGAAATTTATTTCAAGTAGCGGTCGAGTTGCCAAATATTGGGGTAGATATATCGGCGAGCGCTGTAGTAGAGATGGTGCCATGAAAAACTAGGCGCATGAATTTTTCTTCCTCCAATTTATTGCGGATTAGGGTTGCTCTTTGGAGTGATACTCAGAAAGCATGTATACGATTAAAGGGACTGTTTATGGACTGAGTTATAAGCAGTTGGTTCAATTAAACAAGCTTGAAAGAAGGCCATACCAGTCTTTAGAAGCACTGCTTTTTGTAATAATGAATGGACTTTACATGACGCGATTCCGATTAACTAGAGCTCCAAGCAAATGTTGGTAGCATGAATTTGAATTAGTCAGAAAGAATGACAAGAAAGGCATTGGTTAGGTGAAACTTCATCCAACAAAAGCATCTAATTTCAAAGATTCAGTTGTACTTCCTTTCAACTGTCAAATTTCAAGGAAGAGTGAGACTGACCATTAACCAACCCACACAGTAAAATTAGACCCAAATTCAATGGATTCTATTTATCCTACCTACCTATGAATTTGGAAGAGTGACAGCGACCAAACATTCAAAAAAAAAATTAGAAGTCCAATACTTGCTTTATTTTTTTTATTTTATACATATTGTAGTGTTTGATAACTTTGATTGAGTATAAAGTCGAAGAAAAATGTATTTTGGATGAACAAGTTAGTTAAACTTATTGTAATGAAAGTATCTTTAGTATTTAGTAGTCATTTCATTACATGTCATGTCATCAATTTTCATAAATTCCGTCAAGGGTAGTAGGGTAGTGTTTTTAAAAGTTTATCAGAAGCAACCTCTCCACTTCAAGGGGCGGATCTAGAGGGGCGAGAGGGCTTTCATTCAAAATGCAAACCCAACATTTAGATTTGATTCTTAAGGACTGTATTAATATTATTATTTTTAATTATTTGAGCTCCTGAATGAAAATTATGAATACGCTATTGAGTAGGATATGGTCTGCTTATATTTCATCCTCTTCGAACTTCACTTTGTGGGTTTACATATGTTGTTGTTGATGATGCCATCAAGGGTAGTGTTACATAAATATACTTGTTCCTTTGATTGTGTAAGAATCTTTAAAGAGGTTTACAGGAAGAAATAATTATGATGAATTTAATAAACTTTAATATGTCGATTAATGGGTGAAACAACAACTTTGTAAAGCGCACTATAATCATAGAGTTTAATTATCAAAAAGCTTCTAGTATTTACTTTAATCTGACCTTTACTTGAGAACTTTTGAAGTGGGCTCACACCCCACAAAATAAAATTAAATAGAAAAACAACTAAAAAAAAACAATAACATTAACATGTTAATTAAGACTTAGTGAGTATTTTATTTAGTTTAATGATGTATGTATTACATACAAATGACATCATTAGCTTTATTAGTTGTTAATGTTAATTAACTTTTGCTTGATCTTGTTGTGTAATCCAACAACAGTGGATATCCAATACAATTGGAAATTAAATATATATTTATTGCCACGTTTTGCGGTTGCAATTAGTTAGATAATTAGTCTCTTTAAGATGGTGCTTAAGCCATAAATAGAGATATGACGACATTTATTTAGTGACATTTGAAAAAAATGTCAAGAAATAGAGATTTTCTTGACAATTATGAAAAAATGTCACAAAAATAATGATATTTAATTTAAATGTCATAAAAACAACGACATTTACCATAAAATGTCATATAAACAATGACATTTACCATAAAATGTCGTATAAACAACGATATTTGACGTAAAATATCGTAAAATTAGTGACATTTGGGAAAAATGTCATAAAAATTATGACATTTGATGTAAATGTCGTAAAAACAACAACATTATATACAAATATCGTAAAAACAATGACATTTGGTAAAATAATATTAAATAGTTATGACACAAATGTCAAAAATATTTAGTTGCTAATATCGACATTTGCACCTAATATTAAAATCTAAATCTTTTTAAGAAATTTCTCACTCTTTGAATTTAACTCTGGAAAATAAAATTTGATGCATAAATATAATGTAAATAATTATAATAAACTCTCTATCTTTTACTAATTAACTATTAAATAAGTCTTACTTGTAAGCTTAAATATAAATTAAAGAGCTACGTAATTTTATTTTGTATTTTACATTATTTATAATAAGTAATGTTTTAGCCATAATTATTAGCTACATTTATAGAATTTGTAATACAAGTAAAACAAAGTACAAGATATTTCTAAAACAATAAAACTAAGGAAGACGATTAAGATGCCCAAAACCTAGCCCTATTTACATTATTTTCCACAGAAGCCGCAATACTCCTCTCCCATTTCCCCATTAACTTCCGAATGAGAAAATAGTTTTAAACTATAAATCTTCTTTCTTTCCTTTCATTTTTATGTGATGAACTCATTATTGTTCTTGATCCTTACATAAAACAATGAAAAGAAAGGAAAAAGATTTCTAGTTTCTTTTTCATTATGCTTTTTGAATTTTTGGTTTTAATTTTTTCTGAATCAAAGTTTTAATGTTTTTATATGTATTTATGTATTACGACTTTTGAACTATATAAATTTTTCGGCTAACAATCTAATAATTATATTTTTTTCCAGGTTAACATAATAAAAAAGATTGGTAGTTGGCCAAAAAAAAGTTATATAAATTTTAAACAAATCATTAGACACTCTGTTTCTTTATTATATTATATAGTTCTTATTCTGTTAATGTGAACTTTTTGTGCAGGATTTTTGTAGAAAGTGAGATCTATTATTTACAACAAATGCTTGGCTTGTGAAGAGATGATTCCATAAAGTTTTGTTGCGGAAATTATTCAACAAGCTAAGGAATTAATTCGTTAGAGTAATTTTAATTTAGATAGATGTTGGAATTGTTCTTCTTTTATATTTAAGCTGGATAGATTTGAATTTTATTTTACACATAACAAATTGTTTAATTTATTACTTAATTTGTTCAAAGTACTTGTAATATTATTACTTTTTTCTTTAGTTTAGATTTAAAATGTGTTTACATCACATATATTCCATGTTTGTAAAGTTTGGCATTTATGATATATACAAATTGAATATGAATATTTGTGTTATGTAAACAATTGAATAGATTAATATTTTAATAAATTTGAAATCAACGCTAATTGAAATTTTACAAAATTTTAACGTGACATTTATAAATGTCAGAAAAACTTTTTTACCAAAATTAATCTAAATGTCAAAAAACTTAATTGATATTTTTTATATGTCATTAACCTAAATGTTTGGAAATTGAGTGACATTTTTGGTATATGGTGTAAATAAATGCTAATTTATTCTCGGCATTTTTTGTGCATGTCATAAATAAATGTCGTTCATTTATTATCGACATTTTTGTATATGTCGTAACTAAATATCGCTTAATAATTACCGATATTTTCTTAAGTGTCGAATAATTTACGACGCTCAAATTTCTGACATTTAAAGTAAATGTAAACTAAATGTCGGAAAATGAATTTACGACATTTAAATAGCTTAATACGACATTTATATAGTGTCGTCGTATCTCTATTTTCTTGTAGTAGTGAATGTTGCATGTACATTTCTTGGATTAGAGGAGATTATAAAGTAATTAACAATGAAACTTGATTTAGTTGTGATGTTCAGATGAATTAAACAACACTAATCATGATCTTAACTTTCACTTTAAATATAAGTTTCATATGTTAAATTAGTGCTTTAAAAATGAGAAAAATTGGGTGATATGCGGTCTAAATTGATCATGATAAATTTAATTTAAATATTTGTAAAATATTTTTTGTATTTGACATATTTTTATAGTAGTCATAGGATAAGAGAACGAGTTTTATTAGATACTTAAACAAATTATAAAAGAAAATTTTAAATTCAAAATATATTAAGCATTGGACGAGTTAAGTTATGATTCAGTTTTTAGCTTATTTTAACTCAATCCAGTTCAGCCCAAATAACATTTAAGTGAATCAATGTTGCACTCATTTATTAATTCAATCCATTTTAATATTCTCAAATTTAGCTCAATCCGCATCCCCTATTTGACACTCTTTTAAGTGACATATAGGAAGAGACACTACAATTGTTTGGACTATTTTCATTGTGCTAGATGATGAACTCACAAACTTTTACAGTAATGACAGCACTTATAACTAGAAATCATAAGAAGTAGAAAGTTCCAATTTTTTTAAGCAATTCCACTTTTATGCAGTTTCTTTTTCTTCTCCAACATGAAAATATCTCATGACAATATTGGAGCAAAAAGTGGAAAAGGTTTAAACAAGTAATGACTCATTACATTACTAAAAAATAACTTGATCCCATTAATATTTTTATATATATTTAATAGATTTCTTAATATAAATACAGTGTTAATTTACACAAAAATTACTGAATTTTTGAAAACCTACCCCTGATACTATAGATCCACCCCAATTACTGAATTTTGGAAAATCTGCACCTGATACTATAGATCCTCCCCTGAATTTGACCCACTTTGGATCCATTAGGTTTGACTCAAGTACATAATCATTTTCCACCTCTAGTTGTTTCCAAATTATTGGGTCATTAGTTTATTTTTTCACTCCTAAGTGCAAATTCAAAATTTATTTATTTTTGCTTAATGGTTCACCTTTGTGCTCATTATCAATATCCAATTTCCAAAATCTCCAACGTATACGTGGAAAGAGCTAGATAAGTCCATCTTGATAAGTGGGAATTTGTGAGATACTTACAAGTGTTTGATTTTTAACACAATATATTTAATTCTATTTTGGTTGTAAGATTGCATGATATTAGTAGGTGCATTTGATGATCACGTTCATATAATATATAATACATAAATATACAATACAAGAATGACATAACTATTACTCTATCTATATCAATTAATGTTATATATTTTAAAATTTTGAAATTCAAACAAATTTATCTTTGATCGTAAAATTTTCATATATCTTTTAAATATTTTGAATTATTAATTATTGTGACTTATAATATTTTTTACCTAGTTTACAAATATATAACAATTCATTTTAAAAAATTTAAAGATTTCATAAGCAAATTTTCGATCAAACTTAACCTTTTTGACTCTCGAAAAACGAAATATGTTATATAAATTGGAATAGAGGAATCTAGTTAATCTTCCTTGAGGGGAAAAGTATACATGCAAAACTATATATACCAGATGCATGCATATTATTAAGAAATTAGTTACTCCTTCTGTCCTTAATTATTTGTCCATTTTTTCTTTTTTAATTGTCCCTAATTATTTGTCCATTTTGACAAATCAAGAAAGGATAAACTTTTTTTTTACCTATTATACCCTCAATAATTACTTTGAAAAAGGTAGAACTTCTTGAAAATCTTAAGTTTTTAATTCATCCACTTCATAATTAATAGGGTAAAATGGTAAACTCACTATATTAATAATTATTTTTTTAATAGATGTGTCAATTCAAAAGTGGACAAGTAATTAGGGACACAGAGTATTAACGATATACAAAAATTGTAGCAAATAATAAAATTGGTAGCTAATCTTATAAGTCATCTACCATGTGTTTCTGGGAATTGGGATTGTTTAATTTTCAAGAAGAGCTCTTCTTAGGCCATCTGTGCTCTAATTAGCCTCACAATAATCTTGTGGATCTGAGAGCCTCTTTCCGTTTCAATTTGTTCGATGTTTTAGAAAAACCTTTTCAGTAATTTTTTAATTTTAATTTTTTATATAACATATTTAAGATCATAAAATTAAAAGACATTTTGATATATCTGACGTATTTTTCATTTAAGATCATAAAATTTAAAAATCTTCTTTATTTTCTTAAACTTCATGCAAAAATGAAAAAAGATCAAACAAGTTGAAACGAAAAGAGTAATAATAAATTTAAAGATTGAATCCGTCAAATTCAAATTCTGAAATCATCTCGTATTCGTCTTTTCGAATACTAATTTTAATAAATTTAAAGATTAAATCCATCAAATTCAAATTCTGAAACCACCTAATTTTGCTAGTAGCCAGAGGATATGTATATAAATCAAGATTAAGAAATGAGTTGAAGAAATAACGTACGTACGTCAACTTTGAAACATTTGTCACCTTAGTTAAGAGCTGAAAGTCAAACACCAAAATTTTGGGCTTTTACCTGTCCTCCTGTAGTACTGCAGCTGAATTAAAAAAAAATTAAGCATAATATATAATAAATATGAGTATTTATAATCTGCATTATATATATATATATATTAGTTAATTAAAGATTTTAGTGACTCTAAATGTAATTATACTAATTCAATCATCGCTAAATATTTTTGTGACAACACTAAATGAAAAATATATTGTTACTAATATAAATGTCTCTTTTGTTGTAATGTAATATCACATATACTCTCCGTTTCAATTTGTTTATCATATTTTTCTTTTTAGAGTGTTTTAAAATAAATATTTCTTTCCTTTTAACAAGCCTCTAATTTCAAATTTTCACATAATATGTTAATTAATAACACAAGATTAAATGACATTTTAGTATATTTGACATATCTTTTATTTAAGACTATAAAATTTAAAAATCTTCTTTACTTTTTGAAACTCTGTGTCAACTCAAAATTAAACAGGATAAATAAATTGAAATGAAGAGCGTAATCAATATGGAATAGTACATTATTTGTGCCTAATTGACAATTATATGTTACACAATACAAAATGAAGAGAATAAACCTTTGTTCAAGCAATCTCTCTTTTACGACACGTACTAGTAGCCAAAAATATTTACTATAGTATTAATATAATATAACAACAGAATGGATGATGGATAAGATCTCTTAAACCAAATAACTTTCTGTTTAATTAATTAATTTTCAATCCAATTAATTAGATTAATCAATAATTGCAATGGAATAATCTAGAACTGATCTCTATTAGGGAACCAAGATTAATTTGAGACTAACAATATCATTGCCTGTCAAAATATATTAGTAATTGATCATTACTCTTTGGTTTAATTGTTTCTTTAAGACATAAATTAATGTTTTTGTGTGAAGCATTTAGCAATTTTAGTGGTGTCAATCTTCTTATTAGGACACCTCAAGATCTGCATGTGGTTATGGCTATTTATTTATTTGATTAAAATTATAGGTACGTATCCTATATTGGTCATGTTCCCCAATATTCATTTTTAACCATGTGTCATGTTTATAGCTAGCTAGGATTACAATATATACACGAAAATTATTTGATGTATTGACAAGTTTAATTTGTACTTGTTTCGTGGTGATTCAACATATGACTTGATTAACGTATGGCTTGTAAGGATGGACGTGCGAATAAAATTTTATATTAATAATTGGAAAATCATAAATAAGGGGTAGAAATACTAGATTTTGATGGTGCAAGGCTTTTTGGGAAAGCTATGAAGGCTTGGCACATGATATTGCATCATGTAAGTGTATATTTGAGCTATCTTAGCCCATTATCACAGTCAATGATTTGACGAGATGAGTATGGAGATGACAAAATAATAACACGAGACTTAGTTTACTATCTTAATATACTATCTTTCGCTAAATTGTAGAGAATAGTACCCTCGCAAAATATAAGATAAGTTTTATACGGTATAAATTCAATGTAATTTCGACTTTTCCTTAAACAGGCTCGTGCATAGCGAAGGCTTAATTAGTTTATCGGACTACCCTTAATTAGTCCTTTCTCTCAACAACAACTCTTAATATAGTAGTAATTAAATTGAAATGATTTTCTTTAATTCACAAAATCCGAACTTCAAACCTCTATTTATGAGTGGAGGACTTCCAACTATGTTGACGATTGTTTAATTTTCTCCTAAAATACTTGAAAATAACTTCAAAGTTGTGTTCAAACCACAAAATCATATCTGGGGGGGGGGGGGGGGGGGGGGGACAAGATATTGACATTCCACCATCTTTGTATGACTAAAATAACTTCCTAGTACGCAATATGCCTTATCATGTTAAGTTAAAAAAATGTGAAATAAATGTTAGGATCGAAAATAATTAGGTGTAATGCAGAAGCTAGCAAAGCAAACTTCGAAAGACCACGAGTAAGAAGACAAACGAGAAATATATTAGAAGACACAAAGATTTAACGTGGTTCAGTCAATCGACCTACGTCCACAAAGGAGATGAGCAATCCACTATATAAACATGAGAGTACAAAATATAGAGAGAAATAACTTCAACCAATTCACTCGGAATACATGGGAGGTTCACACAAGTGATAACGTATCAAGCTTGTGACCCACAAATTCCCCCCTAACCAAAACTCTCAAAGCCCTTAAGACTACATTGTGAATGCTGATTAAGTTAGAAGGAACAAACCTCTATTTATAGAGTCCTAAATCTTTTTCTACAAGAAAAGGACTAGCCAATCCAAAACTTTTTCCTAAAAGAAAAACCTATTTATGATAAGAAATTCAGGGCAAATAAAACCCAACAATAAACATATATAACTATAGAACTTAGACCAAAAGGAAGAATAACGAAAGCTAAATACATGAAACAAAAAAAAAACGTTTCTTGCCTTGAATAAAAGATAACTTATGTTGCTAAATAATAAAAATCCATCGTTAATTAATTCTATTTAACTATGAATATTAGCACCAAAATCATGTTAGCTATGGATTTATTTTTTTTACGACGAATTCCCTTTTTAATGACTAATAAATTAAAGCTTTCTCATATTAGTATTTTTTTTTTTTTTAGAAACAAAGCGATAAAGGGTTGAATCTGAGTAGATCATTCTGCCACTTATAATATTCTATCGGGTATTTAAGTCGTCTGCAAGGGATTCTATCTGCCTTATTAGTTACTGAAAAAAATGAAGGATTTCATGTTTGTTTTGTAAATTGTTACACTCTAATATCTTGCAAGTAACTATACAAAGTTAAACATTATTCTTTTCTTTAATTATAAGATATTGAAAAATTATCGGCATATCCCAAGAGTACTTTATCATAAATTCTTTTGGCTAACAATAAATTAGGAGAACGGTATTATTGTTCATTGAACAAGATTAAAAGAATGAAAATGATGCACTGGCAAGAAAGTGGGATACAGTTTTACACAGCCTATAGCGACAATTTTCTTGTGTAATTTTATGATAAAGAAAAAGTCCAAGTATTATTCAAAATTTATGTCCTTCGTTAATAGTTTGGATCAATTATGCCAGTGACTTTATCTAATTGGGCAAAAACTGTCCTTACTTCACATAACATAAGCTTAACACTACGTTAAAATTGATTTTTAGTTATCATTAATTAACGATAATAGCTTAATTGTGGCTAAATATATTTTTTTAGATGCAATTACTAGTGACAATTAAATTTTAGCACTCTTTGTAAATGTCACTAAAGTCTATAGCAAGTTAGCGACATTGGATCAATTGACAATTAACTAATGCCAATAAAGATTTGCTAACACTCTTTGTTAATGTGCATATTTATTGTTGTAATCAGGAAAATTCATTAAATTGTGATTCGAAGCATATATATGGGCAAGCGGGTGAAGAAAATAGGCCGATCACAAAAAAAGTTATTATATTGTAATTATATTATATCTCAACACGCTCTCTCTTATTCTAAGCCATGAAAACCTTTTGAAACCTGCCCCACGGTCCACACACACCCCACGGTGATAAGATATAATTCAAATTCAAGACCTCTGATTTAAGATTTTAAATAAGACGATGACAAATTTCTTATATTTTTGCTATTTGACAAACTCATCAAAAGTAAACTAATCAGACGATTGGATTAATTAAGATAAACTAATCAGACGATTGGAGTAATTAATCCGACAATTAAAGATTTGATGGTAAACAACTAAACATATTATGAGATTACTTCCCATGTTTTGAAAGGTCCCTTAAACGTATTGATGACAACATGGTAACGTAAGCGTGCAATTGCAGTGAAGATAGTGTATGAAAATGGGAAGAAAAAAAAACAAGAAAAAGAAAAGTACAAATCTTTAAGATTGTGGGGGCAAGAAGGTAAAAAAAAGATAAATATCATCACGAGTTATGGTAGGACGAATAAAATCCTTCTGTGATTTTTAGATAAAGAAATATTGATATAGAACATTTCCTTAGATATGTGACACAAATCTAAATCAGTCAAGTCAATAAATATCAAATACCAAATATGACACGAGTCTGAACTAGTTGAGTCAGTGAATGTCAAATATCATATATGTAACACGCGTCTGAACCAGTCAAGTCAGCAAGTATCGAATATCATAAATGTAACACGAGTTTAACTAAATCAGTCGAGTCAGTGAATATATATGTGACACGAGTTTAAATCGTCGAGTCAGTGAATATCAGATACCAGATTAAAAAAAGAAAATAAGGATGGGAATTCTTGAAAATTTTAGCTTGATGTTTGGGTCATCTATCATTCACTATCATACTCTCTTAGGTGGAGTTGATAACACCATAAAAGGAATTGTAGTTCATGAGTAGTTGTCACAAGCCATAGTGGGTCATGGAATCTTACATTCCCTCTCACTATATATATACCCCATAACACTTTCATAAAAATGAAATATATATGTCTAAAAAAGTTTACAAGAAAAGTTGAAGTTGGTGGATATAATCATCATCATATATATAAAGGTGGGTAGAAGTGCAAATTTTTAGCAAACACTTTTTTTTTTGTGTGTAACTTGTGTTTAGTAATAATAATAAGGATGGGAAGACAACCTTGTTGTGACAAACTTGGAGTGAAAAAAGGTCCATGGACAGCTGAGGAAGACAAAAAACTCATCAATTTTATTCTTACAAATGGACAATGTTGTTGGCGTGCTGTTCCTAAACTTGCTGGTCTTAGGCGTTGTGGTAAGAGTTGTCGTTTAAGATGGACTAATTATCTTCGACCAGACTTGAAAAGAGGACTTCTTAGTGAAGCCGAGGAGAAATTGGTCATTGATCTCCATGCTCGTCTCGGGAATAGGTATTTTTTCTATCTCAGTTTATGTATCGTTACGTATTGTCATGTTTGGTTCCATTCCTGAAAGGATGTCATATTTTCTTACTTGAAGACAAATTAACTTTCACCACGATCTATAGTTATACATATGTCTAGTGGCTAACACAAATTACTCCCTCCATTTTAATTAATGTGTTTTTCTTAGTTACTATTAATAGATAGTCAAAGGATATTTTTCTTGATCATAATTTTGTTTTATTTTCTAAATATTATGAATTGTTAACTATTATAACATATAGTATTTTTTTACGTAGTTTATAAATATAAAAAAATTTAAATTTTTTAATATAATGTCTAAACCTGTTGAACATTAGTTAATTTGACAATCATATTTCTGAGATTTAGTGGTGTATTTTTGGGCTTTTTATCTTTTTGTCTCGACTCTCTTGGGTTACATGTTCTTTTATATATACACACATTTTTATGCCATAGAGTCAGAAAGAAAGGCAAAAAAGGAAAAGTTTCTTTTCTTGGAGTTATGATTGAACTTGAAATAAATGCTACTATTTCAAAAGCTTTACTAGTTTTCTTTTTGAAGTGCATGACTTTTTGTGGAATAAAGTAAATTAACAACCTATCTTATGCCATGATTTCTGATTAAAGAATTCTATATTTCTATCCCTGAATATTCATTTTGGTGAAATGAAGCCTCTTCATCACTTTTTATTTATTTATTTACTTTAATCATTCATGATTAATCCTTCATTATCAAGTAATGTACTAGCTAAAATATTAAATATTCTGGCTTCAAAAAGAAGTGTTTATTTATCTTATCAAATCTATTTCATGTCTTCTTGAAGTGGACTTAAAAATAATACTTAATTCTTTTCCTTTATCTTTGCTTTAATTTGTTGTCTCCATTCTATGCACAAACTTTTTTGTAACAATAATTGAATGGGATTAATTTATTTTGTAAATGCTAAGATCTGCGTACATTTTTCTCTTTCTAAACTCTACTTTGTAATACAACACTAAGTACGTTGTTGATCATATTGTTAATTTATTTTGATTAGATGGTCCAAGATTGCTGCAAGATTACCAGGAAGGACTGATAATGAGATAAAAAATCACTGGAACACACATATCAAGAAAAAGCTTCTCAAAATGGGGATTGATCCTGTCACACATGAACCACTCAACAAAGCAGAAAATCCAGCTGATCAAAATAAAAATAATGATCATCAGCTGGTAGTGGTTGTACCGGAGAGTACAAGCGTTACTGCAGCAGCCATTTCTTCAGAATTAGAAAATTCATCTACCTCATCTTCTTCTGCTTCTTCGTCTGAAAACTCTTGTAATGAATCAAAGCTTGTTCTTGACACGTTTAACGAAAACGATCCACTCCTGAACAGCCTACTCGAATCTGACGATACTCCTCCTCTTATCGATTCATCTTGGGAACTTCCAATAAAAAGTTTCGATAACAACAGCAACAACCACATGACATCATCGTGGGACGACGAAAGTTTCAATTGGCTATTGGATTGTCAAGACTTTGGGATCCATGACTTTGGTTTTGATAATTGCTTCAACAATGATGTTGAATTGGAGGTCTTTAACACTAAGTATGACATGGAGAACAAAAAATGATTATCAAAATTAGTCATGAATGGGACATTATAACCAAAGAAAATTAAATTTAGTATTTTTCACAATTACACTAGTGTTTTTTCTCAAATTACATGCATGTTTACAAAGGTATCATGTGTTATATTTTGTTTGTATTGTACACATTTTATTAGTACTTGTACTTAGAGAATTCTCGAAGAATCCAAGGTGAAGCCTTACTTCTAATTTAGTGGTTTAATTTTGGACAACCTACCAACCAACCAGTCAAATGAACCAATCATGTCAGAAAAATAAAAAGTCCAAGTAAAATAATAATAATATATAGTTTTTGTGTCAATATATTATATTGTAGTGATATTAGTGCTATTCCCCTATGCCAAGGATGGGGACTTCATGAGGCAAATTATTGGAGGGATTCATATATGTATATTATAAGAAATTATCTTTTGTATATTATTATGTGGAGATTATAAATTATAATGACACTTTTACTTTTTGTGTATCTTCTTTATAATTTCTCCATTTCCCCACTTCTCTTTCTTTCTTTTGGGTTTTGACAAGTAGTGTCTAGTATTGAAAAATACTTTTAGATGGTGAAACTTATTTTATGAAATAAGTAATTATAAAAATGTTGAAATTGATAGTAAATAGTTGGTGTGTTTAGTAAGCTACGTTGATAAACATTTTTTTTTTCTGTTTAAATGGATGAAAAGTCCTTAAAGTTATTTATAAAAATATATAAATATTTTTGTCTAAAAAGAACGCACGATGGTGATAGAATAGAAAGATAATTAGGAGTTTATGTATTAGGAAAAGTATATTAGGAGATTGCAAAAGATATTGGAAATAAAATAATAAAAGATTGGTCAAACAAAAAATGCTTATAATAAGCTGCAAAATAATCATATATTCATGACTTTTAACTGATTTTGACTTATAATCACTTCTACTATTTAACAAATAACGTAGATAAGTCAAAAGATATATATAAACTAACTCAACCTGCTTATAAATTTAGCGAAACATTCGTAAATATTCTTTCTTACCGGGAGTTTAAAAGTATACTTTGAACAACTATTTGCTGTTAATTTAAATTAATTGAGTAGCTTTAGAGTTCGTCACGATTTTATTTTCTGAAAATAGGACATAATAGAGGAACACACCACGTACAAATTAGTGAACATATACACAAATATATGAAATTTGTATATTTAAGTATAATATATACACCATACATATAATAAACAGAATTAGTGAATAAACTTTATATGTTTCGATCATATTGATAAATAGGTTTGATCGAACTATATGTATTAGATAAGTTAATTCCTCAATAATATATTTGTCGGCAGTTGAATGTAGGATGTTATGAAGAAAAAAAAAATATGATGCACGATGGACCTATTAAACTTAGGCACTAGCTAGAATAGACTGATAAAGTTAATTATGTCTAAATATGATGTTCACATTTCCTTGATGCTACTCTTGCTAGCTAGTTGTGGAACCTAATTAACTAGTGACCATTATCATAACATGAAGATTATTATTATATATATTTATGGATTTGTATCACATTTAGTTCTTTATATATTTATTACTCTTATTTAGAAGTGAGACTTAGAAGGACTAACACTGCATTAATACTTTTATACAACATGCATACAATTTTGTACAATAACTTTTGACTGCATTAAATTAGTTGTACAACGTGCAAAAAGAATTGTACATTAACTTTTATAAATGACAATTACAAGGACTATTACAAGGACTAACATTGCAATTATTATTATTACTCATTACTCCTTATTAGAATTATTATTATTACTCATTTTGCTCCTTATTAGAGTTGACACTTTAAAGCACGAACACGACACTACCAAGTTGTACACAAAACATTTCAAATTGTACTATAAAATTAATTGTGCCTCATTAATTGTACACGTGTCTTTCTACATATACAACAACCCACATGAAGAATTAATTTTCTGACAATTTTGGTATTTTTCTTTAAAATAATTATTGCCTCGATTTTTATTTTTATTTTTAACATTTATTTTTAATTTTAAAAGATTGGAAATTTTATGTTAAAAATTTAAATAATAGAAAAAATGATTTATTTAACTTTTATCATCATCAATACTACTAATTTATTTGACGTTTTTTCTTAATCTTCATCTTATCATTAATGTTATTTATATAATTTTCTTAAATCACTTATTTTTTCTTTTTTAACTCTTTTATATTTTACTCTTATTTAGAAATGGGAGTTTGGAGGACCAACATTGCACTAAAGAGTTGGACTAAAAACTATAGAAATTGTACATTGAGGCCCACCAAAAAGATGAACTAAAGTAACTTCATCTACTTCTACTTTTTCTACACATATTTTTTTTAATAAAATAATTATTGCCTCCATTTTTATTTTTATTTTTAACATTTATTTTTAATTTTAAAAATAATAGAAAAAATGATTTATTTAACTTTTATCATCATCAATACTACTAATTTATATGACGTTTTTTCTTAATCTTCATCTCATCATTAATGTTATTTATATACTTTTCTTAAATCACTTATTTTTTCTTTTTTAACTCTTTTATATATATAAAAGTTGGATATGTAAATGATGATGTCACATTTCTTAGAAGCTAAGATTACTATTTATCTAATTTCTCCAAATTTTAAAAAAAATTTGAAGATATCATACGCAAATTTATGGTCAAACTTAAACTATTTGATTCTTGAGAAATAAAAAGTCTCACATAAAATGAGACAGACGAAGGATAACTCTCAATTAAATTTATTTCACTTTTTATTTTCCATTTTTTACATAATTTTTGAAGTTGGATTTCTAGGAATTCTATAGTAGACCCATTTAAATTTTACTTTTTTGTTTTAAATTAGAGAACTTGGCCGCACTTCGCGCGATCATTTAAATTAAATATTTTTGATTAATTTTATATTTACTCTGTTGTTTAATCGTAATATTATTATTTGTTTTAATAATATGAAGATTGTGAAAAAAAATAAAGCTTCACAAATTTTATATCTATTAAATGAGGAAGAATATATTTTTTATCAAATAAGTTAAAATATATTTGCTAATAACAAATTCTTCCATTGCATGAAGTTCATCCTTTAATATATAATATATATTTCGGTCTACCATTCTCCTTAAATGTCTAAGAAATATCTCATAATGTCAAATAACACTGTAATACTCCCTTTGTCCCTAATTACTTGTCCACTTTTAAATTGACACATTTATTAAGAAATCAATTAATGACATAGTGAGTTTATCATTTTACCCCTATTAATTATGAAGTAGATGAAAAGTTCTGCAATTTTCAAAGTAATTAGTCATTTAATTGAGGGTATAATAGGTAAAAAAAATGTTCTCTCTTGATTTGTCAAAATGGGCAAGTAATTAGAGACAACTATAAAAGGAAAAGTGAATAAGTAATTAGGGACAGAGGGAGTACTAAACAAATGCATCAACAAATGAAATTTATATTAAAAATATATTGAATAATGACGTAATGATACCTTAATAGAATTTCCTATCCATTTAAAAAATAAAAAAAACTTCACCCTTCAATTTCGTTATATCTTCTTATTTAGTAGAAGAATCATCATTTATTATATTCTACTCCACCTTAATTGTACCATCAGAGTTTTAAGAATAAACATTAAATTTAAAATCAAAATAAAAAATCATTGAAAAATGACAAAAAATAATAATAGTATATGAAAATTAAAATAAGGTGCAAGAAAAGCCTTTTCACGATAATTTTTTAAAATATATTGATAACAATTAAAATGAAGTTGTTATTTTATCTTTAAAATTAAGTTTGATTGAATTGAATTAGTACAATGAGAAAAAATATTAAACTAATAACTTTTTAATGTTATTAAATGCATTTTCTTTTTAATTGAGTAGTAGATTAAAAGTCCGAATTAGGCTATTAAAATAATATATTACTCTCTCCTTAATTATTATGGTATTGCAAACATTAATGTTATATAAATAACATTAATGATGAGATGAAGATTAAGAAAAAACGTCAAATAAATTAGTAGTATTGATGATGATAAAAGTTAAATAAATCATTTTTTCTATTATTTAAATTTTTAACAAAAAATTTTCAATCTTTTAAAATTAAAAATAAATGTTAAAAATAAAAATAAAAATGGAGGCAATAATTATTTTATTAAAGAAAAATATGTGTAGAAAAAGTAGAAGTAGATGAAGTTACTTTAGTTCATCTTTTTGGTGGGCCTCAATGTACAATTTCTATAGCTTTTAGTCCAACTCTTTAGTGCAATGTTGGTCCTCCAAACTCTCATTTCTATATAAGAGTAAAATATAAAAGAGTTAAAAAAGAAAAAATAAGTGATTTAAGAAAATTATATAAATAACATTAATGATGAGATGAAGATTAAGAAAAAACGTCAAATAAATAAGTAGTATTGATGATGATAAAAGTTAAATAAATCATTTTTTCTATTATTTAAATTTTTAACATAAAATTTCCAATCTTTTAAAATTAAAAATAAATGTTAAAAATAAAAATAAAAATCGAGGCAATAATTATTTTAAAGAAAAATATAACCAAAATTGTCAGAAAATTAATTCTTCAAGTGGGTGGTTGTATATGTAGAAAGACACGTGTACAATTAATGAGGCACAATTAATTTTATAGTACAATTTGAAATGTTTTGTGTACAACTTGGTAGTGTCGTGTTCGTGCTTTAAAGTGTCAACTCTAATAAGGAGCAAAATGAGTAATAATAATAATTCTAATAAGGAGTAATGAGTAATAATAATAATTGCAATGTTAGTCCTTGTAATAGTCCTTGTAATTGTCATTTATAAAAGTTAATGTACAATTCTTTTTGCACGTTGTACAACTAATTTAATGCAGTCAAAAGTTAATGTACAAAATTGTATGCATGTTGTACAAGAGTATTAATGCAGTGTTAGTCCTTCTAAGTCTCACTTCTAAATAAGATTCATTTACAATTATATCCAATTAATTTCTAATGTATTGAATGTGGTTATGAAATAATATCGTTATCTTTCCTTAATCATAATAAAATTATAATTTAACATTTATTTTTCTGAAATGATAATTTTGTTTTAATTCCTAGAACATATTGTTTACTATATTGAATGTAATTATAATAAAACATATTGTATTTAGTATGACAAAAGAACTCAAAAATTGGAGAAATTAGATAAATAGTAATCTTAGCTTCTAATAAATGTCACATCATCATTTACATATCCAACTTTATATATATAAAAGAGTTAAAAAAGAAAAAATAAGTGATTTAAGAAAATTATATAAATAACATTAATGATCAGATGAAGATTAAGAAAAAACGTCAAATAAATTAGTAGTATTGATGATGATAAAAGTTAAATAAAACATTTTTTCTATTATTTAAATTTTTAACATAAAATTTCCAATCTTTTAAAATTAAAAATAAATGTTAAAAAAAATCGAGGGAATAATTATTTTAAAGAAAAATATAACCAAAATTGTCAGAAAAAATTGATAAAATAAATAAGTATCTATTACTAAGAATGGTGTCACTACATTTTCTATTTTAACTTTATTGTTACATATGGATAGAAACTTTTAGAAGAAGAAATGATTCAAAAATTTAAAAATAATGATTCCTTAAATGGTGATTCCTTTTCGATTTACAGCTTTTCAATTAATTTTTAATGTATTATATATGGTTATGGATATTGGAATAATAATTTTGTCTTTCCTTAATCATAATAAATTATATTTTAACCTTTGTTTTTGTGAAATGATAATTTTCTTTTCATTCGTACAACATACTGATTAATATATTAAATGTAATTATATAAAACATGTTGTATTTAGTATGACAAAAGAATTCAAAATTTTAAAAAATTAAATAAAATAATAATCCTAACTTCTAAGAAATGTCACACACACACACACACACACATATATATATATATATATATATATATCTAAGAAAATGATATAAATTACATTAATGATGAAATGAAGATTAAGAAAAGAAGTAAAACAAATTAATAATAATATTGATGATGATAGGAGTTAAGTAAATCATTTTTTATATTTTGTAAATTTTCAATATAAATTTTTCAGTCTTTTAAAATTAGAAAATGCTAAAAAAATAAAACTAAAACTAAAAATCGAGGCAACAATTATTTTAAGGAAAAAATAACAGAAAATGTCAGAAACATTGATAAGAATAAATAAGTATCTATTGCTAAGAAGGTGTCACCCCACATTTTCTATTTTAGCTTTATTATTACATATAGATAGAAACTTTAAGATGAAGAATGATCCAAAAAAATTTAAAATAACAAATCAATTATGTAAAAATACATGTGTAATTCTTATAAAGTTATAATAACTAATTTCTTCAAATGAATAATTAAATGAAAGAAAAAAAAAGTAATTAAGAAAATAATATAAATAATACTAATTATGAGATTAATAGCATTGATGAGGAAAAGAACTAAATATGATCATCTTTTTAAATTCTTTTTTAAGAAAATATATATAAACTTTAATTAAAGATAAATAAGAAAAAAAACTTTAAAGATACAAAAAATAAAGACAAAATAAAAGAAGAAAGAAATTAGAAGAATAATGAGGTTGAAAGAAATAATATCTAATTTTGTCTCTTTTCAAATCATAAAATAAATTTTTGCTTGTTCTCCTCCTAATTTGATACGAATTCCATAAATAGAATGATTTTTTCTCCAAATAATTTTTCTTACCCTTTGAAACACTAATCAGCCTTCTTATAAATTTGTCAACCACAATGAATTTTCTCTCCTTGTAGGAGGAACAAACATTTTTTCAAAAAGTCTTTTATTTTGAAAAGAACTTTTTGTTACATAATCTCTTTCTTTACATCAATGTCTTCACAAGAATCATGAGATATTCTCTCTTTCTCTTTTGTTAAAAAAGTCACATGACCTAGAAATTTGATGGACATCTTAGCGACAGAAGTTGATACCATATATTGATCATCATCGTCAGAAGAAGAAGAGCCAAAGTGAAGAAATTTGTTCTTATTTGTTACAAATGGTCAACTATTTTTTATTTATTTTATAGCCTAAATAATTATAAACTGTTATGAAAAATGAATAGTTTTTATCTTTTCATCTTCCATTTTTATTTACTTAAATCTATATTAGTGTATTGGATGTTATAAAGGGCATAATTAATCGAGTATGATATAAATACTTTTAAAAAAAAAAATACAAATAAGAAATACAAAACAAAGATAAAATGTCAAAAAAAGGAGAAAAAAGATGAATAGAAATACTGGTCATAGAGAGATGTCACATCAGATTGTCTATATTTAGCTTTATATATACAAATATAGGTTCATGCCCTTAGATGTTATTTTATTAATTTAGCTGGCATCGACATTTTTGTAAATCTGATATCTACTTTGGAACATTTTATAATGTGGCATAGGTTGACAATTGAGATCATAAATTTAAAAATAATAAAATTTAATTTATTATAATACTAATATCAATATCATAAATATATTTATATATATATATATATATAAATATATAAAAACTATTATAAATTGTAATAATTAACCGCTTTATTTTTTTAAAATCATATAACTAAAAGAAGTCCTCTCATCCTGAGGTGAGGGTGGGATGCCTATCGAAATCAGAAAAGATGGAAAAGGCTATCTACGTCCAATTCAAAGTTTCTTGCATTTTCCGATGTAGTTGGCGACAAGAGCTTCTTATGAGCCTGAATGTCATCTTTACCTTAAAGCTGCTTAAGATTGTTAAACTTCACTATTCGACTTGATGCGCTGAGAGCGATGAAAATTTACACTCCAAAATTCATAGGTGTCACATAATTTAGACATTAATTCTTCATTACTTAATATATGTAATTATATCAATGACATATAAATTGAAATAAAAAAATTACATATTTTATTTGAAAATCACGTAATAGTACTATAAGGTATAATAATTAACAACTTAATTTTAAAATTTTAGTTGACTCTCCAAATTCCATATGTCTCATGTAATTGAGACAAAGAAAAACATATATTGGTTTAAAATTAATAAAAATATTATAAATTATAATAATTAACAACTTAAAATTTATAAAAAAATCCTTTAAAAAAATTTAGTTGGCTCTCCAAATTCAATCGGTATTACAATAATTAAAACATAGAAATTAACATAGATTGGACTCCTGCTAACATTTATGTTTCCTTTTTTAAAAAAAATTCTTTTATACTTTATATAAATACATTTTTATGTAAAAAGTATTATAAATCATAATAATTAATAGCTTAAAATATTTGAAAACATATAAAAAGTTTTTGTTAACTTTCAAAATTTCATCTATACCACATAAATTGGGAGAAATATAGATATATAGATATTTTAAGTTGCTAATGATTGTGAGTTATAGTACGTTTTATGTCATTTTCATATATATTACTCGCTTTGTCCTGATTTATGTGATACAAATGAAATTTCAAAAGTCAATGAATTTTTTATAAGTTTTTTTTTTTAATTAACTTGTTATTTATTGTGATTTATAATATATTTATGTAAAACATACTCTAAATAAAAATAATTAGCAACTTAAAATATATAAAAACATACTAAAAAATTGATTAACTTCAAAGTTCATATGTACCACATAAATTAAAACAGAAACAATAACATATATTGGGCCCCGTGCTAGCACGGGGTCCCATATCTAGTATATATATATATATATACTAGTAAAGAAAGCCCAGGCCAACATTAATAAAGTTATATTCTTACTCTCTCCGTCCCATATTAGATGAAAATCTTACTAAAAATATTTTTTTCATATTATTTGAGTACTTATTAAATTAGGATAGAATTAATTAATTCTTTTCCATTTTACCTCTACAATTAATATGACCATTCCTATATTGTATGTGTATTTTTTGTAACTCATTTCAATGTGCATTGATATAAACAAAGGGCAAAATGGTGAAGTCTTCCAATTTATTAATGATTTTTTAATCACCGTGTAAAGTTGAAAGTGCCCATCTAATATGGGACGGAGGGATCAGTATAGTTTATGTATTGTTATAAAATTAGTAAAGATTATTATAATATGTTTTGCTTATAAGTGAGCTAATATAGAAACTTATTTGTCATTTGTCTTGTTAATTTCAATTTTAAATAGCAAATAAATATAGCGATAAGATTGAGGGTAGAAATGAAGCATATCTTTTTAAATTTAAGTAAAAATAAACAGAGTAGAAGTAACATTAGGGTTATTGATAGGACGATTCATTCGGTTATTCTTTTAAAAATTATATCATTCAATTTTTCGCTATTTTATAATGTATAACCAAAATTAAAATTTTAAAATCATCCCAATCCTAATTTATGTGACACAAGTAGTACAAAAATTAGTCTTGTTTTTGTTGTCTTGTAGATATTTTAAGTTATTATTTATTATAAATTATAGTACTTTTTATTAAAGTTTTTAATAACATATGTTACTTTTTTATGTTTGAGAGTTAAACCAACTTTTTTTTATATGTCTTTTATTTTAATATGTGTTTTGTCCTTTTCCATTTTCAAAAACTAATACTCTCTCCGTCCCATATTAGATGAGAATCTTACTAAATTTTTTTTTCCATATTATTTGAGCACTTATTAAATTAGGATAGAATTAATTAATTCTTTTCCATTTTACCTCTACAATTAATATGACCATTCCTATATTGGATGTGTATTTTTTGTAACTCATTTCAATGTGCATTGATATAAACAAAGGGCAAAATGGTGAAGTCTTCTAATTTATTAATGATTTTTTAATCACCGTGTAAAGTTGAAAGTGCCCATCTAATATGGGACGGAGGGAGTATAGTTTATGTATTGTTATAAAATTAGTAAAGATTGTTATAATATATTTTGCTCATAATGAGCTAATATAGAAACTTATTTGTCATTTGTCTTTTTAATTTCAATTTTAAATAGCAAATAAATGTAGCAATAAGATTGAGGGCAGAAATGAAGCATATCTTTCTAAATTTAAGTAAAAATAAACAGAGTAGAAGTAACATTAGGGTTATCGATAGGACGATTCATTCGGTTATTTTAAAAAAAATTATATCATTCAATTTTTCGGCTATTTTATAATGTATAACCAAAACTAAAATTTTAAAATCATCCCAATCCTAATTTATGTGACAGAAGCAGTACAAAAATTAATCTTTTTTTTGTTGTCTTGTAGATATTTTAAGTTATTATTTATTGTAAATTATAGTACTTTTTATTAAAGTTTTTAATAACATATGTTACTTTTTATGTTTGAGAGTTAAACCAACTTTTTTTTATATGTCTTTTAATTTTATATGTGTTTTGTCCTTTTCCATTTTGAAAAACCAATACTCTCTCCATTTTATTTTATATGTCATTTCTTTTTATAAATATATTGGTTATTCCCTCTTCTTATTGGAACATATATTGACTTGTGGTGAATACTTATTCCCTCTTCTTATATAGTAATATATAGATATGCTACTTTTTGCTTTTGTAATATTTGACTAAGCATATTAATTGACTTTTGTGATACTTTTAATGGAGGGCGAACTAATGAGGGTGTGGATCAAGCAGAATTGACGGACTTCTATGCTGACAATTTTTTTAAATAATGCACATAATACCTTAGGCAAATCTCACGTCAGATGAGGGAAAAAAGTGAAGAGATTTTATAAGTTATAACTCAAGTTCACATGGTACACACACTTTTAATTTGAGGCTTGAAATGGGGTGCATAGCTTATGGGCCTAAGCCCAAAGTGAACAATACATATCATGAACTTGAATCACAACCTTCGATTAATTGAAACATGCATCTTCTATTTCTATTAGTGAAAAATTAACCTAAAAAATTGATAAGAATTAGACGGATTAGGTTGGATTAATGATTCACCTATTATAAACTCAATCTATTTTGATTCGTCCAAATTTAATTCAACAAAGGTCAAAGGTTTTGATATCCTTAATATCAGACATCTTTATCCAACAAAATTAAGATAAATAAAAAGAAATTATCTGATATTAATGACGCTTGCGTACCTTATAATGACTTCATAATACAAAAGGGCAAAACTGCATTTAGTAGCATAATTTACATGTTGATCAAAGTCATCTAAACTTATGTAGCCAAGACTTTATGGACAAAATTAGGGGAAGTAAATTACAATATACCTATCTTTATCTACAACAAATGACATTGACAGTATGGCCCCTATACTACTAGCAGCTGGGAGCTATGTTTGTTGACTAATAAATCGACGGGTTATTTATAGATTGAATTTAAACATATTAAAATTGACCGACTTAATATTATGGGATTGAAATAAACTATGTCAAGATAGATTAAACAAGAGAAACTTTATAAAAATCAATATAGTGTGGAGGCTAATTATCAAATGGAACTATAGTTTCAGTAATTATCATTCATAACAAAATTTGATTGTCAGACAATTGTATTCCGTTTATTCATTTGCGAAATGAATATTGCTATGTCGATTGTGTTTGTTTGGCAACAAATATAATATGTATCAATTATATTCATTCGCACAATAAGTAGAAACATATATCAATTATATTCGTTTGCACAACAAATAGAATCATCTATTAACCGTATTTGCTCGCACAACTAATACAACTGAGGCAAAATACATAAAATAGTACAATGGTGTATACAAGCAACAAAAATTTAGAAGATGGTATTTATTCATCCACTTTAATTTCACTTGTATTCATTTGCTTTTCTAAATCAATTGTTACTAGTTTGTATCACTTGTATTTATCAATTCTAATTTTCATGTACAACTTCTCAATCTTGACTCAATTTAGTGTCCTTTATGACAAAACCCTGCTAAACTACTTACTCCATTTAACAATAGTTGTCCACTATACTAAAAATAGTTGTCAAACAATATTTGTCCAGTTTAGAAAATCAAGATATAAATTACTTTTTGTGTCTATTTTACCCTTTGCTATTAAATACTATTTATTATATAACACATTTCTCAAAACATTAAATTTAATAAAATTAAAAGATAAAATAATAATATTATTTCTATTATTTATATATCTCTTAAGGAGCGTACCAAGTTAATAATGGACAACTATGGTTGTAAATAAGAAATTTTAAAACTATGTCCTTCAATTAATTCACAACAACCAAAGAAAATCAATGAAGCAGCTAATTAGTCAGGGTAATGGAGTATTACTTTTGGCCGATAGGACATAACGTGAGTACGTTAATTAAGTGTATTTTTTTTATAGTTCAATAATGCATAAATTTTTCTTTCAACTTGTATCGAAAAGTCAGTTGCATGTTTAAACTATTATGATGATCTATTTCACATATTTGTTATTTAAAAATGAATTTGTTTACCCCTAAAGCTAACATGACAAAATAATAATAATAATAATAAAAAATAATCATTTGCATCAGATAATTATTTAAGTAAGAAAAAAATTAAAATATTTTTACACCCCACTCCCCAGTCCCCACATCTCTTCTTCTCTTCACACCCCATCCTCCTCAGTTCTTCACACACCATCAAGCTTAAAATAAACCAATAACAAGAAGCAATCAAGAAACAAATTACTTCAAAAAGGAGTAAAATTTTAGGAGGTTTCAATTGTTAAGCTTTGGCGGACGTTTTTGAGTGAATTGAGTGATCAATTAAAAATGAGAAGAAATTTATTTTTCTATTAAGAAACCACCCTGAAGAACATGGAAAAAGAACAAAGAATGTATGCCCAGATCTGAAAAATATTTACAACTACAAGTCGCAATAAATAACAATGGAAGCTCAGTTTCCATGGTCAATCAATGGAAGAATTGAAGCAACCTTCTTGTTGATACATTTTGGAATGAAAGAATTCTTCCACTCCACAAATCAACTCCAGATTGCGGGCAATTTTCTTGGTGGCTATTGCTAAAAGTTTTTTCTTTACCATTTAGCTATGAAGAAGATATAATTATTAGATAATTTTAATAATTAATTAGGAATTAATTAGTGTAAAATATAATTAATAAATAAAAGTTAAGTAATAAAGAAAAGAAAGTAAAAAAGATATAAAAAATATAATTTCTGACATGGTGCTGACATAGCGCTGATGTGAATACATCACATACGATGAAAGTGGTGTTGCACATATTAGAGTGATATTATATTCACTTTTTAAGTAATAAAAATGTGTAATAGTTGAAGAGCATATTAGAATCAATAATTTGATGATATGAATATAAAAATAATGGAGCCATGACGTAATTTATTGACTTTACGATCTTTATTATGATAAAAATAGCTTTAAATTATCGTATACGCACAAGCTGAAAAAACTAATCCTGGAGTTAAATTGCCATACATTTTTTTTTTTTTTTGGCTGAACAACCATAAATTCTCAATCATTCATGCATGTGGGTGATACACTCAATCTATCTCAAAAATTGATTTTTCTAATGTACAATAGAAACTTAATACCAGGGGGAGATTGTTCGATATGTGAACAAAATTGGTATATATATTATTAAAAATGATTGAGAAGCTATATGAAAAATATAAAATACTTTTAATAATAATGAAATTTCTTTTTATAAACATTATATAAATTTAATCTAAAGCAAATAATATCATATCAAATCATTTTTACTACGGGTTAAGATTAACTTTAAGACGATCTCAACGCACAATCAAATTTAAACTTAATTATTGTTATTCACATAATTCATACAATTACCTAGAAGTGGTAGTTTAGTATTTTCTGCTATCAGTCTAAAATCTGTTAGTGAATTAATTTGATATTTCCTTATTAAAAATAATTTCTTGGATGAAAATATTTTCCTTGTCCATCTCAAATGAAGTGCGTCTCATAAAGGGCAGCAGTCACATTCAACATAGATAATAATCAAGGAACAATATATGTGGTTTACGAATAAGTTTTGCCTCTTGCCATATATTTGATAGAAGCGGGTTCAAAATTTAAATTTTAGAATTTAATTATTTATATTTGATTTATTGGATTCAAAAATTATATTTTATATATTTATTCAAAGGATTTTGAATATATTATAAAATTCAAACCAAATTACTAAGTTTGAATAATTTCATAAGCAATAAAAAATTGAGATAATTTCAGAGACCTTCCTTTCATGTTTTGATTTATAACACTCATATCCCTTGTGGTTTACGATATTACGCATAATTTTCTTATTTTAATTTTTTTGTAATCATTCTTTAAATCTATTTAAAATAAATATAAATCAATTATGACTGAACAAATTTATCTTTTTTCCTATTAATTTCTTCATATTAAAAACATGTCTTAATTAATAAATATTTTAAAAATAAATCAACACAAATAAATTAATACTATAATATATATCATATATATACACGTGTTCTTTTTTACCGAATAAAGATACACATTTCTTCTTAATAAAATTATTTTAAAAGTTTTTATTAAATAAGTTATTTTTTAAAATATGAATTAATATGACAAAATTAATATAAAGACGGACAAATGTCAAATTGCAATTAATTATATTTATTTTAAACCTGTTCGAAAAATGGCTATGAAAAAATCAAATTAAAAAAGATAAGCTATAGGTATAATATCGTAAATAACACGTGAGAGAAATGTTTTATAGCGAAATTTCTAGGAAAATCTCTAAAATTATTAGAAAAAAATACTCTTAAAATAAAACAAATATATGACAGGTGGTATGTCGACCGAATTTAATGGTGTTTCATGTAATGATGGGGATGCTAAATTTCTTTCGTCTTCTTCCAAAATCCCTCTTTTAAAGTCCTGCAAAAGCTTCAAGCTTTCCACCACATTGCTTTTGCCAATTTTCATTTTCCTCTAACAATGTCTCTCAAATTCTTCAAACCCCTTTTTGATTCTTCCTCATGGCCCCTTCAAGAACTCAATGTTGAGCAAAAGGGGGTGGTTTTCTCCTATTTTCTTGGGTTTTTAGCTTTACTATGGTTCCTTTGGTTTTTCATCAGTAATAACTCAAACAAGAGACTGCCACCAGGCCCTAAAGCTTTGCCCTTGATAGGTAATCTTCATTCTCTTGATCCTGAACTTCACACCTATTTTGCATCTCTTTCCCAAACTTATGGCCCGATTTGTAGACTCTGGCTTGGTAAAAAAATTGGGATTATTATTACTTCTCCTGCTTTAGCTCGTGAGGTTCTTAAGGATCAAGATACCATTTTTGCTAACAGAGATGTGCCGGCTGCTGGTAGAGAAGCTACATATGGTGGAAATGACATAACTTGGACTCCTTATGGACCGAAATGGCGTATGTTGAGGAAGGTTTGTGTTCGTGATATGCTTAGTGGTTCTAATTTAGATTCTGTTTATGGACTAAGGAAAAAGGAGCTTAGACAGACAATCAATTACTTCTATAGTCAGAAGGGTTTACCAGTGAACGTTGGTGAACAGATGTTCTTGACTATTCTTAATGTGATTACAAGCATGTTATGGGGTGGCACAGTGAAGGGTGAGGAAAGAGCTAATCTTGGGGCAGAGTTTAGGCATGTTGTGAATGAAATGACTGAGCTGTTAGGTACTCCAAATGTTTCCGATTTTTACCCGGGCTTGGACTGGTTCGATTTGCAGGGTGTTATAAAGAAGATGAAAGTGTTGGCAAAGAGATTTGATAAGATATTTGAGAGCATGATTGATCAAAGACAGAAAATGGATAGAAATACTGAGATGGGAGCTGATGTTGGTCAAGAAAGCAAGGACTTTTTGCAAGTTTTGCTGAAGTTGAAAGATGAAGCAGATTCCAAAATGCCTCTGACTATGACTGAACTCAAAGCCTTACTCATGGTATGATCTGTTACTTCCATTAGATGCGATTTTGATTGTTTCCATTAGATGACTGAATTGTTGGTTGCTAACTATTTATTGGACTGCACTAAGGAAAGAGTCATTTAGCATCAAATAATATATAAAGCTTTAATTATATCAAAAAAATATGTGAAGACTAAATTGAGAGCCTTGAGCTGAACACCTATATACAGTTCTACAAATAAAAAATTGTTGTACATGATAATAACTTTACGAATACTATGAACAGGATATGGTTGTTGGTGGAACTGACACTACCGCCAACGTAGTTGAGTTTGCCATGGCTGAAATTATGAACAAACCAGATGTCTTGAGGAAATTACAACAAGAACTAGATACCGTCGTGGGAAAAGATAACATAGTGGGAGAGTCTCATATTCAACACTTACCATATTTCTATGCAGTTATGAAAGAAGCCTTGCGTTTACATCCAGCTCTTCCACTATTGGTGCCACATTGTCCTAGTGAAACATGCACTGTTGGAGGATACACTGTCCCTAAAGGATCTCGTGTTTTCATAAATGTATGGGCTATACAGCGAGATCCTTCTATCTGGAAAAATCCAACTGAGTTCCATCCAGAGAGATTTTTGGACAATAAATGGGATTATAGTGGAAATGATTTCAACTATTTCCCATTTGGTTCTGGTAGAAGAATCTGTGCGGGGATAGCCATGGCAGAGAGGATGTTCATGTATTCACTGGCTTCACTCAGTCATTCTTTCGACTGGAAATTGCCCCAAGGAGAGACATTAGACCTCACAGAGAAGTTTGGGATTGTTCTGAAGAAGAAAATGCCTCTGGTGGCTATACCTATTCCAAGATTATCCAATCCAACACTCTATGAGTAAAATAAAAGATGTTGCTCTATCCTGTCAATGGTCTTATGAACAACTCAATGTCGACTGTTTCTTGAGATATGGCTGATTTTTTTTATGACTACTTATGAATTTGAAATAATAATACATGTATTACCCTCACTGAGTATGTTGTTGTTGTGATACATGTATTACTCTATTGAAGCACTTACTTTATTTTAATGCAATGAATCAAATGGACAATAACATACATCAGTACTGCAGTTACTATTATATGCTTAACGATAGATCTTTATATTGTAATTCGTGTGTAAGTTAGCCCTAAGAGTATGGTTTGATGAGCACACATATGCTTGTAATTATTGTCATTGAGGTTTGCAATCTCCTGTTTCCTGCCTTTTGTTAGTTTTTTTATATTACTACTGAAATGTGTTTGTAGTGATTATGCTTGTGTCTTTTGTACGATGAACATATATGGAGACGTGTTCCCTGTAATTTGGATCCATTTCTAATTAATTCAATGGTTTCTATACAGTTGTTACACATCAAGAATATGAAAGCTGCAACCCAGTGTGCCTGAATCCCCAGTATTTGATTAGATTCCTTCCAGAATCTTCTCAACCCAAGTTAAAATACCTAATCAAGCTATTCTTTTGCTGACAGTTTCCTCATTCACAATGGTCATTTGTGTGTTCCAGATGGCATCATTTCTGAGGTGTACAGTAGGCCATTCACTTCTAGCAGTTGTTCCAGAAAGGCTTGGGCACACATGTTAATCTTAGCATGATTTTCCACCTGCCGATAGACGGGCAAGCAGAAGGACCATTCAAGCACTTGATGATATGTTACGAGCTTATGTAATGGATTTATGAGGTAACTGGGATGATCACCTTCTGTTGATAAAGTTCGATAATAACAACAGCTATCCGATGTGCATCTAAATAGTCGTTTGAGACCTTTGTACGGGAAACAATGTAGATCGCCCATAGGTTGGTTCGAACTGAGTAGAGTGAAGCTGATTGGCCCAATCTTGTTCATGAAGCCCGAGAAAACGTAAATAATATTCGAGAAAGGCTAAAGACAATTCAGAATTGATAGGTGAGTCTGTGGATATAGCCTTCGTTAAGGTGTTATGTGGCATAATCATAATTCCAACTAAGCTACATTCGAAGTGAAGAAAGATATGAAAGGATCATACGTCGGAGATGATAATTGCGAAGTGGCCTAAAGTTGGAAGATTGTTTCCTTTACACTCTTTCATTCCTCGGGTTTTATTTTTGCTTGTTCTTCTACAACTAGCTACTAAGACTAAGGTTTGGCATAAGCATCTAGGGCATCCAAGTTCTACCGTTTTGTTCCATTTATGGAGTTTTGGGTTATTGAGAAATAAAAATCAATTTTCAGCAACTCCCTTTGATTGTCCTACACATGCAAAATAGGCAAAAATAAAACTCAACCTTTTCCTAATTTTGATAGTTGTTTTGCGAAGTATTTTGATGTCATTCATAATGATGTTTGGGGCATTTCAACAATTATTTCTCATGCTCATTGTAAGAAAATATTTCAAAATTTATATTTTATATTATAATATATATATATAATATAAAAGAGTACCTTATTATCCAAACCTCTGTTTGATTCTTTCTCATGTCCCTGGCAAGTATCAAATATTGAGCAAAAAGGTGTATTTTTCTCCTATGTTCTTGGTATTGTAGCTTTACTATGGTTTCTTTGGCTTTTCATTAACAAGTCAAAAAAGGGACAACCCCCATTGCCACCGGGGCCTAAAGCTTTGCCTTTGCTAGGTAATCTCCATTCTCTTGAACCTGAACTTCACACCTATTTTGCATCTCTTTCCCAAACTTATGGCCCCATTTGTAGACTCTGGCTTGGTAAAAAACTTGGAATTATTATTACTTCCCCTGCCTTTGCTAGGTAATCTCTATCAAAATAACTATTTGTGTGAATATGTTGCTTTATAATCATCATACAAATTTGATCTAAAGCAAACAATATCATATCAAAATCAGTATTATTACGGGTTAAGATTAACTTTTAAGACGATCTCAATGCACAACTAAATTTAAACTTTATTATTGTTATCCACATAATTCATACATTTACCTAGAAGTGGTAGTTTAGGTTTTTCTGTTATCAGTCTAAAATCAATTAGTGAATCAATTTGATATTTCCTTATTAAAAATAATTTCTTGGATGAAAACATTTTCCTTGTCCATCTCAAATCAAGTCCCTCTCATAAAGGGCAGCAGTCACATTCCACACAAATAATAATCAAGGAACAATATATGTGGTTTAAATTAGTTTGGCCTCTTGCCATATTTGATAGAAGCAGATTGAAAATTTCAATTTTAAAATTTTATTATTAATATTTGATTTATTGGATTTTTTTTTATATATTTATTTAAAGAATTTTGAATTCATATATAAAATTCAAACCAAACTACTAAGTTTGAATAATTTCATAAGTGATAAAAATGGAAAAGAAATCACATAAATAAATTAGTTTAGCAAGGGTGTGCATCGATCGATTCAATTTAGTTTTATGTATTATCAATTTGATTTATTGATTTTTAAATACACTAAGTTAATAACCAAATCAACAAGATATTTTTATTGTCAGTTTCAGTTTATCAATTTTTGAACTTTTACAATTCGATTTTTGTTTAACCAATAAAAAATGAGATAATTTCAGAGACCTTCCTTCATGTTTTGATTTATAACACTCGTATCCTTTGTGGTTTTTTTTTTAACCATTCTTTAAACCTATTTAAAATAAATATAAATCAATTATGACTTGATAAATTTGACTTTTTTATATTAATGCGTTATATAAAAAACATGACTTAATTAACAAATATTTTGAAAATAAATCAACACAAATAAATTAATACTAAAATATATATCATATATATACACGTGTTCTTTTTTACCGAATAAAGATACACATTTCTTCTTAATAATTTATTTTTTAAGTTTTTATTAAATAACTTATTTTTTTAAATATGAATTAATATGACGAAATTAATATAAAGACGGACAAATGTCAAATTGCAATTAATTATATTTATTTTAAACCTGTTCGAAAAATGGCTATGAAAAAATCAAATTTAAAAAGATAAGCTATAGGTATAATATCGTAAATCACACGTGAGAGAAATGTTATATAACGAAACTTCTAGGAAAATCTGTAAAATTATCCGAAAAAAATACTCATAAAATAAATATATTACTCGTGCTATGTCGACCGAATTTAATGGTGTTTCATGTAATGATGGGGATGCTGAATTTTTTTCGTCTTCTTCCAAAATATCTCCTTTAAAGTCCTGCAAAGGCTTCAAGCTTTCCACCACATTGCTTTTGCCAATTTTCATTTTCCTCTAATAATGTCTCTCAAATTCTTCAAACCCCTTTTTATTCTTCCTCGTGGCTCCTTCAAGAACTCAATGTTGAGCAAAAGGGGGTGTTTTTCTCCTATTTTCTTGGGTTTTTAGCTTTACTATGGTTCCTTTGGTTTTTCATCAGTAATAACTCAAACAAGAGACTGCCACCAGGGCCTAAAGCTTTGCCCTTGATAGGTAATCTCCATTCTCTTGAACCTGAACTTCACACCTATTTTGCATCTCTTTCCCAAACTTATGGCCCCATTTGTAGACTCCGGCTTGGTAAAAAACTTGGGATTATTATTACTTCGCCTGCCTTAGCTCGCGAGGTTCTTAAGGAACAAGATACCATTTTTGCTAACAGAGATGTCCCTGCTGCTGGAAGAGAAATGTCGTATGGCGGTGCTGACATAGTTTGGAATCCTTTTGGACCGAAATGGCGTATGTTGAAGAAGGTTTGTGTTCGTGATATGCTTGGTGGTTCTGCTTTAGATCCTGTTTATGCACTAAGGAAAAAGGAGCTTAGACAGACAATCAATTACTTCTATAGTCAGGCCGGATTGCCTGTGAATGTTGGTGAACAGATGTTCTTGACTATGTTTAATGTGATTACAAGCACGTTATGGGGTGGCACAGTGAAGGGTGAGGAAAGAGCTAATCTTGGGGCAGAGTTTAGGCATGTTGTGTATGGAATTACTGAGCTGTTAGGTACTCCAAATGTTTCCGATTTTTACCGGGGCTTGGACTGGTTCGATTTGCAGGGTGTTTCAAAGAAGATGAAAGTGTTGGCAAAGAGATTTGATAAGATATTTGAGAAAATGATTGATCAAAGACAGAAAATGGATAGAAATGCTGAGATGGGAGCTGATGTTGGTCAAGAAAGCAAGGACTTTTTGCAAGTTTTGCTGAAGTTGAAAGATGAAGCAGATGCCAAAATGCCTCTGTCTATGACTGAACTCAAAGCCTTACTTATGGTATGTTTTATCGGCTGCGCATTTTGATTGTTTCCATTAGATGACTGAACTGTTGGTTGCTAACTTGTTATTGGACTGTACTAAGGAAAGAGTCATTTATCATCAAATAATATGTAAAGCTTAATTCTATCAAAATTATGTGAAGACTTAATTGAGAACCTTGAACTGAACACCTATATATTATACAGTTCTTCAAATTAAAAAATGTTGTACATGATGATAATTTTACAAATACTGTGAACAGGATATGGTTGTCGGTGGAACTGCTACAACCGCTAACACAGTTGAGTTTGCCATGGCTGAAATTATGAACAAACCAAACGTCTTGAGGAAATTACAACAAGAAGTAGATACAATTGTGGGAAAAGATAACATAGTGGAAGAGTTTCATATTCAACAGTTACCATATTTCTATGCAGTTATGAAAGAAGTCTTGCGTCTACATCCAATACTTCCACTCTTGGTTCCTCATTGTCCTAGTGAGACAAGCATTGCTGGAGGATACACTGTTCCTAAAGGATCTCGTGTTTTCTTAAACGTATGGGCTATACATAGAGATCCTTCTATATGGGAAAATCCAACTGAGTTCCATCCAGAAAGATTTTTGGACAATAAATGTGATTATAGTGGAAATGATTTCAACTATTTCCCATTTGGTTCTGGCAGAAGAATGTGTGCGGGGATAGCCATGGCAGAGAGGATGTTCATGTTTTTACTGGCTTCACTCATTCATTCTTTCAACTGGAAATTATCCAAAGGAGATAATTTAGACCTTACAGAGAAGTTTGGGATTGTTCTGAAGAAGGAAATGCCTCTGGTGGCTATACCAACTCCAAGATTATCCAATCCAACACTCTATGAGTAATATTAAAATATGCTGTAGAGAGTCGTATTCTGTATGATGATTCTGTCTTTTGTTTGATGAACTATGGAAATGTGCCCCATGAAAATTGATTCAAACTTTTCCATAGAGTTTGTACACATCAAGAATAAATACATAAAGGATGTGTTCTTTGGTCTCTTGACAATATTTGCTTGAAAAAGGGAGTTTACAAAATTAATTAAATAAAAATTTATATTATAAAGATCAAATTAGTTAAATTAAATTTCTCATGAATTCAAAATCCTAGATATCATAATTTTCACACATTTGGTTGTGTTTGTTTTGTGCATATGTCTCCTTCTCAACACAATAAACTTTTTGTTCAGTCTACTAAATGTGCTTTATGGGTTATAGTACTTTGCAGAAAGTTTTTTTTTTTTTTTTGCTACGATTCAAGTTCTAATCAATTTCATATTTTTAAAAATGTTGTTTTCTTTGAGAATCGATATTTACTCATGTGGAGTCATCTTCTGTTTTTCCTCTTCTTCTTACTTTTGAGGAGATGTCAGATTTTTCTAAGCGTTTCAAATCTGGATTTCAATTCATAAGAAAGTAAAGAGAGTGGGCAAGAAGGCCTACGACCCTTTTAGACTCGAGAACGACCACATTCCAACATTCAAGGAAAGATATTTATAATACTAATCAAACAAAATAGTGTGTTTGAAAGAACAAATTAGTCAAAGTTTTTCTATCTTATTATGGTATAATAGGTTACAAGAATTATTATTATAGAGAAATCGGAATAAAGAAGAAAAGCATAATACTTAAAACACAAGTGAAATTAGTATTACAAAGCAAAACCTTGAGCAAGGTGTGTGAAATTTCCTAAAAGAAAGTAAACAAAAAGGATCTTAAAGAGCATATTTCTGCTGGCATGAAGACAATATACACCTAATTTAATACGATTTCTTTGTCTGTCTTGTGGACAGGAAGAAGCACCAATTCTAGCTGGAAGGTATCAACATCTGAAGATTCATTTTCACTACCCAACAAAGGTCATTGACTTCTTCATTTATTTGAATCCCAAGGTACAATTATATTCAAATACATTGTTTACGCCAAATTATATTAATTTATTGCTGTATAAGGAACTAATGTATCATGTCAATTTTGAACAAATCATATATCTGCCGAATACTTTTTGTCTTGATCCAAGATTTCTTATTCCTTTATCAAAATTCCATTTTGTTTTAAGTGGTGTTAAAACATTGAGCTTCCCACCATATTGGTTCTGCCAATTTCCATTTCCCTCTTAGGCTCAAATAATGTCTCTCAAATTCTTTAAACCTCTGTTTGATTCTTTCTCATGTTCCTGGCAAGAATCAAATATTGAACAAAAAGGTGTATTTTACTCCTATGTTCTTGGTATTGTAGCTTTACTATGGTTTCTTTGGCTTTTCATTAACAAGTCAAAAAAGGGACAGCCCCCATTGCCACCAGGGCCTAAAGCTTTGCCTTTGCTAGGTAATCTCCATTCTCTTGATCCTGAACTTCATACCTATTTTGCATCTCTTTCCCAAACTTGTGGCTCCATTTGTAGACTCTGGCTTGGTAAAAAACTTGGGATCATTATTACTTCGCCTGCCTTAGCTCGCGAGGTTCTTAAGGATCAAGATACCATTTTTGCTAATAGAGATGTGCCTGCTGCTGGTAGAGAAGCTACATATGGTGGCACTGATATAGTTTGGACTCCTTATGGACCGAAATGGCGCATGTTGAGGAAAGTTTGTGTTCGCGAAATGCTTAGTGGTTCTACTTTAGATTCTGTTTATGCATTGAGGCGACGGGAGCTTAGACAAACGATCAATTACTTCTATAGTCAGGCGGGATTGCCTGTGAATATAGGTGAACAGATGTTCTTGACTGTGCTTAATGTGATTACAAGCATGTTATGGGGTGGCACAGTAAAGGGCGAGGAAAGAGCTAGTCTTGGGGCAGAGTTTAGGCATGTTGTTACTAAGATGACTGAACTGTTAGGTACTCCAAATCTTTCTGATTTTTATCCGGGCTTGGCCAGGTTTGATTTGCAGGGTGTTACAAAGAAGATGAAAGTATTGGCAAAGAGATTTGATAAGATATTTGAGAGCATGATTGATAAAAGACAGGAGATTGATAGAAATGGTGGGATGGAAACTGGTGTTGGCCAAGAAAATAAGGATTTTTTGCAAGTTTTGCTGAAACTGAAAGATGATGAAGCTGCCAAAATGCCTTTGACCATGCCTGAACTCAAAGCCTTACTCATGGTATGTTTTCTCAATTGTGCATGCTACTACAGGAAAAATCCAGTATGTTAACACTTAACTATGAACATTGAACTGAACTCCAGTATCCAGCTCTACAAGTAGTATGAATTTTGTTGTGCATGATAATAACTTTAAAAATACTGTGAACAGGATATGGTTGTCGGTGGAACTGACACAACCTCCAACACGGTTGAGTTTGCCATGGCTGAAATTATGAACAAGCCAGACGTCCTGAGAAAATTGCAACAAGAAATAGATACAGTTGTGGGTAAAGATAACATAGTGGAAGAGTCTCATATTCAACACTTACCATATTTCTATGCAGTTATGAAAGAAGTCTTGCGTCTACATCCAGCGCTTCCACTCTTGGTTCCTCATTGTCCTAGTGAGACAAGCACTGTTGGAGGATACACTGTTCCTAAAGGATCTCGTGTTTTCATAAATGTATGGGCTATACAGAGAGATCCTTCTATATGGGAAAATCCAACTGAGTTTCATCCAGAAAGATTTTCCGAAAATAAATGGGACTATAGTGGAAATGATCTCAACTACTTCCCGTTTGGTTCTGGCAGAAGAATCTGTGCGGGGATAGCCATGGCAGAGAGGATGTTCATGTATTCACTGGCTTCACTCATTCATTCTTTCGACTGGAAATTGCCCGAAGGAGAGACATTAGACCTTACAGAGAAGTTTGGAATTGTTTTGAAGAAGAAAATGCCTCTGGTGGCTATACCTACTCCAAGATTATCCAATCCGACACTGTATGAGTAAGATATGTCTGTAGAGAGACGTGTTCTGCATGAAGATTTTATCTTTTGTATGATGATATATGGAAAAGTGCTTCATGAAAATAGGATCTATTTGAAATTGATTGGATGTTTTCTGTACACATCATGAATAAATATAAAATGGCTGTTTTCCTTGCTCTCTTGACAATATTTGCTTGAAAAAAAGGGTGCTTACCAAATTAATTAAATAGAAAAAGGACAGATTAGTTAAATTATATACTTTTGTATTAGTTTAAAAAAAATCCCTAATTGAAAAAACAAATTGGAACCAATAGTTGTTTCACTGGTTTTGCTTTGAAGTTTGAAGCAGCAGCAGGATTGGGGAGGTATGTTCATATTGTGGTTTTGCAGACTTTCAAGAGTCACTTTTTGTCTTATCCAACATATTTTTATTCTTAAGCAAATTTTACTTCCTTTTTATATATATGGTGTTAAAGTATTGATTTTTTCTAATATTAAAGCAATAATTTATGATTGATCAAGGTTCAAAAAAAAAAATTAGTACTTATTTTCAACTTCTGAAAACCAATTTTTGTGATTACTCAAAACAACTACTCTATTTTTTCAGTGAACCTTAACCAGCTACCTCAATTCTCTAAATTAACTTGAAAAAATAATAACTTTTAACTGCTCATAATTTGGCCAAACATACTCCAATATCCTATGTGACTATGAGAAACTTTAATTTTTGTTTCTCCAAAGAAAAGAAAAGAAAGGAACAGGCCCCATATTGAAACAACAAATTAGAATCTTACAGGCATGTTTGGAAAGCCATCCCGATAATTAGATTTGATGTAATTGAGTGTAATTACATTATCTGGCGTGTTTGGTTTAGATTTGGTGTAATTGAGTGTAATTACATTGTCTGGCGTGTTTGATTGTCCATGTAGTTACTTGGTAATTCAGTGTAATTGACGAGGGTAATTAGACTCTCCAATTTTCAGGGAGCGGATGTGAATTACAAGCTGATTACTTTTTAATTTATTCTTTTTATTATTATTTTTTATTTCTATTATTTTATTTTTATTATTCTATTTTTAAAAAAAGATTATTTTATATTTTATATTATTTAGGGAAAATGCATAAGTACCCCGGCCTATGCCAAAATCCTTGAGACACACCTAACCTTTACTAAGGTCCTAATACCCGTGAACTTATTTTATATATAATTTTCTACCCCTTTCCGCCCTACGTGGCACTATCCTTGAAAAAATTGTCAACACGCGCTGGGCTCACAAGATAGTGCCACGTAGGCCGATATTGTGTTAAATTTTTTGTTTGAATTTAGAACTTATGTTATATTTTTAGTTTCATTTGTTTTAGTAGTATTGATAGATTATCTTTTTGTCTAATATTTTAATAATTTATGATATTTTATTTATAGTATTAATATTTTTATCAAACATGCATTTCACGATGTTCATAGAAATCTTGTACTTTTAGTTTCTTTTTTTATGATTAATTCAATTGAAATATACTAATTTGAAAAATATAAATCAATTACCTTTTCATAATATTAGTTAAGAACATTTGTTTATTATTAATATATTTTCAAGAGACAATATATATCTTAAATATTTAATTTAATATCATTTATAAAGTTTCTTATTGATCTAATATAAATTTAAGTAATTAACTTTTATTTTTAAAATTTAATATTATTGTAATTGTGAATTCAAACCGTTCTTGTATAACAAACAAACATGTCAGTGTATTAGTTGGTTGTGTAAGCACTAGTGGCAACATTTTTTATTTGGGGGTTCCACTGTAGTATCTTAAAGTATTGCAGAAACATTGTGGAGAGCCAGTAACACAAGAGTTATCTGTATGAAATGAGGTAACAGTATGTGGCATACTTTTTGTCTTCATCCTCAAATCCCTCTTTGATTCTTTCCTTCAAAAGCTTCTCCCATTTTTCATTTCCTACTTAGGCTCCACAAATAATGTCTCTCAAATTCCTGTTTGATTCTTTCCCATGGCCCCTGCAAGAACTCAATTATATTGAGTTTTTCTCCTGTTTTCTTGGTTTTTTAGTTTTACTATGGTTTCTTTGGTTTTTCATCAGTAACTCAAACAAGGGACTGCCACCAGGGCCTAAACCTTTGCCCTTGATAGGTAATCTCCTCTCTCTTGATCCTCAACTTCACACCTATTTTGCATCTCTTTCCCAAACTTATGGCCCCATTTGTAGACTCTGGCTTGGTAAAAAACTTGGGATTATTATTACTTCCCCTGCTTTAGCTCGCAAGGTTCTTAAGGATCAAGATACCATTTTTGCTAACAGAGATGTGAGTGTTGCTGGTAGAGAAGTTACATATGGTGGAACTGACATAGTTTGGACTCCTTATGGACCCAAGTGGCGTATGTTGAGGAAGGTTTGTGTTCAAGAAATGCTTAGTGCTTCTACTTTAGATTCTCTTTATGCACTAAGGAGAAGGGAGCTTAGACAATCGATCAATTACTTTTATAATCAGGCAGGATCGCCTGTGAATATTGGTGAACAGATGTTCTTGACTGCACTTAATGTGATTACAAGCATGTTATGGGGTGGCACAGTGAAGGGTGAGGAAAGAGCTAGTCTTGGGGCAGAGGTTAGGCATGTTGTGACTAAGATGAATGAGCTGTTAGTTACTCCAAATCTTTCCGATTTTTACCCGGGCTTGGCCTGGTTTGATTTGCAGGGTGTTAAAAAGAAGATGAAAGTGTTGGCAAAGAGATATGATAACATATTTGAGAGCATGATTGATCAAAGACAACAAATGAATAGAAATGGGGTTGGCCAAGAAAGCAAGGACTTTTTGCAAGTTTTGCTGAAGTTGAAAGATGAAGCGGATGCCAAAATGCCTCTGACCATGACTGAACTCAAAGCCTTATTTACGGTATGTTTTATCAGTTGTGCATTCAAATCTGTTACTTCATTACATTTTCATAAATAAAAAATTGTTGTGCATGATAATAACTTCACTAATACTATGGACAGGATATGGTTGTTGGTGGAACTGAAACTAGCGCCAACACAGTTGAGTTTGCCATGACTGAAATTATGAACAAACCAGGCGTCTTGAGGAAATTACAACAAGAACTAGATACAGTTGTGGGAAAAGAAAACATAGTGGAAGAGTCTCATATTCAACAGTTACCATATTTATATGCAGTTATGAAAGAAGTCTTGCGTCTATATCCAGCGGTCCCACTATTGGTTCCTCATTGTCCTAGTAAGACAGTCACTGTTGGAGGATACACTGTTCCTAAAGGATCTAGTGTTTTCGTAAATGTATGGGCTATACAGAGAGATCCTTCTATATGGGAAAATCCAACTGAGTTCCATCCGGAAAGATTTATGGAGAATAAATGGGACTTTAGTGGAAATGATTTGACCTACTTCCCGTTTGGTTCTGACAGAAGAATCTGTGTGGGGTTAGCCATGGCAGAAAGGATGTTCATGTATTCACTGGCTTCACTTATTCATTCTTTCGACTGGAAATTGCCTGAAGGAGAGACATTAGACTTTGCAGAGAAGTTTGTGCTCGTTCTGAAGAAGAAAATGCCTCTGGTGGCTATACCTACTCCAAGATTATCCAATCCAACACTCTATGAGTAAGATAGAAATATCTCTGCATGGTGATTTTATCTTTTGTGTGATGAACTATGGAAATGTGATCCATGAAAGATGTTGCTTTATCATGGCAATGGTCTTATGAGGACCTCATGTTTCATGTGAAATGGCTAGTTTCCATGACTACTTAAATATTGTATTCTGGATCGAATTTGAAATAATAGTACATGTATTACTTTATTGTAGAGATTATGCTTCTATCTTTTGTTTGATGATTATATATGGAGATATAATACTTAAACCACAAGGGAAATTAGTATTACTAAGCAAAACCTGGAGAAAGGTGTGTGAAATTATTTCTAAAAGCTATGACATCCTGAAAAGGATTTAAAAGAGCATATTTTTGCTCAATATATACCTAATTTAATACTCCTCTGTCCCAATTTATGTAACACATTTCGCTTTTCGAGAGTCAAACAGTTTAAGTTTGATCGAGAATTTGCTCGTGAAATCTTCAATTTTTTAAAAATGAAATTTATATATTTGTAAACTATATAAAAAGTACTATAAGTTTTAATAATTGATAATTCAAAATATTTGAAAAATATAGAAAAAATTTACGGTCAAAGATAGACTTATTTGAATCTCGAAATCCGAAATGTGTCACATAAATTGGGACAGAGGGAGTAATATTTTCTTATTTGTCTTGTGAACAGGACAGATAAGGTATCAAAAGCTGAAGATTCATTTGTGTTACACAACAAGGGGCCATTCACTTTATTAAATATAAATGTCGAAGTGGAAAATGACTTCCCACCACATTGTTTCTGCCATTTCTCGGTTTTTCTTCACTTCATTAAATATAAATGTCGAAGTGGAAAATGGCTTCCCACCACATTGTTTCTGCCATTTCTCCCATTTTTCTCTTAGGCTGAAATAATGTCACTCAAATTCTTCAAACCTTTGTTTGATTCTTTCCCATGGCCCTGGCAAGAACTAAATATTGAGAAAAATGGTGTATTTTTCTCCTACGGTCTTGGTATTTTAGCTTTACTATGGTTTCTTTGTTTTTTCACCAACAGGTCAAAAAATGGACTACCCCCATTGCCACCAGGGCCTAAAGCTTTGCCTTCGCTAGGTAATCTCCATTCTCTTGACCCTGAACTTCACACCTATTTTGCATCTCTTTCCCAAACTTATGGCCCCATTTGTAGACTCTGGCTAGGTAAAAAAGTTGGGATTATTATTACTTCACCTGCCTTAGCTTGCGAGGTGCTTAAGAATCAAGATACCATTTTTGCTAACAGAGATGTGCCTGCTGCTTGTAAAGAATCTTCATATGGTGGAAAAGACATAGTTTGGACTCCTTATGGACCGAAATGGCGTATGTTGAGGAAAGTTTGTGTTCGCGAAATGCTTAGTGGTTCAACTTTAGATTCTGTTTATGCACTAAGGAAAAGGGAGCTTAGAAAATCGATCAATTACTTTTATAATCAGGCGGGATCGCCTGTGAATATTGGTGAACAGATGTTCTTGACTGCGCCTAATGTGATTACAAGCATGTTATGGGGTGGCACAGTGAAGGGTGAGGAAAGATCTAGACTTGGAGCAGAGTTTAGGCATGTTGTAGCTGATATGACTGAGCTGTTAGGTACTCCAAATATTTCCGATTTTTATCCGGGCTTGGCCAGGTTCGATTTGCAGGGTGTAACAAAGAAGATGAATGTGTTGGAAAAGAGATTTGATAAGATATTTGAGAGCATGATTGATCAAAGACAGAAAATAGATAGAAATGCTGAGATGGGAACTGGTGTTGGTCAAGAAAGCAAGGACTTTTTGCAAGTTTTGCTAAAGTTGAAAGATGAATCAGATGCCAAAATGCCTCTGACCATGATTGAACTCAAAGCCTTACTTATGGTATGTTTTATTCATCAAGTTTTGTTGTGAGCTGAGCTGTTGTTACATTCTTCTTCTATGAAAATTCACATTCATTTGATATGGTGCTGGTTTCAAAGTTTGCATTTTACTTCAAATAGTCTAATTCCTTACCTATTACGGATAAAAAAAAATGGTTTTTAGTGATGTTATTCATAATAAGAGGATCAATGCAAATAAAAGTGAACAATAAGATAGTAAATGTACTGAAGAATTATTACATCAGATGAGTAAAAACTATTAGATGAATCAGGTTTATATAAATTCATGTTCTGAACTGTTAGTTGCTACCTTTTTATCGGATTGCATTAAGGAAGACTTAACTGTGAATTAAGGCAGTGAACCTTGAACTGAAATCCAATATACAGTATTTGATAATAACTTCACAAATACTGTGGACAGGATATGGTGGTTGGTGGAACTGACACAACCTCCAATGCGGTTGAGTTTGCCATGGCTGAAATTATGAACAAACCATACGTCCTGAGGAAATTACAACAAGAGCTAGAGACAGTTGTGGGAAAAGATAATATTGTGGAAGAGTCTCATATTCAGCAATTACCATATCTTTATGCAGTTATGAAAGAAGTCTTGCGCATACATCCAACTCTTCCACTCTTGGTGCCACATTGTCCTAGTGAAACATGCACTGTTGGAGGATACACTGTCCCTAAAGGATCTCGTGTTTTCATAAATGTATGGGCTATACAGAGAGATCCTTCTATCTGGAAAAATCCAACTGAGTTCCATCCAGAGAGATTTTTGGACAATAAATGGGATTATAGTGGAAATGATTTCAACTATTTCCCATTTGGTTCTGGCAGGAGAATCTGTGCGGGGATAGTCATGGCAGAGAGGATGTTCATGTATTCACTGGCTTCACTCATTCATTCTTTCGACTGGAAATTGCCCGAAGGAGAGACATTAGACCTTACAGAGAAGTTTGGGATTGTTCTGAAGAAGAATATACCTCTGGTGGCTATACCTACTCCAAGATTGTCTAATCCAAAACTGTATGAGTAAGATTAAAATGTGTCTGTAGAGAGTCGTGTTCTGTATGATGATTCTCTCTTTCGTATGGTGAACTATGGAAATGGGATCCATTTGAAATTGATTCAATGGTTTCGATACAGTTTAGTACACATCAAGAATATTAAACCTATAATTCAAGTGTACCTGAATTAGCACATCAGAGATGAGCTTCCTGTTTGTACGATAAAAAATATTTCCAGTTTTATTTCAAATTCAAAACCTTATGAACGGCCTGAGCTTTGTTTAAGTCATAGTCAGTTATTTACTTATATTTTGTGATTGATGAGCAACTCTTCAAGTGTTCTGGTACCAAAATCTGTGTGCTGTTAGGGAGGAAAGACTCGAACTCGAAAATAGAGAAAATAAAGAACAGTTGGAAAAATCCTTCAAATCGAAGGTAAGAACCATAGGATCGCTATGATTCAAATTGCTCCACTGTAACAATAAGAGGGTTACAAATATTCTCTAAAAATGGCTACATAACACTTTAATGGATCAATTTACTTTTATAACCAGGCAAGATCACCTATGAATGTTGGTGAGCAGATGTTCTTAACCGTAGTTAATGTGATTACAAGCATGTTATAGTTGGATATAATTCTCAAATTTCACTTAACAGTGTGAATATCAAATGTCCAATATTTACCTTCATGAAGTCAGATTAAACACAGAGTCACATTTCTTCTATGATCCATCCACCATCAAAATGTTCATTGACAACTTGTTTACTTCACAAATAGGTAAATTGTCACCCCCCCCCCCCAAAAGAAAAAAAAAGTTTAAAAACAAAATCTAATCAATTAATTAAAATGAGTATTATTTTTTTAAAAAAAAGAAATTAGTTTGAAACAAAAATTATGTTTCAATAAAATTTAATAAAATAATTAAAATGTGTATCTTATTATTTATTTAAAAATTTGTTTGAAACAAAAAAATATTTCAAAATAATTTAATGAAAAAGTCATTTAATTTTGTTGGGCTACTTTCTAAATAATTGAGTGACTTTATAGGTAAAATATTTATAGTTAAGTGACTTTGAGATATAAAAGAAAGTTAAATGACTTTTTATGAAAATAAATATTAGTTGAATGACCATATAAAATAAGCAAACTCTTTTGGTCAAAGAGTTCAATTTTGCTAGCGATGAATCCAAAGAAAGAAAACATTTTTTTTTGCTGAAAATTGAATGATAAACAAAATGCCAAATAAACTTTGCTCCTTTTCACGTTTCTTATACTACCAAACAAAGTACTTTCTCCGTTTCAATTAACATCACGAGATTCAGGAGAATACTGGGAATGTCTATTTATATTCATTTCATTCTTTCAGCAAAATTAAAAAAAAAAAAATCTTCTTCAGATGTCTCTCGAATTCTTCAAACCCCTTTTTGATTCTTTCCCATGGCCCCTTCAACAACTCAATGTTGAGCAAAAGGGTGTGTTTTTCTCCTGTTTTCTAGCTTTTTTAGCTTTACTTTGGTTTTTCATCAGTAACTCAAACAAGAGATTGCCACCAGGGCCTAAAGCTTTTCCCTTGATAGGTAATCTCCATTCTCTTGATCCTGAACTTCACACCTATTTTGCATCTCTGTCCCAAACTTATGGCCCCATTTGTAGAATCTGGCTTGGTAAAAAACTTGGGATTATTATTACTTCCCCTGCTTTAGCTCGCGAGGTTCTTAAGGATAAAGATACCATTTTTGCTAACAGAGATGTCCCTGCTGCTGGAAGCGAATTTTCATATGGTGGCAATAATGTACTTTGGACTCCTTATGGACCGAAATGGCGCATGTTGAGGAAGGTTTGTGTTCGCGATATGCTTAATTCTTCTACTTTAGATTCGGTTTATGCACTAAGGAGAAGGGAGCTTAGACAATCGATTAATTACTTCTATAGTAAGAAAGGTTTACCAGTGAATGTTGGTGAGCAGATGTTCTTGACTATACTTAATGTGATTACAAGCATGTTATGGGGTGGCACAGTGAAGGGTGAGGAAAGAGCTAGTCTTGGAGCTGAGTTTAGGCTTGTTGTGACTGAGATAGCTCAGTTGGTCAGTATTCCCAACCTTTCCGATTTTTACCCGGGCTTGGCTTGGTTTGATTTCCAGGGTGTTATAAAGAAGATGAAGTTGTTGGCAAAGAGATTTGATAAGATATTTGAGAGCATGATTGATCAAAGACAAAAATTGGACAGAAATGGTGTTGGCCAAGAAAGCAAGGACTTTTTGCAAGTTTTGCTGAAGTTGAAAGATGAAGCAGATCCCGAAATGCCTCTGACCATGACTGAAATCAAAGCCTTACTTATGGTATGTTTATCAATTGTGCATTCTACTAAATAGTCATAACTGCATTATTGTTGAGTAGCCAATAGTGCATTTGTCTTCCACCATTCATACTGGCTTACACTGATCAATATGGCAGATGTTTTTTTTTTTTTTTTTTTATATTAAAAGGATCAAATGCTATATAAGTTCATATTAGGATTGTAAATGTATTGATGAATTTTTGTGGTGGGTGAGTAATAAATATTAGATTCATGTCCTGAACTGTTAGTTGCTACCATGTTATTGGACTGCATTAAAGAAAGAGTCAGCAAATTTAGCATCAGATTATATGTGAAGACTTAACTGTGAATTAAGATGGTGAACCTTGAACTGAACTCCAATATACAGTTTTACAATTAAAAAATTGTTGTACATGATAATAACTTCACAAGTACTATGGACAGGAAATGGTTCTCGGTGGAACTGACACTTCCGTCAACACAATTGAGTTTGCCATGGCTGAAATTATGCACAAACCCGATGTCCTGAGGAAATTACAACAAGAAGTAGATACAGCTGTGGGAAAAGATAATATTGTGGAAGAGTCTCATATTCAGCAATTACCATATCTCTATGCAGTGATGAAAGAAGTGTTGCGCCTACATCCAGCTGCTCCACTATTGATACCACATTGTCCTAGTGAAACATGCACTGTGGGAGGTTACACTGTTCCTAAAGGATCTTGTATTTTCATAAATGTATGGGCTATACAGAGAGATGCTTCTATCTGGAAAAATCCAACAGAGTTCCGTCCAGAGAGATTTTTGGACAATAAATGGGATTATAGTGGAAAAGATTTGAACTATTTCCCATTTGGTTCTGGCAGAAGAATCTGTGCAGGGATAGGCATGGCAGAGAGGATGTTCATGTATTCACTGGCTTCACTCATTCATTCTTTTGATTGGAAATTGCCCGAAGGAGTGACATCAGACGTTACAGAGATGTTTGGTATTACTTTGAGGAAGAAAATTCCTCTGGTGGCTATACCTACTCCAAGATTGTCCAATCCCACACTGTATGAGTAAGATGAAAATGTTTCTGTTGAGAGTTGTGTTCTGTATGATGATTCTGTCTTTTGTATGATGAATTATGGAAATTAATTTAAACTTTCTATGCAGTAAAAGGAACCATTATTTTCTCTCTTCTCTCTTGGTGAAAGTTCTCTCAAGGAAGAATTCAGGTTTCCTCATGGCTAGAGATGAGGTTCATGTTTTTTTCTTTCTTTAAACCTTAACTAAACACATCAATTCTCGAAATTATTTCTTTCTAAATAAAATATTTGAACTTCTCAAAAGCTCAATATCCAATGAGATACTTTAATTTTTGTCTCTCCGAATAAAAGAAAAAAACACAAAGGGAAACAGTCCCCATATTGGAAAAAGAACAATTCATTTACTTTTTCTGCTTTGTAGTTGAATCAGGTATGTTCATATTGATCTTGTGGTTCTGCAGACTTCCAAGAGTCAATTATCTAATCTTAGATCTTTTATTTCTTCAGAAGGTTTTACTTTATTTATATAGTGTTAAAGCATTGAGATTTTCTTGGTCAGCAAAGAAGATGATTTAGACCATGATTGCCCAACAAAGAAAGGAATTTTTGCTAGTTTTGCTGAAGTTGAATATTGATAAAGAATATGCCAAACTTCTAGCTTTTGTTGTGGTATATCATATATGTGACTTTTTTTTACTACTGACTCTGTTCCAGCTAAATGAAATGATTAATAGTCACACAGATGTCTAAAATTTGGTTTTATACCACAAGTTTCGAAGTCTTTTCTTTTTTCCTGAACTGTGTGTCATAAATTGAGACGGAGGGAGTGAAAGTCACTTTCTTTGGATGTGATGTTGGTTGGTCCCTTCTAACTTGTAACATGTTCTATGTAAGTAAATAACCTTTCCTTTCCCCTGTTCGAAGTTCAAATCTATTTTTTAGTTACTACTGCATTATTGCTGAGGAGAGGAGATTGCAATTGCCTGTTCTTATCTTCTAGACTTTTTAGAAATGCCGCTTTGTGTGTGTCAGATCCTGCAAAAATAGTACATTTCTGAAGACTTTCGAGCATTGAGTTTTTCTTGGCTAAAATGGCCCTTATGGTATGTTATGTCACTTACTTTTGATGTGATATTGGTTGTTCCCTTCTGTTGGGAAATGAGGATAACATAATCTACTAAATTCCCTACCATTTAAATTAATTAAAAAAATTCCTTTTTTCGTCTCCCTCTATTGACCTGCGGATACATATCTCTAACTCTCCCCACACAGTGCTTAAATCCCCCCAAAATCACGCCTATAACTTAACAATGTATCATTGATTTTTTCCAACTCAACATTTTTGAATTACAACCATGAATTTGATTCGAATAATGATGATTTTGCTGAAAATAAATCCAACACAGCAATGATTCTTTAATGATGAAGAAATTGCAGGAGGAAAAATTTCGGAAGGATATTAGTTCGAAAGCTTCAGAATAAAGGGGGGGGGGGGGGGAGTCAATGGTGTTACTACTTGGCTTTCTCTACCCAAGGTTCAAGTTTCTAATGTATCTGGTCGATATTGTGTATTTACCTATGTATCATGTTTATATTTCAACTATCAGATTAGGGATGTGCAAAAACCGAATCGACCAATAAATTGAACCCAAAAAATGTTATTGGGTTATTAGGTTAACATGGTTTTAATGGTTTTTTAAAAAAAAATTATTGAGTCATCCGTTTGGTATCGATTTTTAGTATTGGATAAACCGTAAACCCATTAAGACGATAGTAATTTATTACTACACCCTTTATAAATATCAAATATTAATAACTTAACATAACTAGACACTATATCAGTATTCTACACTACGGTCTACACACTTCACACATCACAATACTTCTACTTCACATAAGAAATTTCATATTATGTTTTGGTTGTAGCATGTAATTGTAGTCTTTGTACTGTATCTACTCTTATTGATGCAATTTTTCATTATATTTCTTGTTTCACTATATCAAAGCATTTACATCTGATTTGCTTGTCTTAGACTGTATCGTGCCAAATTGTTAGAGAAGTGAGAAATCATATATTTATTTTATGAGCATTTTCTTATTAGGTAAATTGAAAACCGAACCGTTAATGACCAAAAACTGTTAAAGAATATATTATTGATTTGTTATTGGTTTAACATATTTAAAAATCACCAACATGGGTTGTGGTGCACTGGTGGGAATGCTTCACCCTTAACCAGAAGTCTCGGGTTCGAGCCCTGGGTATGGAGAAAATCCTATTGGGAGCGTCACTCCCGAATGGGCCCAGCAGTGTGCGATCTGGATTTAGTCGGAGCTCCAATGTGGGCTCTGGACACCGGGTGGAAAACAAAAAAAAAAACATATTTAAAAATAAAAAATCGATAAACCGAACCGATAATACATAAAATCAAACTGAACCAACCGATGCATACCCCTATATCAGATACATTAAAACTTTGTTTATGTACAATGTATATAGTACAAATGATATTGTTGATATATAATTCAAATTATTTTAAACCTAATTCTGTATAAATCATGTTTATGGTCATGTATCTGGTACATAACTATTACAACCTTCATTATATTTTAATACCCGGTTCATACACGTATTGCTATTTATCTGAAAAAGGCTACCAACTTTCATTGTGATTCTAGTTATTTTGTTATGTATCTGAATTCTTTACGTTTTAATGTATCTGGAGACAATTCTACGATGTATCTATATAATGTCTATTTTTTTCCAACTCATCAATTTATAATTCAGCTGCAATTGTTGATTTCAGATCATAAAAGAAATATTGTTTCCAACAATGATTTCATCGCTTTTGTATTGTTCGTAATTCACTTCAAACACCACACTCCAAAATGTCTGAATGTTCATGATGTATCTTCTTCCAAATTACCAATTTTTGAAGCAGAGTTAAAAAGATTTTGGACGATTTGCTTGAATTAGTTTGAATTTTGAATATGTTACGCGTTATGAGGGATCTAAGTTCTTGAATTGACTCTATTAGGATAATAATTAGTTTTAATTCGTTAATTTTGAATATTAAGATCAATTAGAGTTCTTATTGGAATTTTATTCTAAAATTACTCATATCTTTCAATTTCTATCTTTAATCTTTATAATTTCACCTCTACATCTTGTTCTTATTTTAAGAAACCCGATTCTTATCAATATTGTACTATACAAATAAGGAAAAATTATGTTTTATATATATGGTGTAAAATATTGAGTTTTTCTTCTTCAGCAAAGAAGATGAACGGTATCTGATTGGATATTTGATGCCATGATTGTCAAAGACTTCAAATTTTGCTGGCGATAAATCCAAAGAAAGAAACGTTTTTTTGGCTGAAAATTGAATGATGAACAAAATGCCAAACAAATTTTGCTTTCCACGTTTCATACAATACAAAAAAAGTACTTTTTCCGTTTCAATTAACATCACGAGATTCAGGAGGTGACTCTGCTTCGTTTTGGTCTTATATATATTCATCTCATTCTTTCAGCAAAATAAAAAAAAATCTTTTAGCTGTGCAAAAGCTTCAGATGTCTCTCAAATTCTTCAAACCTCTTTTTGATTCTTTCCCATGGCTCCTTCAACAACTCAATGTTGAGCAAAAGGCTGTGATTTTCTCCTGTTTTCTTGGTTTTTTAGCTTTACTTTGGTTTTTCATCAGTAACTCAAACAAGGGACTGCCACCAGGGCCTAAACCTTTGCCCTTGGTAGGTAATCTCCATTCTCTTGATCCTCAACTTCACACCTATTTTGCATCTCTGTCCCAAACTTATGGCCCGATTTGTAGACTTTGGCTTGGTAAAAAAGTTGGGATTATTATTACTTCACCAGCCTTAGCTCGCGAGGTTCTTAAGGATAAAGATACCATTTTTGCTAACAGAGATGTCCCTGCTGCTGGAAGAGAATTTTCATACGGTGTCAATGACTTACTTTGGACTCCTTATGGACCGAAATGGCGAATGTTGAGGAAGGTTTGTGTTCGTGATATGCTTAGTTGTTCTACATTAGACTCAGTTTATGCACTAAGGAAAAGGGAGCTTAGACAATCGATCAAATACTTGTATAGTCGGAAGGGTTTACCGGTGAATGTTGGTGAACAGATGTTCTTGACTGTGCTTAATGTGATTACAAGCATGTTATGGGGTGGCACAATGAAGGGTGAGGAAAGAGCTAGTGTTGGAGCTGAGTTTAGGCATGTTGTGACTGAGATAGCTGAGTTGATCAGTATTCCCAATCTTTCTGATTTTTACCCAGGCATGGCTTGGTTTGATTTCCAGGGTGTTGTAAAGAAGATGAAGGTGGTTCTAAAGAGATTTGATAAGATATTTGAAACCATGATTGATCAAAGACAAAAATTGGACAGAAATGGTGTTGGCCAAGAAAGCAAAGACTTTCTGCAAGTTTTGCTGAAGTTGAAAGATGAAGCAGATCCCAAAATGCCTCTGACCATGACTGAAATCAAAGCCTTACTTATGGTATGTTTATCAGTTGTGCAATCTGCGAAATTCGTTTTTCCTAAATGAACCAAAAATAATTCTACCTCTCCCTAGTTATCATTGCATTATTATTGAGTAGCAAAGATTGCATTTGTCATCAACCATTCATACCTTACCTATATGGATTAATTATAAGCTTACACAGTTATACTGATCATGATGGCAGATCTTTTCTTTTTTATATTATAAGGATCAAAATCATTGTGTCAATATGGGAAATAAATTTCAGAAGAATCAGATTCATTAATTCATGTCCTGAGTTGTTGGTTGCGTTCTTCGGCTAGAAAAATTCTTCATTTTCATTACATGTGGTACTGGCTACAAAAGTTTGCATTTTACTTTAAATAGTCCATCTCCTTACATGTTAGGCAGTTAACGGATGAAAAATTGGCTTATAGTGATGTTAGTCATAATAAGAGGATCAAATGCTAATACAAGTTAAAATTAGGATTGTAAATGTATCGAAGAATTACCGTGGCAGTTGTGTAATAGATATTAGATTCATATATTCATGTTCTGAACTGTTAGTTGCTACCATGTTATTGGACTGCCTTAAGGAAAGAGTCCGCAATTTTAGCATCAGATAATATGTGAAGACATAACTGTGAATTAAAACTGTCAACCTTGAACTGAACTTCAATATACAGTTATACAGCTAAAAAACTGCTGTACATGATAATAACTTCACAAATACTATGGACAGGATATGGTTACTGGTGGAGCTAGCTCAATGTCCAATGCGATTGAGTTTGCCATGGCTGAAATTATGAACAAACCAGACATCCTGAGGAAATTACAACAAGAACTAGAGACAGTTGTGGGAAAAGATAATATTGTGGAAGAGTCTCATATTAAGGAATTACCATATCTTTATGCAGTTATGAAAGAAGTCTTGCGCATACATCCAACTGCTCCATTATTGGTGCCACATTGTCCAAGTGAAACATGCACTGTGGGAGGATACACTGTTCCTAAAGGATCTTGTGTTTTCATAAATGTATGGGCTATACACAGAGATCCTTCTATCTGGAAAAATCCAACTGAGTTCTGTCCAGAGAGATTTTTGGACAATAAATGGGATTATAGTGGAAATGATTTCAACTATTTCCCATTTGGTTCTGGCAGAAGAATCTGTGTGGGGATAGACATGGCAGAGAGGATGTTCATGTATTCACTTGCTTCACTGGTTCATTCTTTCGACTGGAAATTGCCTGAAGGAGAGACATTAGAAGTTACAGAGAAGTTCGGTATTATTTTGAAGAAGAAAATGCCTCTGGTGGCTATACCGACTCCAAGATTGTCCAATCCAGCACTCTATGGGTAAGATAAAAATGTGTCTGTAGAGAGTCGCATTCTGTATGGTGATTATGTCTTTTGTATGATGAATTATGAAAATGGGATCCATTTTAAATTGATTCAAAGGTTTCTATACAGTTTGTGCCCATCAGAGATGAAATTCCTGAGGATAACATAATCTATTAAATTCCCTTCTATTTAAATTAATTACAACAATTTCTTCCAAGTCAGCATTTTGAATTACAACCGTGTTATTCTTGAACTTATCATCAATTTCAAGTTCTAGGTAGAAGAATTTCTTCATAATCTTTTTTGCTTTTAATATATCAGAATTTTGAATCAAAATAGTTTCAATTTATTGTTCTTCAACTCAATTTGACGATACATGTGGACTCACTACCATCGTTTAGTATTGGTCTTACTCAATTAGTTCCTCAAACGAAAGATTTTGTTCCTCATGAGTTTGATTCGAATACTGATGATTTTGCTGAAAATAGATTCAAACACCGCAACGATCCTTTAATGATGAAGAAATTGTGGAACAAAAATTACGGAAGGATGTTAGTTCAAGTGTGAAATCACTAGCTATAAAAGCTTCAAAATAAAAAGGGGGAAGTCGATGGTGTTACCACTTGGCTTTCTCTACCAAGGTTCAAATTTCTAATGTATCTGGTTGATATTGTGTGTTTACTTAGGTATCATGTTTATGTTTCAACTATCAGATACATTGCAACTTTGTTTGTGTTAAATATATATGTTTAAATGTTATTGTTGATACATAACCTCAATTATTTCAAACCTAAATCAATATAAATCATGTTTATAGTTAGTATTTGATACATAGCTATGAGAACCTTCATTATATTTAGTACCTGATACATACACCTATTGTTATTTATCTAAAAAAAAAGGGAAAATGCATAAGTACCCCCCAGCCTATGCCCGAAATCTCAGAGACACACCTAACTTTTACTAAGATCCTATTACCCCCCTGAACTTAATTTATCTATAATATTCTACCCCTTTTCGGCTTACGTGGCACTATCCTTGAAAAAATTGTCAACATGCGCTGGGCCCACAAGATAGTGCCACGTAGGCCAAAAAGGGGTAGAATATTACATATAAAATAAGTTCGGGGGGTAATAGGACCTTAGTAAAGGTTAGGTGTGTCTCTGGGATTTCGGGCTTAGGCTGGAGGGGTACTTATGCATTTTCCCAAAAAAAAAAGCTACCAACTTTCATTGTGATTCTAGTTATTTTGTTGTGTATCTAAATTCTTTTAAGTTTTAATGTATTTGGAGACAGTTCTATGATGTATCTACCTGATATCTATTTTTTTCCAATTCATCAATTTATAATTCAGCTGCAATTACTGATTTCATATTCATAAAAGAAGTATTGTCTCCAACAATGATTTCATTGCTTATGTATCGTTCGTAACTTTTAGACATTCAACTCCAAAATGTCTCTGAAAAATCGAGAGGTTCATGATGAATCTTCTTCTAAATTTGGAATTTTATTCTCAAACTCCTTCAACAACTCAATGTTTAAAGGGTGTGTTTTCCTCTTGTTTTCTTGTTTTTTTAGCTGTACTATGGTTTCTTTGGTGTTTCATCAGTAACTCAAACAAGGGATTGCCACCAGGGCCTAAAGCTTTGCCCTTGATAGGTAATCTCCATTCTCTTGACCCTGAACTTCACACCTATTTTGCATCTCTTTCCCAAACTTATGGCCCCATTTGTAGACTCTGGCATGGTAAAAAACTTGGTATTATTATTACGTCCCCTGCTTTAGCTCGTGAAGTTCTGAAGGATAAAGATACCATTTTTGCTAATAGAGATGTCCCTGCTGCTGGAAGAGAATTTTCATAAGGTGGCAATAACATACTTTGGACTCCTTATGGACCGAAATAGCGCATGATGAGGAAGGTTTGTGTTCGCGATATGCTTAGTTTACACCATTTGTATATATATACTCTTACACTGAAAGGGGTATATGTTTATAATTATTTTGCTTTTATGGGGTATTTGCTTAGTTTTCCCTTTATTCTTTCCTTTTTGTCTTGTGTAGATTTAATTAAGTACTCTTTTGATTCTTAATTATAAAATGACCCTCGGATCTTATTCATTAAAAAAAGGAGCTACATATATCTTCCTAATAAAAAGAATATACTTTTAACTATAAAATTGACTAAAAGTGAAAATAACTAACTATTGCACAAATTCAACATTCAAATGAGGATACTAAAATACCACATGCTAGGCTAACGTATAGAAAGCAACAAATCATGGTAAATTCTCAATAATAATAATAACACAACAATAAAAAGTTGTACAACAACTGTGACATCTTGCAAGTTGGGGACTAGGAAGAAGCTTAAAACTTGGAAATAGTCTTTTTGGAAAGAATTAAAAATCTGGAAAATTTGTTAAGTATGGAAAATAATGAATTTTTGGCCAACTTTGTACAGTTATAAATCCTAGCTCGGGATGATCTAGGTGTAGTTCCAGTTATGTTTGCAAAGTTCGTGGATTGGTCCTTCCAACGCCATCGAGTTTGCTCGTTTTTGAGTTCGTATGAGCGAGTTATGCCCTTTGAAAGTTGGGCAGTTGGCAGGGAATCCGTCCGGAAATTGTAAGGGTATTTTGGTCTTTTCCCTAGCCTTGTCTTTGGATATATATTAAGGTGTAAGACTGATTTTTGATCAGTTTTTCCCTTTTTAAAAAGAGTAAGAGTTAGGGTTCTTGAGAGAAAAGGAGAGAAAGGAGAAGAAGAAGCAAACTTCGTAAAGATCGTCATGGTTTTCTTCGGGGGTGATCCCTATTAAGGTATGTGAGTTCATAGTGTTGGGTTGGTTCTTTCCCCCACACGCCAACCTCGTTTAATTTCGAGAAAAGATTGATTATGTTTGATTGAAGTTGTTGGTTGGAATTGTTGAAGTTGTAGTTGTGTTGTGTTGTAGTTCTTGTTGGTTTGGTGTATGTTTCCGAGGGTGTTTTTGAGTTGAATCTAGTGTATGTTAAGGGTTTTGATGATTCTAAGTGTTTGGGGGATAAAGCTTTGAAGTTTAGAAAGTTTAGAGTTGGAGAAAAGGAGGAGAAAAGTTGAGTTTTCGGGAAAAAGGGCTGGGGCGACGCGCCCCAAAAGGGACTCTGAGGTCCAGCCCTTGGGGCGCCGCCCCTACCAGAGCCCCAACCAGACCCCTCTGAAGTTTTTGGTCTGGCGCTCCGCGCCTCTCAGAGCGCCAAGTCTTCCCATTCCTTCCCCACTTTCTCATGCATGTTCCTAGGTATTGTACCTATGTTCCCTAGTTGTTTACAACACCCCAATGTACGTTTAAACGTCAAGAACTCGTCCATAACACGTGATCAAACACCCTGAATTCATGATTCCAATTCAAGGAGAGTTAGTTTCCAAGTCAAGTGAAGTTAAGAGTTGGGTTTAGAAGTTAAAGAAGTGAGTCAAGGTAAGTCTTTAAAGTTGTTCAAGAGTCTTTGTTGAATGTTTTAACTTCATTTTAAGGCTCAAGTTTCAAGTCAAGTAAAGAGTAAGAGTCAAGAGTTTCAAGTCAAGTAAAGAGTAAGAGTCAAGAGTTGCAAGTTGAGTAAAGAGTTTAAAGTTGAGTTCATTTCTCAAAAGTTATTAGGGAACTATGTATTCCCAAAGAAGTTTCTACATGTTTTTACATTTGAGTAAGAAAGGAACTATGATTCCAAAAGAGCCTTTGGGCTAGTTTTCAAGAAAAAGGAACATCGATTCCAAGTGAGCTTTCGGGCAAAGTTTTGAGTAATTATCTCAAATAAAGAAAGATGTGTTTAAAACACTTATGAGCTAAGTATTTTTGGGAGTAGTCTTGAGCACCGAATTGGGGACACGAGTTCATATTAACTCAACTCTCCATAAGAACCATGCGCCAACATAGGAGTTAACGGGTCATACTTTTTAGATGAATCCGTAAGATTAAGCTAGTGGATCCACTTAGTAAAGTTAGCTTACTATATCACGGAAAGGTATAGGATGGTCCTTGGGCAACGTGAGGTAAAACGTTGTATCACCACTAGGGCTCATAGTGGTGATTGTCGGTTAAAGAATCTCCCACTAAAGTTATATTACTTTTATATAAGTAAAGTTGAGTTTGTTATCGTTTTATCCTTAACGAACTAAGTTGTTTACACTATTTTTAACAAGCTTTATATATTGCATGTGTCTTATTGCTTTATATATTGAGTTCAGTTATTCGTGAGTTGAACAGAGCCAAGGTAAGAGTTCCTTTGTACTCCTTCCAAGCTTAAGTTATGGTTTAACTTTCCAGCTCGCATACTTGTACATTCAATGTACTAATGCCAGTTGGCCTGCATCTTATGAAGATGCAGACACAGGTACCTAGGGTCAGCATTCAGCACGCCATTGATCCAGCTGAGTGCTCCAGAGTCAGTGGTGAGCCTCTTTGTGTTCCGGAGGACTCGATTATGTTGTTCTCTTAGTTTTGTTTTATTAGGATGTTGCGGGGTCTGTTCCAACATCCATCTCAGTTATATAGAGGCTTCATAGACAGTCAGTTAGTTGGTTTTGAGTCTCTCATCTATGTAAATATTCTATTTTGGGACTCGAGTTGCCTTTTTGGCCAGATTTTATTAGTTAGGTTGTTTTATAACCTTGCATTGCATTGAGTTATGCTATCGAGTTAAGTTTCCACTGATTTAAGAAAGCCAGGCCAAGGGTTCGCTTTGGGGCCAACAATGGTCTTCGAGTGTCGGCCACGTCCAGGGTGTAGGTTCGGAGTGTGACAACAACAAACAAGAAACATAAATATTAAACTACACAAATAAAAAAGACAAGAGAAGAGATCGAGCATATAGATTTTCTCAAGTTCTTTTTTTTCAATTGGTTTAAGTGTACATTATTGTGTCAAATGTTACTATTTATAGGATAGCATTGAGGAACACAAAGAGTTGTCAATGAATATGATATTAATCCATTTGAGATTATGGATGAGAGATGAGAGTAAAAATCATAATAAATATAATTACTGGGAGATACATATATTTACATAATGAAGAGTTAGTGGTAATAAAATTTATTTATACTAATATGGTGATTTACTTTTTACTATTTAATTTCTTAAACAATTTATAACATTTAAATGTAATGTAGAAGTAAAATTGTAATCTACGGATAAAATATGTAAAAGAATTCAAATATATTAAATGTGTAATGGAAAATCATTATGACTAGTTATTTAAAGGGATAAGCGTCTGAAAAATACCCCAACTTTGGTCGGATTTGCTGTTGCGATACTAAACTTTCACGAGGACCTATTACCTCCCTAGACTATTTAATACTGTATTTTTTACCCCTTGAACTATTTAATAGTGTATTTTAAAGGTATGTGTGTGCCCACGTGTCCACATTACTATTTATAATTTTGCATTATTTTTTATGTCCATGTGGACAAATATATATGTTTAAAATACGGTATTAAATAGTCTAGGAGGTAATAGGTTCTCATGAAAGTTTAGTATCGCAACAGCAAATTCGACCAAAGTTGAGGTATTTTTCAGACCCTTATCCTTAAAAAATTCACAGTAACTATTATTATGAAAAATCATCATTATTACTGCGTGGAAGATGTAAAGATTGTTTGTTTTTTCTTGCTAATAATAGTTTACAATTTAATAATGAGTATTGAATTGTAAGTCTAGCTGAAAATAGGAGTATTAATTACTATAATACGAACAGTCAAAATTCATTGAATTCCAAAATAAATATTAAATGAAAAAAATAATATTTTAAATAATTTCAAGAAAAAGTAAATTAATAGTTAAACAGTATTGTCGTAATTCAACTGTTGACTTAGTACATGAAAGATGTAAAGATTGTTAGTTTTTACTTGCTAATAATAACTTACCATTTAATAATGAGTGTTGTTGCATTGTAAGTCTAGCTGGAAATAGTAGTATTAATTAACGAACAGTCAAAATTCATTAAATGAAAAAAAGGTCTATTTATATTCATCTCATTCTTTTAGCAAAGTCAAAAATAAAAAATAAAATAAAATTTAGGGGTGCAAAAGCTTCAGATGTCTCTCGAATGCTTCAAACCCCTTTTTGATTCTTTCCCATGGCTCCTTCCACAACTCAATGTTGAGCAAAAGGGTGTGTTTTTCTCCTGTTTTCTTGGTTTTTTAGCTTTACTTTGGTGTTTCATCAGAAACTCATACAAGGGATTGCCACCAGGGCCTAAAGCTTTGCCCTTGATAGGTAATCTCCATTCTCTTGATGTTTCTTCAGAAACTCACATCTATTTTGCATCTCTTTCCCAAACTTATGGACCCATTTGTAGACTCTGGCTTGGTCTAAAAGTTGGGATTATTATTACTTCCTCTGCTTTAGCTCGTGAGGTTCTTAAGGATAAAGATACCATTTTTGCAAATAGAGATGTGTCTGCTGCTGGAAGAGAATTTTCATATGGTGTCAATGACTTAATTTGGAGTCCTTATGGTCCAAAATGGCGAATGTTGAGGAAGGTTTGTGTTCGCGATATGCTTAGCTGTTCTAATATAGATTCTGTTTATGCACTAAGGAGAAGGGAGCTTAGACAATCGATCAATTACTTGTATAGTCAGAAGGGTTTACCAGTGAATGTTGGTGAACAGATGTTCTTGACTGTGCTTAATGTGATGACAAGCATGTTATGGGGTGGCACATTGAAGGGTGAGGAAAGAGCTAGTCTTGGAGCTGAGTTTAGGCATGTTGTGACTGAGATAGCTGAGTTGATCAGTATTCCCAATCTTTCTGATTTTTACCCGGGCTTGGCCTGGTTTGATTTCCAGGGTGTTATAAAGAAGATGAAGGTGTTGCTAAAGAGATTTGATAAGTTATTTGAAAGCATGATTGATCAAAGACAAAAATTAGACAGAAATGGTGTTGGCCAAGAAAGCAAAGACTTTCTGCAAGTTTTGCTGAAGTTGAAAGATGAAGCAGATCCCAAAATGCCTCTGACCATGACTGAAATCAAAGCCTTACTTATGGTATGTTTATCAGTTGTGCATTCTACTAAATTTGCTTTAAATAGTTCATCTTCTTACTTGTTAGGCAGTTAACGGATGAAAAATTGGGTTATAGTGATATCAGTCAAAATAAGAGGATCAAATGCTAATAAAAGTTAAAATTAGGATCATAAATGTATTGAATAATTATTAGATTCATATATTCATGTTCTGAACTGTTAGTTGCTACCATGTTATTGGACTGACTTAAGGAAAGAGTCAGCAAATTTAGCATCAGATTATATGTGAAGACTTAACTGTGAAGCTTGAACTGAACTCCAATATACAGTTCTACAAATAAAAACTTGTTGTACATGATAATAAATTCACAAATACTATGGACAGGATTTGGTTGTCGGTGGAACTGACACAACCTCCAACGCGGTTGAGTTTGCCATGGCTGAAATTATGAACAAACCAGACGTCCTGAGGAAATTACAACAAGAACTAGATACAGTTGTGGGTAAAGATAACATAGTGGAAGAGTCTCATATTCAACAGTTACCATATCTCTATGCAGTGATGAAAGAAGCTATGCGCATACATCCAGCCCTCCCACTCTTGGCTCCTCATTGTCCTAGTGAGACAATCACTATTGGAGGATACACTGTTCCTAAAGGGTCTCGTGTTTTCGTAAATGTATGGGCAATACACAGAGATCCTTCTATCTGGAACAATCCAACAGAGTTCCGTCCAGAGAGATTTTTGGACAATAAATGGAACTATAGTGGAAATGATTTCAACTATTTTCCATTTGGTTCAGGCAGAAGAATGTGTGCGGGGATAGCCATGGCAGAGAGGATGTTCATGTATTCACTGGCTTCGCTCATTCATTCTTTCGATTGGAAATTGCCTGAAGGAGAGACGTTAGACCTTAAGGAGAAGTTTTGTATTGCTTTGAAGAAGAAAATTCCTCTGGTGGCTATACCTACTCCAAGATTGTCCAATCCAACACTGTATGAGTAAGATAAAAATGTATCACTGTTATGTGCTAATGTCTTTCAAAGACAAATATTAATGAGCATTGAATAATTCTCCCAAATTTACTATTCATAGATAATGAGTGATGTTTTCTTCTAATTATGACCGAAATAATCAAGTATCATGTGGAAGCTAGCAAAGCAAACTCGGAAGACCATGAGTAAGAAGATAAATAAGAAATATGTCAAAAGAGACATAAATATTTAACGTGATTCGGTCAACATGTGCTTCAACCAAGTCCATGACTCTTTAGGATCATTGACTAGCTATATATAGTACTAAACAGGGTACACAAAATGAAAATCCTTCCAAACAAAGTGCTCCCTCCGTTTCAATTTATCCTACCCTCCTTTCCTGTTCGTTATAAAAACATATTTTTTAAGCAACTCTTTAATTCCAATCACAAAATTACAAGGCATTTTGATATATTTACCATATCTTTATATTAACACTACGAGATTCAATCTGAGGAAAAATACATGTATTAAGTTCTCTAATACAATACATATCATGAGTGGACTGGGGAGGTAACTATGCGTCATTTTTATCGTACTGGTCTCTTCTTTTTTTTTGTCTTCATCTAAAATATCTCATTCTTTCAGCAAAATAAAAAAAACTCTTTTAAGTGGTCATATAATAGGTAAAATTAGCCATGTCTTGACAATATTTGCTTCAAAAGGATAGTTGATGAACAACTCTTTTAAGTGTTTTGGTACCAAAATCTGTTATAATGTAATAACTCTAAATATTTGTGTAATGATAGTTTAATTTCTTTCCATAGGTAGGAGATATGAGGAATTAATGTAGCATATTTTCAGAGATATAACATTTAGGAATAGCAGATAATTAGGGGTGTAAAAATCAGAATTCTTTCCCCACTTGAAGCATTCATTCAGCAAATCTGACGAACAGAGCCAAGTGCTTTAATTCTTAGAGTCATTCACCTGTGATTCTTTAAAAAAAACTGAAAGTTTTGGTTTTGTTAACTATTTGTCAACCGTAAGTCCTAAACATTTAGGGCTCTTGGTCTTGGTTACATGTCACGATCCAATTTAGGACCATGACCGGTGCTAAGGGGGAGAATTCCAAAGCAAGCCTTACCAAAATTCTACAGAAAATCGGGCAGAGTTTTCTTTTTTTTGGGCCTATGCTAAATTTTCCCTGTCTCAAAAATCTACAACACAACTAATAACAACTATAAATTAAGACATAATATTCATCAATGATCTAATTGTCACGCAATAATACCAATTTATCTCCAAATATGAAAAAGAAGTTCAAAACTAGTTACTTGACTACAATATGAAGGAATAATCATGACTCGAATAAAAGGAGTGACAAATGGAGCGACTCTAAGAATTTTTAAAGAACAAAATAAATCATAGCAATTCAATACGTCTCTTGCCACGCGAAGCAATGAGAGACTCACCATATGCTATCAATCCACACTCTCTAATTAATGGAATCTTCTCCAATGTCACCTGAGTTCTCTGTAAAAACATTTAGCAAGGAGTGAGACGCTAGCTCATTGAGTAAATAACACTTAACCACAACCATTTTAATGAAGGACAAGTCAGAAAACATGATAGTATAATAATCATGATAAAATCAAGAAACAATAACCATGATGAAATCAATGCCCTTTCAGAAACGATAACAATCTTCAATCTTATTTGTCTCATGTAAGCAAAATCAAGGTGAACTTTTAGAAATAAACTCAAAATAACACTTTCATATCAATCTTATAGCTGAAAGGTTTCCAAGGATGAATCATGTAATCACTTTGGTCTCTCTTTAAGAAGTAACCAATAACGGTGAACTCCTCATAAAGGAGTTAAATGTTCATATCGGTAGATCCCTACTCGAGGGATATCGGTAACGGTATGCTAGTTCTACCTTCCCACTGTCAAGAGCTTTATCGGTAATCTATAACTACAAGGTGCACCAGGTCTAACAAACTTGCCGTTAGCTACGTGATTCATCAAGGTCTACTCCCATTTATACTTTTCTTTGTAATTAGTAGAAACATTTCAAACTGGTATAAGACATTCAAGTTCTTATCAAATCATAATATACAAAACTTTAATCAAAACATATGTCAAAATACTATTTCTCAAGTAAATGTTAAACTCTTTTGATACCGGTAATCATATCTCAAGTATCAATAATTATATCTTATAAAAATGAGTTCATCTCAAATAATTATTTCGGTATCATATCAAGTAAAAGACTTGTCCCTTATGCAAGTTCAAAACATTTCGGTAAATCATTCACTTTATAAATCATGAAAGTTATAAAACAAAAATTATGATAAGATTACTACTCACAGTACTCGTGTTGAAATACCAAAAAAAAAAGCTTCATTCCCTTTACCATCAGAAAAGAAAAAATAACCTACTGCTTTGCTTTCCAGTGAACGAAAGAAGGAGAAATTTTTTGAAAGCTTTAATTCTTACTGAATTTATATATTTGATGTTAAAAATATTGAGTTTTTCTTGGTCAGCAAAGAAGATGAAGGGTATCTGATTGGATATTTGAGGCCATGATTGTGCAAAGAGTTCAAATTTTGCTGGCGATGAATCCAAAAAAAGAAAGAAAGCATTTTTTTGCTGAAAATTGAATGATGAACAAAATGCCAAACAAACATTGCTCCTTTTCACGTTTCTTATACTACCAAACAAAGTACTTTCTCCGTTTCAATTAACATCACGAGATTCAGGGGAAGTGACTCTACTTCGTTTTCATCGTACTGCTCTTTTTATATTCATCTCATTCTTTCAGCAAAATCAAAATCTTTTAGAGGTGCAAATGCTTCAGATGTCTCTCAAATTCTTCAAATCCCTTTTTGATTCTTTCCCATGGCTCCTTCAACAACTCAATGCTGAGAATAAGATTGTATTTTTCTCCTGTTTTCTTGGTTTTTTAGCTTTACTATGGTTTCTTTGGTGTTTTATCAGTAACTCAAACAAGGGATTGCCACCAGGGCCTAAACCTTTGCCCTTGATAGGTAATCTCTATTCTCTTGATCCCACCTATTTTGCATCTCTTTCCCAAACTTATGGCCCAATTTGTAGACTCTGGCTTGGTAAAAAAGTTGGGATTATTATTACTTCACCTGCCTTAGCTCGCGAGGTTCTTAAGGATAAAGATACCATTTTTGCTAACAGAGATGTCCCTGCTGCTGCAAGAGAATTATCATATGGTGGCAATAACATACTTTGGACTCCTTATGGACCAAAATGGCGCATGTTGAGGAAGGTTTGTGTTCGCGATATGCTTAGTTCTTCTACTTTAGATTCTGTTTATGCACTAAGGCGAAAGGAGCTTAGACAATCGATCAATTACTTCTATAGTCAGAAGGGTTTACCAGTAAATGTTGGTGAGCAGATGTTCTTGACGCTGCTTAATGTGATTACAAGCATGTTATGGGGTGGCACAGTGAAGGGTGAGGAAAGAGCTAGTCTTGGAGCTGAGTTTAGGCATATTGTCACTGAGATGGCTGCGCTGGTCAGTATTCCCAATTATTCCGATTTTTACCCGGGCTTGGCCTGGTTTGATTTACAAGGTGTTACAAAAAAGATGAAGGTGTTGGCAAAGAGATTTGATAAGATATTTGAGAGCATGATTGATCAAAGACAAAAATTGCATAGAAATGCTGAGATGGGAGATGGTGTTGGCCAAGAAAGCAAAGACTTTTTGCAAGTTTTGCTGAAGTTGAAAGATGAAGCAGATTTAAAAATGCCTCTGACCATGACTGAAATCAAAGCCTTACTTATGGTATGTTTATCAGTTGTGTATTCTACTAAATTTGCTTTAAATAGTACATCTCCTTACCTGTTAGGTAGTTAACGGATGAAAAATTGGCTTATAGTGATGTTAGTCATAATAAGAGGATCAAATGCTAATACAAGTTAAAATTAGGATTGTAAATGTATTGAAGAATTATTGTGGAAGATGTGTAATAAATATTAGATTCATATATTCATGTCCTGAACTGTTAGTTGCTACCATGTTATTGGACTGCATTAAAGAAAGAGTCGGCAAATTTAGCATCAGATTATATGTGAAGACTTAACTGTGAATTAAGACGGTGAACCTTGAACTGAACTCTAATATACAGTTTTACAATTAAAAAATTGTTGTACATGATAATAACTTCACAAGTACTATGGACAGGAAATGGTTCTCGGTGGAACTGCCACTACCGCCAACACAGTTGAGTTTGCCATGGCTGAAATTATGCACAAACCGGATGTCCTGAGGAAATTACAACAAGAAGTAGATACAGTTGTGGGAAAAGATAATATCGTAGAAGAGTCTCATATTCAGCAATTACCATATCTCTATGCAGTGATGAAAGAAGTATTACGCATGCATCCAGCTACTCCACTATTGGTGCCACATTGTCCTAGTGAAACATGCACTGTGGGAGGATACACTGTTCCTAAAGGATCTCGTGTTTTCATAAATGTATGGGCTATACACAGAGATGCTTCTATCTGGAAAAATCCAACAGAGTTCCGTCCAGAGAGATTTTTGGACAATAAATGGGATTTTAGTGGAAATGATTTGAACTATTTTCCATTTGGTTCTGGCAGAAGAATCTGTGTGGGGATAGCCATGGCAGAGAGGATGTTCATGTATTCACTGGCTTCGCTCATTCATTCTTTCGATTGGAAATTGCCCAAAGGAGAGACATCAGACCTTACAGAGATGTTTGATATTACTTTGAGGAAGAAAATTCCTCTGGTGACTATACCTACTCCAAGATTGTCCAATCCAACACTGTATGAGTAAGATAAAGATATATATATATATATATGTTGAGAGTCGTATTATGTATTATGTCGTATCTGTGCATTTTCTTTACTATGTAAGAAATGTCACTTTCTTCTTTCTCTTGTTCAATGTTCAAACCAACTTTGGTCACTACTGCAGTATTGCTGAGGTCTGAGGAGATGAGATTGCATTAGTATTACTGGCCCTGTCCTTAATTATCGGACTAGCTTTCTTGGAACGTGCCTTGCACATTTGTTCCAAATAATTTCATTTAGCATAATAAACTCATATAGAAAATGAACGGAGATAAACATGAGAAAAGAGAACATATTGTTAAATTTGACAAGATTCAAAGATGAATTAATGTGAAGATTTGGTAGTTAGGTAGATAATTTTTCATTGGTACAAACGTCAAGATAACATCTTTTGTAGGTGAAATTTAGGTGAACCATAAAATGGTTTCACAAGGTAAATCTTGACATTTTGACACATTATGATGTCATGGATGACATCAATAGGAAGAATTCACTCCTATAAATAGTTAGTTCCTAATTCATTTGTGACACACCTCTCACTTGCCTTCTCATCTTCAAAGACATTTGATCTTCTTTCTCTCTTGTAGTATTTCACTTGTAATCTTTTGGAGTGAAATAAATATTGGTTGGTTGTGTCCGAGGAGTAGGCAAAAGAAAACAAAAGTTTGCCGAACCTCGTTAATTCCTGGTGTTCTTTTTATTGTTGTCTCATCTACTATTTATTAGCTACCTTTAGATATAGCAGTTGTGATTTCATCACTCTCTATATATTCGGCTTCCGCAACACATATATATCATATATCATCATATCATATATTATTGGAAAAATGCATAAGAACCCCCCCAGCCTATGCCCAAAATCCCTGAGACACACCTAACCTTTACTAAGGTCCTATTACCCCCGAACTTATTTTTTAATTAATTTTCTACCCCTTTTGGGTCTACGTGGCACTATCCTTGAAAAAATTGTCAACACGCACTGGGCCCACAAGATAGTGCCACGTAGGCCGAAAAGGGGTAGAAAATTATATATAAAATAAGTTCGGGGGGGGGGGGGGTAATAGGACCTTAGTAAAGGTTATGTGTGTCTCAGGGATTTTGGGCATAGGTTGGGGGTACTTATGCATTTTCGCTATATTATTATAAGTGGGAAGCTCCAAAGTGTAAAGTTTGATTACCATTATACCCTACACTAAATAAAAAAAATATACATCATCTCATTAATTATTAATTAGATATTAAACTTTAATTACCTCTAAGCTTGCTGAATATCATAAAAAACTGGAAAAAATATGAAAAGTCACATTACATTATTTATCATAGTCAACCATTAACATTGTTTTAAGACCTTTCCAAACTAAATCGTTGTTTTAAGAAGTCCAAAAAAAATGTTTAAATACATTATCCAATTAAATGTGAAATTAAAGACATTAAAGAAAATGGAAGAGAAAAAGATGTGTATCAGTTTTCAAAACCCTCGTTTCCATAAATTAATTTCTTAGAACTCTTGTCTCTTCATTTGCCTATATTGAATGAAGATGATTTTTTCAAATTTATAAATACAGATATTGAATAATATCAAACAAGCGTATGATTAAAGGTTAGTTATACAATTGCTAATTGCCAAATCCTTACTTTTATTTGATCTCTTCGTATTATTTTAATTTTAGATTTCATGATTTATATGTATATCACATTTAATTGTATTTATGTTTGTCATTTTTTCTTTCTCAGCTTTGGTGGCATCAAGATTACAAGCAGCTATAATATATGATGATAGCTTCCCTATTTTGTTGTTTTCTCTGTGGTAATTTCTTAACAGAATCACTCCTATCATTTTTGTAAAGCATTGATATTTTGGACTTTCAAATCATTTTGGAACAAAAGTTATAGTGCTTCAAGATACTTCAATTCATTTTTAAATGAATTGAAGTTATATTTTTCAAGTGACAGGATAGTTTCTACATCTACAAATTAGGTATACAATTCTTCTTTATAATTTTTTTTTTTTTTTTAGTTCTCATATGTTTTTTAGTGTTGAAGTGCTGGTATTATATTTTACCTCTTCTGCGTCAACTAAATTGAGAAACTTGTTGATGCATTTTTACAATCTCATATTTAGTAATGTGCAAATTCTTGCTTTATAAAATTATATTATTTAGGATTTGTATATATTATACTTTATGTATTACACACTATAATTGCATATAATTATACATTTAATTGTTTATTCAGGTAGGTTATGAGAAAAAACAACGTATGAAATTCTAATCTTTTGAAGTTCACACATTAACTTTTGCGGTGAAGGCAGTGGATGGTGTTTAGTGATGCAAATGATGTTTTCTTTCTCGCTTTTATGTAAATATATTTCTTTTTTTTATTGTTTGAGTTAATTTTGGATATATTTGAGAATAGTATGTATATAAAATATATTACAACTTTTTCTTTCTTCTGTAAACAGGAATAAGGCTTTGCCTTTTGTTTGATTTTTTATGTCCCGCGTTTCTATCGTAATGAAGATTGTTGTAGGGAGATCTTTGTGTCACTGAAGATTGCTTTCAATGATCGCAAAATCAAAAATATAAAAAATATTGCAATACTATAATTTCTCTTCTGGAAGTCATAAAAGAAAGAATAGGTATACGTTGGTTTGATAAGCCAAAAAAATATAACCCCGGCTTGCTTTTGTCACTCAAGCAATACCAGTTTTTCAGTTTGATTTTTTCTTTAAATTTGTTGTCATTTCTTATTCTTCATTCTACCTCTCCTCTAATTTTAAAATAAAATACACACTTTATGTCCCCAAATAAAGTATTGAAGTTCAAATATGATGGTCGACATTTTTAAATATTGAGTAAGAAATACTTTTACTTTCACAATACATATATATCCATTTGGAGGCTTATGTCAAATGATTTTATTCACGCTAAATATAAGTGAGATTAAAAATCCATTATAATGTTACTATACCTTAGTTGATAATTTTACTTCTTGTTATACAAAACAGACTTTACAGAAAGAAACAAAGTCAAATTATAACTTCAACAATTAGTTTTAAACTATAATTGTTGTCTTGCCCATTCATTTCAAGTTCAACTACAATATCGCTTTAACATATATAAATATTAATTATCAGTTTGTATTTTTTTTTCTCTTCTAATTCAATATTGAATCCCATACACATGTTTTAATAATATTTATGTTTTGAAAGTATGTATTAACTGATAGGAATACACGTGTGACGCACGTGTCCAAAACTAGTATATATATATATATATATGAGAGTCGTGTTTTGTATGATGAACTATGGAAATGAGATCCATTTGAAATTAATTCAAAGGTTTCTATACAGTTTGTATCTGCAATTCAAGTGTGCCTGAATTACCAACAAAGTTCAGTACGTCTATTCCAGAATGCACATCAGACATGAGCTTCCTGTTTGTAAGATAAAAACTAGTTCAAAATTTATCCTTTAAATTCAAAATACTGTAAAGGTGCATTTATTATAGTATAAATTATAGGAACCACATATTATAAGTACTAAATAACATTCTATCCCTTCTAGTTTTCTATTTACCAAAAATTCCTTAAAAATGATGTTTGCGGGATACATAGCGTTGTGCATGGGATACATTAGGTTTGATACATTCCACATAGCGGGATACATTAGGTTTGATACATTCCACATAGCGGGATACATAGCATTGTGCCGGGATACATGCGGGATACATAGCGTTGTGCACGGGATACATACCGTTTGATACATTTCACATAGCGGGATACATAGCGTTGTTCACAGGATACATGCGGGATACATAGTAAATAAGGGATTTTTGAAATTTTTGAAATAAGTAGGGATAAATAAATATTAAAGTAAGTAAATAAGTGTAGTTAAGTAATTTGTCCTTTATTATATTATAAAAACTGTTAAAAGAAAGTTTCTTGGCAATATTCTTATACATGCATCCTAACTATCTGCACATTAATCAACTTTAAGTGTATGCCTCTTCATTGCTAAACAGTTATTCCCTTTGTCCCTTTTTACTTTTCCAATTTTAACTTGTTACTTGTCTCTTTTTACTTACCATTTTTGACAAATCAAGAAAAGATAATATTTTTTTACCTATTATACGTTCAATATTGAGTCTTTCTTCTTCAGCAAAGAAGATGAACGGTATCTGATTAAATATTTGAGGCCGTGATTGTCAAAGACTTCAAATTTTGCAGGCAATGAATCCAAAGAAAGAATGCCTTTTTTTGCTGAAAATTGAATGATAAACGAAATGCCAAACAAACTCTGCTTTCCACGTTTCTTATAATACCAACAAAGTGCTTTTTCCGTTTCAATTCAGGGGTGACTCTGCTTTGTTTTCATCCTACTGCTCTTTTTATATTCATCTGATCCTTTCAGCAAAAAAAAGAAAGAAAACTTTTAGCTGTGCAAAAGCTTCAGATGTCTCTCAAATTCTTCAAACCCCTTTTTGATTCTTCCCCATGGCTCCTTCAACAACTCAATGTTGAGCAAAAGGTTGTATTTTTCTCCTTTTTTCTTATTTTTTTAGCCTTACTTTGGGGTTTCATCAGTAACTCAAACAAGGGATTGCCACCAGGGCCTAAACCTTTGCCCTTGATAGGTAATCTCCATTCTCTTGAACCTGAACTTCATACCTATTTTGCATCTTTCACAAACTTATGGCCCGATTTGTAGACTCTGGTTTGGTAAAAAAGTTGGGATTATTATTACTTCACCAGCCTTAGCTCGCGAGGTTCTTAAGGATAAAGATACCATTTTTGCTAACAGAGATGTGACTGCTGCTGGAAGAGAATTTTCATATGGTGTCAATGACATACTTTGGACTCCTTATGGACTGAAATGGCGAATGTTGAGGAAGGTTTGTGTTCGCGAGATGCTTAGTTCTTCTACTTTAGATTCTGTTTATGCACTAAGGCGAAGGGAGCTTAGACAATCGATCAATTACTTTTATAACCAGGCAGGATCACCTGTGAATGTTGGTGAACAGATGTTCTTGACTGTGCTTAATGTGATTACAAGCATGTTATGGGGTGGCACAGTGAAGGGTGAGGAAAGATCTAGCCTTGGAGCTGAATTTAGGCATGTTGTGACTGAGATAGCTGCACTGTGCAGTATTCCCAATCTTTCCGATTTTTACCCGGGCTTGGCCTGGTTTGATTTCCAGGGTGTTACAAAGAAGATGAAGGTGTTGGCAAAGAGATTTGATGAGATATTTGAGAGCATAATTGATCAAAAACAAAAATTGGACAGAAATGGTGTTGGCCAAGAAAACAAAGATTTTTTGCAAGTTTTGCTGAAATTGAAAGATGAAGCAGATGCCAAAATACCTCTAACCATGACTGAAATCAAAGCCTTACTTATGGTATGTTTATCAGTTGTGCATTCTACTAAATTTGCTTTTTCCAAAAAGAAATCATCCTCTCCCCAGTTATCACTGCATTATTATTGAGTAGCCAAGATTGCATTTGTCATCAACCATTCATACCTTAATTTTTTTGGATCAATTATTAGCTAACAATGACCATGATGGCAGATTTATTTTTTTTTATATTAAAAGGATCAAAAAATCATTGTGGCATATGGGAAATAAATTTCAGAAGAATCAGCTTCGTAAATTCATGTCCTGAGCTGTTGGTTGCGTTCTTCTGGTAGGAAAATTCACTTTCATTACATGCGGTACTGGTTACAATGTTTGCATTTTATTTTAAATAGTCCATCTCCTTACCTGTTAGGCAGTTAACGGATAAAAAATTGGTTTATAGTAATATTAGTCATAATAAGAGGATCAAACGCTAATAAAAGTTAAAATTAGGATCATAAATGTTCTGAACTGTTAATTGCGACCGTGTTATTGGACTGACTTAAGGAAAGAGTCGGCAAATTTAGCATCAAATAATATGTAACTTAACTGTGAACCTTGAACTGAACTCCAATATAAGGTTCTACAATTAAAAAATTGTTATACATGATAATAACTTCACAAATACTATGGACAGGATATGGTCGTCGGTGGAACTGGCTCAACCGCCAACACAATTGAGTTTGCCATTGCTGAATTATTGCACAACCCCGATATCCTGAGGAAATTACAACAAGAACTAGATACCGTTGTGGGAAAAGATAATATTGTGGAAGAGTCTCATATTCAGGAATTACCATATCTCTATGCAGTGATGAAAGAAGTCTTGCGCATACATCCAGCTGCTCCACTACTGGTGCCACATTGTCCTAGTGAAATATGCACTGTGGGAGGATACATTGTTCCTAAAGGATCTTGTGTTTTCATAAATGTATGGGCCATACATAGAGATGCTTCTACCTGGAAAAATCCAACAGAGTTCCTTCCAGAGAGATTTTTGCAAAAAAACTGGGATTATGGTGGAAATGATCTCAACTATTTCCCATTTGGTTCTGGCAGAAGAATCTGTGCGGGGATAGCCATGGCAGAGAGGATGTTCATGTATTCACTGGCTTCACTCATTCATTCTTTTGATTGGATATTGCCCGAAGGAGAGACATTAGACCTTACAGAGAAGTTTGGTATTACTTTGAAAAAGAAAATGCCTCTGGTGGCTATACCTACTCCAAGATTGTCCAATTCAACATTGTATGAGTAAGATAAAAATATATCAATGTTATGTGCTAATGTCTTTCAAAGAATTGTAAGGTAAGGTACTTCATTAGGAATTGTATGGTAATGCCTAGCCCCCCTTGCTTGTATTTATCCTTATTGATATCTTTTTATTTTTAATAAAAGACCGCTAGACACTCCGTTTAGTGGTAAATTTGGAGGGGAAAAAATGTCTTTGATATAAATGTATGCATCCACTAACAATCAATGGACCAGGTCCCCTGACAAAATAACAATGCGAAAAAAATAACTCAAAGTAAATCAGACACAAGAATTTTACGTGGAAACCTCCTTGTTCAAGGGAGGAGAAAACTACTACCTGTCTCACAGGATTTCACCACAAACTCCATTCCACTAAAAACGGAGCAACATTCAGATTACAAACTCTTTTAACCTAGGAATTAAAATCTTAATCCCTTCCCCCTCACTATAACAACTCTGTTACAAGGAAAAACTAAGCAATAACTCTATTGTCCACTAAACCTACTAACTCTAGTCGATCTAGACTTCAACAACCCAACATAGCTAACTCTAGCTAAGAATTGGAAAGCTCAACAAGAACTTCAAACGGTATAATTCCTTTATAACTTAGGAATAGATCTTACACGATTGACCACTGAAATATACACCCTAGCAACAACTAAGAACGACGATAACTCCCATCTTGTCCTTCGGCTGTTCTTGAGCAATATTCCGCGGCTGAGAGGGTTTTGCTTTTTTAATAAACTTTTTCAATGCAAAAACTTGCTTTGTGTCAATGGAGAATAGGCATGTTATAGGATAGGCACAAACACACAAAGCAATTTCATTGGCTAAGAGCCTGTTGTGCTATGGGAGACGCGCACTAGCCACAACAGGTCCTGCAGATGCAGGCTTTTGGATAGTTGTAGTTTTTACTGTACGAAACTCTCAGTTTTACTGGGACCAGGTTCAAAGTTTGTTCAATCATCAAAAACTAGTTTTGGGGACGTACTTCGCACGTTTATCTCAAAAACTTAATCTAACATATTGTACATGATAAATTTGATATAATTTATTATATGACTTTCATTGCGCTATGAACTAAAAATGAAAACATACTAAAAGAAAGTTATAGAGTCCTTTTAGTCTATCAATGCTTACCTTAACATAGGTACACAATTGGTTATAACTGAACTATATCAAGATCTCTTGAAACTTATCAGTATTCTTACAACATAGAGTTCAAATTTTGCTGGCGATGAATCCAAAGAAAGAAACGATTTTTTTGCTGAAAAATGAATGATGAACAACATGTCAAACAAACTTTGCTCTTGTAATGACCCTAAAGGTCATTTTTGGAAATTTTCATAAAATGACCGTTTTACCCCTCCCGATAATTGCCTTGAGTCCTAATTGTTGTATTTTCGAAGTTGGTTTGAAGGAAAATTGATGAAAAGTTGAGTTTTTGGAAAGTTGAGTTTTTAAGAGTTAAAGTTTGGTTAAAAGTGCTACTTCGAGTCATTTGGAGTTTCGAGACTCGAATCGAATTTCCGTTGATTCCAGCAGTTTTAGAATGTCGAAATGGGTCTATGAGAATTTATGGAGTCGAATTTGGAGTTAAAACGAAGATTTGAGGTCCTAAGTTGCTAAAATTGTGAAATTTTGATCAAGAGTTGACTTTGGTCAACAAACGAGGTTCCGGTGCTCGAAATGGAATTCCGAGGGCACCGTTGGATTCAGGGGGTGATTCTAAGTCTAGAATGAGTCTTGGTTGAATTTTTAGAGGCCCCGAGTGCGTTTCGAGTTTTTGAGCCTAAAGTTAGTTTCTTGACGCCTTATCGGATACCGGGTCAAGGAGACCTCGAATTCAAATTCCGAAGATTTCATTCAGTCCGAAATGTCATTTTCAAGCTAGTAGCATATTTGGTTTGTGTTCGGGAAGTGCCAAATGAGTTTTGGGTGAGCTTTTAAGCTTCTTGGATGCTTTGACACTATTTCAGCAAATTGTGACAACTAAAGGGTTCATTATTAGTTTTCAAGGTCGAAAAATTATTCCGAAGGTTCTGAAATTTTGAGCATGAATTATAGGACTTATCTGCAAATTTTGGTGCATTTTCGCTAACCCGAGATTGGACTTTTATCGCAAATAAGAAATAATTGTTTACCGAGTAGAAATAATATTTGACTGGGCAAACGAGCATGAAATTGAGCTCCGATTGAACGAACAGGTCCGTATCATTATTTAAGACATTTACAAAAAGAATCGGGTCATTTCACTATCGTATGAGGAAATTACGGCCTTTTTAGTGAAAGATTAACTGCTGTTTTTCTGGTGCATAACAGCCATGTACTGTTATAAAAATCTCAGACTGTGTTCATTTGGTATTTTGAGCATATCGGGAGTTCTAGAGATCGGAATGGAGTGATTCTTATGGGTTTCTTCTTGAATTAATATGAGGGTTAGTATTCAATCTTCAATTCGACATTTTCTCATAATTTTTTTATCTGGTTTTTTTTCCTATCCGTAAATATCTTGGAAAAAATTGGGGTTTTATTGATTTGGACTCCCTTTTTTATGAAAAAGGTATATTTACGATCCTTATGTTATGGGTAAACTGATTTTCACATAAAATTATTGATTCATTGATTATTTTCATCATATTAACCGCGTACAATTTGGACTTTCCCGGTAAAGTTAAAGTTTGATAAATTGAGAATTTCAAGGTCGATCTTAACTCCGTTTTTGATGAAATTTCATATTTGAACTTATCTAAGCATGGGTAAGATGTTTTTTTAAGAGATATTTCATTTTCGAGTCGGGGTTTCGGATCCGAATATTTTAGGCTTCTTCAAGAACGTGGATTTTCCTTCAAATTGAGTTTGTGAATTGATTTCAACTCCGTTTTCAAATTGGTTTTCACCATTAGCTTCCAAATACTTTAAGGATAATTTTACATAAAAAAATTTCAGATTTGGGTATCGTTTTCCGGTATGAGACTTTTGGACCGTTTTGCCCCTTTTCCCTAAATTTCTTGATTTTGGTGTCATTGGACTCGAATTGTGATTGTGAATAATTGTTTGAATAGATTATCGTGATCCGGATTATACTCTGAAAGGAAAGGCTCAAGTCAAGTAACTTTTGGAGTTCGTTTTAAGGCAAGTGGCTTCTAAACTTTGTAAAACTCTTAGACTACGCATGACTACTTTCCTAATTGTGTTGGGGAGTAATGGGGATTGAGGATGGGTTTTATTTGTTGATTGAAATTGTTGTAAATGAAAGATGGGGAATAAAACGAGCTAAATGTGTTATATGTGACTTGAATTTGTTGAATAAGTCATGTGATAACTGATATTGAGGGGATAGAAGAGCATGAGTAGGCTATGATTGATACAGACATTGTGATTGAGACAGGTGATGTGTAATGCTATGATGTGGTCGTGATATGGTTGTGATTGAGACAGGTGATGTGTAATACTATGATATGGTCGTGATATAGTTGTGATTGAGACAGGTGATGTGTAATACTATGATGTGGTTGTGATATGGTTGTGATTGAGACAGATGATGTGTAATACTATGATGTGATCGTGATATGATTGTGATTGATGACATGTGCATATTCATTATTCATCCCATGTGTGAACTATCTGTTGCATGAGTTCTGAGACATTGATATGAGGATGGATGAATATGAGACACAGTTGAGACTAGCTCCGGCTAGCGATTTGGATGCCGATGGGATCCGGTTCCGACGGTGATACATGGTCCATGTGTGGCCCCCATGGGTTCTGATTTGAGTATTCAATGCGGACTGATTACGTCAACAGATGTGTATCGTAGGACAGACATGCATCACGACTACATGACATCATTATTGCATTTTGCATCTCATTTGTCTTATCTTTGTCAGTGATGTGTGGATTGTATCAGTTTACCCTTCTTATGTGGAATTTGATCTACTTGCTCTTATTTGTTGATCTGAGGTTGATAAGGATATACTGTTGGTTCTGGCTGTTGAATATGATCTGTTTAGTATAGGTTGGTTGGTTTGCTGCTAGATTGAAGTTTCGGTGGTTCGGTTGGGATTGAAAGGAGTTGTTTATAGCTGCTAGTTTTGCTTAGTTTAGAGTTACTTGCGAGTACCTGTGGTTTTCGGTACCCACCCTTGCTCCTACACAATTGTGTAGGTTGATAGCTCTCTCAGATTCGGCTTAGTATTTTCTTTAGCAGATTGAGCTTCGGGACATACTCGAGAGGTAGCGGTTCATTCCAGACGTGCCCTTAAGTTATCTTTACTTTCAGTTTTGTTCTATTCGAGAACTATACTCTGAGACTTGTATATTTTTATTCGAATTCTGTATTTAGAGGTTTGTACATGTGACAACCAAATTCTGGGTAGTGTTGAGTCTTAATTAAAGTCTTCCGCTTATTTATCATCTTTTATTCTCGTATTTCTATTTCTCTATCGTTGTGGTTCGGTTAGGCTGACGTGTCCGGTGGAAAATGGACACGTGCCATCACATCCGGATTTGGGGTGTGACAGCTCCTTTCCAAGTTTCTTATACTACCAAACAAAGTACTTTCTCCATTTCAATTAACATCACGAGATTCAGGGTAGGTGACTCTACTTCGTTTTCATCGTACTGCTTTTTTTGTCTTCATATAAATTATCTCAACCTTTCAGCAGAATCAAAAAATAAAATCTTTAAGCGGTGCAAATGCTTCAGATGTCTCTCAAATTCTTCAACAACTTTCTGATTCTTTCCCATGGCTCCTTCAACAACTCAATGTTGAGCAAAAGGGTATATTTTCCTCCTATTTCCTTGGTATATTAGCTGTACTATGGCTTCTTTGGTGTTTCATCAATAACTCAAACAAGGGACTGCCACCAGGGCCTAAAGCTTTACCCTTGATAGGTAATCTCCATTCTCTTGATCCTGAAATTCATACATATTTTGCATCTCTTTCCCAAACTTATGGCCCCATTTGTAGACTCTGGCTTGGTAAAAAACTTGGGATCATTATTACTTCTCCTGCCTTAGCTCGCGAGGTCCTTAAGGATAAAGATACCATTTTTGCTAACAGATATGTGTCTGCTGCTGGAAGAGAAATTTCATATGGTGGCAATGACATACTTTGGAATCCTTATGGACCGAAATGGCGCATGTTGAGGAAGGTTTGTGTTCGCGATATGCTTAGTAGTTCTACTTTAGATTCTGTTTATCCACTAAGGAGAAGGGAGCTTAGACAATCGATCAATTACTTTTATAACAAGGCAGGATCACCTGTGAATGTTGGTGAACAGATGTTCTTGACTATGCTTAATGTGATTACAAGCATGTTATGGGGTGGCACAGTGAAGGGTGAGGAGAGAGCTAGTCTTGGAGCTGAGTTTAGGCATGTCGTGACTGAGATAGTTGAGTTGGTCAGATTCCCAATATTTCCGATTTTTACCCCGGCTTTGCCTGGTTCGATTTCCAGGATGTTACAAAGAAGATGAAGGTGTTGGCAAAGAGATTTTATAAGATATTTGAGAGCATAATTGATCAAAGACAAAAATTGGACAGAAATGGTGTTTGCCACGAAAGCACAGACTTTTTCTAAAGTTGAAAGATGAAGCAGATCCCAAAATACATCTGACCATGACTGAAATCAAAGCCTTACTTATGGTATGTTTTATCAGTTGTGCATTCTACTAAATTTGCTTGTTCCAAAAAGAAATCTTCCTCTACTAAATAGTCACTGTATTATTATTGAGTAGCCAAGATTGCATTTGTCTTCAACCATTCATACTGGCTTACACTGATCATGATGGCAGATCTTTTCTTTTTCATATTAAATGACATTGATAGTGGGATTGTAAATGTATAGAAAAATTATTGTGGCATATGGGAAATTAATTTCAGAAGAATCAGATTCATAAATTCATGTCCTGGGCTGTTGGTTGCGTTCTTCTGCTTGCAATATTACTTTCATTACATGTGGTCCTGGTTACAAAGTTTTTTACTTTAAATAGTCCATTTCCTTACATGCTAGGCTGTTACGGATGAAAAATTTGAATATAGTGATATAAGTCATAATAAGATGATCAAATGCTTTATAAATTGACATTAGGATAGTAAATGTATTGACGAATTTTTGTGATGGGTGAGTAATAAATATTAGATTCATATATTCATGTCCTGAACTGTTAGTTGCTACCATGTTCTACAGTTAAAAAATTGTTGAACATGATAACAACTTCACAAGTACTATGGACAGGAAATGGTTCTCGGTGGAACTGGCTCAACCTCCAACACGATTGAGTTTGCCATTGCCGATATTATGAACAAACCAGACATCCTGAGAAAATTACAACAAGAAGTAGATACAGTTGTGGGAAAGGATAATATTGTGGAAGAATCTCATATTCAGCAATTACCATATCTCTATGTAGTTATGGAAGAAGTGTTGCGCATACATCCAACTGCTCCACTATTGATACCACATTGTCCTAGTGAGACAGTCACTGTTGGAGGATACACTGTTCCTGAAGGATCTCGTGTTTTCATAAATGTATGGCGCTATATAAAGAGATGGTTCTATCTGGAAAAATCCAACAGAGTTCCATCCAGAGAGATTTTTGGACAATAAATGGGATTATAGTGGAAATGATTTCAACTATTTCCCATTTGGTTCTGGAAGAAGAATGTGTGCAGGGATAGGCATGACAGAGAGGATGTTCATGTATTCACTGGCTTCACTCATTCATTCTTTCGACTGGAAATTGCCCGAAGGAGAAACATTGGACGTTACAGAGAAGTTCAGTATTATTTTGAAGAAGAAAATGCCTCTGGTGGCTTTACCTACTCCAAGATTGTCCAATCCAACACTGTATGAGTAAGATAAAAATGTGTTAGTCGTGTTCTGTATGAGTAGAGAGTCGTGTTCTGTATGATGATTTTGTCTTTTGTATGATGTATTATGGAAATGGGATCCATTTGAAATTGATTCAAAGCGAAAAGAACCATTATCTTCTCTCTTCTCTCTCAGTGAAAGTTCTCTCCAAACCCACTCTATGTGCTAATGTCTTTCAAAAACAAATATTAATGAGCATTGAATAATTCTCTCAAGTTTCCTATTTATAGATAATGACTGATATTTTCTTTTAATTTTGACTTAAATTGATAGAATATATGCGTCCACTATCAGTCAACGGACCAGGTCCCTTGACACAGCAAGAACAGTAATGAAGAGTAAACAATGAAGAGAAAACAACACAAACAGTTTACGTGGAAACCTCCTTGCTCAAGGGAGTAAAACTACGACATGTCACACAGGATTTTCACCTGTTTTCACTAATCTTCTCAAGCAAAAGTGAAACACAGATTACACCACCAACGAGATTAACCTCTTAATCTCAATGCTAAGTAATACGCCTATTACTTACTGAGCCTAAGCAGATACCAGACTGCCCACTAAGCCATCACTCCTAGATAACTTAGACTTTAACTAAGTAGATACAACACTGCCCACTAAATCAACTAGCTCCTAGATGATTTAGAATTTGACTGAGTAGATACAACATTGCCCACTAAATCAGTTAACTCTAACCGATTTAGACCTTTTACAACCAGAACAAACGATCTGATTCCTTTACATATTAGGAGCAGATTTACAATATAAGCACTGAAGTATGAATCCTAAGACAACTGTGCCAAATGCAGCTCTATCAGGTCCATGTTGCTCTTTTGGAGGATACTTCACGAAAATGGGTCTTTGCTTGTGTACTTGAGAATTTTCAAGAAGCAAAAACTAAGGTTGTGTCTATTGAAATGAACCTTATAAAATGATAGACACAAAGCTCCAACTCAACAAAGACGCTTCAGCACTCTATCAGGTCCCTTTGTTGAGCATGAGCATTGTTCTTCCTTGAAGATGGCCTTTTCTTTTTGAGCTTATGAATTTTCAAAAATTCACAACTTTGTTTGCCAAATCTTGAGTTTGTGTTTTGGAGAAGAGACTATCAAAAGGACACAAACTCCTTGGGACGAGGCTATTGGCTGAGAGCCTGCTGTTATGAAAAGTTGTGCACCAACCACATCAGAGTTGGCAGCTTTTTGACAGCTGTCTCTTCGTCCTTTTCTCGTACGCAGACTTTCCGGGACCAGGTCCCTTGCTGCGTTCTTTGATGCTTGAGTTCTTGAAAAAGACTTGCTAGCTCTCTCTCTTCTTGAATGAATAATGTTGTTTGTTTATTGCTGTATATATCAGTTACCAACAAAGGTTTTGACCACTTAAACAAATAACTTCGTCCGCCCTTCCTATTGGTGAAGTACACTGCACATCTCACCAACCAACCTGACAAGATAGCTTTACAGTTGTGCACCACTTTGAATCTGGACGGAAGTACTCTGCCAAGGACCAGGTCCTTGCATTTGTGATGAGGATCATCTAAACACCTAGAATATAACATTTTCCCCTTTTTTGATGATGACAAACAAATATTCCTCATGCTGAGTTTATTCATTTATTTCCCTTTTCGTTAGTCCCAATACCAGAAGACCCTTTCCTGGATCTGGTCCCTTGTTGGATTCCTAAGTTTGTTAAATCATCAATACTTAACATCAACTCCAGAATAACAGAAATAATCAAGTATCATGCGGAAACTAGCAAAGCAACCTAGGAAGACAATGGGTAAGAAGATAAATGAGAAATATGTCAAAAGAAACATAAATATTTAACAAGGTTCAGTCAATTTACCTAATCCGCAAAAGGATATGAGCAATCCACTATATAAATAAAAATACAAAATATCGAGAGAAATAACCTCACAAAATTAACTCAATTTAAAAAGAGGCTCACACTAGTGATAATGTACCACTTGTGTCTCACATAAATCATCCCCTAAATAAAACTCTCAGAGCCCTTAGGACTACAGATGCAACCAATTTAGAAGCAATGAGCCTCTTTTTATAGAACTAGTTTTGGGAACATGCTTCGCATGTTTATTCCAAAAACTTAATATAACATATTGTAAATGATAAATTTGATATAATATATTATACTTTCTTTGCACTGTGAACTAAAAATGATAACATACAAAAAGAATAAAAATATAAGTTATAGAGTCCTTTTAGTCTATCAATGTGCACCTTAGCATAGATACTTAATTGGTTACAACTCAACTATATCAAGATCTCTTGAAACTTATCAGTTATCTTACAACAACATATATACAAAGACTTTATGATGATGCTAAAATTTTGTACTAAGTTACCTAACATAAGGAAAAAATTGACTCCCTTAGTCCTCATACTCTCATCTTCACTAATCATTGATTTGGTCCTCTAAGGATATAGTGTTACAAGAGTGACATTTATGACATAGTTTTTACCCATAATATCATAATCAATTAGATAATTAACTGGTCACTTTGTTATGAAGACCATGAGTCCATGACTCTTTGGGATCACTGACTAGCTAGAGTCATTATTGCATTAAACAAGAAGTATATTTAACAAAAAAATTATTAATTTTACTATATATATATTTATATATAAGTTGCTGAGATGAGGAGATTTGAGCCAAAAAAAAATTTAAGCAATTTCATTTTTGATGTTAAAAGCAGCATGAATCACTTCAATAATCAAACTGTCTTCCTGCAAAACATGGCTTCAGAACTTCTAAAACATGTCTTGCAGCTCTCTTGACAGTTCAATGGTATAAATTAATGAACATCAAATACTTCTATATGTTAGCATGTTCGATAGATTCTAATAGTTATAATGTAATAACTCTAATTATTTGTTCAATGATCAGAGGCGGAGCTAGGTGGGGTTGTGGATTCGGATGAATTCACTAGCTTTTTTGTAGATCATGTAATTGTATTAGAAAATTAAATAAATATATATGTATATTAACTTATGAACCCCTTATAACAAAATTGTTTGACTGCTCAGTGGAAAGGAAGGGGAGGTAGAAATGTCTTTCGGACTAGTATTGTGGGTTCAAACTCTACCATCAATCTTCTATTTAGAACCCCCAAACTTCTAGTTCTTGCTCCGCCTCTAATAATGATAGTTCAATTTCTTTCCATATGTAGGAGATAACAGAAATTAATGTAGCATATTTTCCAGATATAAAATTTAGGAATAGCAGATATTTAGGCATGTAAATTAAAAAAAAAAAAAATTCTCCACTTGAAACATTCATTCAGCAAACCTCACAAAGTAACAGAACCTAGTGCTTTAATTCTTAGAGTCATTCAACTGCTATTCCTTTAAAAAAATAAAAATGAAAGTTTTGGTTTTGTTAACTATTCGTCAACCGTTAGTCCTAAACATTTAGGGCTCTTGGTTAAATATCGATTTCCATTAAATCAACACAGTAACAGTATGAATGGGGACTGGAAAGATATCTCTGCTTCTTTTTCATTGCATGGGTCCACCAAATTAGTTTTTTATCTTCATCGGAAATATCTCGTTCCTTCGGCTAATTAGTCTTCTTTTAATTATTGTCTCTAGTTTCTTCGAAATAGGAGTCTAGTTAACTTTTGATCTAAATTTTTGAATTGATTCAATTAGGATTATAATTAGTTTTAATGCGTTAATTTTGAATACTAAGATCAATTAGGCTTTTAGTACTTTTCTTGAAATTTGAGATTTTATTCTCAAATTTTATATATCAATTTATGTCTTTAATCTTTATAATTTCGCTTGCACATTATTTTTTCTTGTTTATTCAAGTAACTCGATTCTTATCAATCTTATACTACACAAATAAGATAAAATTATTTTTTATATCTATGATGTTAAATAGATGAAGGGCATCTGATTGGATATTTGAGGCCATGATGGTGAAAGAGTTGCTGGCGATAAATCCAAAAAAAGAAACGATTTTCTTGCTGAAAATTGAGTGATGAACAACGTGCCAAACAAAAAATTTCTCCTTTCCAAGTTTCTTATGATACTAAACAAAGTACTTTCTCCATTTCAATTAACATCACGAGATTTAGGAGGTGACTCTGCTTCGTTTTGGTCTATTTATATTCATATCATTCTTTCAGCAAATAAAAAAATAAAATCTTTTAGCAGTGCAAAAGCTTCAGATGTCTCTCAAATTCCTCAAACCCCTTTTTGATTCATTCCCATGGCTCCTTCAAGAACTCAATGTTGAGCAAAAGGGGGTGTTTATCTCCTATTTTCTTGGGTTTTTAGCTTTACTATGGTTCCTTTTGTTTTTCATCAGAAACTCAAACAAGGGATTGCCACCAGGGCCTAAAGCCTTTCCATTGATAGGTAATCTCCTCTCTCTTGATCCTGAACTTCACACCTATTTTGCATCCCTGTCCCAAACATATGGCCCCATTTGTAGACTCTGGCTTGGTAAAAAACTTGGGATTATTATTAGTTCACCTGCTTTAGCTCGCGAGGTTCTTAAGGATAAAGATACCATTTTTGCAAACAGAGATGTGTCTGCTGCTGGAAGAGAATTTTCATATGGTATCAATGACTTACTTTGGAGTCCTTATGGACCGAAATGGCGAATGTTGAGGAAGCTTTGTGTTCGCGATATGCTTAGTTGTTCTAGTTTAGATTCTGTTTATGCACTAAGGAGAAGGGAGCTTAGACAATCGATCAATTACTTGTATAGTCAGAAGGGTTTACCTGTGAACATTGGTGAACAGATGTTCTTGACTGTGTTTAATGTTATTACAAGCATGTTATGGGGTGGCACGGTGAAGGGTGGGGAAAGAGCTAGTCTTGGAGCTGAGTTTAGGCATGTTGTGACTGAGATAGTTGAGTTGGTCAGTATTCCCAATCTTTCCGATTTTTACCCGGGCTTGACCTGGTTTGATTTCCAGGGTGTTATAAAGAAGATGAAGGTGGTTTTAAAGAGATTTGATAAGATATTTGAGAGCATAATTGATCAAAGACAAAAATTGGACAGAAATGGTGTTGGCCAAGAAAGCAAAGACTTTTTGCAAGTTTTGCTGAAGTTGAAAGATGAAGCAGATCCCAAAATGCCTTTGACTATGACTGAAATCAAAGCCTTACTTATGGTATGTTTATCAGTTGTGCATTCTACTAAATTTGTTTTTTTTCCAAATGAACCAAAAAGAAATCATCCTCTCCCCAGTTATCACTTCATTATTATTGAGTAGCCAAGATGCAACCATTCATACCTCATCTATATGGATTAGTTATTAGCTTACACAGTTACACTGATCATGATGGCAGATGTTTTCTTTTTTATATTATAAGGATCAAAATCACTGTGGCATACGGGAAATAAATTTCAGAAGAATCAGATTCGTAAATTCATGTCCTGGGTTGTTGGTTGGGTTCTTCTGGTAGGAAAATTCACTTTCATTACATGTGGTGCTGGTTACAAAGTTTGCATTTTACTTGTAATAGTTCATCTCCTTACCAGTTAGGAAGTTAACGGATGAAAAATTGGCTTATAATGATATTAGTCATTAATAAGAGGATCAAATGCTAATAAAAGTTAAAATTAGGATCATAAATGTATTGAAGAATTATTGTGTAATAAATATTAGATTCGTATATTCATGTTCTGAACTGTTAGTTGCTACCATGTTATTGGACTGACTTAAGGATAGAGTCGGCAAATTTAGCATCAGATAATATGTGAAGACTTAACTGTGAACCTTGAACTGAACTCCAATATACAGTTCTACAAATAAAAACTTGTACATGATAATAAATTCACAAATACTATGGACAGGATTTGGTTGTCGGTGGAACTGACACAACCTCCAACGCGGTTGAGTTTGCCATGACTGAAATTTTGAACAAACCAGACATCTTGAGGAAATTACAAGAAGAAGTGGATACAGTTGTGGGAAAAGATAACATAGTGGAAGAGTCTCATATTCAACAGTTACCATATTTCTATGCAGTGATGAAAGAAGTCTTGCGTCTACATCCAGCTCTCCCACTCTTGGCTCCTCATTGTCCTAGTGAGACAGTCACTGTTGGAGGATACACTGTTCCTAAAGGGTCTCATATTTTCGTAAATGTATGGGCTATACACAGAGATCCTTCCATCTGGAAAAATCCAACAGAGTTCCATCCGGAGAGATTTTTGCACAATAAATGGGATTATAGTGGAAATGATTTCAGCTATTTCCCATTTGGTTCTGGCAGAAGAATGTGTGCGGGGATAGCCATGGCAGAGAGGATGTTCATGTATTCATTGGCTTCGCTCATTCATTCTTTCGATTGGAAATTGCCCGAAGGAAAGACATTAGACCTTAAAGAGAAGTTTGGTATTACTTTGAAGAAGAAAATGCCTCTGGTAGCTATACCTACTCCAAGATTGTTCAATCCAACATTGTATGAGTAAGATAAAAAAGTATCACTGTTATGTGCTAATGTCTTTTAAAGATAAATATTCATGAGCATTGAATAATTCTCTCAAGTTTCCTATTTATAGATAACTAGTCCTGGACACGTGCTTTGCACGTATATTCCAAATTATTAAAATAAAACTGTTTATAATTTACAGATTTTGAATAGGATAAAGGAAGAGAGTAAAATGTTCTGTGAATATTTCCTTACAATCATACTCAAAAATCAAAGTACATACTGAGTTCTTTTATTTTTCAAAGAATATTTAGTCATTCTTGAACAACTCGATGTTTGATTCATTATAATGACACAAGAAACTGTTATCAATTTTTTTTTAAAAAGAAAATGATTGTAGTACTTAAATCATGACAAACATGGAAATATGATTCGACTACAAATATAGTGAAGCTGGTACCAATTGATCAACAATAACTTAAAAGTAGTAAGGTTTTTGTGTTTTGTGCCCCTAATATATATTTGTATCTTTTTTCAATTACATTTCATCCTATATCTTTTAACAATTTGCATCCTAGCCTCTATATTTTCCTTCAAAATCATAAAAAAGATGTATATTGTATTGTTATTTGTAACGACAAAATAGGGAACATAAATTCAAATATCCCTCAAAACTAATACTACTATTTTAGTTTCTTGTTTAAAAATTAAAAACAGAGCAGATGTATATTTGAGTAGAGAAGAAAAACCTCTGGTGACATCGTCTTTGACGGAACGAAAATATGAACACCTTTAGACTGCAAACGGTCTATTCCAACTGCAAAATTTCAAATCATTAATCAAATTTCAAAAGAACATCCAAAAATATTTTGAGGTTCATACATTGAAAGTAAAAAAAAAAACTTAGAAAAAAATAGATAAAATTTGCAGAAGAAAATGTTTTGCCCGACAAAAGAAGAAAGATTGGACAGAGATTATGTGATTTGACACTATGGTGTCAAATAACGAAGGATTAATGATTATGAATGAATAAATTGTGTAATTGACTAAAACTTGAAACTAAGAAATGTTGAGAAAGGATTGTAATCTAAATTACTATGTATTAAAAAAAATATGTTATAGTAATAATTATTGGTAGATGAACCAATCATCCATATAACAGGTAGAAGCTTCAAACTAATAAATGTTGGAATGAGAAAAGGTACTTACTATTAAGAAATATGCTACTATAATAATTACCGGCAAATGAATCATCTATTATTTACTCGGTTTCAGTGCATCTAATATTATTTACTTGGTTTAATAATTATTAATAAATTTTATATTTTAAAATTGTAGTTGTTGGACTTTTAATGCTACCTTTATACAATTAAAATATTTATTATTTATTAAGATATTAAGATTAAATTTTAAATGTTTATTTAGTGTAAAGGTAAAATGGTAATTCAACTTTTCACTTTTGAGCTTCCCACTTTTAATAATATATGATGATGAGTGATGTTTTCTTCTAATTATGACTGAAATAACTCAGTATCATGCGGAAGCTAGCAAAGCAAGAAAACCATGAGAAGATAAATGAGAAATATGTCAAAAGAGACATAAATAGTTAAAAAGGTTCAATCAATTGACCTGATCCACAAAAGGATATGAGCAATTCACTACATAAATAAAAGATACAAAATATCGAGAGAAATAACCTCATAAAATTAACTCAACTTGAAAAGAGGCTCACACAATTGATAATGTACCGTTTGTGCCTCACATATTTTCCCTCTAAACAAAACTCTCAAATTCCTAATTAGGACTACATTGTGGATGCTACCAAGTTAGAAGAAATGGGCGTCCTTTTAGAGAACTAGTTTTGGGAACGTGCTTCTCACGTTTATTCCAAATACTTAATCTGACATATTATTTGCGCTATGAACTAAAAATGAAAACATACAAAAAGAATAAAAACTAAGTTATAGAGTCCTTTTAGTCTGTCAATGCTTTCCTTAACATAGATACACAATTGGTTATAACTTAACTATATCAAGATCTCTTGAGACTTATCAGTTATCAGTGTTATTTAATAAAATATTGCATGCAGGTTTTTAAATTCTTCTCTTTTAGTATGAATAAAGAAAGTTATGGGAATTAAAAAATGTAATTGAAGTTGTATAAACTACACATAAATATGGAGGCATGCGTATAGATTTATGGATAAGTTATGGGTTAACGCTATAAAATAAATTAGTTACATTTAAATGTCAATAATTCCAATAGATTAATACACCCTTACATATTTTCTTAATAACTATTATTCCAGTAGGTCATACACCCTTACAATGTTATTAATAATAACTATTATTTAGAATATTATATTTTTCTAGAATGTTTTAATCAAAATAAGTCATTATTAAAATCAATTCACCAAAATAATATGTTTTTAAAAATTTTACAAAACTAGCATAAATGTATTTCTCAGTAATGTTTTAGGTTATATTTTATTCAAAAAAAAAAAGCACAAAGATCTGACAGAATAAATAGACATAAAACATTTTTGTCAGTAACGTTTTGTAATTCGTTACTCGGAGGCACGTTTTACCGCCAAAATGTGAATCACAAAAATGTTTCTCTAGAATGACTGAAAATTAAAATTCAATCTTATACATGTCTCATTCAACTTTTCACTATTAAAATGAATTTATATATTACACATACATTCACTTGAAATATATATGATTTTTTTTTTCTCTTTTCATACAAACAATACTTTTGCAAGAAAAACGAGAGTGAGGAGGGCTTTACTACATGATATCAATTAATTTCTTTGTTTCTTCTATTATGATGTAGCCATTATATTTTTTTAATAGTTGTTTTTCTTAGTTGTTACATCAGTTTTAACTCAATAGCCTCTGTATCGATAATCTAATATTTAATAATCATAAGAAATTGATTAGTCTAATATTTGGAAGGGATAGTACCTTAGGCTAGAAAAAGATTTCTCATATGATTTATTTACAAATTTTGAAATTGAAAGGATACAAGACACGCTCCAATCTGTGCAATGCCTTCCTCATTTTTTTTCCTTTTGTTGTAAAAAGTATTGTCTATGTATGAAAAGAGAAAGAAAAGAGAACATGATATATATTTCAAGTGAACATATGTACAATAAATATATATATATATATATATATATATATATATATATATATATATCCATTTTAATAGTGGAAAAAAATTAAATAATGAATGAAACATGTACAAGATTGAATTTTAATTTTGAGTCATTCCAGAGAAATGTTACTCTGAGTCACATTTTAGCTATAAAACGTGTCTCAAAGTAACAAATTATAAAACGTTACTAACAATAATATTTTATGTTTGTTTACTTTGTCAGATTTTTGTCTTTTTGTCATAAATTTTTTTGAATAAAATATAACATAAAACGTTACTGAGAAATACGTTTATACTAGTTTTGTAAAATTTCAAAAAAGCGTATTATTCTGGTGAATTGATTTTAATAATGACTTATTTTGGTCAAAAATTATCTTTTCCTATTCCAATTATATCATTGATTTGGTCCTCTAAGTTTTCAATGTTACCAGAGTAACATTTATGAGATAGTCTTTACCCATAATATCATAATCAATCAAATAATCAACTGGTCACTTTAATTTGTAACTTACAGATGAATATGATCATTTCATAACTCTTTAGTTTGCAATTAAGTTAGGAGGTGAAAAGATTGTAAAATATTTTGATTAATTAATATTTAACTTATTAGATATTTATCACATTTTGAATTAGGATAGGGGGTAAAATGGTATTTCAACTTTTACTTTTGTGGCTTCTCACTTTTAGTATAACTAATTTTCACGCGTCTTATGCGTGTAACCCAATTTTATCGACCACAAAATTTTAAAAAATTACATAAATATTAGTATTAAGAAACATATTTGAGTTATAAAATTTATACTAAAGAAGAAGTGCAATTTCTTAAAGTGATATTTTAATCCTACTTGGCGAGCTCTATAAAAGGAAGAAATACTTCTCTAAAGAAGTCCTTGGTTTTCTTACTTTGGTTTCTAATTTGGCATTTAATTAGCAAAGTTACTGGACCTTGTTTCTTTTGGTATAATGTACATTCTCTTGTTTACCTATTGATTTGGCGAAAATAACATTTTTAAATACCAACACTCAAGCAGAAAGGAGTAGAGAAATAGAAACATATGTTTATATTACCTCACAACCAACTAAAAATACCTTTGGTGTAATTATATTTTTAGTGTCATGTGTATTTTTTTATTTTTTTTTATTTTGTGAATTTGATAAAGACCTATAAAAGGAGAATTATAATGTGTAACTTTACCTAAGGCATATATATATATATATATATATTATATTGAATATTTAATGTGCATCAATTAAATATTGAATAAGGTATATATAATTTTGATAAATAATATGATATGTTTAAACGGTTGGAAGCTGAAGGTGAAGAAAATAAATACATGACACATATTAAACTTGTAAATAGAAAGTTCATAGAATTTGTACAGGTCTAAAGGTAGATGAAAGGTCTTTCCAAATAAATTTAATAGACAATTAATTTTCATAAAAAAATAAAATGATAAATATACTTTTAAAAACCATTTTAGTAATTCAACTTTTGACTTAGACTCTTTTCACTTTTAATAGAATGATCTCGTTGACTTATATTACTAAAATCTAAACAAAATGAAGCTTAATTACACGATTCTCATAATATTTTTTACATGATTTTAATATGAGGAATAGTTTTTAGTAGTAACAATTAAGGGTCGAAGGAATTCTTAAAGAAACAATCAAAATGTCCAAAAGCAAAATTGTCATCATACCAACCATTTGAATTTTAACACTACGAAAAGCTACCGTAAATATTAATGATTATGTTTAAGAAAACTATTAGGCTTAGTGCCGCATAAATGTAAATGTAACTCTCGTTTTTATTTGAAAATTAAATTGTTAAATCTCATATTGTATAAATTGTAGAAAAATAAAAAATTAAACAAAAGGAGTGAAAATGAACACATATGTATGTGTTTGCAACACTATGTTAGATAGATGACAAAGTAACACAATCAAAATCTTTCATTTAAAGTTATAATCTTTTAGCAATCTTTATTTGAATTTCTTGTATTTAAACAAAAGCATATTGCATAAACTATTCAAATATTATCAAACTCATCATGTATTAATAGAAGCTTTGTCAATTAATTAGCACTTAAAAGAATAATAACACAAAAAACAAAGAAACAAATTCCATAACAATGCCAAATGATACAGAATTACATAAAAGATGGGTTGCATATTATTTTGGACAACCATACCTCAACTCCAAAAAGGAAAAGAAAAACCTAAAATCATAAGCTAACATAAAAAAAGATCTAAAGGAATATATATGTCATATCTTATACTTCTAAGCTTAACACTTGAATTATATTGTAAGAAAACTTCTCTTTTTAATTTCATAATGAAGCTCTCTGTTCTTTTCCTCAGTTAGCTTTTTGACGATATGTATCTATATCATTATCTAGGAAGAAGAAAAGAGAACAGTAGATGATGAAAAAGAAAAGAAAAGAATATGATGATCTAGGAAATAATTTACTGGTATTTATAGTGATTTTTAATTGTCTTTTCACCTACCAAATTAATGGAGCACATTGAATCATAATACATAAAATTTATTTTGGTTTCAAAATTCAAAGAGTCACTTAATTGGAAGAGTCATTCATTATTAAAGTGTAGTTGTTGGACTTCATATTCCACCATTATGTAATTAAAATATTAGTATTTAATAATTTAATTAATTTTATTTTTATTTAGTGGAGGGGCAAAATGGTAATCCACCTTTGAAAGTTGGAGCTTCCCACTAATAATAATATATGATATATGATGACTAGTATCTGGACACGTACTTTGCACGTGTATTCCATGTTAATTTGTTCAAATTTTTTCATTGAGATGGAGGGAGTATATAATAGTTAAATATATTGGTTTTAAAAAATGCAAGCTTATTCTTACTAAAATAAAGAAATTAAAACACATATCAATTCTCTCTTTACATATAAAGTAGAAGCAACTGCTAAAAAGTATAACAAAATATTTGAATGCTAAAATTAAAATATTACATGCCGAAATAATAATTTATGTGTCTAAACTTTCATATACAATGATACATAAATATTGTGCATTACAATAAATTTGTGTTGAACTTTGTTTAGTGAAGTTGATGTTACTGGCTAATCAAACTCTAGACGCCAATAGCTCTATGTACTTCCCATCCTCTCAAATTGTTTCTTTCTCTTAAATAACAAAAAAGAAGATGAAATTAAGATCAACATCCATTACATTGAATAATTAGGCGAAAAAACTTGAATTTTATTAATACTGTAAGGTTATTATAACATCACAATAAATTATATAGCTTCATATGTACATTATTTTCATCCCATAAATATTCGAAAATAAGATGAAATAGAGTAGACTAAAAACAATAAAATAGCTAATGAATTCTAAAACTTTTAAATAACAAAAAATAATGAGAGAAATAGTTCCAAATGTAAAAGAATGGAGGAACTTCCTCAAGAACTAACAAAAGCATAAATAGATTTATCTTTTATTTGTTGCATATGTGATGAGCAATTACAGTCATCAACAATCATATTGTAAGATTTATATATATATATATATATATATATATATATATGGGGTTAAATATTGAATTTTTCTTATTCAGCAAAGAAGATGAACGGTATCTGATTGGATATTTGAGGCCATGATTGTCAAAGACTTCAAATTTTGCTGGCGATGAATCCAAAGAACGAAAGCATTTTTTTGCGGAAAATTGAATGATGAACAAGAACAACATGAAAATCCTACCATCCAAAGTACTTTTTCCGTTTCAGTTAACATCATGAGTTTCAGGAGGTGACTCTGCTTCTTTTTCATCCTACTACTCTTTTTTTCTTCATATAAATTATCTCATTCTTTCAGCAAAATCAGAAAGATAAAAAAAAATCTTTTAGCAGCGCAAAAGCTTTAGATGTCTCTCAAATTCTTCAAACCTCTTTTTGATTCTTTCCCATGGCTCCTTGAACAACTCAATGTGGAGCAAAAGGGTGTGTTTTTCTTCTGTTTTCTTGGTTTTTTAGCTTTACTTTGGTGTTTCATCAGCAACTCAAACAAGAGACTGCCACCAGGGCCTAGAGCTTTGCCCTTGATAGGTAATCTCCATTCTCTTGATCCTGAACTTCACACCTATTTTGCATCTCTTTCCCAAACTTATGGCCCCATTTGTAGACTATGGCTTGGTAAAAAACTTGGTATTATTATTACTTCCCCTGCTTTAGCTCGTGAGGTTCTTAAGGATAAAGATACCATTTTTGCTAACAGAGATGTCCCTGCTGCTGGAAGAGAATTTTCATATGGTGGTAATAATTTACTTTGGGCTCCTTATGGACCGAAATGGCGCATGTTGAGGAAGGTTTGTGTTTGCGATATGCTTAGTTGTTCTACTTTAGATTCTGTTTATGCACTAAGGCAAAGGGAGCTTAGACAATCGATCAGTTACTTTTATAACAAGGCAGGATCCCCTGTGAATGTTGGTGAACAGATGTTCTTGACTATTCTTAATGTGATTACAAGCATGTTATGGGGTGGTACAGTGAAGGGTGAGGAAAGAGCTAGTCTTGGAGCTGAGTTTAGGCATGTTGTGACTGAGATGTCTGCGCTGTGCAGTATTCCCAATCTTTCCGATTATTACCCAGGTTTGGCCTGGTTTGATTTCCAGGGTGTTACAAAGAAGATGAAGGTGCTGGTAAAGAGATTTGATAAGATATTTGATAGCATGATTGATCAAAGACAAAAATTGGACAGAAATGGTGTTGGCCAAGAAAGCAAAGACTTTTTGCAAGTTTTGCTGAAGTTGAAAGATGAATCAGATGCCAAAATGCCTCTAACCATGATTGAACTCAAAGCCTTACTTATGGTATGTTTATCAGTTGTGCATTCTACGAAATTTGTTTTTTTCCAAATGAATCAAAAATAATTATTATTGAGTAGCCAAGATTGCATTTGTGATATTAGTCATAATAAGAGGATCAAATTTAGCGTCGGATAATATATGAAGACTTAACTGTGAATTAAGACGGTAAACCTTGAACTGAACTCCAATTAAAAAATTGTTGTACATGATAATAACATCACAAATACTATGGACAGGATATGATTATTGGTGGAACTGACAGTACCTCCAACACGATTGAGTTTGCCATGGCTGAAATTATGAACAAACCAGACGTCCTGAGGAAATTACAACAAGAACTGGAGGCAGTTGTGGGAAAAGATAATATTGTGGATGAGTCTCATGTTAAGCAATTACCATATCTTTATGCAGTTATGAAAGAAGTCTTGCGCATACATCCAGCTGCTCCAGTATTGGTGCCACATTGTCCAAGTGAAACATGCACTGTGGGAGGATACACTGTTCCTAAAGGATCTTGTATTTTCATAAATGTATGGGCTATACACAGAGATCCTTCTATCTGGAAAAATCCAACAGAGTTCCGTCCAAAGAGATTTTTGGACAATAAATGGGATTATAGTGGAAATGATTTCAACTATTTCCCATTTGGTTCTGGCAGAAGAATCTGTGCGGGGATAGCCATGGTAGAGAGGATGTTCATGTATTCACTTGCTTCACTCGTTCATTCTTTCGACTGGAAATTGCCTGAAGGAGAGACATTAGAAGTTACAGAGAAGTTCGGTATTATTATGAAGAAGAAAATGCCTCTGGTGGCTATACCTACTCCAAGATTGTCTAATCCAAAACTGTATGAGTAAGATTAAAATGTGTTTGTAGAGAGTCGTGTTCTGTATGATGATTCTGTCTTCTTCTTCTTTTTTGAGAAAATGATGATTCTGTCTTTTGTATGATGAATTATGGGTTGCATTTGAACTTAATCCAAACATTTCTATGCAGCAAAAGGAACCCTTATCTTCTCTCTTGGTGAAAATTCTCTCAACCATTCTTATGTACTAATGTCTTTCGAAATGAGCATTGAATAATTCGCCCAAGTTTCCAATTTATAGATAATGAGTGATGTTTTGACCGAAATAATCAAGTATCATGTGGAAGCTAGCAAAGCAAACTCGGAAGACCATGAGTAAGAAGATAAATAAGAAATATGTCAAAAGAGACATAAATATTTAACGTGATTCAGTCAACATGTGCCTCAACCAAGTCCATGACTCTTTAGGATCATTGACTAGCTATATATTAGTAATACACTCTATAGTACTAAACAGGGTACACAAAATAAAAAACTGTGTGAATCACTTCAATAATCAAACTATCTTCCTGTAAAACATGGTTTCAGAACCTCTAAAACGAGTTACGTCTTGCAGCTCTCCTGACAATTCAATGGTACAATTAATAAACAACAAATACTCCTATGTTTTAGCATGTTCAATAGATTCTAATAGTTGTAAACTTGTAATGTAATAACTCTAAATATTTGTGTAATGATAGTTCAATTTCTTTTCATATGTAGGAGATATCAAGAATTAAACATCTTTAGGGTGTAAATAACAGATTTTTAGGCATGTAAATCGAAATTCTGTCTACACTTGAAGCATTCATTCAGCGAAACCTGACAAAGTAACAGCCTACTGCTTTAATTCTTAGAGTCATTCACTTGTGATTCCTTTAAAAAGAAAAAGATTTAAAATTTTTGGTTTTGTTAGCGATTCGTCAACAGTTAGTCTTAAACATTTAGGGCTCTTGGTCTTGATTAAATATCAATTTCCATTGAATCAACATTGTAACAGTATGAGTGGAGACTGGAAAGATATCTCTGCTTCTTTTTCATTGTATGGGTCCGCCAAATTAGTTTTTTTCTTCATCGGAAATATCTCATTCCTGTGGATAGTTAGTCTTATACTAATTGTTGTCTCTAGTTTCTTCGAAATTGGGGTCTAGATCACTTTTGATCTAAGTTCTTGAATTGACTCTATTAGGGTCATAATTAGTTCTGCTAATTTTGAATATTAAAAGATCAACTAGGGTTGTTAACAATTTTCTTGAAATTTGAGATTTTATTCTCAAGTTTCACATATCTTTCAATTTCTATCTTTAATCTTTTTATAATTTCACTTCCACATTATTTTCTTTATTATTCAAGTAACCCGATTTTTTTCAATCTTATACTACACAAATAAGGTAAAATTATGTTATATATATATATATAGTAACCAGATTTTTTTCAATCTTATACTACACAAATAAGGTAAAATTATGTTATATATATATATATATATATATGGTGTTAAAAATTGAGTTTTTCTTGGTCTTCAAAGAGGGTGTTGACAGAGATATCTGCTGGCGATGAATACAAAGAAAGAAAGCATCTTTTTTGCTGAAAATTGAATGATGAACAACATGCCAAACAAACTTTGCTCCTTTCACGTTTCTTATGATACTAAACAAAGTACTTTTTCCGTTTCAATTAACATCACGAGATTCAGGGGAGGTGACTCTGCTTCGTTTTCATCGTACTGCTCTATTTAAATTCATCTCATTAGTTCAGCAAAATTATATAAAAAAAAAATCTTTAGCAGTGCCAAACTTCAGATGTCTCTCGAATTCGTCAAACCCCTTTTTGATTCTTTCCCATGGCTCCTTCAACAACTCAATGTTGAGCAACAGGCTGTGTTTTTCTCCTGTTTTCTTGGTTTTTTGGCTTTACTTTGGTTTTTCATCAGTAACTCAAACGAGGGACTGCCACCAGGGCCTAAATCTTTGCCCTTGATAGGTAATCTCCATTCTCTTGATCCTGAACTTCACACCTATTTTGCATCTCTGTCCCAAACTTATGGCCCCATTTGTAGATTCTGGTTTGGTAAAAAACTTGGGATTATTATTACTTCACCAGCATTAGCTCGTGAGGTTCTTAAGGATCAAGATACCATTTTTGCTAACAGAGATGTGCCTGCTGCTGCAAGAGAAATTTCATACGGTTGCAATGACATACTTTGGAATTCTTATGGACCAAAATGGCGAATGTTGAGGAAGGTTTGTGTTCGCGATATGCTTAGTTGTTCTACTTTAGATTCTGTTTATACACTAAGGAGAAGGGAGTTTAGACAATCGATCAATTACTTCTATAGTCAGAAGGGTTTACCAGTGAACGTTGGTGAACAGATGTTCTTGACTGTGTTTAATGTGATTACAAGCATGTTATGGGGTGGCACGGTGAAGGGTGGGGAAAGAGCTAGTCTTGGATCTGAGTTTAGGTATGTTGTGAGTGAGATGGCTGCGCTGTGCAGTATTCCCAATCTTTCCGATTTCTACCCAGGTTTGGCTTGGTTTGATTTCCAGGGTGTTACAAAGAAGATGAAGGTGCTGTTAAAGAGATTTGAGAAGATATTTGATAGCATGATTGATCAAAGAAAAAAATTGGATAGAAATGGCGTTGGCCAAGAAAGCAAAGACTTTTTGCAAGTTTTGCTGAAGTTGAAAGATGAAGCAGATACCAAAATGCCTGTGACCATGACTGAAATCAAAGCCTTACTTATGGTATGTTTATCAGTTGTGCATTTTACGAAATTTGTTTTTTTCCAAATGAACCAAAAAGAAATCATCCTCTCCCCAGTTATCACTGCATTATTATTGAGTAGCCAAGATGCAACCATTCATACCTTATCTATATGGATTAATATTAGCCAAGATCTTTTCTTTTTTATATTAAATTTCAGAAGAATCAGATTTGTAAACTCATGTCCTGAGCTATTGGTTGCGTTCTTCTGCTAGGAAAATTCACTTTCATTAAAAAGTTTGCTTTTTACTTTAAGTAGTCCATCTCCTCACCTGTTAGGCAGTTAACAGATGAAAAATTGGTTTATAGTGTTATTAGTCATAATAAGAGGATCAAATGCTAATACAAGTTAAAATTAGGATCATAAATGTATTTGAAGAATTATTGTGGAAGATGTGTATAGATTCATATATTCATGTTTTGAAGTGTTAGTTGCTACCATGTTATTGGACTGCCTTAAAGAAAGAGTCGGCAAATTTAGCATCTGATATTATATGTGAAGACTTAACTGTAAATTAAGACGGTGAACCTTGAACTGAACTCCAATTAAAAAAATTGTTGTACATGATAATAACTTCACAAATACTATGGACAGGATATGATTGTTGGTGGAACTGACAGTACCTCCAACGCGATTGAGTTTGCCATGGCTGAAATTATGATCAAACCGGACGTCCTGAGGAAATTACAAGAAGAACTAGAGACAGTTGTGGGAAAGGATAATATTGTGGAAGAGTCTCATATTAAGCAATTACCATATCTCTATGCAGTTATTAAAGAAATTTTGCGCTTACATCCACCTGCTCCACTATTGGCTCCACATTGTCCTAGTGAAACATGCACTGTGGGAGGATACACTGTTCCTAAAGGATCTTGTGTTTTCATAAATGTATGGGCTATACACAGAGATCCTTCTATATGGGAAAATCCAACTGAGTTCCGTCCAGAGAGATTTTTGGACAATAAACACGATTGTAGTGGAAATGATTTCAACTATTTCCCATTTGGTTCTGGAAGAAGAATGTGTGCAGGGATAGCCATGGCAGAGAGGATGTTCATGTATTCAGTAGCTTCACTCATTCATTATTTCGACTGGAAATTGCCCGAAGGAGAGACATTAGACCTCACAGAGAAGTTTGGGATTGTTCTGAAGAAGAAAATGCCTCTGGTGGCTATACCTACTCCAAGATTGTCCAATCCAATACTCTATGAGTAAGATTATTAGAAATGTTTGGATTAGTGATACTGGACTTAGCTATAGTGAGATTATTTATTATCTATTGTGTGGTTTGATGTATTAAGAGTAATTATGTTTTTAACCTGCTTATTCATGTATTAATTGCACTTGTATTGCTAATATCAGACTATGTATTAGTTATACACTCTATCATAGTACTAATCAGGTTGCACAAAATGAATATCCTACCAAACAAAGTACTCCCTCCATTTTAATTTGTTTGTCCTACTCTCCTTTTCATTTAGTTTAACAAATGCCTTTTTTTAGCAACACTTAAATTCCAACCACAAGATTAAAAGACATTTCGATATATTCGACATATCTTTAAATTAACACCATGAGATTCAAATAGAGGGAGAAAACATGTTGTCTATGTTGGGAATAAACCCATCACAAAAATGATATTTGCAGTAATAAAAGCAATAAAAAGGGAACACAACAATACAGTTAATCAACAATAATAAAAAGAGTAATAATGACACCAAGATTTTACGTTCCTGAATAAGGGAAAAATCACAGCCGAGAAGAGCAACTAATATCGCTATAGTAAGAAATTTTACACCTGTAGGTCTGAGTAAAAACTCCAAAAACCACTACACACTTAAAAGAAATGACCTTCTTTTGATTTTCCTACCTCACTACAATATCGTTCACACTCCCTATTTTTCCTCACAGACTACTTTCCTGTGTGATGCCCCACTCTTCTTTTCTCTCTTTTATTTTGGTGGGTCTAAGAATGAAGAATCGCCTCTCCTTAAATAGGCAAAATAGACATGGTCTCCTCCACGTCTCAGCAAACTTTGGCTCAAGGAAATTGAACTTAGGCAAGTAAAATTGGCACATGGGGATGGACCCGACAGTCTATACAGTATGAGTGGGACTAGGGAGGTAACTGTGCTTCTTTTTTTATAGTACTGATCTTTTTGTCTTAATCTAAAATATCTCATTCTTTCAGCAAAACTAAAAAAATTCTTTAAGTGGTGCAAAAGCTTTGCTTCTTCCATTTTTTTCATTTCCCTCAAATAATGTCTCTCGAATTCTTCGAACCCCTTTTTGATTCATTCCCATGGCCCCTTCAAGAACTCAATATTGAGGAAAAGGGTGTATTTTTCTCCTATTTTCTTGGCATTTTAGCTTTACTATGGTTCCTTTGGTTTTTCATCAGTAACTCAAACAAGGGACTGCCACCAGGGCCTAGAGCTTTGCCCTTGATAGGTAATCTCCATTCTCTTGATCCTGAACTTCACACCTATTTTGCATCTCTGTCCCAAACTTATGGCCCCATTTGTAGACTCTGGCTTGGTAAAAAACTTGGGATTATTATTACTTCCCCTGCTTTAGCTCGCGAGGTTCTTAAGGATCAAGATACCATTTTTGCTAACAGAGATGTCCCTGCTGCTGGAAGAGAATTTTCATATGGTGGCAATGACATAATTTGGAATCCTTATGGACCAAAATGTGTTGAGGAAAATTTGTGTTCGCGAAATGCTTAATGTTTCTACTTTAAATTCTGTTTATGCACTAAGGCGAACGGAGCTTAGACAATCGATCAATTACTTTTATAATCAGGCAGGATCGCCTGTGAATGTTGGTGAACAGATGTTCTTGACTGTGCTTAATGTGATTACAAGCATGTTATGGGGTGGCACTGTGAAGGGTGAGGAAAGAGCTAGCCTTGGAGCTGAATTTAGGCATGTTGTGACTGAGATAGCTGCACTGTGCAGTATTCCCAATCTTTCCGATTTTTACCCGGGCTTGGCCTGGTTTGATTTCCAGGGTGTTACAAAGAAGATGAAGGCGTTGGCAAAGAGATTTGATGAGATATTTGAGAGAATAATTGATCAAAAACAAAAATTGGACAGAAATGGTGTTGGCCAAGAAAGCAAAGACTTTTTGCAAGTTTTGCTGAAGTTGAAAGATGAAGCAGATGTCAAAATACCTCTAACCATGACTGAAATCAAAGCCTTATTTATGGTATGTTTATCAGTTGTGCATTCTACTAAATTTGCTTTTTCCAAAAAGAAATCTTCCTCTCCCCAATTCCAAATTTCAAATTAGTAATAGTCATCACTGCATTATTATTGAGTAGCCTAGAATCAAGATTGCATTTGTCTTCCACTATTCATACTGGTTTACACTGATCATGATGGTAGATCTTTTCTTTTTTTATATTAAAAGGATCAAAATCAAATGACATTGATAGTGGGCTTGTAAATTTATAGAAGAATTATTGTGGCATATGGAAAATACATTTCAGAAGAATCAGATTTGGAAATTCACTTTCATTACGGGTGTGTTTGGTATGAAGGAAAATGTTTTCCTAGAAAACAAGTAGATTTTTGACTTATTTTCTCATGTTTGGTTGGTGAGTAGAAAATATTTTTCGGAAAAGATTTTTAGTGTTTGATTTATGAATGAAAACGTTTTTGAGAAATATCTATTTCTATTAGAGTAGAAAATAATTTTTGAAATTGAAAATATTTTTTAGAAACAAACTTAAATTATTATTTTTGGGGTGGGGGTGGGGGTGATAAGGGGGCTGGCAGGGGGGTGGGTCGAGGGTAGGGGTGAAAAAACAAAATTTGAAGTTGAAAATGCTTTTTAAAAACAAACTTAAAATTTTCTTTGGGGGTGGGGGGTGGGGGATGGTGGGAGGATGGGTGGGGGGTGGGGGGGCTCGAAGGTAGGAGTGAAAAATGAAATTTTGATGTTGAATATATTTTTAAAAAAGCTGATGTGGGGGGGAGGGTAGGGGGTGGGGGTGGGGGTAAAAAAATAAAAAGTTAAAATTAGAAATATCTTTTAAAAACAACTTTTAATATTTTTTTTTTGGGGAGGGGGGTTGGGGGCTGGTTTGAGGGTAGGGACAAAATAAATTGATGTTTTCAATAAAAAAAAATTGTAACTTGAACTTGGAAGGAAGTTTTGGAAAATGTTTTTCTTAAGTTTTCATTTTCCTTAAATTTGAGGAAAATGAGTTGATTTGGAAAACATTTTCCAAAACATTTAACACAACCAAACATGAGAAAATTGGAAAACTTCATACCAAACACACCCTACATGTGGTCCTGCTTACAAAGTTTTTACTTCAAATAGTCCATCTCTTTACATATTAGGCTGTTATAGATGAAAAATTGGCTTATAGTGCTATTACCATGTTATTGGACTGCATTAAAGAAAGAGTCGGAAAATTTAGCATCAGATTATATGTGAAGACTTAACTGTGAATTAAGACTGTGAACCTTGAAGTGAACTCCAATATACAGTTATACAATTAAGAAATTGTTGTACATGGTAATAACTTCACAAGTACTATGGACAGGATATGGTTCTCGGTGGAACTGACACTACTGCCAACACAGTTGAGTTTGCCATGGCTGAAATTATGCACAAACCCAATGTCCTAAGAAAATTACAACAAGAAGTAGATACAGTTGTGGGAAAAGATAATATTGTGGAAGAATCTCATATTCAGCAATTACAATATCTCTATGCAGTGATGAAAGAAGTCTTGCGCATACATTCAACTGCTCCATTCTTGGTGCCACACTGTCCTAGTGAAACATGCACTGTGGGAGGATACACTGTTCCTAAAGGATCTTGTGTTTTCATAAATGTATGGGCTATTTACAGAGATCCTTCTATATGGGAAAATCCAACTGAGTTCCGTCCAGAGAGATCTTTGGACAATAAATGGGATTATAGTGGAAATGATTTCAACTATTTCCCATTTGGTTCTGGCAGAAGAATGTGCCCGGGGATAGTCATGGCAGAGAGGATGTTCATGTATTCAGTAGCTTCACTCATTCATTCTTTCGACTGGAAATTGCCCAAAGGAGAGACATTAGACCTTACAGAGAAGTTTGGTGTTATATTGAAGAAGAAAATGCCTCTGGTGGCTATACCTACTCCAAGATTATTCAATCCAACACTGTATGAGTAAGATAAAAATGTGTTTTTAGATGTTCTGTATGATGAAATTAAGAATATAAAACCTGCAATTCAGTGTGCCTGAATTACCACTAGTTCAGTAGGTCTATTCCAGAGACTTGGAAACATACAGGCATGAGGCTCCTGTTTGTAAGATAAAAATAATCCCCAATTTCATCCTGTAAATTCAAAATCTTATGAAGGTCCTGAGCTTTGTTAAATTCATAGTCAATGATAATTATTTACTTATACTAAGTGGTCATATAACGCGTAAAAATCAGCCATTTCTTGACAATATTTGGTTCAGAAGGATAGTTGATGAACAACTCTATAAGTGTTTTGGTACCAAAATCTGTTTGCTTCAACCAAGTCCATGAATCTTTGGGATCACTGACTAGCCAGAGTCATTATTGCTTCAAACAAGAAGTATATTTAACAAACACTAATAATTTTACTATATATCACTTGCTTAGGTGAGGAGATTTAACAAAAAAAATGAAGCAATTTCATGTTAACCGCTGACGCCTTGTGGCCTTCCAAAGGTGGGATGATCCTAAAAAACATTTTTTTTTCTTTAAACCTTAATCAGACTCATCAATTCTGCTTTGAAGCTGAAGCAGCAGTAGATTTGGGGAGGTATGTTCTTATTCATCTTATGGGTTCTGCAGACTTTCAATAGTCACTTTTTGTCTTATCCAACATATTTTTATTCTTCAGGATATTTTATTTTTGTATATGATTTTAAAGCATTGAGTTTTTCTTGGCAAAAAGGGCCCTTATGTATGTTATGTCAATTATAACATGTGCATTTCCTACTATATAGGACAAAGTCACTTTCTTTTGATGTTATATTGGTTGGTCCCTTCTGTTGGAAAACATGGAATAACACAAGGAGATTCATAGTCAAAATAATGGGGATAAAATGGGAAAATAATAACATCAAGAATTTTACGTGGAAATCTTTTGAATTAGGAAATAAATTACAGATCAAGAGGAGCAACTGATTTCACTAATTACACTTGTGTAGGCCTAAGTAATATACTACAAAGACCACTACACACTCAAAAGAAATAACCCTCTTTTGAATTCCCACCTCACGAAAATATCGCTCACTCTATTTTTTCCTTCACGGATTTATTTTTTCACAGTCTATGAAATACCACATTGCTCTCTATATTATTTTCCTCTTTGTGTTGGTGTGTACAAACTGATGTTGAAGTCTCTATGTATAGGGTAAAATATGTCCATTTTTCCACCTTGTATCATCAATTGGCTGACAGACAATTTCAACAAAGGTGTGCCAAAAAATCTGCTGCAAATCTTGTCAAACATAGGGCTGGACTCCACACCTTCAAAATTCTAATGTGTTCAAAGCAACCTTTCCTTTTCCTCATTTCAAACATAGGTCACTAATGCATTATTGTTGAGTAGAGGAGGTTGCCTTTGCCTTCAACCATTCCTTTCTTATCCTATGTTGCTGGACTTATCAAATATGTCTGTTGGTGTGACTTGATCCTCCAAAATTAATACTCGGCCTCCGTTTCAATTTATTTATCTCATTTTGACTTGATATGAAGTTTAAGAACCTAAAGAACTGGTGTCCTTCCAGATATAAGTATTAGAAGTGCTGAAAGTGTCTTCATACTAAATATGGAACCTTTAAACAAACTTTGTCTAGCAGCTCTCACCCTTTCAATTGTGTTCCTTACAATTCTGTGGTACAAATTGACATCACACAAGGAAGAACCCAAGCTGCCACCAGGGCCTCGTGGTCTTCCAATTGTGGGATTCTTACCATTCCTCCGCACCAATTTGCATCACCAGCTCACGGAGTTGTCTCAACAATATGGTCCAATTTACAAGTTTTGGTTAGGAAGCAAACTATGTGTTGTGTTGAATTCACCATCCTTAGCCAAAGAAGTTGTTCGTGATCAAGATTCTGTTTTTGCTAACCGTGACCCTCCAATTGCAGGATTAGTAGGTACTTATGGTGGACTAGATATTGGATTTTCTCCCTATGGCTCCTACTGGCGTGAGATGCGCAAACTGTTTGTAAGGGAGATGCTAAGCAACAATAACCTTGAGGCCTGTTATAGCCTTCGGAGACGCGAGGTCAGAAAGACAATCAGAAATGTGCATACCAAGATTGGTTACCCCGTTGACATTGGTGAATTGGCCTTTGTAACTGAAATGAATGTAGTCATTAGTATTATCTTTGGCAGCAAATTTGTCGAGGAGACAGAGAAGCATAGTACTGATGGAACTAAATTCAGGGAATTGGTGATGAAATATGGTCTAGTGATGGGAAAGCCAAACATATCAGACTTCTTCCCTATGCTTGCCAGGTTTGACTTACAAGGAATACAGAAAGAGATGGAGGCTCTTTTGAAGTTGTTTGATAGTATATTGGACCCTGCCATAAGTGAATGCATGAAGATGCTTTCGGACCAAAGAGAGGGTGAAATCCAGGGGAATGAGAAGAAACATCTTATACAGATCCTGTTAGAGCTAATGGAGCAGAAAGACTTTGGTATATCACTGGACTTGGTGAAAATTAAAGCCATCTTGGTGGTAAGTTAAATGGTCCCTTTATCTTTTTTATTTTTCTTTCACTCTGAAGATTTAACAGTGTCATACAAACTTTTCAAGACTATTTTAGCTAACTAGTCTCTGGGAACGTGCGTTGCAGGTTTGTCCCTTATCATTATTATAGAATGTTGATATATTTAAAAAGTTGAGTTATAAAATAGAGGGATAAGGATCTGAAATATATCCGAACTTTGACCGAAATTGTTGTTACGATACCAAACTTTGGAAAGGACCTTTTACCCCCTGAACTATTTATTAGTGTATTTTTTACCACCTGAACTATTTAATAGTGTATTTTAAAGGTATATATGTGTCCACGTGGACATAAAAAATATTGCTTAATTATAAATAGGAAGGAGTGGAGGTCGCGTATTAAGGTTGAAGGGTAGTAGGGCTAGCGTGTTATCCTTTCTTGTGAGGGTCTGGGTTGTTAGCGTGTGTAGTAGTCTTAGCCTTGCACTTGCAGTTCTTGTCTGTGATACCTATAGCCTTATGTTGTTTATCGCGTTTCACTTCTCTCATTGTGCTATTGAGGCTACTGTCTCCTCTGTTGATTATTCACTATCTTTCTTATTGGATGGTATGTTTTGTACACTGTTTTCCTCCCCTTTAACTTGGATTTGTTGTACTTGAGCTGAGGGTCTTTCGGAAACAGCCTCTCTACCTCCACGAGGTAGTGACAAGGTCTGCGTACACTCTACCCTCCCCAGACCCCACCTAGTGGGATTTCACTGGGTATGTTGTTGTTGTTGTCCACCTGGGCACATATATACCTTTAAAATACACTATTAAATAGTTCAGGTGGTAAAAAATACACTAATAAATAGTTCAGGGGGTAAAAGGTCCTCCATAAAGTTTGGTATCGTAACAGCAATTTCGGCCAAAGTTAGAGTATTTTTCAGACCCTTTTCCCTAAAATAGATAATGTTGAAATACACAATATGAATTTTATTCATCGATAAAATTCATAAAAGCAGGACAATGTACTTCCAACAAAAATATGTTAAGCTATTAAGATGATATGAATGTTGATAAATCTTTGCTTGAAAAAAATGATAAATGCATGTGGATTGCCTTTAACGAAATTTGCAAAAACATGAAGAAGATTATTATTCATATTTTTAATGTTAATGATTTAATGTCATTTATTATAATCTATTCAATTTAGAATTGTTATAGTCTTCCACTAATTATTGCAGAGATAGATGACATAGGGATAGAAAAGAATTTATGTTTTACGAACACTACTTTAACATCTGATCATTCATCTCAAGTATGCATAGAAATTGTAGGTTTATCATCACAAGCCATCCTAAGTGATTTCAAAGACTGAATTAATAATAGAATACAATTTTCAGCAACAAATAAATTAGATATTACCAAATAAAATATAACATCACTATTTTATATGAGGAGAAAAATGAAAAAAAGAAAAGAAGAAGTTATTAATTAATTACATAGCATACCCAAAGAGAGAGCATCTCTTACTATTTCATGCTAAATTTATTATAAGTCATAATGAAATGAACCATTCTTGATATAGATATTTTTTTTTCCTCAACTCAACTTATCTAAGGATTTTAGGACGGGATTATATTGATCCTAGCACTCAGGGAATAACTCAACATTCAATCAAGTGAATCATTTAGCCTTTTTATAGCATGAGTGTCAGCATATAATATTATACTAATTCTAAAAATCATACACATAAAATACCATTTTTTTAGAGAAACTTTAAATTCACGTACCCCATATTTTGGCCTTAAATTTGCTTCTACGTAGAAAAACATATATTGGATTGACATTTTCAATTCATCATCAAAGGTAGTATTTTTCTTCTAACATTACCTTTACCTATAAGTTTACAATAATATGTGAAAGTCAAACGGGAAAATAGCAAAAATTAAGAAAGACACAAAAAAAATTTAAAATGTGTAGAGGAAGAAAAAAAAAATCTGAATCGAGAAGAGAAAAGAAGATTAGATAATGTATGTGCTTACCTTCATGGAGTGCATAGACATAAATGCACAAATGTTTACAAGAATGTTGAAAATTGATATATGGATGGTAATTTATAATATAAATATTTGATATTTAAAGTATCCATAATGTAAAATAAGAATAGACTTGCAAGGAGCTGGAGGAAAATAAATGAATAAACCATGACTTTTTAGAAACGTTTCATGAAGAAAACAAAAGGTCTAAAATGTTGTTGTAATAACCACAATAAATGTATATGTAACCATTTTTGGGTATGCAATAATTGAAAAATAGAAAAATAAGGGGAAAATGGAAAAAAAGTCTAAAAATTAATAGAGGAAAATATGGCATATTGTTTATGCCTAACGTTTGTCTATGGATGGATAAATCGAATTAGTTACAATCATTTCATCTGCTAATTTCCAACAAAGAGTAATGAAAATTAATTAGTTAGTTAATTTATTATTATGATGATAAGTAATGTTTTTTTTCATTGTAATTGCTAATGAAAAGGTTACAACTTCGAATGTACTTCTAAATGCTCAAGCTTACATCAATCATCAGCAAAAAAGCCAAAAGACCTAATAAAAGCTGAGAATTTCAATCGGTTAACATTTATAATTTTTTAATCTAAACACTTTTTTCTTCATTATGCATTTAATTAATTAGACATTTTATAATATTTTAATTTAGAGTGAACACCTAATAGTTTAAATGTGAACATAAGCAAGGTTGGTTATGTTTTCAAATGCTTCGCATATTAAAACTTATGTCATGACTTTCAGAAATTGGAAATTCCTCCTCTTATAGTCGTATGCATAACAAGAAGTTGTTGTCGAATAAAAGTAGTATTTTGTAAATGTTGAACAAAAAGTTGATCAACATATGTCTTCTTTAATATGGCTAGAATATCATTGTCAATTTTATAGTATACACCTAGTAAAAAAATAGTAATTATATTATGACGAAGATAATTAATTATTATTGACATCAAAAAAATTGAATCAATATATATTAATTATAATTGCACCTACATGTATCCTTTCTTTGATTCAAGATTAGGATTTCTTTAACATAAGAATATTATTTATATGGTTGAAATATAATCGTATTACGAAATATAATAAGAATCAATCTCTATTCAAGAACATTTTCTTTCATACGAAAATTTGACATAAGAGTATTACTTGTATTGTTTAAGTATAATTGCATTACGAAATATAATAAGAATCGATCCTTTTTAAAGAACAAGGGACTTGATATAAAAAGATAAAATATGTAAAAGATGTTAAAAAGTATAAGATCTAAATATCCTGAAAATTATACAGACAATTTCTCAAATCTCAAAAATCTTATTTTTATATCATGTTTCCTACAAATTATATTTTATGTATGTGAAATAATAAAATTGATAAAAAAAAAAAAGAGAGAGAGAGAGAGTTGTAAATAGCATATCCATTATGTACCTGATGATGAGAAGTGAAGAGCGCACAGTTGCCAAATAAAATCTGAAATATAGAGAAATAAATAAGAATTAGTTAGCAAACTCAAGGAAATCTTCATATATTAAATATATATTGTTGAGAACTAAAATGAACATAAGAGGAATAAAGTAGCTACCAATCAACAATATATATTTATATATTCAAACTTTTATGGCATATAGCTGCTAATCTATATATTATATAAAGCTTAAAGATGAAAGATTAATGTGACTTGAGTTGTAGAAAATCACTGCACATGCACTATATATTACTCCAATTCTATTTGACAAGGAACATGAAAAGTTCACATAACTTTTGGAAGCTCAAGGGAAAAAATAGTAATGTGAGATATGAAATAGTAGGATTGTAAATTGAGTTCAAGTAATCTGTATTAGGTTAATCAATGGGGAGATGAAAGATTTCTATCAATTAAATGTAGTTAAATTACTGATAAATAACTTTTTTTTAAAATGATAAAATGATTACTCAACTTTTAACTATTTAATATTTTATTATTTACATGTTTTATAACATTTTTACTTAGTCTAGGGGCAAAATGGTAATCCAACTTTGAATGTTGGAGCTTCCCACTTATAATATTATATATATATATGATATGATGATGATTATGTGATTCGAGCATCTCAGTTAAGAACTCAAATCCTCATATAGTGGTCACGTGTTCGAGCTGCGCAAGCAGTCACTAATGTTTGTATTAGGGTAGCTGTCAACATCACACTCCTTGTAGTGCAGCCCTTCTCCGGCCCTGCTAATGCAGGATGCTTTATGCACTGTGTCCTGTTGTGCCCCCTACATGCAGGGGATGAGCCACAAAAGAAGTTATGGGTTCGGCAGAACCAGTAGCTTTGGCCCAAACGACTATGTACTTATAGTAAGAAATTCACTTAATATGTATTTATAATTTATCGAAAACTCAATAAACAAAAAGAGTTATGTTTTAGAACCCAGACTTAAAATCTTGGATCCACCTCTGCCTACGGGTAGAACCAAGCATTACAAAATTCCTGCAATGACTAATTTCATTTCCCCTGTCTTCATATATGTTTCTGCATTGTAGGACATTGTGATTGGTGGGACTGACACTACAATCACGACGGTTGAGTGGGTAATGTCTGAGCTTCTGAATAATCCAGAGATAATGTCAAAGGTGCAGTAGGAATTGAAACATGTTGTAGGGATGAATAATATTGTTGAAGAATCCCATTTACCAAATCTGCACTATCTTGACGCTGTTTTAAAGGAGACGTTACGTCTACACCCTGCATTACCACTGCTTCTCCCAAAGCGCCCAAGCCAATGTGCAATAGTAGGTGGATACAAAATACCTGAGGGAACTAAAGTATTCTTGAATGTTTATGCAATTCATAGGGATCCTCAAGTGTGGGAAAGTCCACTAGAATTCCAACCTGAAAGGTTCTTGAGTGCCTCGACGAATTTAGACTATGCTGGAAATAATATGAAGTACCTTCCATTTGGATCAGGGAGAAGAATTTGTGCTGGAATTCCTTTAGCAGAGAAAATGCTTATGTTTATATTGGCTTCATTGCTTCATTCCTTTGACTGGAAACTCCCTGAGGGAGAAAACGTTGATCTTTCGGAGGGATTTGGACTCGTCCTAAAGAAAAGTGAGAGGCTATTGGTCATCCCTACTCCCAGGTTACCGAATTTCGAGCTATATCATCAGTAAAACCAAGAAACTTTTTTTTTCTCTTCTTTTTTTTTTATAAAACCAAGAAACTATAAGGACCTTAACATGATTTTTCCCACTGGCTGTAGTATTTATAATATCAGAGTACGTATTTTAAATAAAACATGATGTTGGTTGGTCACTTTCTTTCACCTGTTCAAAGTTCAAACCAGTTCTTGTCACTACTGCATTATTGCTGAGGTCTGAGGAGACGAGTTTGCATTTACCCGTTTTTATCCTCTGGACTTTTCAAAAATGTCAGTTTGGTGCATGTCAGATCCTGAGAATCCAATACGGGTATGACAACATTCATTAGTTTGTTGTAAACAATGAGTGCGGGTAAAACCGGACTTGTCCTTATTTTTAGGAAGGATGACTAATAGTCTGTTTAGTCAAGCTTCCAAAATCTGTTTATTTTGAAAATTATTTTTTTGTTAGAAGTGCTCATTGAATGAAGTTATTTTTATTTTTATTTTGGAATATAGCAGTTTGTCAATATTATCGATTTGTGTTTGCAAGATTTCAAAAGTGCTTCAGGAGTAAAGCAATTTTTGTTAACTTATGCCACTACTCGAAAACACTTATTTTTATCCTAAAAGCTTGGTCAAACAACTCAACTGTATGAATAAGCACTTTAGGCTTCACCAAAGCTTGGTCAAACAGAATATCAATCCAATAGATATGAGAAACTTTAATTTTTGTTTCTCCAAAAGAAAAGTAAGAAAAAGATAAAAAGGGTTGTTTTTGGAAATTTGTGAAACATCAAATTGAAACAACAGTTGTTTTACTGTTTTTTCTTTGAAGTTTGAAGCACCAGTAAGGTTGGGGAGGTATTTTCATATTCATATTGTAGTTCTTCAGACTTTCAACAGTCACTTTTGTCTTATCCAACATATTATTATTCTTCAGAATTTGTTTTTATATATATATATGGTATTAGAGTATTGAGTTTTCTTTGGCAAAAATGTCTCTTATAATGGTATGTTATGTCATATATGTTATATTGGTTGTGGTCCCTTCTAACTTCTAAGGTGTTCAAATATGACCAAAGTCCAAAGCAACCTTTCCTTTTCCCCAATTCAAATTCATACCAATTTTGGTCACTACTGCATTATTGATGAGTTGATGAGATTGCATTTGACTTCAACCATTCCTGTCTTATCCAATGTTTCTAGATTTTTTCAAATATATCCCTTTGTGCATATCGGATTCTCCAAAAGTAATGCATTTTTTGAGGATCTAACACAGGAGCGACAACATTTTGGAGAGTCCAAAAAAACATAGGTCTTATCTTTATGGTCGCAAAAATTGGCTTATATACTGATCACACTGTCTGATCTTAATTAGTTATGATGTGAGATCTAAAATCTAATGATAGAGAAATATGGGATGGTGAATTACACCAAGGATGTGGCATAGTGATAAATGAAGTTAAAGGAGAACTATGAGGTCCAGGTTCAAATTCCATCGAAGGCAAAAACATTACGGGTCGTCTGGTTGATATACAAGTTATGCAAGGATTACAACGACTAATTCGCATTATCAGCTAACTAAACAATGTATAAAATGATGTTGAATTTTATACAATTATAGTATAATTTGTTTCCATCTGTCTAAACCTTGGTAGGCAGAGTTACCTGCATTAGGAATCCCCTTTTATTGACCAGCAACTTCATTCTTACTTTGCTAGCTTGACACAGACCTTTTGGACACTACCTTTAAGAATGAGTACTTAACAAAGACAGGATATATTGAGCTAAAATTTAGAGCAATTTATTTCATTGTGAGGTAAAAAAAAAAATTAGTGTCCTTCCAGAGATTAGTATTAGAAGTGCTGAAACACTAAATATGGCTTCTGCACCTTCAAATGATCTTTGGATTGCAGCCCTCACCCTTTCAATTGTGTTCCTTACAATTCTATGGTACAAATTGAACAAGGAAGAATCCAGGTTGCCACCAGGGCCTCGTGGTCTTCCGATTGTGGGATTCTTACCATTCCTCCGCACCAATTTGCATCACCAGCTCACAGAGTTGTCTCAACAGTATGGTCCAATATACAAGTTTTGGCTAGGAGGAAAACTATGTGTTGTATTGAATTCACCATCCTTAGCCAAAGAAGTTGTTCGCGATCAAGACTCCGTTTTTGCCAACCGTGACCCTCCAATTGCAGGATTAGTGGCCACATATGGTGGACTAGATATTGGATTTTCTCCCTATGGCTCCTACTGGCGTGATATGCGCAAACTGTTTGTAAGGGAGATGTTAAGCAACAGGAACCTTGAGGCCTGTTATAGCCTTCGGAGACACGAGGTCAGAAAGACAATCAGAAATGTGCATACCAAGATTGGCAGCCTCACTGATATTGGTGAATTAGCCTTTGTAACTGAAATGAATGTAATCATGAGTATGATCTTCGGCAGCAATTTTGTAGAGAAGATGGAGAAGCATAAAAAAGATGGAACTGAATTCAGGGAATTGGTGATAAAATATCTTCAAATACTGGGAAAACCAAACATATCAGACTTCTTCCCTATGCTTGCAAGGTTTGATTTACAAGGAATACAGAAAGATGCGGAGGCTCTTTTGAAGTCGGTTGAAAGTATATTGGATCCTGCCATAAATGAACACTTGAAGATGCTTTCAGACAGAAGAGAAGGTGAAATCCAGGGGAATGAGAAGAAAGACTTTATACAGATCCTGTTAGAGCTAATGGAGCAGAAAGACATTGGTGTATCACTGGACTTGGTGAAAATAAAGGCCATCTTGGTGGTAAGTTATATGGTTCCTTTATCTTTTCTATATCGTTGCTCCTCTCGTTAACCTTGTTTATCCTGCGAATTCCATCATATTATTGTTGAAAATATAATTAAATAATAAAAGTGTGTTCTCTCAAACAACTTAAGTTTTTAGATGAGATGGTCACACACTTCAACAATTACTTTATCAGTCTGAAGATTTAACAGCGTCATAAAAACTTTGTAAGAGTAATTTAGCTAATTATGCGATTCAAGCATCTTAATCAAGAACTCTAATCATTTCTCTAACCACATATTGGTAATTGGTTATGGGTTCGAGTCATGGAAACAGTCAGGTTGTCTAATCACACCCAAGGGTGTGGCTCTTATCCGGACTCTGCTAGTGCGGGATGTTTTGTTCACCGGATTGCCCTTTTTTTAAGTCCTAATAAGATATTCATACTCATACCTAAACATGAATGCCGTGCCCCGTACATGCCGTGGCCCCATACAAGCAGGGGCAGAGCCACAAGAAGTTATGAGTTCGCAGAATCCAGTAGCTTTGGCCCAAACTATGTATTTCTATTAAGAAATTCACTTGACATATATATAAATATTTATCCAGAACCCAATAAACAAAAAAAGTTGTCGTTCAGAACCTATAAACTTAAAATACTGGATACGCGTCTGCCTACAAGTAGTTCTTTTCCCCTGTCTTTATATATGTTTCTTCATTGTAGGACATTGTTATTGGTGGGACTGACTCTACAATTACAACGGTCGAGTGGGTAATGACAGAGCTTCTGAATAATCCGGAGACGATGTCAAAGGTGCAGAAGGAATTGAAACATGTTGTAGGGATGAATAACGTTGTTGAAGAATCCCACTTACCAGAGCTGCACTATCTTGATGCAGTTTTAAAGGAGACGTTACGTTTACACCCTGCATTACCACTGCTTCTCCCAAAGCGCCCGAGCCAATCTGCAATAGTAGGTGGATACACAATACCTGAAGGAACTAAAGTATTCTTGAATGTTTATGCAATTCATAGGGATCCTCAGGTGTGGGAAAGTCCACTAGAATTCCAGCCTGAAAGGTTCTTGAGTCGCTCGACAAATTTAGACTACGCTGGAAATAATATGAAGTACCTTCCATTTGGTTCAGGGAGGAGAATTTGTGCTGGCCTTCCTTTAGCAGAGAAAATGGTCATGTTTATGTTAGCTTCATTGTTGCATTCCTTTAATTGGAAACTCCCGGAGGGCGAAAAGGTTGATCTTTCAGAGGGATTTGGACTTGTCATCAAGAAAAGTGAGAGGCTATTCGCTATCCCTACTCCCAGGTTACCAAATTTCGATCAATATCAGTAAAGCCAAGAAACTATAAGGGGAGTAGCATTTTTAATATCTGAGTGTATTAGTGTACGATGAGTAAAGAGGTCAGCTAATGTACATTGTATTTTAAATAAAATATGTAGGTGTGGGATTACACTAGGTATGTTGTTATATTCTGAAATTGTTCTTAGTTGCACTATGAGTTGGAACTTTATTAAGGACTTGAAATGGCAAAGTCCGGAACTTAGTCGCACATTCTTGTATGATCATGCATTTATCTTAACATTTGCATCTCTATAACACTCATCTTATGAATATATTGGAGTTCAATGACGCAACAGTCCCAACTGTATAACAATATTGTCTTTAGTATGTATAGTTATTCTGTGAACCACCTTTCACAGAGTATGCTATTGAAGAATTTTTGTGTGAAATTTCAGCTTGAAAAGAAAAGAAGCGTCAAGTATATAAGTCATCATGTTTCAATAATCTCAAAAGAAGAGGTGAGAGTTGATCTACAATCACCCTCTCATTAGGCATGAACTCCAGACTATTTGCACGCGATTATATAACAGTACACAGTTGTGCTTATCTTCCCTAACTAGCACTGTCTATTTTTACATATCATGCACATTTGACAAGAGAAATTGATGATGATCAAGCAGAAGCAACAGCTTTGCAAATTGGGAGGTCCTTTGGAGAATTAGGTGGAATGTTCAAAATTGGGTTGCTCTCAAAGAAATTAACTGGCATTATCTCAAAGCTTGATGATACTGTTGGCATTATAGGGAAATCTTCTTGGCATGGAATATGATGGAACCCTAATGTATACCACAACACTATGTCTTTATTCTCAATAGCCCTGTCTCTGCAAAATACAAACAAACAAAAAGAGTACTATGACATTAGCTCTGATATCACTAGGGCTCGTCATAGGAAGGATATTTGCACTACCCAACAAACACTTGTCACGCACAATATGTTGTTCCTTGAAATTGAACTATGAAATTAGCTCTGGTACCACTAATTAGTATCAAGCGCTTAATATCATGTCAAAACTTTCACTTAACTGATTGCAAGGTCACAAAGTTATTTCTTAAACCAAGCTCATCAAGCAAGTGTTATGTTTGACCATGATACCGACTTGGGCCATTCCTGGCACATTATCTCCTAGGACTCGCCATAGGCAAGACATATGTTGGTGTTACTCACCAACATCGTATGATTATTTCATATCATCATATTACATTACCTACAACGTGTAACTATTCATAGCAAGATATATATATAGTCGGTAACATGGAAAAAAAGAGTAAATAATCTGTAGTAACACGTTAAAATACACATAAAATCTTTATACTATCGATGCGTTAAGTTAGATTTAAGAGTGAGGATAATGTGATTTACCTGTTAGACCAAACAACAAGACTATCATCACCTTGACTTTGGTAAAACCACAAGATTCAAAAAAAAAAATTTACTTTTTTAAACTCCGTGTCTAGTCAAAACAAAACAAACAAATTGCAACAGGAAAGAAAAACTAAACAGAGAAGGGATAATGTGATTTACCTGTCAGACCAAACAGCAAGAGTATCATCACCTTGACTTTGATAAACAAACAAGCCAGCAGCCCATTGCTCAGATTCATTATAAGGTGTGACCCAAATTTGGTTATTAGTAAAAGCAGCTCTCTTCTGAGGAGGATCATCATGGTCAAGTAAACTAGCAGCAGTTCCACCAGGAACCACTTTGTAACCAACAGGGTTCCCAACTCTTGATTTCTTATTAGAATTAATCACATGGAATTCTGAAGGATCATATAGTTTGAGCTTAATTTGTGCATCTTTATCAGTTTTAGCCACATTTCTAACAGCTTTTTGTTGGGACCGCGCGTACCATCACCCTAACTCCACATTAGTATGATATTGTCCGCTTTGGGTCAAGCCCTCACGGATTTGTTTTTGGGCACATCCCAAAAGGCCTCATACTAATGGAGTTGGGTGAGCACTTATATATTGGTACATTTCTTCTTCTTCATCCGATGTGGGATAGGTTTGTTACCCAACACTTTTAAGTAGCTTCTTCGTGGTGATTCTCCAGGAGAAGTCATCTCCTTCTGGAGATTCACCTTCACGAAAGAATTGTTCGATGGACCATCGATATCCATGTCGAGATGGAAAGTTACATAGTGATCATGGATGACTCCTATTATGTTTTCAGATAAAAGAGTGTCATAGAGGTACTCATTTTGGTTTTACTTGATTCATGTTTACATATGGAGAGCCTTTCACCATCAATATTCCACTTAGTCCAACCTATATAACAAGAAAACAAAATTGAAAAAAGAATCTTTAGAAATAATATCAAAGGAATCTTAACTAGGAAAGAAGAATCTTAGACTATTTTATTCAAAGGTGTGGCCTAACGATAATATTTCCACAAGTATGTAGATAAAAGGCTTAATATATAAACATGCCCTAACTTGGACTCAATTGACATATATGTCCTCTAACTTTGGGTGTATACAAGTAGCCACTCAAAAAAAATCAAACTAAAATCAAGTGTCCTACGTGTATTATGTCACGTAGGACGTGTGAGTCTACTTGTTCAATTTTATACAAATTTAAGTGTTTATTTGTGCACACCCAAATTTTAAGTGTCTACGTGACTGTAAGATGATCTATAATTAAGGAGATACCTATAACTTATTTTAAATCATAATATATTTCAAAAAAAATCAAATTAAAATTAGTGCATTATCAAACACGTCCTCATAAATTGAGATCAACCGTCAAAAACGTATGTGCTAACCTTAGGTCGGATAAGTCCATCGGTCTGAAACTCCCAATCGACAATGTAATCATAGTTTGAAACTGACGCTGCCATTCTCACTATTAACGTAACGTCCTTTGGCTTTACTTCTCGTATCTGTCCAAAATTTCATGCATAAATAAAGTAGTACTCTATCAAACAATATTATTAGAAACAAATGTCATAGAAAACTCTCTGTGTTGACACATAACATATGGACAAATTTAAGCAGTTCTGATCCAACCACTAAATTTAACGTGACATACAATTTTGTATCATTTACTTTCATAGTGAATAAAGTCCAGTTAATCATAGACACAAGAGTCCATGCTAGCACGGATCTAATATAAGTGTTGTTTTGTCTTAATTTATATGTCACAGATAGAATTTGAAAATTATCGTCCAAGCCTCCTCGTGTAGTAGAATTAGTTAGAAAAGAAGAGTGAAATTATTTACCGGCAAACCAGTAATTGGACATTCAGCATGTCGCCATCCAATATCACCAGCATATCTTTCAAATACACAAATCATATTGGAACGAACATACGGTGTTCCATCAGCTGCCACAAACACACCATCCATATAATACGCATTACGAGGACAATCATTTAAAGGGTCAAGTGGCATCGCTTGTAACCCAAACCCGTATTCACCTGCATCCATATACGTCTTAAAATACCATGCATCTGATGGATCCATGTAAGGTACAAACAACTCCGACGTAAACCCTTTATACATATAACATTTCTCATCTTCCTTGTATCCGGATCCTGAACCATGGCCCGGGATATAATAACCCCGGCTCTCGGGTCCGGCTTGAGGTGAAATTCCCAATTTGCCCACTTAACTAGATTATTGTTCTCTATAGTGAAACTTGGACCATTTGGTTGTTCGATAGATATTGGTTTGAGTAAGTTTATTTTTTGTGTGTTTTTTTTAATACGGGAGAAGCGATAGTCTATGCTGGCGGCCTTTGGTATTGGTATACTCTTTCCTTCATCGATAATCTCGATGACTTGTTGGGTGTCTAAATCAAGAAGTACTGTTAATCCTTCAATTGGTCTCATATAGAAATTGATAGTGTCCTTCGATGTATAGCACTGTACTTTAATCACTCTTCGTTTCTCCTTGATTTTTCCTGAATATAAATTCGAATCAGTCACCTTGTAATTACTTAGATTACTCTAGTTCGCAATACTACGTATCTTATTAGATTTTGGTGCATACAAATATGTTCTGATACCTCCAGATATATGTATCGAGATACATGAGATTAAAATTATGTGTAATTTATTCTAAATATATTGTATGTGGATTTGCATATATATGAGATCGATACATAAAAAATATCATTCATCACTCTCCTATGTATCTAATATCTCGACACCAGATACATACTGATACATATATCTAATGTGATTCATATATATTTGAGATATATAAAGAATCTCATTCGCCTCCCTTGTCTGATTTAGTAAGTGTAATGTAATGAATGGAGAAAAAAAAAATACACTCACCAAACCAACCAGTGGAGATGGGCAAACATGCCAGGTCAGCCAAATCGACGCCACGCTGGACAATGGTACGGTTAAAATCAGAGTTGGCAAGCGGGGCAGAAGTCGCCGTGATCATATCCTCCATCGTCATGATCGGGTAACCCGAACAATCACCCGTTTCACGTTGGGTCGCACGACCCGATTCAATATCCACGGTAATCCCGTGCATGACGGCGAGTACACGTGCAATTACCGACGCCTTCCTCGGCGGAAGCTGGTGACCTTTCTTCCAGTTCAACACCACCTCCTTCTCCGGCTCTTCGAGTACAACAGAGTGAAGAACGCAACCTTTAATCCTAAATTCCTCAATTGAATTAACAATTTTCTTGACTTTTTGAATTTCTCCAATTGTCAGTGGGTCTAAAGGATGATTGGGGAAATCGGCATAGTGATTTTTAGCATTTTCCGGTTGCCGGAAAAAGTGGTTTTTTGAACTGCACCATGGGGAGTAAATGGAGCAGTTTAGCAGCTCGTCTGTGTGAGAAAGCGGAGATGGTAAGTTTAAAAAAGTGAAAATTAAGAGCAAAATTATGCACATGAGGAAGAAGAGATATCTAAGGAAGATTCTTCCTTCCATAGCTGCGTTTAATTTTTGTGAATTTCAATTTCCTTGGTCTTGTGATTGTGGGAGCTGCTATGGTGTTTAAATACATGCAACGGATGGGGCATCGTACAGTACAGTAAGGTATTTGAAAGTTTCGATACCGTGATTTGAATATTCAGTTTTTAAAACATTATATCATTATCATACCAATTTAATTTGGTATGGTTCGGTATATTGAAGTTCAGTCTCAATATTTTACGATATGGTAAATCGATGACTATAATTTGTTCAAAATAATTAAAAAGGATCTCAATTGTATCATACTAATACATTATACACGTAAAAATATATATGCAAAATAAAGTACAAACAACTTTTTGTTAATCAATTACAATTTAAATACATTTCAATCAATATTTGTTGTGTGTGTATTTCGGTATATCACATACCATGCCCACTATTTTATAATTTTATTACTAAAATAAATAAAAGTAAAAATTTCAATAGTTCTCTAAATAAATTTAAGAATAAATTATCACTAATACAAAAAGGAATAAATATTGTAATTGCTATTTGGGAAAGATAACAACACAAAATATGATAATAATCGAGATAACTTTTGAAATGAAATCATCATCAATCTCCATATTTACTAGCCTTTCCCACCCCGACTCAGGCCTCAACTAATATTTGCATTGATTATTGATTTTATATTTCGAACAAGAAAAGGATATAAAAAAAAAAGTAAGAGTAATGACAAAATGAATAAAGTTACCTCAGAAACATAATGCTATGAAATCTCTATCCTAGTAGTTTAGGGCAAACATCTAAAGAAATTATTTATGGCAATATCATTTTCGATGAAATTTGCTTTATTTATTTATATATTTTTAGAAAATATAAATAATGGTGGAATGTTAGGGTTCATTGACCCTCAATCAAATGTTTCGATTCAAGTTTTGGAAATAGAGAAAATTATATTGAGAGTGTTGTACTTTAAATGGGCGCTGCAAAGCTATAATATGCAGTCTAAATTTAATTGAACTTTAGTACTGACACTAAACATTCAACTTTTAGAAATTTTAGCAGTGAACTAGCTCATTATAAGTTGAAGTTATGGATTCAGATCAAATATTTATGTGTCAGAGAATTACAGAACGAGGCAAACTCATATATGGCATAAATATTTCCTTTAACTAATTGGCTTCAGCTGTATTATGTCCTCCAATTTTGAGTGTGCACAAATAGATATTTAAATTTGTATAAAATTAAATAAGTAGGTGCATGCGTTCTACGTGACATAATAAATGTAGTACTCCTCGTAGGACAAATTGTCATATAGGACGCATGTGTCTATTTATTTGATTTTATCAAATTAAAATACCTAATTGTGCACACCTAAAATTAGATGTCATAAATGTCAATTAAGACCAAATTAAATGGTACGTTTATGTATTATACCTAAACTATATTTGTCCCTAACTACAAACACATATAATTCAAATTTTGAATGAATCAAAATTGTGCTCTTTATAAGTAATAATATTTTTTTCTTTCACCAACATGGGTTATGGTGCATTGGTGGAATGCTTTCACCCTTAACCAGAAGTCTCGAATTTGAGCCTTGAATATGGCGAAAAAAATTCTTTCTTTTTGTTTTGGTGTGTGGCTTTGTAGTTTGTAATCTATCAGTTGTTGAGATAGCCGAGTTGCCCTAAGGTACGAAATTAAGGTTTTATGATTGGAAAAGGATCATGTGTCTTCATCAATGTCTATTAATTTTGTGTCAAACTTTACCAAGAATATGGTGATGTATGTCTACACATGCACTCATCATTATTATGTGGCCGTTGGTTATATTAATATCGAAAAGATTTCTTTTTCGACTTATCGTTGGCCTCATTCAAGAATTATTTTTGATCTAATTCGTAGGGATCAATAGAAAAAACAAATCATTTATGATATATCAAATTCGGATCGATTACTGATAGAGTTAATATATATGTTATTTTTTGAAATCTCTCTTCTAATTTAAAATCGCAGTGTAACGTGTATCCTCTCATGCTCCGCTCATCAAATAGTTGAAGAAATCAAAAAGTATTTTTTTTTTCAAGAATGAAATTTTATTAAAACTGTCCATAGCAAGCTTGTTATGTATATTATCGTCATGGAATAGTTTTAGATAATACTTTCAATTGATAGACTATTCATATAATACCGACTATATATGAATAGTAGTGTTGCATTGATAGGAATAAAATTTACATACATGTTATTATTCAACTTTTGTCAATATATATACACTATCTTCTTCAGATCCATTTGAGAGATTACAGATATGTTATTATTGTTCTAAACTATAATGTTAGGTGAGTCATTTTTTAACAGAAAAAAAAAGGATGAGATGTAAACCTTGAATCACGAGGTATATACGAGTATGGTATTATTGTTCTAAACAATAGTGTTAGGTGGGCATTTTTTAAAAGAAAAAAGCAAGATGAGATATAAACCCTGAATCACGGGATATATACACAAATGTTCTAACATGTGCCCAAACTTTACAAAGGAATTAATAAATTATAGTTAAGATCTTTATTCGTATGACATTTGATATGCTTATATTTTTGTATCGTAAAAACTTAGTGCATATATTTTTCTCAGAATATATTTTAACTTTTATCGAACTTTACCAAAATGATAGTATATAATGGGATTGTCGTTTTTCTACAAATATTTTTGAAAGGGAATAACTTTTTTAGTTTGAGTTGGCACATGTATTATGGTAGGTGCATCACAATGAATATATTAGATATGTATCCCGTACCTACGCTAATATTTTATTTTAGTTGTGAGTAAGGAACAAATAATTCCACGTACGGTACTAATTTTTTGTTGTATTTTATTTGGTTACAATTATTAAAATGAGAGTTGAATTTATTGTATTTGAATGAAATCTGGTCCAACACGTGTAGATGAACTTTATCTATTAAAGAATTTTACCCTTTTGGAAGTATGTTATGCAAATTGTAGAGATGTTTGTTGGGTTAGAAAGTAATTAGGCATCATGTGAAAGTTTACAATTGCAAATTAAGATGGAGATAAATTATATGGCAAAAACTTATACTAAAAACATGATATTATTATATGAAAACTAATATAAAAGAAAAATATTAAAATTGTTGAGAATAAATTTCTCCACAAACAAAACTCTTTAATGACTACATTGTGGATTCTATTGTTGTTCTTAATATGAGAAGAGAGTCTTCAATTTATAGGATTGCAAACATTTCTTCTAAGGAAAGAATAAATCAAATATGGAAGAAAAATATTTTTTCCATTCATGAAAAGTAAAAATATTTATGTTAATGTTTTGTCCTTTCTTTTAGAAAAAAATAAACTTCAAATAAATAAAAAATCAAGGCAAAACTCTAACAATGTTTAAAAAGAGTTAGGTGTAGTTTGATTGATCTGTCAGCACGATTTGACTTTAAGCCACAAATTTCATTAAGCCGCTACGTAGTTGTTGGATGCACAATAATTGAGGGGACTAAAGTATTTCTTCTTAATATACTCTAACGTAAGATTTTATATATATTTAATATTCACCTCGCTCAATCAGGCTCTTCCCTCCCTAGATCGTAATGTGGTTTTACTAATGTAAACTTGTATTTAAATAAAGGTTTAAGTCATTCATAGCTACTCAAAGTTGTCCTCATATTTTACTTGAACATCTCATTTTAGACTTATTCCAATTGAACACTTGCACAAATAAAAAATTTTTACCTATCACACTTTGAAACAATCAGCTAAAAAAAGGTGTGTGTAATACACTCGCGATGACGTGCAACTAATCAAAAGAAGACATATGGTATGGGGGTAGAACAACAATAAAAAATATATTTCAAGAAAGAAAAAGAAAAAGAAAAAAAAAACCCTCCTATTCTTTTTCTTCATTTGCCAGAAGCCAGAACCCTTCTCCTCCCAAAACACACACACATCAAAAAACCATTGTCTTCAAATCTGAGTTTTTTCTTCAAACATCAATTTATTTTTATTGATATTTTTCTTGCTCTTGTATTGTGAGTTCTTTAGAGTTTGAATACATCAACAATTTCAAAAAATAACTTCAGATTCGTATTAATCTTGCCGGAAACAATGGAGTTTCGCCGGAAATAATGAACACCAAAGTGAGAAAACCATCGATCACTAGATGATTGTTATTTTAAATTTTTTGTGTCTTTATGTCATGATGTTTGCTTAACATTCCTTGTCAAAGGAAAGGCATCCCTACTTCATCTTCTTCACAAAATTTTCTTTTCTTTCTGCATTTCTTTTATTTTTTAGATTTATATTCAATTTATGTTTGGGTTCGATTTGACAAAAGAGAAGAAGAAGGGAGAAATATGTATAGTGGTAGCAGCGATACCATTTTTTCTGACGAAAAATTTGGTGGCAGATTTGAATGTGCAGTTGGTCGTTTGAATTTGTCATGTCAGCAAAAAAGTTTAATAGGCACAAATTCTTTGTTGTATAGGTATTCAATAGATACAATTTTTAGTTGAGGTGTTATGCGGACAATTTTTAAGTGATTGCATATGACTTAAGTCTTAAATAAAATATTATGTACAGTAAATAGCACTATAATTCCGAGTCACCCATCCATCATCTGAGTGAAACAGGGCGCTCTAATTATACGATCAACAAGATGAGAATTCACATTTCATTAATGAAAATTAGAGACTAAGGTACCCGAAATCCAAGTCTAGCACGGCTATCGTTATTATTATTACATAGTATGCACATATAATACAATTAATATATATGATCAAGCAGAAGCAGCAGCTTTGCAAATTGGGAGGTCCTTTGGAGAATTAGGTGGAATATTGAGAATTGGGTTACTCTCAAAGAAATTAACTGGCTTTATCTCAAAACTTGATGATACTGTTGGCATTATAGGGAAATCTTCTTGGCATGGAATATGATGGAACCCTAGTGTATACCACAACACTATGTCTTTATTCTCAATTGCCCTGTCTCTGCAAAAAAATACAAACAAACAAACAAAAGTACTATTAATTACTCAAAAATATCAAGCAAGCGCTTACTATCTGGTCAAAAGCTAAAATTAATATTATTTCATAACCAAACCCATCAAACAAGTGTTATGTTCGACCATGACAACGACCTGGGTCATTCCTTGACCATCGATCACCTAGGACTCACCATAGACAGGATATATGTTGGTGTTACTCGACAACAGTGTGATTATTCATAGCAAGTATAATATGGAAAATGGAGTAAATAATCCTAATGCAACGTGTTAAAGTACACTGATGATATTAAAAATCCTTACACTATCAGTGCTTTAAGTTACTCTTTCCGTTTCAATCTATTTGTCTTATTTTCCTTTTTAATTTGTTTCTTTTTTTGGCAACTCTTTGATTCTAACTCCCCACATGTCAGGTTTAAAACCACAAGAATTTGGGAATATCTTACCTATCGTTAGTTTAAGATCATGACAAGATTTAAAAGTCTTATTACTTATTTAAACTCCGTATCAAGTCAAAACCAATCAAACAAATTGAAATAGAAGAAGTTACCTGTCAGACCAAACAGCAAGAGTGTCATCACCTTGACTTTGATAAACAAACAAGCCAGCAGCCCATTGCTCAGATTCATTATAAGGTGTGACCCAAATTTGGTTATTAGTAAAAGCAGCTCTCTTCTGTGGAGGATCATCATGGTCAAGTAAACTAGCAGCAGTTCCACCAGGAACAACTTTGTAACCAACAGGGTTCCCAACTCTTGATTTCTTATTAGAATTAATCACATGGAATTCTGAAGGATCATATAGTTTGAGCTTAATTTGTGCATCTTTTTCAGTTTTAGCCACATTTCTAACAGCTTTTAAGTAGCTTCTTCGCGGTGATTCTCCAGGAGAAGTCATCTCCTTCTGGAGATTCACCTTCACGAAAGAATTGTTCGATGGACCATCGATGTCCATGTCGAGATAGAAAGTTACATAGTGATCATGGATGACTCCTATTATGTTTTCAGATAAGAGAGTGCCATAGAGATACTCATTTTGGTTTACTTGATTCATGTTCACATATGGAGAACCTTTCACCATCAATATACCACTTAGTCCAACCTATATAACAACAAAACAAAATTGATAAAAGAATCTTTAGAAATAATATCAAAAGAATCTTAGACCATTTTATTCCAGGGTGTGGCCTAACAATAAATTAAGCCAAAATCATGAGGTATCATGTTCAATTCAGGTAAAAGTAAAAACATTATGTAATTTATTTTTATCTATTTAAGCTTCTTGTGTGGATCAAAATTACTCATTTCCTATGATAATGGGGTAGAAAATAGTACTCCGTAAAAATTAATCAAAATGTGTGTAAGCTGACGATTCTATATTATTCAACTTGGAATTGATATTGAGATGTGACTAATGACCAACCCCAACCCCACCACTCCACCCCACCCCACCCCCTCCAAGGAGGAAAAAAATAACTTGATGTGAATGGGTGATTATTGTTATTTGCTACCCATTAATATATTCCACCAGCTCGTGTTTCCCAAGTCTTTGTGGGATATCTGACATTATACTTTATTTGAAAAACAGTAGACTAAAATTTATTTCTCGTTTAATTTGCAGATTAATTAATATATGTATTGATTATAGTATTATTTAATCGATTTTTACTCATGATATTATATAGTGTACTATAACTAATACATCATGATATTAGCAATACATGGTCTATTAAAAAGCATGGGTAAAGATAAAATAGACTTTAATATAATAAACCAAAAGTGAATAGGAAATAGTCTCAGCATAAAGCATTATACTCTCTATTGGATCTAAATTTATTTTTGAAAAATAAAAATAATAAGATTAATTTATGTTTAACTTTACAATAAATGGAAATATTTGTGTTAAAATTTTGAAATTGAAAAAATAAATGCTCGGTTGTTCGATGTCAGATCAAATAAAATATAAAAATAAATGCTTCCACCAGTAGATAAAAAAATAATTACTAAAAGCCAAAAAAAATAAAATAATATTTAAAATTACTTGATTCCTATATATTAAAAAAAATAGATACTTGATTCCACTTATTCAATTTAGAAAAACAATAAAAGTTTATCATTTTCTTCTCATACTACACTTGTCATTAAATGATTATATATAGTATTAGTAGTTAAATTTTTATTTCCAAAGTATAATTAATAAAGCTAATTTAATAAAATTAATTTCTAATAAATACTTTCTTAAAAATAATCTCAATTCAACATGAGTCTGATGGGTGAATTAGTCATTATACTCATTCAAAAAACAGATAAGACAAGCATAATGTAGTTGGATATCTCTTGCATGTAATTAATAATTATTCCATAATTTTCTCTATCGTGTTAAAATTATAAACGGCAAATGTAAAAGATCAAGAACTAGCAAGTATGCATGTTAGAATTATGCGAGTGCGAATTTAGAAACCAGGCTAGTAAAATTTGAACATGCGTCTTCCGTTTCAAATTATGTGACATTCAATTATTTTTAATCCGACTTAAAAAATGATATTTTTCTATATTAAGTAAAGAAATTAATATTTAACTTATAGTACTAAAAAAATATCTATTATTTGTTTCTGACCAAATATATCAAAAGATAATAATTTAAAATATCAAATACGTTCACATAAATTGAAACTAACGATCAAATAGGTATGTTGTGCTAACCTTAGGTCGAATAAGTCCATCGTTCTGAAACTCCCAATCGACAATATAATCATAGTTTGCTACTGACGCTGCCATTCTCACCACTAACGTCACCTTTGGCCTTACTTCTCGTATCTGTTCAAAATTGCATGCAAAACCAACAAAATCAATACTAACAAACAATATTTTTCAGAAACAAATGTCATACAACACTTGTTCTGTGTTGACACATAACAAATTTACTTTTCTTGGTTTTCGTGTCAAAAACCCCGATTAAAATTCGGATCATGCACTACAGGAAAACAGGCTAGTACTTGTACCACAACCATACACTAGTGCTAACACATAACTTATGGACAAATTTAAGTAGTACACATACAATTTTGTATCATTTACTTTTTCATAGTGAATAAAGTTGAGTGTACCATATACTATTTGAAAAAAAAGAGTGAAATTATTTACCGGCAAACCAGTAATTGGACATTCAGCATGTCGCCATCCAATATCACCAGCATATCTTTCAAACACACAAATCATATTGGAGCGCACATATGGTGTTCCATCAGCTGCCACAAACACACCATCCATATAATACGCATTACGAGGACAATCATTTAACGGGTCAAGTGGCATCGCTTGTAACCCAAACCCGTATTCACCTGCATCCATATACGTCTTAAAATACCATGCATCTGATGGATCCATGTAAGGTACAAACAATTCTGACGTAAACCCTTTATACATAACACTCCTCATCTTCCCCGTATCTGGATCCTGAACCATGGCCCGGGATATAATAACCCCGGCTCTCGGGTCCGGCTTGAGGTGAAATTCCCAATTTGCCCATTTAACTAGATGATTGTTCTCTATAGTGAAACTTGGACCATTTGGTTGTTCGATTGATATTGGTTTGAGTAAGTTTATTTTTTGTGTGTTTCTTTTAATACGGGAGTAGCGATAGTCTGTGTTGGCGGCCTTTGGTATTGGTATACTCTTTCCTTCATCGATAATTTCGATAACTTGTTGGGTGTCTAAATCAAGAAGTACAGTTAATCCTTCAAGTGGTCTCATGTAGAAATTGATAGTGTCCTTCAATGTATAACACTGTACTTTAATCACTCTTCGTTTCTCTTCGATTTTTCCTGAATATAAATTTGAATTAGTTAGACTCAAAGTAGCGATATACTAAACTCATTTCGCTCCTCTAACTCCGAAACTAAGGACACTTACCATACCAACCAGTGGAGATGGGTAGACATGCCAGGTCAGCCAAATCAACGCCACGCTGGATAATCGAACGGTTAAAATCAGAACTAGCAAACGGGGCAGAAGTGGCAGTGATCATATCCTCGATCGTCATGATCGGGTAACCCGAAAAACTACCCGTTTCACGTCGGGTCACACGACCCGTTTCAATATCCACAGAAAGCACGTGCACGACGCCGAGCGCACGCGCAACGACGGCCGCCTTCCGCGGCGGAAGCCGGAGACCTTTCCGCCAGTTCAACACTACCTCCTTCTCCGGCTCTTCGAGTACGACAGAGTGAAGAACGCAACCTTTCATCCTAAATTCCGCAATCGAATTAACGATTTTTTTCACTTTTTGAATTTCTCCGATTGTCAGTGGGTCTAAAGGATGATTGGGGAAATCGGCATAGTGATTTTTAGAATTTTCCGGTTGCCGGAGGAAAAAGGGTTTTTTCGAACTGCACCACGGGGAGTAAGTGGTGCAGTCGAATAGCTGATCAGTTGTGTGAGAAAGCGGATATGGTATGTTTAAGAAAGTGAAAATTAAGAGCAAAATTATACTCATGAGGAAGAAGAGATTTTTTCCTTCCATTGTTGGCTATTGATGTTTTAATTTTTGTTATTCTTGTGATTGTGGGAGCTATGGTGTTTATAAATACATAAACAGAGCTAGCTAGATAGAGAAGATAAAGTGACCTGTAAATAAAGAATATGGATATGAATATAGAAAGAGTACAACACCTAACTCTTTTGTTATTCTAAAAGTTTTAAGGGAAAGTTATAAAAAATGACAAGGAAAAGTAAGGGGGGAATCTTGGAGATACGTCATAATCCTTACATATTTGATATTACTATTAATTGGGCAAAAGGAAAGTATAAACTTTTATATTTCGTCCACTTATACATTTTGTCATAATCCTTACATATTTGATATTAATATTAATTGGGCAAAAGGAAAGTATCAACTTTTATATTTCGTCCACTTATACATTTTTGCCACCTAATTTTGATATCGTTATCGATATGGGACTTTGATCACCACTAAGGAAAGAGAGAAAAATAAATCTTATATTACTTATAATTATGAAGGAAAAGGATATTTCATTTCTAAGAAAATGTTTTTAGTGAAAAATAATTGTTTGATATATCAAATGCATCCTTAGTTTCAAATATTAGTCATTTTGTTAAGTTGTTCTATATAATATTACATTTTACAAAAGTAAGAAGTCGTTCAATTTTTTAAATCAAATTTATCCTTACTTATTTAAATTAATACATTAATTAAGATGAAATATTTTATGCAAGAGATTAAAAATACTTTAGACAAGTACTTTTAGGGATCGTTTGATAGAAGGTATAACCGTATAAAACATAAGATAATGCATGTTAAAATTAATTTTTATATTACTAATCTCTTGTTATGTGTAGTTTTTTAACTTAATTATATACAATAAATCATAATATCATTAGTAATATCGAAGTTATTAATGGATATTTTATTATGATTAAATTTACAATTAATCTTTAAAGTATAAAAAAAAGTTAAAGAATATATAGGCATTTTTAAAAAAGTTATACTAATCTTTATATTAGAGTACTAATATATCAGTTTCACACTATTTCGACACACCCTATTAAATCACCCTTTAATAACTAAAGTTATGAAATTTCTTTATTGGAAAGTTCTTCAAAAAAAACATAAAATTTCGTAGAAGCCAAAATACTTTTTCAACTTTTTGGACTGAATATTAATGGTGGGGTCCTATGATGGAATCTGAGCTATGCTTGATGTGTCTAAATTCCAATTGGAAAGTGCTAAATGGCCAGAAAATTTCGTCAGAATTTGATCAGAAAATTTTAAAAATTATAATATTTTTTAATTTTAAAATAAACTAATTTTTTTTCCATTTTTTAGTTAAAAGATATTAAAGTTAAAAGGATAAAAATATTTTAAAAAATAAAATAACATATATAAAATATCATTCTGACCAAATTTTCTGGACAATTTTTTTTTCCAATTCCAATTACAACATACATCCACAAATGAGTAACTTGCATCTCGATTTCCACCATTTGTGGAAACCCATGCATTACTAAATGGAAATTAAAGAAGTTTTGATTAAGATAAGATATTTATGAAATTGGTGAATGAGATGTTTCACGGGCTATTCCCTCCGTCCCATTTGAACTATCACTTTAGCTCAAAAAATTATTAGCGAAAACTATTGAATAACATAAAGTTATTTTAATCATAAATTTGACAATACTAATTAATAAGGCTAAAAATGGAAAATTATGTTTAATTTATGTCTTGATCTACTTTTCTTAAAAGGTGTGAAACACCTCAAAAATTAAATTAATATGGAATGGAAAAAGTATGTTATAACATTTTAATATGATAATAAACATTTGATCCTAATATATATTAGCATTTCTTATAAACTTAGGTAGATCATCAAAAGATCAAGTAAACTAGTTGTAACACCCCTTTTAGTTTTTTTCTTTCTTGGTGTTGTTTTGTGATGGATTTTCTTCTTTGAGAAAATCAACTTTGTTAAAGGAGTTGGTTTGGCCATCAATATTCTCACCACGTGAAATATGATGAAGTGATCATGGGCAACACTGACAACACTCTCTGACACTAGTCAATATTTATGGCTCAAATATATATCACTGTGGTCTGTGGTTAGTGATTTCTTGTGGATTCTATTTTTCCATTGTAAAGATTACATAAATTTCATAGCGTTAAAAAGCTAATTATATTTTATTTCTATTTTTTTCTTAAATTATAAAAATTTCTTTAAAATTATAGGATCTTAATTATATCAGGAAACTTGCAGATACTTAGCTCATGCATTGCAAATGATACATTACTTAATGAGAGGGATGTATCATGTATCCAAGATGAGAGAGATGTATTCGAAAGGGGATAGAGATGTATAGGGAAGAGAGGAGGTATGTATCCGAGAGGGGATGGAAATGTATTCGAGAAGAGATTTTTGTAAAAAAAATTAAATGGTAGGAAATTTTAGATATTATGGTAAAATAAGATGTGTATTTATGTAATTTTTTCTTTTCCATTTTAGACAGGCCCACCTATTTAAGAATTTAAGAATTAGATTTTTTAGAAATTAAAAAAACAAACAAACTATATAGTAAAAATAAAAGTTACAATTCAAATTATAGTGTCATGAGTTTGTATCTAATTAAGCTAGTATTGACTATATATTTTGGATTAAATTTTAAAAATTGATCTTTAAATTTTATCATCTATTTTCTAATTTGGAAAAATTACATAAATACACATCATATTTTACCATAATCTCTTAAGTTTTCTATCATTTAAAAAAATTTCAAAAATCCCCACTTGGATACATCACTCTCCTCTCATTGATACATCCCTATCCCCTCTTAGATACATCCCTCTCCTCTTTGATACATCCCTTCCCTCTCGTATACATCTCACCTCTATGTATCCGGATGTCCTATCCCTCTCTGATACATCTCTCCCCTCTTGGATACATCCATTCTCTATGGATCCTACTGGAGTGAAATGCGCAAACTGTTCGTAAGAGACATGCTAAGCAACAGGAACCTTGAGGCCTGTTATAGCATTCGGAGACACGAGGTCAGAAAGACAATCAGAAATGTGAATACCAAGATTGGTTACCCCGTTGACATTGGTGAATTGGCCTTTGTAACTGAAATGAATGTAGTCATTACTATTATCTTTGGCAGCAAATTTGTCGAGGAGACGGAGAAGCGTAGTAAGGATAGAACTGAATTCAGGGAATTGGTGATGAAATATGGTCAAGTGATGGGAAAGCCAAACATATCAGACTTCTTCCCTATGCTTGCCAGGTTTGACTTACAAGGAATACAGAAAGAGATGGAGGCTCTTTTGAAGTTGTTTGATAGTATATTGGACCCTGCCATAAGTGAATGCATGAAGATGCTTTCGGACCAAAGAGAGGGTGAAATCCAGAGGAATAAGAAGAAACATCTTATACAGATCCTGTTAGAGCTAATGGAGCAGAAAGACATTGGTATATCACTGGACTTGGTGAAAATTAAGGCCATCTTGGTGGTAAGTTAAATAGTCCCTTTATCTTTTCTATATTGCTTTATCAGTCATATGAACTTTTTAAGACTATTTTAGCTAATTATGTGATTTGAGCAGCTAAGTTAAGAACTCAAATGCATTCTCGAATCACATATTGGGCACGCATTCAAGCGATGGAAGCAGCCACTAATGTTTGCATTAGGGTAAGTTGTCTATATCACACCTCTTGTGGTGCGGCCCTTCTCCAGCCATTCTAGCACGGGATGCTTTATGCACCGATCTGTCCTGTTATTTTTAAACTTGTAAAGATATACATACTCATACAAAACATGAATGTTGCCCCCCCCCCCCCACAAACACCCCCACCCTCAGGGGCAGACCCACAAGAAGTTACAAGTTCGGCAGAACTAGTAGCTTTGACCTGAACTATGTACTTATAGTAAGAAATTCATTTATTATGTATAAATAATTTATCCAGAACTCAATAAACAAAAAGAGTCGTGTTTCAGAACTCATAGACTTAAAATTCCCGATCCACCTTTACCTACAGGTAGAACCAAGCATTACAAAATTCCTGCTACAAGTAATTTCATTTCCCCTGTCTTCATATATGTTTCTGCATTGTAGGACATTGTGATCGGTGGGACTGACACTACAATCACGATGGTTGAGTGGGTAATGTCTGAGCTTCTGAATAATCCGGAGATAATGTCAAAGGTGCAGCAGGAATTGAAACATGTTGTAGGGATGAATAAAATTGTTGAAGAATCCCATTTACCAAATCTGCATAATCTTGATGTTGTTTTAAAGGAGACGTTACGTTTACACCTTGCATTACCACTGCTTCTCCCAAAGCGCCCGAGCCAATGTGCAATAGTAGGTGGATACAAAATACCTGAGGGAACTAAAGTATTCTTGAATGTTTATGCAATTCACACGGATTCTCAAGTGTGGGAAAGTCTACTAGAATTCCAACGTGAAAGGTTCTTGAGTCCCTCAACGAATTTAGACTATGCTGGAAATAATATGAAGTACCTTCCATTTGTTTCAGGGAGGAGAATTTGAGTTGGACTTCCTTTAGCAGAGAAAATGCTTATGTTTATACTAGCTTCATTGCTTCATTCCTTTGATTGGAAACTCCCTAAGGGCGAAAAGGTTGATCTTTAGGAGGGATTTGGACATACCGTCAAGAAAAGCGAGAGGTTATTTGCGGTCCCTACTCCCATGTTACTATTTTTTGAGCTATATCAGTAAAACCAAGAAACTATAAGGGCCTTGACATGATTTTGTTATCAATCTGTGTTAAAAACCAATATTACTGATTCAGCAAACTTTGCAGAAATACGAAGTTACCAAAGTTTATCCGAACCAGTGAAGAAACAGATGAACATTAATTGATTCAAAAGAAAACTAAAATCTGTAAAACATACCAGAATCTGGAAAAACAGAACATAAAAGATCAAACTCATTGAATGCACAGTGTCCCCTTAATGAAATTATTCCCCTCTAGTATCCGAGGTTTGATTTGGAATATGTCCTCCCAAGATAGAATGATCTAAATCAACAGTGTATTGATACCCAAAACGTTGGTGTCAGCGAACCACTCAACAACAGTAAAGTACACAAAGAAATTTGTGCAGAAGAAAAAAGAAGAAATTAGAAATTTTCGTAAGTAGAAAATCTGAAGAATAACATGAATTTATAGGCAAGAGGAACTGGTTCCAAAAGGTTGCAACCTTTCAGAATCCTCACGACTATTTCAGAAAGTTTGCAACCTTTCAAACGGTCATGATTGTTCCTTAAAGTTGCAACCTTTCAGAACAGTCATCTCCAATGGCGGGAAATTTAAATAAAATGGAAAAGTAATTTAAATAAAATAGGTCACGGGGATCCGAGTCGGGTCGAAACGTTTCGGTTAACTAACTAATTAATTGAAACGTTTTGGCCATTTAATTTCATTTAATTAATTAAATAATTAAATAAATAATTAAAATAAACTTTGTCCAAAAATAATCTCTCGATCGATCATTTTCCAAAGCCAAAGCCAAAGGCGAGCCAAGCGAGCGACGACGACGCGATGGGGGTCCCTCTTTCCAACCCTTTTAACAATTAATAGAAGTGTTTCTCTATTTAAACTCTTCTATTTTTTTTCCACCACCGATGAGAGACAAATGCCTTTTTACTAAAGCATAAGAAGACTTTCAAATTCCCAATTTTTCAAGTTCCTCTTTTTTCATCTTCCCTTCATTTTCCATTAACTCTTGCTATATACCCAACAATCCCCCACATGAATGGGGAATGGATATAACATAAGGAATGCATGGACGAGCGTGTACTTTACAAGCAAGGATCAATGGCATCTGGATAAGTAGGTTTCCCCTTGGACTTTTCGTAGTGAACATATGTCGGATATACTCGATCAATCGGTAGATGCGATATTTTTGAACCGACGAGCTTTAGTGTATACCTAGACAACCATATGTCACACAATTAACCCTTTACCGTTTATGGTTCTTACGGTTGTGTTCGTCTTAGCCATGAACACCTCCTGGTTTCATGAGTGTATAGAGAATAGACTTTTGAAAAAAAATTCTCTTTGAAGCGGCTTACACTTCACACTCACATAGGTGATTTCTAACCTTGTCATTTCGTAGATACACTATTTGATCAAATCTGCCAAATTTAGTAAATCATTAAAAACTTTAAACTTTATTAACTTATTAACAAGCCTTAAAGTCTTAACCTTGTTCCTAAATATTGTCTTTATCATGAAAATGGATTGAGTTGATTGACAATGTCGAACCGTCAGTCACAACTTTGTTTTTCTCCTTGAATCTAGCTCTTGGGATCTCCAGTCTGCTAGATAGAGTTACCGCCATGCTGACTTGTCCTAAGCCGTAAACTCATTCCCTTAGATGATCTTTCAACTGCCTCTCTCACCAGGCCTTTTGTTAGTGGATCTGACACATTATCGCTTGACTTCACATAGTCAATTGTGATAATTCCACTAGAGAGCAGTTGTCTTACGGTATTATGTCTCCGTCGTATATGACGAGACTTTCCGTTGTACATAACGCTTCTTGCCCTACCTACTGTTGCTTGACTATCACATTGTATGCAAATAGGTCCCACATGTTTAGGCCAGAATGAAATATCATCTAAGAAATTCCGAAGCCATTCAGCTTCTTCACCGGCCTTATCTAAGGCAATGAATTCAGATTCCATTGTGAAGCGAGCGATACATGTCTGTTTGGACAATTTCCAAGAGACTGCTCTTCCACCAAGTGTAAACACATAACCACTTGTGGATTTTACTTCATTTGACTCGGTGATCCAATTTGCATCACTATATCATTCAATCACGACATGATATTTATTATAATGCAAAGCATAGTGTTGTGTATGTTTCAGATACCCCAACACACGTTTCTTTTCCATCCAATTAGTTTGATTCGAATTACTGGTGAATCGACTCAGTTTGCTAATATCACATATGGTCGCGTACAATTCATAATATACATCAAACTTTCCAACACTCTGGCGTATTTCAATTGAGAGTCACTTTCACCTACATTCTTTTGAAATGTAAAGCTTAAATCAATTGGAGTTTTGACAACATTGAAATTCAAGTACTTGAACTTATCCAAAACACTTACAATATAATGAAATTGAGATAATGTTAGTCCCTGAGGAGTTTTGAGAATCCTGATCCCTAGGATCAAATCGACAACTCTGAAGTCTTTCATATCAAACTTGCTGGACAGCATGCGCTTAGTAGCATTTAAATCGTCAATAACTTTACTCATTATTAACATGTCATCAACATACAGACAAACAATGACCTCATGATTCGGAACATTTTTAATGTAAACACACTTATCACATTCGTTAATCTTGAATCCATTTGTCAACATTGTTTTGTCAAATTTAGCATGCCATTGTTTGGGTGCTTCCTTAAGCCCATAAAGTGACTTCACAAGTATGCACATTTTCTCTTCTTTATCAGGAACTACAAACCTTTCAGGTTATTCCATGTAAATTTCTTCCTCCAACTTTCCATTTAAGAAGGCTGTCTTTACATCTATTTGGTGGATTTTCAGATCATGCACTGCTGCTAGTGCTATTAAGATCCTAATTGATGTTATCCTTGTTACTGCAGAGTGTGTATCAAAGTAGTCCAAACCTTCCTTTTGTCTGTATCCTTTAACTACAAGTCTAGCCTTATATTTGTCAATAGTCCCATCAACTTTCATTTTCCTTTTAAAGATCCACTTTGATCCTAAAGGTTTATTTCCTGTAGAAAGATCAGTCAATTCCCAAGTATGATTACTTAAAATTGTTTCGATTTCACTATTGACTGCTTCTTTCCAATAAGTTGACTCAGACTAAGACATAGCTGCTTTAAATGTTTGAGGCTCATTTTCAAGCAACAGTGCCACAAATTATGGTCCGAAAGAAGTGGGTTTCCGTTGGCGATTACTACGCCTAGGATCATCACTAGGCAGTGTATTTTCTGTTAATTCTTTTCGTGGTCGTTTAAGTCTATCACTTGTTGACTCACATTCAGTTTTATACAGATAAATGTGTTCAAAGAACTCAGTGTTATCTGAATTAATTATCGTATTAACATGAATCTCAAGATTATCATATTTGTGAACCAAAAACCGGTAGGCCTTACAGTTCACAACATATCCAATAAATACACAATTCACACTTTGGCTAGACACCCCTACACTTTAAAATATTTCAAGTTGGGTTTCCTTCCTTTCCACAACTCATATGGAATTGATTGTGTTTTGCTACGGGGTACCTTATTGAGTATCTTATTAGCCATAAGGATGGCTTCCCCCCAAAGGCTTCGCGGTGAACTAGAACTGATTATTAAGGCATTCATCATTTCCTTTAATGTTCTATTCTTTCGTTCCACCAAACCATTTGACTGTGGTGTATAGGGTGCAATAATTTGATGAATAATACCATATTCCAAACATATCTCTGCAAAAGGAGATTCATATTTTCCACCCCTATCACTCCGTATCATTTTTATCTTTAGATTCAATTGATTCTCCACTTCATTTTTGTATTGCTTAAATGCATCAATTGTTTCATCCATACTGTTAAGCAAATATACATAACAAAATCCAGTGCAATCGTCAATAAAAGTTATAAAATACTTTTTTCCACCACGGGATGGTGTCGACTTCATATCGCATATATCTATGTGAATTAAGCCTAAAGATTTTGAATTTCTTTCAACAGACTTATAAGGATGTATAACAAACTTACTTTCCACACAAATTTCGCATTTTGATTTATCGCATTTGAAATCAGGCAATACTTTTAAAGTAACCAATTTTCGCAAGGCTTTGTAATTTATATGTCCCAAACGGGCATGCCATATATCATTTGACTCCAATAAGTAAACAGAATTCTTATTAATACTGTCAACAACCATTACATTCAGTTTGAAGAGGACCTAAGTTAGGTAGCCCTTTCCTAAGAACATCTCATTCTTACTTATTACAGCTTTGTCACTAACTAGGACACACTTAAACCCATTTTTAACGAGCAGTGCAGCAGGAACTAAATTCTTCCTAATAGTAGGAATATGCAGAACGTTGTTCAAAGGCAACACCTTGTCGGATGTCATTTTTAACATTACTTTCCCAGTTCCTACAATCCTCGTTGTTGTTATATTCCCCATGAACAAATCTTCATCGAACTCAGCAAGAGTGTACGCTGCAAAGGCTTCTTTCGCAGAGCAAATATGTCGAGTAGCACCTGAGTCGAGAAACCACTCCTTGGGATTTCCAACTAAATTGCACTCTGAGATCATTGCACAGAGGACCTCTGCATCTTCCATCTCTTCCACGATGTTTGCTAGACTTTTGCCTTTGCCTTTGTCTTTGTCCTTTCTTGGAGCACGACAATCAGAAAACTTGTGACTAGTCTTACCACAGTTGTAACAGTTGCCCTTGAATTTTTTCTTGGCCTATTCTGATTTCTGTTCGTTGGACTTCTTTCTCTTCTTGCCTTTGGCAGGAGCTTCTTCAACAATATTAACTCCAATTATTGTCGAACTCTTATGAGACTTCTTTTCAATGGTCTTGTTATCTTCCTCAATCTTGAGCCGAATCACAAGATCGTCAAGCTTCATTTCCTTACGTTTGTGCTTTAGATAATTCTTGAAGTCGTTCCACGAAAGAGGCAACTTCTCGATCATTGCAGCCACTTGAAAAGCTTTATTTACTACTATATCCTCATTAATCAGATCATGGAAAATAAGTTGAAGTTCCTGCACTTGTGATCCAACAGTTTTACTATCTGACATTTTATAGTCTAAAAACTTTGTGACCACAAACTTTTTCAAACATGCATCTTCTGTCTTATATTTCTTCTCAAGTGCATTCCACAATTCTTTCGAAGTTTTCATTGCACTATAGACATTGTATAAGTCATCCTCTAAAGCACTCAGAATATAGCCCTTACATAGGAAGTCTGCATGTGTCCATGCTTCAATAATCGTGAACTTTTCTCTGTCTGACATATCAGCAGCAGGCACAGGAGTTTCTTTATTGGTAAATTTCTGCAAACCAAGAGTGGTAAGCCAGAAAATACCCGTTGCTGTCATCCTTTGAAATTCACACCAGAGAATTTTTTTGATTTCTCTGTTGGTGGTACAACAGTTCAGGTTGGTGCAGCAACAGTCATCGTAACATTGTTGTCTTTCATTTTTGATAAACAAAAATTGATACAGACTTAGTAAGCAATAACCTAAATTGCAAACAGAATAGGAGTATAAAATCACAAAGGTTTTTGTCTCCAACAGAAACATAGATTAAAAAATAAAATATAATTTCCTTAAGATTGTTCTCAGTCTGTGTTAAAAACCAATATTACTGATTCAACAAACTTTGCAAAAACACGAAGTTACCAAAGTTTATCCGAACTAGTGAAGAAATAGATAAATAGAAATTAATTCAAAAGAAAACTAAAATCTGTAAAACATACCAAAATCTGGAAAAACAGAACGGAAAAGATCAAGCCCACTATTACATAGTGTTCCCTTAAGGAAATTAATCCCCTCTAGTATCCGAGATTTGATTTGTAATATGTCCTCCCATGATAGAATGATCTCAATCACCAGTGTATTGATACCTAAAACACTGGTGTCAGCGAACCACTCAACAGTAGTAAAGTACACGAAGAAATTTGTGCAGAAAAAAAAGAAGAAATCAGAAATTTTTCGTAAGTAAAAAATCTGAAGAATAACATGTATTTATAGGCAAGAGGAGCCAAAGCCAAAGCCGAGCGACGACGACGGCGTGAGGGAGTCCCTCTTTCCAACCCTTTTAACAATAAATAGAAGTGTTTCTCTATTTAAACTCTTCTATTTTTCTTTCCACCACTGATGAGGGACAAATGCCTTTTTACTAAAGCATAAGAGGACTTTTCAAGTTCCTCTCTTTTCATCTTCCCTCCATTTCCCATCAACTCTTGCTATATACCCAATAGATTTTTCCCACTGGTTGTAGTATTTATAATATCAAAACTACGTATTATTGTACAGTAAGTAAAGAGATCAGCTAATGTACATTGTATTTTAAATATAATATTATGTTGGTTGGTCACTTTCTTTCCCCTGTTCAAAGTTAAAAAAACATTTTTGGTCATTACTGCATTATTGCTGAGGTTTGAGGAGAAGAGATTGCATTTGCGAAAAATGTCAACTTGGTGCGTGTCAGATCTTGAGGATCCAATACAGGTACGACAACATTCACTAATTTGTTGTAAATCATGAGTGCAGTACTAATAGTCTATTTAGTCAAGCTTCCAAAATTTGTTTATTTTGGAAAGTAGTTTTTGTTAGAAGTGCTCATTGAAAGAAGTGATTTTTTTTTTGGAATATAGCAGTTTGTCAATATCATCGATTTGTGTTTGATCAAGATTTCAAAGTGCTTCAGGAGTAAAGCAATTTTTGTTACTACTCGGAAACACTTATTTTTATCCTTAAAGCTTTGGTCAGACAACTCAACTCTCTGAATAAAGCATTTTTGGTTTCACCAAAGCTTGGTCAAACAGACGATCAATCCAATAGATATGAGAAACTTTAATTTTTGTTTCTCCAAAAGAAAAGAAATAAAAAGATAAAAGGGTTGTTTTTTGGAAATTTGTGAAACATCAAACTGCAACAACGGTTGTTTTACTGTTTTTGCTTTGAAGTTTGAAGCATCAATAAGGTTGGGGAGGTATTTTCATGTTCATATTGTAGTTCTGCAGACTTTCAAGAGTCACTTTTGTCTTATCCAACATATTTTTATTCTTCAAAATTAGTTTTATATATATATATATATATATATATATATATACTTCCTCCGTCCCTATTTACTTGTCCATATTTCCTTTTTTAGTTGTCCCTATTTAGTTGTCCATTTTGACAAATCAAGAAAGGACAACAAATTTTTTTCTATTATACCCTTATTTACACTTTTTGAAAATTGTAAAAGTATATGTTGTTTCCCTCCAATTTATTTCACTTGAATTCAAATAAGTGGTTGTAATTTTGAAGTGAAAAATTGTCATAAGGGTAAAATTGTAACTTCACTGTGCTAATCATTGTTGCCTTAATCTGTGTGTCATTTCTAAAGTGGACAACTAAAAAGGGACGGAGGGAGTATTAGTTTTGAGGCGAAATCGCATATACTCTCTCCCTCACCTGTCTTCATCTCCTCTGCACACCATCACCATTTCCTTTCCTCCTCCAACCTTCACAAAACCAACAACCAAAGTCACTACACCACTAGATCTGGCCGAGAAACCTCTTCGCCGCCATGACCTAGCACCCTCACCCACCTCATTCTCCTCTCCACTGACCAGTGCCGCCTCTCTCTCTCTCACTCCACTGCGAAGCAGTGGTCTCCAGTTTGCCGCCATCGACGTAGTTCCTCCTCACCGGAATCCACGATGGTGGCTACAAAGAAGACCAAGAAGACTCACGCGAGCATAAACAACAGGCTGCTGTTGTTTTGAAGAGCAGTGAAGAGGCATTTGATTTGATGCTGTTTTGGATCCTATTCGGAAGTTGCCCGATTGTTATTAAGAAAAGTAGCTACGATTGATGAGTTTGGCAACTTTATTTATCAATTGTTGGAAGAAAGTTTTGATGATGTTTAATCTGATTTTAACAATTTTCTTGAGTTATTGTTCAATCTACTATGTAGACTTTGATCTGTTTAAAAAAAAATAACCCAAAAATTTGCTTTTCCACCTTGATTGGAAGACGTGGTTGATTTTCTAGGGTTAAGAGTTTGGATCTGTTGATGAAAACTTTCTCTCCTAACCCAAATAGTTACGTTTTTGTTAACTTTTGGGATTTTTCTATGTTGATTGAATGAATTACGATGGGGCACTTGCTCCTTTCCAATATATACTGACATGTATTGTGGTGCCTTTGCCTATCAATAATAAATATTGGCGTTAAAAAAAAAAGTTATTCACTCGCCTATAGGAGCGTGGAGTTACACACTTTTGCCAACTCAGACATTTTAATGTCACATAAGCGTGGTCCATGGTGAGAGGAATTTGTTAAATTGTGTTTTATTGAGTCTAAGGGTTCAGTTGACAAATGGTTAAGTAAAAGGGTCCAGAATACAAACTGATACAAGTATAAGCGTCCATCGGACCATTTAGTATGATGATATAGATTATAATAATAGTAAAATAGTAATAATGTTGTATTATTGTTATATGATCAACTTTTCATCTAACACCTTTTCACCTTTAGTATTTAGTATAATATAATATGATTGTGTTAACTGTTTAATATTCAGTTAAATTAGGTACGTTATAGTGTAGGGGTAAAATGGTAATTCAATTTTACCTTCTAAAGCTTCTCACTTTTAGTATAACGTGTGTACCCCATACTAATGGATAAAACCTTTTTTAAAAATTGTATGTATATTTTCAAAAAGGTCTTTAATTTGTATTATAAAATAAAGTTATAGGAAAAAGTCTCTGATTATAATAATAATAATAATAATAATAATAATAATAATAATAATAATAATAATAATAATGAATATTGACTAATTTTTGACAAATTATCCACGGAAGGAAGAAATACTGATGCGCAAGAGTCCTTAAATGTCTATTGTACGTAAAATTGATTTATGAATTATGTATTTTCCCTAGAAGCTTAAGCAAAGTAGAATATATTAATATTATGATTTGTATTCACACTACCTACAACATACTATTTTTGTCACTCTTGAATATCACAAGCCTTCGTCATTCTAAAAATGTAGAAAAATGAAACTTATAAATGAAAAAATTCACACACTTATTAAAAAGATTGCAAATTTTCATTTTTTTTAATGAGAAACAGAACTTGTAATATCCATATCATTTAAATATTGTTTTTACAATTAAAAGTCAAATAATACGAAAAGATACACCTGAAAGTTCATAAAATTAAAATGCAAATTAGAAATAAATGTAAAAGAAGAAAAATGTTAATTGTGACTTATATACATATTGTTCGGACCCATATCATTTAAATATTGTTTTTACAATTAAAAGTCAAATAATACTAAAAGATTCACTTGAAAAGTTCATAAAATTAAAAGGCAAATTACAAACAAATGTGAAAGAAGAAAATTGTTAATTGTGACTTTAATACATATTGTTCGGACCATAAAAGATCACAACATAATGTTAAGTAATCAGATATACTTAAAAAGGCGTTATCATTCTTTTTTTTTTATTCTTAAACATTTTGCAGATAGATCACCCATAAAAACTTTTTTATCCCCTTAAAATCCATTAATATTACTAAATTAAAAAGTTTTATCATATTTATGATAGAAAGTATGACCTAATAAAAAGAATACACTCTTAATTATAAATTAATTTAAAATACATAAATAAAAATAATAAGCTAATGAGCAAATACAATATTCGAATCAGGAAATTAAAATACTACATGTTGGATTAATGTAGTATGTATAATTTTTATATTGACAGTGGTATATGCCTCAAAATTAATATTATATGCCCTTAATTATAAATGGATTAAAAGTACATAAAATAAAAATAATAAACGAATGAGCAACTACAATATTCAAATTTGGAAACTAAAATACTACATGTTGGACTAATGTAATATGTGTAATTTTATTGGCAGAATCATATGCCTCAAAATTAATATTATACTTGTCTTCTTAATCTCTAGTAAGAAGAACAAAGAATATGTCACGTGCATCTTCTCAGCTAACCCAACTAAAGATCGGATCTTCTAAAAATACTAGATATAGGACCCCGTGCCAGCACGGGGCCCAAATATATATTTTTTTTTATTTTAATTTATGTCATATTATGGAATTTGAGAAGTTATTGAAATTTTTATCTGATTTTAAAAATATTTTAAATTTTTAGCTATTGTGATTTGTAGTACTTTTTTTTAACATAATTTAGAAAAAAATATTTATTACTCTGTTTGTTCTAATTTATGTGGCACACGCAGAATTTTAAATATTAAGCATTTTTTATATGTCTCTTTAATATATTAAGTTGTTAATTATTGTATTTTATTGTATATTTTGAACCTAAATTTTTAATAATATATGTTATTTGCCATGTCCCAATTTATGTGACATTAATTGATAGATTTGTTGGAGTCGAGAGATTTATTTTGCTAATTATTGTAATTTATATTTTTTTTTCCGTCAATTTCAAACAATATATGTTGTTAATTGATAGAATACTTTTAATGTAATTTTTTTAAAAAAATATGTGTGACTCTCCATGTCCCAATTTATGTGGCACATGTAAAGTTTTGACAATTAACCAAAATTTTAATAGATTTAAAAAAAGATTTTTAAGTCGTTAAATTTTAAGTAATAAGTAATTTAAATTGTTGTATTATTTATTACAATTTATAATACTTTTAAAGTAGTTAAAATATTGTACAATTTATTATGATTTATAACACTTTTTTTTAAAATTTATGTCATATTATGGAATTTGAGAAGTTATTGAAATTTTTATATGATTTAAAAAATATTTTAAATTGTTAGCTATTGTGATTTGTAGTACTTTTTTTAACATAATTTTAAAAATAATATTTATTAATCTATTTGTTCTAATTTATGTGGCACATGCAGAATTTCAAATATTAACCCTTTTTTATATGTCTCTTTAATATATTAAGTTGTTAATTATTGTATTTTATAGTACATTTTGAACCTAATTTTTTAATAATATATGTTATTTGCCATGTCCCAATTTATGTGGCATTAATTGATAGATTTGTTGGAGTCGAGAGATTTATTTTGTTAATTATTGTAACTTATAATTTGTTTTTCGTCAATTTCGTCGACTATTTTTTTTATTAATTATTGTAATTTATTGTTTCTTTTTCGTCAATTTCAAACAATATATGTTTATCATATAATCCATTTTATGTGGTACCAATAGAATTTAGAGAGTCAATTAAATTTTGTATATAAGTTTTAAATAATTAAGCTGTTAATTATTGTAATGTATAGTATTACTTATAGTATTTTTAAATATATTTAAATATTATATGTTAGGTTTTTTATCCTAATTTATATGGCATTGATAGAATTTAAAGTGTCAAATAATTGTTAATTATTGTAATAGATAATATGGAGTATTTAAGTCATTTATAGTATAGTATAATTAATATATAATATGTAGCATTTAAGTGTTATATTATGGAATTTGAGAAGTTATTGAAATTTTTATATGATTTTAAAAATATTTTAAATTGTTAGCTATTGTGATTTGTAGTACTTTTTTTTTAATATAATTTTGAAAATAATATTTATTACTGTATTTGTTCTAATTTATGTGGCACATGCAGAATTTCAAATATTAACCATTTTTTTATATGTCTCTTTAATATATTAAGTTGTTAATTATTGTATTTTATAGTACATTTTGAACCTAATTTTGTAATAATATCTGTTATTTGCCATGTCCCAATTTATGTGGCATTAATTGATAGATTTGTTGGAGTCAAGAGATTTATTTTGTTAATTATTGTAATTTATAGTTTCTTTTTCGTCAATTTCAAACAATATATGTTGTTAATTGATAGAATACTTTTAATGTAATTTTTTTAAAAAAATATGTGTGACTGTCCATGTCCCAATTTATGTGGCACATGTAAAGTTTTGACAATTAACCAAAATTTTAATACATTTAAAAAAATATTTTTAAGTCGTTAAATTTTAAGTAATTTAAATTGTTGTATTATTTATTACAATTTATAATGCTTTTAAAGTAGTTTAAATATTGTACTATTTATTATGATTTATAACACTTTTTTTAAAAATTTATGTCATATTATGGAATTTGAGAAGTTATTGAAATTTTTATATGATTTTAAAAATATTTTAAATTGTTAGCTATTGTGATTTGTAGTACTTTTTTTTAACATAATTTTGAAAGTAATATTTATTACTCTATTTGTTCTAATTTATGTGGCACATGCAGAATTTAAAATATTAACCCTTTTTTATGTCTCTTTAATATATTAAGTTGTTAATTATTGTATTTTTTAGTACATTTTGAACCTAATTTTTTAATAATATATGTTATTTGCCATGTCCCAATTTATGTGGCATTAATTGATAGATTTGTTGGAGTCGAGAGATTTATTTTGTTAATTATTGTAATTTATAGTTTCTTTTTCGTCAATTTCAAACAATATATGTTGTTAATTGATAGGTTTTTTGGAGTGGAATTTTTTTTTATTAATTATTGTAATTTATTGTTTCTTTTTCGTCAATTTCAAACAATATATGTTGTTAATTGATAGGTTTTTTGGAGTGGAATTTTTTTTTATTAATTATTGTAATTTATTGTTTCTTTTTTGTCAATTTCAAACAATATATGTTTATTATATAATCCATTTTATGTGGTACCAATAGAATTTAGAGACTCAATTAAATTTTTTTATATAAGTTTTAAATAATTAAGCTGTTAATTATTGTAATGTATAGTATTACTTATATTATTTTTAAATATATTTAAATATTATATGTTAGGTTTTTTATCCTAATTTATATGGCATTGATAGAATTTAAAGTGTCAAATAATTGTTAATTATTGTAATAGATAATATGGAGTATTTAAGTCATTTATAGTATAGTAATTAATATATAATATGTAGTATTTAAGTGTTATATTATGGAATTTGAGAAGTTATTGAAATTTTTATATGATTTTAAAAATATTTTAAATTCATAACTATATATTTCAATGTACAAGATTTTGATAAAATAAAATCTTTAAAGTTAAATTATAATGTTTTTGAAATTTAAATTATTAAAACATATATAATGATTTTATAGAAAAAATAATATCATATAAAATTAAATGAAAAGGATAATAAATTCAACTTTTACCATGATAAGGTTGAAAAATATTATTTAAGTGGAAGGAGATGGGGCCCACTTTTGGTAGTAAATCCTAGACTCTTCTTATTTAAGTGTTATATATATATTATGGAATTTGAGAAGTTATTGAAATTTTTATATGATTTTAAAAATATTTTAAATTCATAACTATATATTTCAATGTACAAGATTTTGATAAAATAAAATCTTTAAAGTTAAATTATTAAAACATATATAATGATTTTATAGAAAAAATAATATCATATAAAATTAAATGAAAAGGATAATAAATTCAACTTTTACCATGATAAGGTTGAAAAATATTATTTAAGTGAAAGGAGATGGGGCCACTTTTAATAGTAAATCCTAGACTCTTCTAATATATAGTAATTTGATAACCTGAATGAAACTTTAGTAGGACCCATAAATATAAGAGAGCAAGACTCGAGGGAAATGAATTTTTTCTTTTCTTTATATAGTTTTTCTCTCTTGATTGTTGTCTTTTTAGCTTCCTTTCATGATGATTTGGAGTAATATACATTTAGCATTACAATGTAATGCATTAAATTCTACCGTTGAAGAAGTTGAAAAATTGCTAATTAAAGTATGATTAATGCATTGTTTTATAAATTAAAAAAAAAACAGTTTATATTATTTTTGAAGGGAAATATAATTTCTTAAATTTAGAAGATTTTTTTTCTTTCATGATTTATATAATAATATAATTAAATATAATTTTAATTTGGTAATAAATTAAATAGAATAATATGATTATATGATTTTATTTTTCTAAATAAATTAAAAGGATTAATGTCTCTATTATTAAGTAAATTGTGAATTAATAATTTAAGATAAAGGAATATAGAGGGAGAAACGTTTTATAAAATAAATAAGATGAAAAATGTTTTTGGAAATAAATAAATGTTACTGAATTCCCTCGCTTATCTAAATGGATTCATTGAATTTTCATAGTCTGAACATTGAAGCATTAAAGTGGTACTGCTTCATTTCTAATTCATCAGTTCACATTTAATATGATAGAATTTTAATGTAATTCAATGTTCCTTTTTGTTTAGGGGCAAAATTGAGAATTTAAAGGATATTATTACTATTCAACTGTATTTTTAGGATATGATCTCTTTAATAATAATAATAATAATAATAATAAATAGTAAACAATAGTATGAGATTTAGTATAATATGATATGAATACTATTTAATAGTTGTTGATTAGTTAGATATTATATATTTTAATTTAGTATAAGAGTAAAATGGTAATTCAACTTTTAGTAATATATGATATGGTATTAGAGTATTGAGTTTTCCATGGCAAAAATGTCTCTTATGGTATGTTATGTCATATAAGTGATATTGGTTGTGGTCCCTTCTAACTTCTAAGGTGTTCAAATATGACCAAAGCAACCTTTCCCTTTACCCAATTCAAATTCATACCAATTTTGGTCACTACTGCATTATTGATGAGATTGCATTTGATTTCAATCACTCCTGTCTTATCCAATGTTTCTACATTTTTTCAAATATGTCCTTTGCTGCATATCGGGTTCTCCAAATGTAATACATTTTTTGAGGATCCAACATAGGAGAGATAACATTTTGGAGAGTCCAAACAACATAGGTTTTATCTTTATGGTCGCAAAAATTGGCTTATATATTGATCACACCGTCTGATCTTAATAAGTTATGATGTGAGATATAAATCTAATGATAGAGAAATATGGGATGGTGAATTGCACCAAGGATGTGTGATAAATGAAGTTAAAAGAGAACTATGAGGTCTCGGGTTCAAATTCCATCGAAGGAAAAACATTACGGGTCGTCTGGTTGATATACAAGTTATACAAGGATACAACGACTAATTCGCTCTATCCTCTTGCAACTAATACATGTTTAATACCGATGATAGTAAGTAATTCCTTTCCATCTGTCTAAACCTTGGTAGACAGAGTTACCGAAATCCCCTTTTATTGACCAGCATGACTCAGACCTTTTGAGCACTACCTTTAAGAATGAGTACTTAACAAAGACAGGATATATATATATATATATATATATATAGTATGTGCTGAGAGGAGGATATATTGAGCTAAAATTTATAGCCATTTCATTGTGATGTTAAAAATAATTGGTGTCCTTCCAGAGATAAGTATTAGAAGTGTTGAAACTGTCTTCACACTGAATATGGCTTCAGAACCTTTAAATGATCTTCAGATTGCAGCTCTCACCCTTTCAATTGTGTTCCTAACAATTCTATGGTACAAATTGACCTCACACAAGGAAGAATCCAGGTGGCCACCAGGGCCTCGTGGCCTTCCGATTGTGGGATTCTTACCATTCCTCCACGCCAATTTGCATCACCATCTCACAGAGTTGTCTCAAGTCTCAACAGTATGGTCCAATATACAAGTTTTGGCTAGGAGGAAAACTATGTGTTGTGTTGAATTCACCATCCTTAGCCAAAGAAGTTGTTCGCGATCAAGATTCTGTTTTTGCTAACCGTGACCCTCCAATTGCAGGATTAGTGTACTTATGGTGGAGTAGATATTGGATTTTCTCCCTATGGTTCCTACTGGAGTGAGATGCGCAAACTGTTTGTAAGGGAGATGTTAAGCAACAGGAACCTTGAGGCCTGTTATAGCTTTCGGAGACACGAGGTCAGAAAGACAATCAGAAATGTGCATACCAAGATTGGCAGCCTCACTGACATTGGTGAATTTGTTGGGTTATGAAGGGTGATTAGGGCGTCATGCGGAAGCTTACAATTTGCAAATCATATAGTTGATAAATCAGATAACAAAAACCTTATACTAAAAATCAAAATATTATTATATCAAAACTAATATAAAGAAAAACATTGAAACTTTAGAGAGAATACATCTCCCCATAAACAAAACTCTCTAGACGACTAATTGTGGATGTTATTGTTTTGTGTTAGAAGAAACAAACCTATATTTATAGAGTCCTAAAATCTTTTCTTACTAGAAAAGGAGTCCTAAAAGGAGAGAATAAACCAAATATGAAAGAATATTATATTTTCCTTTTAAGAAAAGTAAAAACATTTATGGTAATGTTTTGTTTTTTTCTTTAAGAAAAAATAAATTTTAAATTATGGTAAGAAAATCAGGGGAAAACCCTAACAGAATTGGCCTTTGTAACTGAAATGAATGTAATCCTGAGTATGATCTTCGGAAGCAATTTTGTAGAGAAGATGGAGAAGCATAAAAAAGATGGAACTGAATTCAAGGAATTGGTGATAAAATATCTTCAAATACTGGGAAAACCAAACATATCAGACTTCTTCCCTATGCTTGCAAGGTTTGATTTACAAGGAATACAGAAAGACGCGGAGGCTCTTTTGAAGTTGGTTGAAAGTATATTGGACCCTGCCATAAATCAACACTTGAAGATGCTTTCAGACAGAAGAGAAGGTTAAATCCAGCAGAATGAGAAGAAAGACTTTATACAGATCCTGTTAGAGCTAATGGAGCAGAAAGACATTTGTATATCACTAGACTTGGTGAAAATAAAGGCTATCTTGGTGGTAAGTTATATGGTTCCTTCACTTTTTCTATATCGTCGTCCTCTCGTTAACCTTGTTTATCTTGTGAATTCCATCATATTACTGTTGAAAATACAATTAAATAATAAAAGTGTGTTTTCTTTAACAACTTAAGCTTTTAGATGAGATGATCACACACTTCAACAATTACTTTATCTGTCTGAAGATTTAACAGTGTCATACAAACTTTGTAAGACTAATTCAGCTAATTATGTGATTCAAGCATCTTAAGCAAGAACTCTAACCATTTATCTAACCACATATTGGTCATGGGTTCGAGCCATGAAAACAGTCAGGTTTCTAATCACACCCAAGGGTGCGGCTCTTCTCCGAACTCTGCTAATGCGGGATGTTTTGAGCACCAGATTGTAGAGAATAGCAGAAGAAAACTATAATCGGGAAACCTTCTGCTAGCCCAAGATCATTAACTAAGATTGGAAGATTCAACTAAGGAAGAGGAAGATAGAAAGGAGAATTTGTTTATGGAAGAAGACTATTTTATTTGAGTTGTTCTTGGGTTGCTTTTTGGTTGTATACAAATGACAATGGTCACCCCTATTTATACTTGTGTAGGGATAGTTCTAGTTATTACAAGTTCTAGACTATTCTATCATTTACTATAAAAATATCTTCTCTAGAATATCTACAAGAAAGTTCTAGCGAGCTTATCTTCTAGCAATTTCTCTAGAATATCTATATATTTCTTCAAGGCAATTTCTCTAGAATATCTAGATATTTCCTTAAGATAATTATTCTAGGTACTACACTAGACCATTATAGAAACTATACTAGAAAGATCAATGATATTCCAAAAATCCACTTTATCATTTTTCACACAGATTGCCCTTTTTTTAAAGTCCTAAAAAGATATACATACTCATACCTAAACATGAATGTTGTGCCCCCTACATGCCACGGCCCCACACAGGCAGGGGCAGAGCCACAAGAAGTTATAAGTTCGCAAAATCCGCAGAATCCAGTAGCTTTGACCCAAACTATGTAATTCTATTAAGAAATTCACTTAACATATATAAATAATTTATCCGGAACCCAATAAACAAAAAAAGTTGTGGTTCAGAACCTATAAACTTAAAATACTGGATACGTGTCTGCCTACAGGTAGTTCCTTTCCCTGTCTTTATATATGTTTCTTTATTGTAGGACATTGTTATTGGTGGGACTGACTCAACAATTACAACGGTCGAGTGGGTAATGACAGAGCTTCTGAATAATCCGGAGACGATGTCAAAGGTGCAGCAGGAATTGAAACATGTTGTAGGGATGAATAACGTTGTTGAAGAATCCCACTTACCAGAGCTGCACTATCTTGATGCAGTTTTAAAGGAGACGTTACGTTTACACCTTGCATTACCACTGCTTCTCCCAAAGCGCCCGAGCCAATGTGCAATAGTAGGTGGATACAAAATACCTAAGGGAACTAAAGTATTCTTGAATGTTTATGCAATTCATAGGGATCCTCAAGTGTGGGAAAGTCCACTAGAATTCCAGCCTGAAAGGTTCTTGAGTCGCTCGACAAATTTAGACTATGCTGGAAATAATATGAAGTACCTTCCATTTGGTTCAGGGAGGAGAATTTGTGCTGGACTTCCCTTAGCAGAGAAAATGGTCATGTTTATGTTAGCTTCATTTTCCTTTGATTGGAAACTCCCTGAGGGCGAAAAGGTTGATCTTTCAGAGGGATTTGGACTTGTCATCAAGAAAAGTGAAAGGCTATTCGCTATCCCTACTCCCAGGTTACCAAATTTGGATCTATATCAGTAAAACTTTACAAATGCTCTAACATGTGCCCAAACTTTACAAAGGAATTCATAAATTATAGTTAAGATCTTTATTCGTATGGCATTTGATATGCTTATATTATTGTATCATAAAAGTTTAGTCCATATGTTTTTCTCAAAATATATTTTAATTTTTATCGAACTTTACCAAAATGATAGTACATAATGGGATCGTCGTTTTTCTACAAATATTTTTGAACTTTTTTATTTCATTCATGAAAATTAGAGACTAAGGTACCCGAAATCCAAGTCTAGCGCGGCTATCGTTATTATTATTATTACAAAGTAGAGAAAAGACATAAAGTCACCACTAAAGTTATCTCGAATTTTCAAAAAGATACCTTAACTTTGCGGGTGTCCTATTACCCCATTGAACAACTTCAAAATAGTATGTATACCCCATTTTTCACCCAATACCACTTATACAAAAATATTTTAAGTCACGCACTAATAGTCACTTGCCACGTGTTAAAAGTAATTTTTAATTATTTTTATTTGATTTCTTAGATTTTCTTTTTCATTAATTCTTTTTCTCTTTCTTCTTCACCTCAATTTCTGTTCCATCTTCTTTTCTTTTTTTGTCTTCTTCTATTCCATTCCCTTCATCGTTTTCTTGGGAAATTTTATTTCATGTTTATTTGTTGGTGTCTTGCAATGGACTTTCCTTTACGCTTTGTGTCCCTTTAGCAGCCAATATTCACTTCTGCCTACTTATTACCACCAATTAATTTATTTATGAAAATTAATATCATCAAATAATCAAAATCTAAATACTCAAAATATCACCAAGTCAAAATTTGAAATTTAAATCACCACCTTCTCCAACTCCTTACTCCCAAATCGAGTTTTTCATAGTTTTACTATTTCCAAATCCCAATCTTGATTTGTAGGAGGAACTAATTTGTTTTTCAAAAAAAAAAAAAAAAAAAGAATAATGAACACAATAACATTAGTTTTTAAAAAAACAATGACCAGAAAAAAAAAAAATGAAGGAAGACATGGATGCCCCAAGAAATATGAGTAAGCTAATGATGGTAGGGAAGATGAGAAAAAAAATTTGAAAAAATAAAAATATTCCTAATAAAGTAAAAAAAAATAATACATGGGTTTTTATGTTTTTCTTTTAAAAAAAGGTCAAATTGGGGTGCCACATGGCAATTTTACGTTGGTCTGAAGTTGTATCAAGAGTCTTCACGCGCTTATATTTTCGTGACAACATGAGTGGTGTTAAAATTAGTCAAAATGGTATATTTATTGTGGATGTAGAAAGTTTCATGGGGTAACAAGACACCTGCAAAGTTAAGGTGTCTTTTTGAAAATTCGAGACAACTTCAATGGTGACTTTATGTTTTTTCTCTTACATAGTTTGCACATACAATACAATTAAAATATGATCAAGCAGAAGAAGCAGCTTTGCAAATTGGGAGGTCCTTTGGAGAATTAGGTGGAATATTGAGAATTGGGTTACTCTCAAAGAAATTAACTGGCTTTATCTCAAAACTTGATGATACTGTTGGCATTATTGGGAAATCCTCTTGGCATGGAATATGATGGAACCCTAATGTATACCACACCACTATGTCTTTATTCTCAATTGCCCTGTCTCTGCAAAATACAAACAAACAAAAAAAGTACTATTAATTACTCAAAAATATCAAGCGCTTACTATCTAGTCAAAACCTATAATTAATATTATTTCATAACCAAGTGTTATGTTCGATCCTGACAACAACCTGGGCCATTCCTTGACCATCGATCACCTAGGGCTCACCATAGACAGGAAATATGTTGGTGTTACTCAATAATAGTGTGATTATTTAATCTCATCATGTTACGTTACCTGCAACGTCCTACTTTCCTTTTTAGTTTGTTTCTTTTTTTTTGGCAACTCTTTGATTCTAACTCCACACATATCATGTTTAAGACCACAATAATTTTGGTACATTTTATCTATCTTTAGTTTAAGACAACAAGATTCAAAAGTTTTTTTTACTTTTTTTAAACTCCGTGTCAAATCAAAACCAATCAAACAAATCGAAACAGAAGAAGTTACCTGTCAGACCAAACAGCAAGAGTGTCATCACCTTGACTTTGATAAACAAACAAACCAGCAGCCCATTGCTCAGATTCATTATAAGGTGTGACCCAAATTTGGTTATTAGTAAAAGCAGCTCTCTTCTGAGGAGGATCATCATGGTCAAGTAAACTAGCAGCAGTTCCACCAGGAACCACTTTGTAACCAACAGGGTTCCCAACTCTTGATTTCTTATTAGAATTAATCACATGGAATTCTGAAGGATCATATAGTTTGAGCTTAATTTGTGCATCTTTTTCAGTTTTAGCCACATTTCTAACAGCTTTTAAGTAGCTTCTTCGCGGTGATTCTCCAGGAGAAGTCATCTCCTTCTGGAGATTGACCTTCACGAAAGAATTATTCGATGGACCATCGATGTCCATGTCGAGATGGAAAGTTACATAGTGATCATGGATGACTCCTATTATGTTTTCAGATAAGAGAGTGCCATAGAGATACTCATTTTGGTTTACTTGATTCATGTTCACATATGGAGAGCCTTTCACCATCAATATTCCACTTAGTCCAACCTATATAACAACAAAACAAAATTGATAAAAGAATCTTTAGAAATAATATCAAAAGAATCTTAGACCATTTTATTCCAGGGTGTGGCTAACAATAAATGAAGTCAAAATCATAAGGTATCATGTTCAATTCAGGTAGAAGTAAAAACATTATGTAATTTATTTTTATCTATCTAAGCTTCTTGTGTGCATCAAAATTACTCATTTCCTATGCTTATGGGGTAGAAAATAGTACTCTGTAAAAATTAATCAAAGTGTGTGTAAGCTGACGATTCTATATTATTCATCTTGGAATTGATATTGAGATGTGACTAATGACCAACCCCCAACCCTACCCCGCCCCACTCCAAGGAGGAAAAAAAAACTTGATGTGATTGGGTGATTATTGCTATTTGCTACCCAATAATATTCCACGGGCTGGTGCTTCCCAAGTCTTTGTGGGATTTGACTTTATACTATATTTGAAAATTTATTTCTGGTATAATATAATTTGCAGATAAATAAAAATAACATATCTAAATAATATCCGTCTCGTTTCCATTTTCCGGCATTAATTCTTTGTCGGATTAAACTTTATTATTTGAAAAATAAATTGTAAATTGTAAATATTCTAAAATAAGACATATCAGGTCATTTGGTAGAATGTGTTAATTAATACTTATATGTATTAGTTATAGTATTATTTAATCCTTTGTTTGATAGGATATTTAGTCATGATATTATATGGTGTTTAACTAATACATACCAAATCATGATATTAGCAATACATGAGCATAAAACATTACACTCTCTGTTGGATCTAAATTTATTTTTGAAAAATAAAAGAATGAGATTTATTTATGTTTAGCTTTGCAAATATATATGAATGGAAATATTTGTGTTAATATTTTGAAATTGAAAAAATAAATGTTCGGTTGTTCCGGCTGTCAGATCAAATAAATATAAAAATAAATGCTTCCACCAGTAGATAAAAATTTGATTACTAAAAGCCAAAAATAAAATAATGTTACAAATTACTTCATCCCTAAATATTAAAAATAGATATTCTATTCTACTTATTCAATTTAGAAAATCAATACAAGTTTATCATTTTCTTCTCATACTATATACCCTTGTCATTAAATGATTATATCCAGTATTAGTAGTTAAATTTTTATTTCCAAAGTATAATTAATAAAGCTAATTTAATAAAATATTTTTTTAATAAATACTTTCTTAATAATAATATCAAATCAAAATGAGTCCGGTAAAATAAAACGGAGGAATTAGTCATTATACTCCTCAAAAAAACTGATAAGACATGAATAATTTAGTTGATATATATATCTATATATATATCTTGCATGTAATTAATATTATTCGATAATCTTCTCTATCGTATCAAAAATTATAAACGGCACATATAAAAGATCAAGAACTAGCAAGTATGCGTGTTAGAATTATGCGAGTGCGAATTTAGAAACCAGGCTAGTAAAATTTGAACATGTGTCTTCCGTTCAAAATTATGTGACATTCAATTTTTTTTAATCAATCTTAGAAAATGATATTTTTTATATTAAGTAAATAAATTAATGTTTTAACTTATAGTCCTAAAAAATATCTATTAATTGTTTCTGACCAAATATATACAAAAAAAAATAATTTAAAAATATCAAATACGTTCACATAAATTGAAACTAACGATCAAACACATATGTTGTGCTAACCTTAGGTCGAATAAGTCCATCGTTCTGAAACTCCCAATCAACAATATAATCATAGTTTCCTACTGATGCTGCCATTCTCACCACTAATGTCACCTTTGGCCTTACTTCTCGTATCTGTCCAAAGTTGCATGCAAAACCAACAAAATCAATACTATCAAACAATATTTTTTTCAGAAACAAATGTCATACAACACTTGTTCTGTGCTGACACATTAACAAATTTACTTTTCTTGGTTTTCGTGTCCAAAAACCCTGATTAAAACTCGGATCGTGCACTATATGAAAACAGTCTCAGCACTGTACCACTACCATATCGACAAATTTAAGTAGTACACAAACATTTTTGTATCATTTACTTTTTCATAGTGAATAAAGTTGAGTGTATTTACTATTTGAAAAAAAAGTGTGAAATTATTTACCGGTAAACCAGTAATTGGACATTCAGCATGTCGCCATCCAATATCACCAGCATATCTTTCAAACACACAAATCATATTGGAGCGCACATATGGTGTTCCATCAGCTGCCACAAAAACACCATCCATATAATACGCATTACGAGGACAATCATTTAACGGGTCAAGTGGCATCGCTTGTAACCCGAACCCGTATTCACCTGCATCTATATACGTCTTAAAATACCATGCATCTGATGGATCCATGTAAGGTACAAACAACTCCGACGTAAACCCTTTATACATAACATTCCTCATCTTCCCCGTATTTGGATCCTGAACCATGGCCCGGGATATAATAACCCCAGCTCTCGGGTCCGGCTTGAGGTGAAATTCCCAATTTGCCCATTTAACTAGATGATTGTTCTCTATAGTGAAACTTGGACCATTTGGTTGTTCGATTGATATTGGTTTGAGCAAGTTTATTTTTTGTGTGTTTTTTTTAATACGAGAGTAGCGATAGTCTGTGTTGGCAGCCTTTGGTATTGGTATATTCTTTCCTTCATTGAAAATTTCGATAACTTGTTGGGTGTCTAAATCAAGAAGTACTGTTAATCCTTCAATTGGTCTCATATAGAAATTGATAGTGTCCTTCAATGTATAACATTGTACTTTAATCACTCTTCGTTTCTCCTCGATTTTTCCTGAATATAAATTTGAATTAGTCAGACTCAAAGTAACGATATACTAATATTTTTCAATATAATTAACTCATTTCGCTCCTCTAACTCCGAATTAAGGACACTTACCATACCAACCAGTGGAGATGGGTAGACATGCCAGGTCAGCCAAATCAACGCCACGCTGGATAATCGAACGGTTAAAATCAGAACTAGCAAACGGGGCAGAAGTGGCAGTGATCATATCCTCGATCGTCAGGATCGGGTAACCCGAATAACTACCCGTTTCACGTCGGGTCACACGACCCGTTTCAATATCCACAGAAAGCACGTGCACGACGCCGAGCGCACGAGCAACGACGGCCGCCTTCCGCGGCGGAAGTCGGTGACCTTTCCGCCAGTTCAACACCACCTCCTTCTCCGGCTCTTCGAGTACAACAGAGTGAAGAACGCAACCTTTAATCCTAAATTCCGCAATTGAATTAACGATTTTCTTCACTTTTTGAATTTCTCCGATTGTCAGTGGGTCTAGAGGATGATTGGGGAAATCGGCATAGTGATTTTTAGAATTTTCCGGTTGCCGGAGGAAAAAGGGCTTTTTCGAACTGCACCACGGGGAGTAAGTGGTGCAGTCGAAATGCTGATCAGTTGTGTGAGAAAGCGGAGATGGTAAGTTTAAGAAAGTGAAAATTAAGAGCAAAATTATACTCATGAGGAAGAAGAGATTTCTTCCTTCCATGGTTGGCTATTGATGTTTTGAGTTTTTGTTATTCTTGTGATTGTGGGAGCTATGGTGTTTAAATACATACACAGAGCTAGCTAGATAGAGAAGATAAAGTGACGTGTAAACTTACGTATGGGAAATGACTTCATTGTGTGGTAGTGAATGATTTGCTCTAATCAGCTATCGTTAAAAAAAGAGTTGATTGATGATTGCAAATGGTGTAATTGACTTGGAACTAGAAATCAAATGATAAAATCTTGAGCTGAAACATAATTTATACATATAAAATTAAAATTTAATGAGTTTCATTTTTAATTTTTTTAAAATATTGAACTTGTTATATTGTTAATAGTATGAAGTTAAATTTAATAAGCTTAATTAGAAGACTTCGACTTCTACGAGCAGCACAAGAACAAATTTATGCTCTATCATGGGTACACTCTTAACTACTCCATATTCTAGTTTCTGTTAGGTCAAGGACGGCTCTTGCCTATGAATTTTTAGGCCAATGCCTTAATTTTTTCATGAAAAAAAATAATTATTTATAATAAAAAGTATATATATCATATTTTCTTCTTCAACACTCATATTATTTATTCTTTTTAACTCCTTCTACACTCTATTTCTTCAAATCTTTGATAGTTAGAGTAATATTCTGCCAAAAATATGAATCAATAGCCGAAAAGTGTTGAACAAAGTATATTACAAATATTTTTTTATTTCTTTGTAACTTTTCATATTAAAGTAAGGTATATCAAGTTGTCAACTTTTTGAATCAGATTCTATGATTTTAACTCTTATCTTTATTTAAAATTTATCAACTTATTACTTATAGAACTATATTATTGATTCATATAATAATTGTCTCAATAAAATGATGTTTTTCAATGTTGAATTGATAAAGTCTTGCTTAAAAATAATAATTAAAAAAAGTATTTGAAAAAATCATTTATAAAAAGATATTAAAATTTCAATTTAGGCCTCGAATTATGTTGAGCCGCTCCTGTGTCAGTTTCTTAAGATAGATATACATATATACACATAATTTTTCAGAAGTTAACGAATGTATGTGCACATTTAAATTTCTTTATTGGAAAGTTCATTAAAAACCATAAAATTTCGTAGATGCCAAAATACTTTTTCAACTTTTTGGACTGAATATTGATGGTGGGGTCCTATGATGGAATCTGAGCTATGTTTTGATGTGTCTAAATTCCAATTACTACATACATCCACCAATGAGTAACTTGCATCCCGAGTTCCACCATTTGTGGAAACCCATGCATGAATAAGATAAAGATAAGATATTTTATGAAAGGAAAAATCTTTTTGGCCAGAAAATTTGGCAAGAATTTAATCAGAATAATATTTTATCTATGTGATTTTACTTTTTTAAACATTTTTATTCTTTTAACTTTAATACATTTTAACTAAAAAATGAAAAAAGATCATTTTTTAATTTTCTGGCCATTTAGCACTTCCCTTTATGAAATTAGTGAATGAGATGTTTCTTGGGCTATTCCCTCCGTTCCATTTAAACTGTCACTTTGGGTGTGTTTGGTAAAATGTTTTCCAATTTTCTCATGTTTGGTTGGGTTAAATGTTTTGGAAAATGTTTTCCAAATCAATTCATTTTCCTCAAATTTAAGGAAAATGACTTCCCTTCAAAACTTAAGGAAAACATTTTCCAAAACACTCTTCCAACTTCCAATTAAAAAAAAAATTTGTTGAAAACATCAATTTATTTTGTCCCTACCCTCAAACCAACCCCCCCCCCCCCTAAAATAATAATAATTTAAAGCTTGTTTTTAAATTTAATTTTTTTACCCACCCTCACGCACCTCCTACCCAGCCCCCCACCCCTACCACCCCCCCTCCCATTTTATTTTTTTTAAGTTTGTTTTTAAAAAATATTTTCAACTTCAAAATTTCATTTTTTCACGCTACCCTTGACCCCCCCCCACCCACTCCTTACCCAGCCCACCACCCCCAAAAAAAAAATTTAAGATTGCTTTTAAAAATATTTTCAATTTCAAAATTTCATTTTTTCACCCCTACCCTCGACCCCCCACCCACCCACCCACCCCCTACCACCCTCCCCCAAAAAAAAATTTAAGTTTGTTTTTAAAAAATATTTTCAATTTCAAAATTTCATTTTTTCACCTTACCTTGACCCCCCCTCACGCACCTCCTACCCAGCCCCCCACCCCACCCCACCCCTACCACCCCCCCCAAAAAAAAATTTTAAGTTTGTTTTTAAAAAATATTTTCAATTTCAAAATTTCATTTTTTTCACCCCTACCCTCGACCCTCACCCACCCACGCCCTACCAGCCCCCAGCCCCCCCCCCCCCCCAAAAAAATAAAATAAAATTTAAGTTTGTTTTTAAAAAATATTTTCAACTTCAAAAATTCAATTTTTCACCCCTACCCTCAACCCACCCCCTACCCCCTCCCCCCACCCCCAAAAAAATTTAAGTTTTTTTTTAAAAAATATTTTCAATTTCAAAAATTATTTTCTACCCTAGTAAAAATAAAAGATATTTCTCAAAAAAAAAATATCATTCATAAATCAAACACTAAAAATCTTTTCCGGAAAATATTTTCTACTCACCAACCAAACATGAGAAAATAAGTCAAAAATCAACTTGTTTTCCAGGAAAACATTTTCTAGGAAAACATTTTACATGGAAAACATTTTCCTTCATACCAAACACACCCTTTAGCTCAATAAATTATTAGGGAAAAGTTATTGAGTAACAGAAACATCCTACTTACATCGAGGCCAAGGTGATGGATCGAGATGATCCAGGTCGAAGTTATAATTGAACGTGCTGGTTAAAAAATAATAACATGTTGTTATATCTATTATAACATTTTAATATGATAATAAACATTTGATCCTAATACATATAAGCATTTCTTATAAACTTAGGTAGATCATCAAAAGATCAAGTAAACTAGTTGTAAATTTGTAATGCCCCTTTTAGCTTCTTCTTTTTTTGTTGGTGTTTTTTGTGATGGATTTTCTTCTTTGAGAAGATCAACTTTGTTAAAGGAGTTGGTTGGGCCATCAATATTCATATCCACGTAAAATATGATGAAGTGACCATGGGCCACACTGATAACACTCTCTGACACTAGTAAATATTTATGGCTCAAATATATCACTATGTCTGTGGTTGGTGATTTCTTGTGGATTCTATTTTTCCATCGTAAAAATTATATAAATGTTATAGTGTTAAAAGTTAATTATATTCTATTTCTATTTTTTGTAAATTATAAAAATCTCTTAAAATTATAGGATCTTGGTTATCTCAGGAAGTTTGCAGATACATAGCTCACAGATTGCGAATGATACATTACTTAATGGGAGAGATATATCATGTATCCGAGATGAGAGAGAAGTATTCGAAAGGGGATATGGATGTATCAGGAAGAGGGAAGGGATGTATCCGAGAAGAGATTTTTATAAAAAAATATTAATGATAGAAAATTTTAGATATTATGATAAAATAAGATGTGTATTTTTGTAAAAAAATTATTTTCCATTAACGTTCTAGAGAGGCCCACCTATTTAAGAATTAGAATTTTAGAATTTTTATTTAAAAAAAAAAAAACTATATTAAAAAAAGTTACAATTCAAATTATAGTGTGATAGACTCATAGTTTGTATCTAATTAAGCTAGTACTGACTATATATTTTGGATTAAATTTTAAAAATTGATCGTTAAATATTCATTTATGCTCGTATATAGAAGCACTTGTTCTAACTCTTACAGAGTTGAGAGGAGAGTCTCTCATCTCGTCATTATTGACGTTGTCATCGCTCGACTTGGATTTGAATTTTACTGAAGGGTAAACTTTTTTCATGTGAAAAATTAAAATTAAAATTCGGAGGAAAATTTTCCTTTAGGTAGGTGCAGAACTAGGGGCCTTTTGTATTTGAAAACTTGGGCCTTTGGATTGTTCCATAGAAATTGGGCCTTTTGGGCTTGTGTCCAACATTTGTTACTTATCAGACCTTCAATGGGCTTCATGTTGAAACTAGTAGTACCTCGGCTCGAAAACATCGACGTGGGGGTTGCCCGGGGGGATATATATCCGATTTTGAGATTACCATTTAAGTCATAATTATAATATAAAAAAAATTGCAACTTTGATCAGTATAGAATTAACTTTAGATATGTGCGATCAAAATTATTATTAAAAAAATTATATTTGAAGTTTGATAATAAATTTTTGATATTTAAAGTTTGACTTGTCGAAAGACTTTCAATATTTGTACTTGAAGTTTGACTTATCAAAGCCAAATTTATGACGTCACTTATCCATCAAAACTAATAAAAAAATTTAAATTCACCAGATTTAAATAATAAATCCACCCTAACAAAATACATGTGTAACCAGAGGTTTGATTGACTGCATCAAAACTGAAATATAGAACCCTATCCATTACGTTTGCTAAATATTCTTAATTTAGAGAATGTGATATCATCAAAACTTTGAAATTTGAAATAGTTACAAAAGAAGAAAAAAGAAAAAAGAAAAAATTAAAGTTATACTCTCTTTAGTCCATATATTAGTTATCGTATTTACTAAAAATAGATGGTTTAAAATATATTCTCTGTAGTCCATGCTTTTATTTGCCCACAATACATTTTCATTTTTACTCATCACTTTTACTATATCAAAAGAAAAACATATTACTCCCTCCATTCACTTTTATTTGTCACATTTGAATTTGACACACCCCTGAAGAAAACAATAATTGGCATGGCTTTTACCGCACTACTCTTATAGTTTGTGTTTAGTATTAAATTTTGAAAAATAATTTGGAATATAAGTAATTAACATTAAAGATAAAACATGAAAGAAAATAATTATCTTTTCTTAGTATGTTTAAAGTGACAAGTAAAAATGAATTATTTTTGTTGGAAATTGTGGACAAGTAAAAGTAAAGAGAGAGTATTATTTTTCACGTGAAAATTCAAATCGGACAAATAAAAATAAATAAAAGAAGTAATTATCATTTTAAAAAGCAAAATGTAATAATTAATTTTTCTCCACTTTTATTCTTACTCAATAAATATGCAGAAAAATTAATAAATGATGAAAAACGAGAATAGCATTAAGCAATATATCAAAGAAAATAATTTTTTATATTAATATTTTCTAAAAACATATTAAAAAAAACATGACAGATAAAATAAAACGGAAAAAATATATGGCAACTTGCAAGTTAAGAACGTGTCAAATTAGCAATGCCGTATTCAAATATACTTTACACAGAGGAGCAGGTGGCATAATTTGGTTTAGTATGACGAAATATATTTACATAAAAATTAAAAAAATACTTTCATTTGAAAGAAATAAATTTTAGACTTTAAAAAAAAATAAAATCATTTGGTATCAAAAAATTTGTTTGAAATTTGATCAATCCTAACTCAAATTTGGGAACCTAATTCATGATAGAACAATTCTATCCATCCAATTAGGACTCTCGAGTCTTAATAGCAAATTAAGCAAGGGATGATTTAGTCAACGAAGTTAATTTATTTGAAATTTACATATAATTTTCTTTACTTAGTTTAATATAACTCTTCTATTGTTTTGACTTTTGATATAATATAATACTACCATCAAAATGATATTTTCAATTTATTCTAGAAACATGACACTAGCTTTTCGATCCAACAAATTACTAGGAAGTAATCACAAAACGATTTTTCAAATGGATTTTTCCCCACTGGTAGTTTATATATTCTTTATAAGAACATTCTTGAACAATTAGGTCTTGGGTCTATTTATATCTCCGCACTCGAAGTTGAACATTTATTTAATTTGAAGTTTTTTGATTTTATGTGTTATATTTATGGATTAGAAGGTATCTCATTCATATAGTTGTTCAATTTAGGAGGTTCACATCAGATTCAACTATGGTGTCATGCCGAATTAAATCTTGAATTTAATTTATACCTCCAAAACAAATTCAATTAGAAAATGATAGTCAAACTTTATAAGAAGGCCCAAGAACCCCTACACCAATGTGGAAAGTTCAATCATGATCAAATTTACACTTTAAAAAATAAGACATTTGCTTTAGACCCTCAAATTTGAGCCTCCTTATTTTCTTTGACAATATTAATATTATTAAGTATTCTTTAGTTCATTTATAAGATTAATTTTTTCTTTTGCTCTTTCTTACTAAATGTCGAACTCCTTATCAAATAAAAATCGAACAAACAAATAAAATGAATGAAATACTGTTTATAAAAAAAAAAAAGAATAATTTTGCATCTCAAAGCAATTTTTTAAGAAATATATAAACCACTTTGCATTTTATTTTTTTAAATGAATTTTAAATTAAAAAACAATAAATATTACTACTTATTTAAAAATTTAAGTCCTCCAATTTATTTTTGAGTCTAGGTCACAAAGTGTTTGACGGTTTGAGCAGCCCTGGATCCATTTGAAAAGTAATTAAATCAATTTTGTGTGTCATAAATTTCTAGATTAACCATTTTTGGGTCTATATATTATACCTATATATATATATATCATGTAACTATATTTGTTTGATAATGAAAAAGTGAATTGGTGGCTTACATAAGACTACCTTATTTGACCTTTCCTTTTCTGTTGCACGTTAAAGGAAAAAAAAATCCATTTTATCAGGAAAATAATTTAATAATCTTTAAAAATATTTAAAACGAAAACTCTAAGTAATAGGATTATCATCTTTAAAAATATATATAAAAAGTACTATTATTTTCTAAAGACTCTAGTATCGATAACAGAGCAATAAGAAACTCTTTGATCTAATTAGACTGGTAATTAGTGTTAATACAAAATCCATGCATATGTAAATATATGTGCAAATTCATACGTTTTTTATTCATACTCTCCTTTAAAAAGTAGTACATTTTTTCTTCAACTTTTGAGACTCAAAGCTTGAAATAGGAATAAAGGTTCATTAATCGAGTAATTAGCATCTTAATTATGCCAGCTTATGAAGATTTTATTTGTAATAGTAACCTAAGTAACTAACGCCTTTTGTATTCACAAAGTGATTATCATTAATTTAATATAATGAGAAAAAAAATCACATGTTGGTACATTTAACACACAATTATATTGTACCACGTTACAAAAATCAACATATTTGATAGATTAATAAGAACCATGATTTTGTTATGAAATATATTCACTTTAATTTTACACATGACTGAGCATTTAATTCACGAGATTTTTAACTCAACACAATAATTATCATTAATTTCTTATTATTCACACAATTAAAGAAATCTTTTCTAGCTACTGGTTGGATTTCCATTTCATTGCTACCCAAAACTTTCAAATAAAAGACAAAAAGTATATATATATGGAAAATCTTTTAAGAAGTATTTATTGGAAAAAGTTGATGTTATTGTGTTTGAATATTTAGGGGCAGATGCATATTTACTAGAGAAAATAATCTCTTAGGATTACTTACCAATTGAATTGATGAAAATATATTTTTTTCCAAATATCTTATATATAAATATGAAAATCTTTTATATGTAAAATAGAGAATTTACGTATAAGAATATTTTTTGTGGGAGAATTTTTCTTTTGAAGTTTGGAGACACTTTTCAATTGTAATTTTTTGGAAAAATATATTCATTTTTTAAAGACAAGATAGAGTTTCTAAAGAAAACTTTGCAAAGATTTTTTTTAATCTTTGCAAAGATTTATAAAGATATTGCTTGCTTTTTTTATTTCCTAAATTTATGAGAGGAAATTAACCAACAAATAAGATTACAATTTCTACACGTTATTATAAATATATTTTTTCCATATGAAAAAGTCAATAAAAAGGGGAGACCCGTTAAAGATACTACCATAAAAGATCATTAAACCAAACGAAAATTTGACACGTAATCCCATAAAGCATTCATATTCTACAAATCTTTTTAAGGAAAAAAAATACATAAAAGTTCTACTCTCTGCCCTCAAATGAGACACTCTTTTCTTTTAGATTATTTCATAAAAAAATATCATTTTTTTAAATTATAATAAAAAATATTTTAATTTCAAAATCTTGCTTTTACAATAAAGAAAAAAGTATTGAAAAACATTTCTAAATTCGATGTAAATTATTAGTTTCATTATTGAAATATTGACAATCTAAAAAATATATATCTCAGATCTTATAATATAAGTGAGAGTATTTTCAATACTTCTCTCGTCTTTTTATTAAGAGCTTCGTACTTTTATAAGAATTTGAGACCATTTGTATAACATCTGGTAGATTAGGGATTTAACTAAATTTAATTAGTTGAGTAGAAAAATATTTTTAAGATTTTTAATTTACATTAACTTTAAGGATTATTTAATTTAAATCATTTTTTTAATTTAATTTTTAAAAAAATACTAGTGTCAAGTCAAATGGTACCCGTAAATACGAAGGAGGGAGTAATATTATGTTTGTCTTTTTACTTTCCCAATAACATTTCAGCACCTCGCCGGCCCGAAAGCCCATAGTCACTAAACCTGTTCTCCCCATCGGACTCTGTTTTCAAGAATAAAAAATTCCAAAAATTCTGAGTTTCAATTGAAGTTTTCAAGCTGAATCAATCGGAAAAATCGAAAAAGTTTCAATCTTTTTTGTGTTTTTCATCTATGTAAACACCAGAAAGGATTTTCTTCACTTGTTGACTTGTTTGAATTTTGATCATCACTGGAAAAAATGACTCAATTGAAGCCCATTCTTACGCATTTGGATTCCATTCCTTCCACCCCAGGAAAGTTTAAGCCTGATAAATCTTCACCCTATAATCTTTATCGTCTCCGTTTTCACCCTACTCTGTTTCCCAGGTTTACTCTTTGGTCCTTTTTTTTCATCTTTTTCATCGTTTTGCTCATCTTTTTCTCGTCTCCGACCAACCCCACCGCCGGAAACAGCCGCCGGAGTCTGAAAAACTCTCTTTCGCCATCTCCTGCGCTCGGCCCGAATTGGGAGCGTCGGGTTCGGGCCTCGGCCCGACCAAGGTCTAAAACGGGCTTCACCGTTCTAGTCACTGGTGCTGCCGGTTTTGTGGGGACCCATGTGTCTCTAGGCCTGAAACGCCGTGGAGACGGCGTTTTGGGGCTGGATAATTTTAATCAGTATTATGATGTCTGGCTGAAAAAAGCCCGACAGGGCCTTCTTGAACGTTCAGGGATTATGGTAGTTGAGGGTGATATTAATGATGCTGTTTTGCTGAGGAAGCTATTTGATGCTGTTGCTTTTACACATGTCATGCATATGGCAGCTCAAGCTGGAGTTAGATATGCAATGCAGAATCCAGGTTCTTATGTTCATAGTAATATTGCTGGTTTTGTTAGTTTGCTTGAAGCATGTAAAATGGCTAATCCACAACCTAGTATTGTTTGGGCTTCGTCAAGTTCTGTTTATGGATTGAATTCAAAAGTACCCTTTTCAGAAAAAGATAGAACTGATCAACCTGCTAGTTTGTATGCAGCCACTAAAAAGGCTGGTGAAGAAATTGCTCATACATATAACCATATATATGGTCTTTCGATTACTGGATTGCGGTTTTTCACAGTATATGGACCGTGGGGTAGGCCTGATATGGCTTATTTTTTCTTTACAAAAGATATTTTGAGAGGGAAGGAAATCAAGATTTTTGAGACATCTGATCATGGTAGTGTTGCTAGGGATTTTACTTATGTTGATGATGTGGTAAAGGGTTGTTTGGCAGCACTGGATACCGTGAAAGAGAGCACAGGGAGTGGGGGAAAGAAGAAGGGTGCAGCACAATTGAGGATTTATAATTTAGGTAACACAAAGCCGGTGCCTGTTGGGAGACTTGTTAGTATTTTGGAGAAGTTGTTGAAGGTTAAAGCAAAGAAGAAGGTTATCCAAATGCCGAGGAATGGGGATGTGCCATTTACGCATGCTAATATCACTTTGGCACATACGGAGCTGGGATATAAGCCTACTACTGATTTGGAAATGGGGTTAAAGAAGTTTGTAAAGTGGTATGTTAGCTACTATGGTTCGAAGAAGAAGAAGAGTTCTTGGTGAAGTTCTTAAACTTGGTGTTGCGTTGTTTCTCTCTAATGTTTCCTGCGCGTTGATGATACCTCTTCATTGATTTGCCACATTGTTTTAGGTATTCTATTTGTAGGTGATCATTGTACATTCTACTACTGCTACTACTAAAGCATGTTTGATCTATCGACCCTCTTATGGTGGTTTCATGTTTCATTAATCACCATACTTATAATACTTTGGATTAAGCTCTGGCTTATTCGATTTGTCAGAACTGCTATAAAGAGACATATCTGTTTCCCTCTACGTTCAGTTTTATTCGTCCTTAATCAGTTTACTAATATTCAACTTCAAGAATGATAAAAATAAGTTTTTAAACAGGCTGTGATGAAATTTTAATGTAGTCGGGACTCAGGAGTTGATAACTTTTCATTTGTTTCCTCCATTTACTTTGCTAGGATGCCTTGATATTTATTTGCACATCCTTGCTTTGTTGTAGTTGTACCTTCCCCTTCGACTCCCTTAGAGTAGTTTAGATTTTTCATGTCATTACTTTAGATAGTCTGTAATTTGGAAATTTAGCTTTTCCTATAATAAAAGAACTAGCATTTCATATGGTCAATATTGTTAAACTCACCAGTAATTGTGTATTACTGTGCAATTTTCGTCCATCTTTGGGATTCACTAGCTTGTTAAGACCATTTTTCTATGGAAAAAGAATTTTGTATGTATCTTAGTGGAAGTTCTGTCTTTATAGATGGTAGCATCAGGCTCTTTTGTTTTGCTTGCTTATTTTCTTTCTCGTTGATAGAAAGCAACAAAAGTTGTAGTCTTTTTAGCCCATTCACGTGTTTACATGACTTGACAGCTATGGATGGACATTATTTATTTGGTTTTGTCACCATCAAAGTAGGTGCTGGGCCTGACTCTAATCTTGGAATTTTGTTTCTAAGGAACAAAATTATTTGGTGGAACGGGGCGAGGGCTGTGCCAGATGCACAATCTGCTCTTGTAGCCAATTCTGAAACGACATTTTAGGATCCTTGTACTTGTTTAGGATGTAATCTCTATCAGTCAAGAAATTTTATTTTGAGCTGCCTTTTATAGGTGTTTTCCTCTTCTTAACTAGTTAGGCATCACATTATTCTGCTTTCTATGGTCTGTTACGCTTTCTCTATCATTTATTATGCCTTGGTATACCTATATATTGTCTTTTTTAAACTGCCTTGTTATGTGTTACTCAAGACGAGGGTCTTTCGGAAACAACTTTTCTATCTCCACGATATAAGGGTAAGGTCGGTGCACACTAGCTAGTCCTATACTGAATTGTCTGTCTGCTCTTTCCCTACAGGAACTGGGTTCCTGCAAGGGGTGATGAGGGACTCATTTGGTGTCGTATAAGAACCTTTAGCTTCGTCATTTTGTGCTATGACTTAGTTTATTCGTCAGATAAATGTTGCAGATTAGTTGAATTAACTATGTTTGTTGATGCAAAAAGAGGAAATAATCGTCTTTTTGCATAGGAACTGTTAGATTGTTCTTACATTAGTTGAGCGACTGAGTTGTTGTCTTATATAATTTTGGACAAATTCTCGTCTCATGAGTTAACTTTTGGAATTGACTTAAGCTCCCGAGCATGAATAAATCATTGGGTTCGACGTTCATAGGCTTATGATTTGTGAACTAATCGCCAGATTTTTCATTGTAAATGTCAGTTATTGCATACTTTGGAATTACAATTGTCATCTGGAATTATCAATTGAGGTGAAAATGGAACATTATTATTGCCGTAAACTTCTTGTCCCCTAATTAAACTTGGCCAATATGCAGGTTTGCCCAAGGTTCTAGACAGTTTTTGATCTGAATTTTGTGGTGCTTTTGAAATATCCATTTTCGAGTTCGACTATTCCAATTTAAGTTAATTTCACTATTAAAGCCGACTTTATTCCTAGGCTCACATCCAAGTCCATAAATTGCAATATTGAATATTTCAATATCGAATATTATTGCACAAGTTAGTGGAGGACATCAATTATATTATAATAAAAACAAAGAAAAACATTGGAAACCAAAATTGAAACCATACTTCCACCTCCTAAAAGCATGAGAAAAAAAAGGAAAAAATGATTATATATACAGTGGTGGACGCAGGGTTCTCATGAAGGGGTGTCAATGATTGTAATAAGAATAAAAAGATAATTATGAAGCCATTAGGGCTTAAACACACAACCTTTAGGAACTTTTGCAACCCCTTAACCATTATACTAAACCTTCCACTTGACTTAAGAGAGTGTCAATACTTATATATATATATATCGTAAGCTATAAAATAATGGCTAAAAGTGGAGCGCAATTTATTACAAGAGAAGATAAACATCGACAAAATTAACTAGCTTTTTTGGAATGCAATAAAAATTTATGATTTCAAATCAGGTTGATCTGAATTTGAAATTTAGTTTGAACATATAATTTGTATTCTTTTCAAACATGAAATCCCTACCAGTTATGAAAATAATAATAATAATAATAATAATAAAAAGAAATTAATTCTTATACAACCTTACCAAATGATCAAATTATAGCTCCTAAACAAGATATCATATTAACATAATGCGCCGCATTAATAAATTGTATACCTATAAATAAATATTGCAATTACAAACTTTCAAATACATATAATTTTATAAAAAATAACTTATATATAATTATCTAATATAATCATTTCACATGTTACAAACTATATTCTCTTGATTAAAACTTTTAAGGGTATTTTACTCCTTTAGCTAAAGAAAGAAAACAATTCATTGCTATATTGTTTTTATTAAACATATCAATTACTGATTATTAATTTCAATAATTTTATTTAAATATAAATAAAATTAATTTTAACATTTAAAAAAATAATAATTTAAATCTTGAATCGTACGGCTAAAAACTTATCAAGGAAAGAGGGACCCATCCACGTGTTAGTGTTTCATTATTGTTAATCACCATTCAACATAACACAGCTCATTACGCCTGTCTGATTTTTTTACGAAGAAATTCTATAGACCCAAAAACCCAAAATAGAGAGGAAGATGAGTTTTTTTCTTCTTATAGAACAAATTTAAGAACTTTGATGGGAGTTTATGTGCAGTGAAAGGTGAATATATCGGCTATGAAAGGAGGTGTCCTTTCGGCTCCTGGTGATTACATCTACTTCAAGTCTCAAGTTCCTCTTCATAAGATCCCTGTAATGACTGATTTCATCAATTTTGAGTTTTTTCTGATTTGGGGTTTCTTTGATTTTGTTTAACTGTTTGGTTTCTCAAATGGGTCTGTGTCTTTTTTCTATTTGATTGTGTTTTGCTTGTTTTCTTGAATTTCAATGAATCTGAATGTATGATCATGTTGTGATTTGCCCAATTGGATAGTTGTTTGTGATGTGTTTTTTTGTCTGTTTTGCTTGAATCTGCTGTGACTGGTATGTGGCCAATGAGCATCACAAGTAAATTGGCATGATAGCTGTTGTTTATAATAGAAAGCATGAAGTGTGTTCCTTGTAAGTACTGGATAAGACTGAGCTTTTGCTCCTGATAGATCAACTGAAATCCTTTAAGTTGCTTATAGTTATCATTTTTAACTCCGAAACAACTTTGCCCTGAATTGACGTCATGGTAATTGTAGTGCTGCCTTTATCAAACTCCCTGTAATGCAGATCAGTTTAGTTCCTCTCAATAGAATTTGCACTTTTCTGGAATTCTTGCAAATCCTGTTATCTTGTAGTTGGTCTGATTTTTTTGTATGTGAATAATGTTGGAGTGTGGATGTGTTTTCCATCTAAGCCGAATTTGTTTGTATGTGAATAATGTTGGAGTGTGGATGTGTTTTCCATCTAAGCCGAAGAACTTCTCGTGCTAATCACAATGGGATGGGAAATCTATGTTTATATTAAGATTTTTTTTTTCCTAAACTTTTGGTCCTGGACTTCATTCTACTCTTTTTGCTTGCATATTGATGATTTTACTAGTAGGAAAGACTACCATCTTTTTTTAGATGAAGAAGATGGCTACTTTCTTGAATTTGATGTTGTATGTTGATCTTAAGTTTTTTCGGTCCTCTTTTAAAGGTCCTTGCAATTATTGTAAAAATTGTGTTCAATTCTACACATTTGACTTTGATTGTTGTTTCGACTAGTGAAAATATGATGTTGCGTTCCTTGAGCTCATTGACATCTAGTTTTGAATGTGAAATTTCATTCACAAACAAATTCAGCTATTTTGGTGACTGACCTTCTTTATTTAGGTAATAGAGATGCATAAATGGACTATTTTCCTCCTTGTTAAATGTATTATTATTCTTAACACTTTGATCTGTTGTGTAGATTGGATCAAAGCAGTGGCGATATTATGATTTTGGCCCGAAAGTAGTTCCCCCACTCATTTGCCTCCCTGGCATAGCTGGTACCGCTGATGTATATTACAAACAGATAATGTCATTGTCTATGAAGGTAATGAGGAAAACTCCTGATTCTTTGCTTGTTTTATCTAGTTATTGCTGAATTTTTGTGTATCTTCTTTGAGAGTGATAATGACAGTGAAGAACGGGTCATATATGTGGTTGTAATTGTTTCACTCATTCATAAATATATATGAATGTAAAGGATCAGTTAATCACTTAAACTTGCATCCGTTATGTCTTTCCCATATTACTTACTATGGTACTTCCAAAATTAGTTAAAGGTACCAATTAGGGTTTCCAAATGACTAGAACTGTGTTAGAACCTATGTTGCTTGGACTCTCTAAATATGTTGTTGCAACTTGCACACAGATCCTCTAGAAATGCACTTCTTTTGGAGGATGCGACATGCACCGGGTGACATTTTTGAAGAGTCTAAGCAACATAGGTTAGAGCAAAATATGCACTTTAGTAGTGCCGAAAACTTAAAATCTATCATTAAGCAGATGGAAGGAATATAATAATGATATCTAGTGGTTGGGATTATCACTAGAAGGTATCACTTGTGAATGAGTCTGTCTCTGTCTCTGTCTCTCTCTCTTGATCTTTCTCTCTCTCCTTTTAATTGAGACCTTACTTAAATATGAGTTCCCGAATTGGGATGTAGATCTAACAACAGAGGGACTGGCAATTCATCAATTATTTGATTGATCTCTCTGCTCTTAGATGAAAAGTTTTCAACAGCAAATGAAAAATTCTATTCACAATGGAAGTGGTCTTTGATAAGAACATGGAAAGACGTTCCAATAAAAGCTCAGTAATGCATCAAGTAGTGTAAGTGATAACTACTGCAGTGTATGAATTGTAACAGAAGTTGCTCTTCATTTAATGATTTTGCTGGTCAAACTAAGATCTGAGAAAGCACTGGTCTGCACTGAATCTTGGAAAATAGATAACGCTTGCCCCATCGGCTTGCCCTCTTTACTACATGGACTAATATCTTTTTTTTTATAAGGTAAATGTATTTACATGGACTACTACCTTATTCTTCTTTTTATTTTTACGAGGTAAATGTATTTACATGGACTTATCGTGTCAAGTGATGACACTAAGCAAAATAGAATTTTCCATTTTCTAAATGACGTTAGAATCTCTTGCAACATAATTTTAGGATTTAACTAAAGACAATTTCCATTAGTAGGGGCTGAAAGGTTCTCTTTGCATGTTACAACCTATGCATATATGTCTCTTTCCACGATATATAGCGACTGGATAATTTTTCTATAAGACTACCCCCAGATTCAATTGAAGGAAGCTAACATTTTCTGGTTTACTTTCTCAGGGTTACCGTGTAATTTCTGTTGATATTCCGCGTGCATGGAACAACCACGAGTGGATTCAAGCATTTGAGAAGTTTCTAGATACTATTGATGTTCATCATGTATGTTCCCTTAATGTCAGTGCTTACTTGATGGCTACAAGGGGTGTACATGGGGCGGTTTGGTTCAGTTTTTATCAAAACCAAACCAAACCAAACCAACTATATCAGTTTGCTTTTTTTTTTGGCACATGAATACTGTTTCAATCTTAATTTTTGGAGTTGTAGATAAAGTTTTAATAAATCAACATATGTGTTGTAGTAATTTCATGTTAGGGATCAAGTTTTAATAAATCAATAAATGTTTAATAAATCAACTATACTAGTTCAGACTTTGATTGTTCTTTCAATCTTAATTTTGCAGTTTGGTTTGTGCACCCTACAACGTAAGCCTAAGTATGTAGTGATACCAATCATGTTAGGGATCCAGGATTAAAGCAATAAAAGTAAGAATGTGTGTAAGCTAAAAGAAATATTAAGAACGGAAAAATCAAGATAGATGAATTTGAGAACGAGTTCCTTAATTCAAAGTGGATCAAGAAATCTAGAATGTCAGGATGAGCGTAAAGTCATAAATTAATTCCTAACAACAACAATTAACCTAAAAGAACTAATCACCTTTGATAGAGAATTAATCAAGAAAATAGGCTATGGAACCCACCCCCCATTAGAGTATCAAGAACAACATTAGGCAAAGACTTGTCACCTTTCTTGAATACCTAAAAGTAACCTAAGTTTTAAGAAGGAATTAAACTTACCGCCTTTAAGTTGATTCTTGAAGGTTGAAGAAAAAATTCAAGAGCACTCACAGCATGAGTGCAAGGGAAAAATCCTCTCAATTCAATTGACAATAATGTATCTATAAATAAATAAACAATATATGCTAAGGGGCATGCAACACCCTCCCAAAAAGGCTAGGAAATTAATCCAATACTACTTTGGGCAACAAGTCCTTTCGGAAAAAGAAATTTAGTAAAACCTACTAGAAAAAGAAATTAGGAGATTTTGGCCAAGGAAACTAAAAAACATGTAAAAACTTTCTAAGAAATAAGGAAACTTTGACCAAGAAAACAAGTAAATTAATGTCACACTTCTTTCCAAAGCTACTTAACAAAATAAGAGAGAAGTAGCAGATGACATGGAATTCCACACGCCCATCTTGGTCAAGCACACATCTAAATAGGTGTGTATGTTAGCTCTTTGAAGCATGTATTTAATTTTGGGCTCCTCTTTGGTGTGTATTTTTTTTTTCTCAAAAAAAAATAAATCCTCCTCATCTTGGACTTGACTTGGATCATGAGATAAGTGTAGCACTTAGTCAAATCTTCCCCGACTAGTCTCGAGCTCTTTTTTCACAATAAACCGGTGTTGCCAAAGACGCGCTTAAGCCCTAAAGCAAGGCTCAAAACAAGTTGAGCTCTCCGCCTTGCTTATGTGCGCTTCAGTGTCGTCATAAAGGCTCTAAGACAATCTTTTCCTTGCAAATGAGCATTTCTTGAAGTGGCGACACTAAACAAATGGTATTTCACTTTATCGTAAAAAAATTCAATTTCTTTGTCCATATATTTGTTGTTCATGCTTATGTATATTTATATTTGCACCTTTTTTCATTATAGCCCACGCTTTATTTGCTCTTTGCAATTAAAGCCCCAACCGACCTTAGGGCTTTTTTGCGTTTCTTTTCGCTTTTGATAGCACCAATAAACATCTTCTTGATCTCACGTTGAAGTTCTTGAACTTTGTCTAGCATCTCCTTAGCCTACAAGCTCAATCCAAGTCCTTTTTTGGAGTTATGCCTCCAGGGATGCTATCATGTAATGTGTGCAACCTGACTAGTATTATTTATATAGGAGATGAGCAATTTAGAATTAGTAAGATGCACCTATTGACTTTCTTGATTTGTATATGCATTTAGATAAAGTATGCAAAGAAGTGCATATAAAGATACATCTATAAGTTTTTTTTTTTGATCAGTCACTTGTTTGATATTGGTTTGATTATAGTGTTGAATCATGCATTTCAAATTTTTTGTTTGGAATAAAAGCAGAGATAAGTTTGTTCATGATAAAGGAAGTAACTGATGTATTAAACTTGTCCTACGGCAGATTCATCTCTATGGAACAGCCCTTGGAGGCTTCTTAGCACAACTTTTTGCTCAGCATCGTCCCCGGCGTGTTAGGTCCTTGGTACTTTCAAATACATTTGTGGAGACCACTAGTTTCTCAGCTTCAATGCCTTGGGCTCCTATGTAAGTTTTCATTTTATTTATTTTGCATATCATGAGAGCTGCTAAGTTGCTGTTATAGCTCATATATGACTGATCAGCATCGATACTTTACAACTTCTGCATCTATTTGATAACCTATAGATGATCTAATATCTTTTTGTATATGTACCACATCATAATTCTTGCATCTCATTGTTTTTATGATTTTAGCTGTGTAGCTCTTCATATTTTAAAAGATGTTTTTCTTCTATTGTTGGTTTCCTACTGCAGTGTTGGTTGGGCTCCTGCTTTTATACTGAAACGGCATGTGCTTAGTGGAATTCGTGATAGTCCCCAGGAACCCTTTATTGCAGACTCTGTAGATTTTGTTGTTTCTCAGGTAATGTTAAGCTCAGTTTTTTGTTATATTACAGCGGTTTTATGTCATTCTTACCACAAATTGTTTGGAAAATTCCTATTTTCAGAAAGCAGCTGTTAGCAGTATATTGAACTTATAGTTCTTCCATATTTCTTTTGCTGCTTCAGAGTTGGCCAGATAGATGTTTATGCATCATATTTCTTTTTTCAAAAGAAAAAGTGTAGCGATCTTATTCTTATAACATATACTGTTCATTGCAGTTGTATGGTATTCCATTTTGCACCTTTTTCTCCTCTTTTTTCAAACATTATCAGAAGAAGCTCTAGAAGCATGTTAAATACTTTTGAGACAATAACATATTTAACCTGCTCTTTCTCCCAAAACTCTTCCATACCTCTTTTAATTTTTTGTCCAGAATATCAATTGGATGCAGATTTTCCATTACATCCTGTCAGATGGTGTCATTTTGCTACCTTTTGAGTTGATCTGGTTAATGTAACACTCTTGCTTTCTTTGACTATCTAGAATTTGGATTTCTAGCTTCAAGCTGCTTAATTTGTAGAACATGTGATGCTTTCGTATGCTACTATTTCACCATGAGATACTTGATGACAATATTTTGAAATGCTACTCATGTATCTTTGTTGTATGTTTCATTGCTGTACCCTGTTCAAAGTGTAACTGGTCTTAGTTTTTTGTTTTTGATAGTCCTCTGATTTTGTTAATCCTAATTGTCTATTTTCTTTCAGTTGTTCAACTGATAAACTAGACCATCGCATATTCACCATGTTTTTGATACCACAGCTATTTGCTTATAGAAAAAGTTGACTCACTTATTCTCATAACTTGTGAATTCGATTTGGATGCAGGTTGAGACACTCTCAAGAGAAGACTTGGCTTCCAGATTGACATTAACAGCTGATGCTGCATCAGTTGGACCTCTTCTTCTTCCAGATTCTTCCATCACTTTAATGGATGTATGTGTCTAATCTGCAAAGTTGTTTTCTGAATTTTTTTTAGATAATAAATAAATTGTTGTATGCGTAGTCAACATGCCTCAACTTTCTCATTGTTTTGGTTTTTTAAGTGTATTGTCTATAAGTCGACACAAATATATTTTAACTACATCATACTGTTAGAGTGTTAGTACACCATGTACTTATTTACATCTTTCCTCACAAGAATTTTAGGACATTAATTATTTAAGTTCTGGATACAACCGCATTCTGTTGCTCTTGCGATGTCACTTGTTTTTTTACTTTCCCCGGGACTTGCTTATTTCAAAAGTCATGATAACCAAGACGATTATTTCTTGCTTGGAAACAGACTGCTGAGTATAAATTTTGACCTTGGGAAGTCTGTAGCTCTTGGTGTAGAGATTTTGGTCTTTCACCTCTTCACTAATCATCAAAATAAGGAAACCAACTACTTGCTAGGCATCAAAAATTTTCCATTCACTATTATTTGTAATCTTTTCTCACTAGTTGACATTTTTCGCTTTAGGTAGGAGAGTTCCACTTACTTCTTCCGCACCTAGTGGGATAGGAATGTTTGATCCAAGACCTTACCACATAATTTCAGCATTTACTTTTAGTTCGGATCAACTGGTTGATTGTCATCATTAAAATTATTTTGCATGTCTGTAAGGATTTCACGAGCGCAAAAGAAACTCTTTAACTCCAAGGGAAATGGACCTGAACAAAGCTGAATGGATATAGAGGATTCATATAACCAAAGCCCAAGTGATCTGGAATTGAGTTGTAGTTAATTGACTGCTTGATTTGTTTTCCCCAAAAAGCTGTTAGCATACATATGTAGCTCATGACCATCCTGAAAATCCTCTTAACTTGTCTTGATTAAAAAGAAATTGGCAAGAGTTGGAATGAAATGGGTTCAAAATTAGAATAGAGCTTCATGTCGGGGATTCTTATAATTAATCCCCCCCCCCCCCCCCCAAACTAGTTTGGGGATTGAGGCATAATTGGTTGATATTATTGTCCTTTTGCTATGTTACTAGTTTCTTTCTTACAAAAGTCACTAAAATAGAAATTGTCTGATGGGCTTATTCCTATTGCATTGTAATTTTTGTTTTGCGAAGACAAATGACTATTGTGCAACCCCTCAATCACTCAAAGATCAAGTGTGTGAAAGGTATCCTGGCGCGAGAAGGGCATACTTGAAAAGTGGTGGTGATTTTCCATTTCTATCAAGGCCTGATGAAGTGAATCTTCATCTTCAGGTATAAACTACTTCTTGTTGCTTGTTCATCCAAACATCATTTTCATTTCCTTTTTTCTTCTTTTCTCATTTTAGAATTCAGGTCTACTATTTACGAAGAGTCTTTCAAGGTTGAGTAATTTATAAGATAGAATAATATGTTGCAACTAAGTACTTGGTTGTATTTTCATTTGAACAGCTACACCTGAGACGTGTTGGTGTTGAAGCTCGACCTGACTTGATCCCTGGTGCCCCAAAGGATGGTAGTGGTGGAAGTTCCAACGAGCCAAACAACGGAAGAAAGGATGCTGATGATTCATCAGAAAATGATAAAAGAGACTCAGAAACTCCTCCTCCTGCAGAAAGTGCAGAGCCCCCCTTGGCTCCAGAAGCTACTGGTTCTCACGATTTAGATAACCAACTCCTTAAGATGGCCAAACTCTCCGATGACATAGGTGAATCTGTCTCACCTCCGTTAGAAAATTCATTTTTCCGTGACAAGCAGAACTTACTAGTCTCGAGAGCTCTTCTAAACGTCACATGTGAGTTTTTTATTCTTAATATGCTTCCCCTTTACTTAGGGAACTGTACATTCACTGGAAAAGTAGCTGTTATGTAGGCACTTGATGGGAGAGAATTTTTGTTCTTCAGTTTCTTTTTGTACATTATGGGTTGGAAACGTGTCATTGCAAAGACACTATGATATTGAAGACTCAACTTTGTGTTGGAAAACCTTTATATACCATGTAGCAGTTGCAAATCTTTCATAGTCCCAGAATGTTGGATTCGAGAATCTAACGCAAAGTGATGTTTGTTTCAGCAAATATAAGTTTGGGAATCTTCCTCCTTTTTGTCTCTGCGATAAATGTTTGTTTGAGGGATAGAGATTTTTGCGAAAACTGGTAACTTTTCTGGAAAGTTTCTAAACTCAGTGTTTCAGATTTTGCAGACTCAGCATGGGTTCTTAGGGGGATTTCCCCCCATAGTTGTTACTTGAATAGGGGCGGAACTAGTGAAGAAGTTGCAGGTTCGTTTGAACCCAGTAGCTCTAGCTTAGAGCATGTATGTGTTTAAAAAATTCGCTATATAAATACAAATAATAGATCTTGAACTAAGTTAATTAGCTAGCATTTGGTCATAGATTTTGAAATTTTATCTTCAAATTATATTGGTTGTGGTAGAATTTCGAGTTTGAACTCAACAACATAGCGTTTAAATGTGGGTACATGGCGTCCTATGTAGAAATTCATGTCTCTATTTGTTCAACTTTATACAAGTTTAAATGCCTTAACTTTAGCGTTTATGTACTATGTCAAAATAGAAAGGCACAACTTTGTTGAGACAGATTTAGTTGTCCTACTTATTGACCTCTAGTATGATTAAAAGGCTCTTTTTATGAAATGAAGTGACTGATTAAATGCCTTTTAAAAAGTTAATCTAAAGATGCCAGCCATAACTAGTTTAGTGTGAAATGACTATAATTTGTTAATGGAATACCAAAAGTAAAATTCAAATCAGACAGAGATTCAGTCTTTAGATCTTAAATCTAAATAGTAGAACCTCTGGGGTCGCCCAGTGGTTTGAGCTTGGGACTTTCATGTTGGAGGTCTCAAGTTCGAAACCCCTTGCCAGCGAAAGTAAGGGGTTTGCCTTCTGGGTCGAGCTCGTCGCACCAGGCTTGCCTAGTGCGGGTTACCTCTCCTATGTGGTTTGCGAGCTATTGCGTAGGAGCGGGGGTTTTACCCTGTGTGCACCCAAAGGGTAGCGGCTGCGGGTTTCCCTTGTCATAAAAAAAAGATCTTAAATCTAAATAGTAAGGTGTTTGGCTTAGCTTTCGAAATTTGGATATATGGAAAAATAATTTTTAGTTAGAAGTACGTAGGAGCAGCAAATGGCGGATCAGGTGAGATATGGGTGGGTTAAAAACGTGTTAGAGAAAAATGAATATAAAATATTTGATCAGCTCATATTTAACATAGATAGGAAAGAGGTTAACTAGCTATACTATTCATGGCTTTAGAAATAATTAGGTGAGACACAATTTAAAAGTTAAAATAAGCTTAGACTCTCAGAAAATAAGAACTCGTGAAAATAACAAGGGTATTTAATAATATGAATATTCATATTTGATCCATTTTTTAAAAAGTCGGTTATCCGACTCATTCAATTCCAATTAGAAGTACTATCGGAAATGTTTGTTTGAAGAATAGCAATTTGTGTGTTTTCTATAGCTAATATACGCAATTTTTATTTGATTAATCAATTATATATATATATATATATATATTGAGTAAATGAGCAACTATACTTACATCATTGCTTATTGCACTAATTCAAGACTAAGTTTCATCAAATCGATTAATATTTAGTCAGAAATCTCAACTTCTAGCACTACATTTACCTAACATGGTGGAAAATTGTCTATAAACCTATTCATCTACAACTAGTTAGTATCAAAATATAGAATTATTTAATATTATAAAGAGCAGTCTGGTGTATGAATTGTTTCACGTTCACGTAAGATTTGGGAAAGGATCACAATACCTCAAGGGGTATTCTGTATGCAGCATCTCCTGACGTAAGCATTAATGACTGATTTCACTGTTTAATTCATGACGTATAAGTCACACAGAACTTTACCATTGCTTCAACTAAAAACTCCCTTTCAAAATATATAATTAATATAAATTAAACAAAAAAATATTTGAGATATACCTTTTATTAGATAGAATCATATAGAGGTTCACACTTGATCATTTAAACCATAAAATCTTTTAACATGATATCATAAAACTTTAAAAGCAATTAGAGGATCCAAGTGTTTTTTCGATTTACCACCCGATGTTTGATACTACAGGCTAATTAGCATGGCTGAAAGAATCATATTCATCTCACTATAACCTGGTCCACTTTTACTTTCATAACTACCATTGAACTTTCTAATTAACTTGGAGTCAATTTTTCAAAACAAATTCTATGACCTTATTAACTTCTCCTCTACCCCTCTTTTTTCTTTTTTTTTTATCTTCATATCTAATCAAGTCGTGAATGGTGGAGGGAAGATTTGTAGAAACATTAATTAATAGTGTCATTACACATCATCTTTTTATATTTATGATGATTATGACTAAAATTGAATTTTAACTTTTAATCATTTTCAAAATAACTTTTTATTAGGAATTGATGTAAATGTTATTGCTGGAGGTGGTTGTGTAATGGAAACCTTTAATTAATTAATGGACCAATTGATAGTGATATTCTTGAAAAAAATATGTCTATTAATAACCAAGTTGGTAATCTACTTTCAATATCTACATCATTGAGAACTTTTGTATTCCATTTAAAGTGACAGGTAAATAATAAAAAAGATTAAAAAGTGAAACATGATAATTCATCTGTTAAAAAGTAAAAAAAGGGTAAGGACCTTTTATTTTTACCTTTTAATTTATTTTTCTAAATTTAAATTGAGTTTTTTAATCTTGGTATTGTTAGTATCCTTATAACTTTTTTTTGTAGATTCAAATTATATGTAGGAAAGAATTACTTTCTCCTCGCTCCGCAACACGAATAGATCTAGATGTAATGCTATATGCTTTGAGGTGGTGAGACGAGGTGTAGCGATTTCATCAAATCTTGAATTCATAATTAAGGTGGTTTTTGTTATCTTTTTTTCTTCTTAGAAATTATATTAAGAAACTATGATTAATACATGATTGAAAATTTGTATCTATTAGTTATAAATTCTTGAATAAGATCACTATGTTGTATGTGTTTTTATCACCAGTTAAACAACTTATATACGTGACAACACAAATTTAGAATTAATGCGTATTTACATATAAAATGAGGGACTTATGTTCATAAGTCAAAGTTTTTAACGACTAATTTCTTGATATTGACATGGAATCTCGAGTATTACTTATCTATGGATTATTTTCTTTAATTTTGATAATTTATGCAAAGAACAACAAAAGGAATGGCAATTTTATTAATTTGAATGGTTTCATATGCAAAATGTAAAAAATCAGTGGATCAATGTGACATTTAGTTATTTATTTATTTATGCCACCCTGCTTTCTTGTGAATGCCAATTGTGGTCCTTGTTAGCACATTTTTAGCAACAATACAAAAAGTACCACTAAAGTTTCTAAATTACTTTTCTAGTTTTGACAAAATGATGAACAAAAATTTAAAAGCTAATAATTTCTAAAATTTGGATCCACCTTTGTTAGCCTATTTGATCTGCCCCAGGCAATGCTATTCAATAATATTGGAAAAATGACAGCGTAAGGTAATAACTAGTATGGAAAGTTGATCGTCTTTGGAAGTCTTCGTCAGTAACCAAGCGTATAAGTTAAAAAAAAAATGAAAATTATTTTTTATCAAAGATTATTTTTCGAGAAAAAAGAGAATGTTTTGAAGAGTTATAATTTGTGTTTAACTAATTAATTTGGAAAATATTTTAATTATGTTAGGGTAATAATTTGTGATTGGTGAAGATTTCAAAAAAAATATAATCATTTTTTCAACTTTTATAAACTACTCAAAAACTCTTTTTTCTAAAAAGTTGGCTAAACATTTTAATTTTCTAAAGTAAACACTTTTTATATAAAAAAAAATACTTTCGACTTTTTTATAATTTTGACCAAACATGCTATAGTCTATACATTTCCGCTTTGAAAAAAGAAGGTTAATCATATGGTATCCAAAGTTAAAAATATGATATGAATTAGATATGTCTGGCAAAGAATCAATCAACTATTAAGACAAAAAAATATTTTAATATATTAAAAACAAATGTAAGAAACCACCAAAACATGCTTATTTGTTGATTGAATTATTTTAACATTTGTATTATCAGCCCATAATTTAAAAAATTAAATACTTATTCAAAGTTGTCTAGAAGCTAGGGGAGCTCAAGGAGTCAACCATACTTGTTGACAAAACTATTAAAGTCAAAATTAGGTATCTAATTTGGACCTTAGCTAAGACTTACGACTCAATTATCCAAAAAAAAAATAATTACCAATAATTGATGAATATGGTCTCAATTTCAGGAATTTTTATATATATATTTTTTCTGTTTTTAATTGCATATTTTGGGTTTTTTTTCCCTACCAAACGAATCTATATATTGTATTTTAGATAATGATATTTGATTGGATACATATTTTAACACATAAATTTGATTTGCATTTCATAATTAGTTATATCGTAGAAGGAATTAGGTATTCAATTAATCATTAAAAAGTTAATTTTTTCCGATAAAACGTATTTTCTAAATTAATTGTTGAAAAAATATATATTTTTAAAATCACTGAATATAGTAGTCCATAAAAAATGGATCTTGAACCTAATGAGATGAGGCCATGAAGGAATTATCCAAGAATAAACCCATTCAATTTTTATCAGACTCATGCTATTGAAATTTTAGCCATTTTTAATCATTAAGAATTCCACTACCTTTGAAATAGTGCCTTTTTATTTTCTTCTCTTTTTTTTTGAGAAGGTGTTGGGGGGTCGAAAAATTTAAAATTTGAATGGGATGTACCACAGGTACATTTATTTTATATTTATAAGAAAACATAAATGAGAAAGTGAGAAAATTAAATCTGAAAAAATGAAAAGGAGCCTTATAATTATTGTAGTAGTGGAAAAAGACTGATATTTCAACATCAAATTAAAGCCATTTAGTACTTCCTGGCTATGCTTCACCAATAAATGGCCCCAAAATCCATTAATATCCTCAATATTATAGATAAAATATTAAATTGTTGTCTGATATTTAAAATAACTTATACTCTTTCGGTCCATCTTAACTTGTTCACTATATTAAAAATAATGATAAAATTAAATATGTTCTAAATACGGGTATTAAAAGTCCGATCTCTCCATTTTTCAAGGGTGTCAACCTATTATATATACACACAATTTTTTCATGAAATAGTTTCGACCCTAGAATTATTTCGGTGCATAAAGTAATCAACGTTAGTAAAGTTTGAGAAAAGGGTGTGATGTAGACAATTTTTTGCAAAATAGTGTTGATCCTAAGGTCAATCTCGGACTCTTAGTACATAAAACATTCCGGATTAATAGAGTTTGAGGAAGGGCTGCACCCAAAAGATGTGATTAGAAAGTGTATCCTAATGAAAATATAAGTAATTGCTTACAATATGGTTCGAACCATGACCTATATGTCACACAAAGATAACTTTATCGTTACTTCAGTTTTATAGTGCCCCCAAAAGGTATGATGTAGACCGTATATCCTAATAGAAATATTAATAGTTGCTTACATGGTCCAAATCATGACATATAAGTCACACAAATATAATTTTACCGTTACTTCAGTCTTATAAAGTCGCACCCCCCAAAAGATGTGAGATAGATAATGTACCCTAATAAAAATATTAATAATTACTTATATAGTTCAAATCACAACCTATAACTCACACAAAGATAATTTTACCGTTACTTCCTTGAGGGCCTCCCTTCCGTAGTGTGGACCTCTCAACATAGTGAGTGGAGGAGTTAAAAGTTTAACGCCGCGTTTAGCTCAATCTGGAAAACCACAAGCATGTGCTTGAATACTTTTATAATTTATACTATATGCTACTCCTTCCGTCCTTAATTACTTGTCTACTTTTGAATTGGCATATCTATTAAAAAAAATAAAATTGATATAGTATGTTTACCATTTTATCCCTATTAATTATGAAGTTGATGAATTAAAAACTAGTTCTACCATTTTCAAAGTAATTAATTGAGGGTATAATGGGTAAAAAAAATTGTCCTTTCTTAATTTGTCAAAATGAACAAGTAATTAGAGACAACTAAAAAATAAAATGTGAACAAGTAAATAGGTACAGAGGGAGTATTTGTATATTTAAAATAAATTCCATTTGGATGAGACCATGATATGTTAGGACATTTTTATTATGTAGACAATAACAGCTTTCATTTCCACATGCATAAATTAAATACTCTTATTATATGGTGTAAATATTGCAAATGGAATTCAGAATCATTTGTTTTGTACGGCCAAAAACGGATAACTTGTTCACATTTTATTAGTTAATACAAGTTTGAATTTGGAGAAAGTGAAAGGCACTAAGATGGATCTGAAAATGGGAAAGAGACTAAATTAAAGTTTGAGGAATATATAGTATTATTCAGATTGAACAAACTTGTAATTGTTTATAGTGTAAATATTTTTTATATACTGAATGTATTTGGTATGAAGAAAATATTCTTTCTTGCGTTTAGTGGATCAAAATGTGATTTTAAAAATTATATTTTTTTAAAATTAGGAAAATAGTTTTATCAAAAGAAACTGTTTCCTAAATAAATATTCTTGGCATACTATATTTTTATTAACTTATCAAAAACTAGAATATATATATAGTTCAAAAAAATATCGAGAGACATTTTGCTTCTTACCAATAATAACACACTCATTATTATTATTTTACCCCTCGTCATAAAGGAAGGTGTTTATTATCCGAATAACCTCTTTTTTCACGCTTTTTATTAATGCATATGACTTAAAGTTCAAATTTATTTGCACACCTTTTGAAAATCATAATAATATAAGCTAGAATTTCAAAATTCATAAAATTTTAAATTCTAAAATTTAATAAGATTATTGGATTCTTAATAATTAGTTACACACATTAAATAAATAAGTTTGTGTCAAAGTTATTAGATTCTACAAATATAAATTTACGGTCAAAGCTATTAAATTCGATCGAATCGGTAATAAAATACTAGCTCTTGGCATATTTAAAAATGTGCATGCATGTGCCAGACACTATGCTCAAAAGTCTTCCTTTCTGTATTTTCTAACTAACTCTCTTTTCTCCTTTGACAATTCACACCAATAAACTCCCCATTTTTCTTTCTCTCTACTGTGAAGCACCATTGAAATCCAATGCAAAAGCTCACTAGTACTTCATAAAAAACTCAACTTTTCACTCAAATCTGAAAGTTCACAAAGTTCAGAGAAATGGGGGTTAATTATTTCCTCTTAACTTTCATTTTTGCTCTGTTTGTTCTTGAATTTTCTTGCATAGAACCTGTTTGTGGAAATGCTGAGGTGAGAGCTTTAATGGAGATTAAAACAGCTTTGGACCCAGAAAGCAAGAAACTTTCTTCATGGACAAGTGATGGTGATCCATGTAGTGGTTCTTTTCTTGGTGTGATTTGTAATGAACATCATAAAGTAACAAATATTACTCTGACAGATAAAAGACTTACTGGAAAGTTGTCACCAGCAATTGCTGAGCTGAAGTGTCTGTCTGGTCTGTTCTTGCATTATAATTCTTTAACAGGGGAAATACCAAAGGAACTTGGGAATTTGACTGAGTTGAATGATCTTTATCTCAATGAGAACAATCTTTCTGGGATTATACCACCAGAACTTGGAAACATGGCAAGTTTACAAGGTTTGTAGCCTTTGTAAACATCTTTCTGTTTAATTTTGTGGGAGATTGTTTCTCTTTTTTTCTTAGCTCCCACCTTTTTGCTGCTTTGGTGACTCAATCTTAAATTATCTGTCGTGATTTCTAAGAAATAGTTGTATTAAATGATTTGTCATTTTAGAAGTTTTAAGATAAAATAATTATCCTTTTCTCATTCTACTTTTAATAGTAATTGTTCTTGAAGATCCTGTTTTGGTGACTCGAACCGACAACCTTAAAGTTGGAGGTAGAGAGTGCTTACAACTTGAGCAACCCCTGCTATCACGGAAATTGCTTGCTGTTTCATTCTACTGTTTTTTGTGTGTGCTAGTGAATAATGAGTCTACATGAATTTAGGTAACAGAGTAGACAAGTTGCAAAATTTCTTAGAGATCTATGCAGATTTTTTGGTTCTGTAAAGGTAGGACTTTGTGGGGATTGATGGTTTACTCCTTTTTTTGAGTTCCTTCATCCATAAATTAACAGTGCAAGTTTGAGAGAAAATAAAGTGTTACTAGTATATATATGAATTGTTGAATTTCCTAACATAAGGAAAGCTTTAAGTACAACAGTAGAAGTGGCTCAAAATTGCTTTAAGTAGCAGATTCGAATTCCAAGTATCCCGTGTTAGAATTTCTACTTCCGCCACTGTTGCACCCACACCCCCTTTTCTGGTCTTTATTCTTTCTTGTTAATTATATTTTTGGTCTGAACAGCATACTGAAATTTCTTTTCCAAATAAGGTGATGAAAGAAATGCAAGAACTTCTTTTTTTTCCCTTTCTACAATGATATGTGCTCTGAGATGATTTGTGCATTTTGTGGTTCCACAGTGCTGGACTTGAGTTGTAACCAGTTGACAGGGAGCATACCAACAGAGATTTGGTTCTTGAAGAAGTTGAGTGTTCTTGAATTGCAACGTAACAGGCTGACAGGTAAAATTCCAGAGAACGTAGGAGTTCTCGGGACGTTGAAAAAGCTATATTTGGGATTCAATAGGCTATCTGGTCCGATTCCATTAAACTTAGCTGCTGCTCCCCAGTTGGAGGTTCTAGAAGTACAAAATAACACCCTCTCTGGAGTTGTTCCTCCAGGTTAGTTTCCCTTTTTGAGTTCTTAACTTTTTATAAATCTTTTTTTCCTAGCTTGAAGTTATATCTTTTGATTTCTGATTTTAAACCTCTTTTTTCTCCTTTTTATCTGGACTGATTTGTAGCTCTAAGGAGATTAAATGAAAAATTCAATCATGAAAGCAATCCTGGTTTATGTGGTACTGGATTTACTTCATTGAGAGTTTGCACTGCCTGGGATCATGTCAATGTGAATCAAGTTGGTTCTGATGTACCTGATTCCAATAATAACGGCGTCCCTATAGATGTCCCAGGAGCTGCTCATATTAGTCCATTGCCTTGTAATCAAACTCATTGTTCAAGATCATCAAAATTTCCTCAAGCAATTATCGTTGCTTCTGTGATTACAGTCACTGTAACTTTGGTAGTAGCTGTAGTTTTCGGTATATTTAGACGAAGAAGGCTAAAACAAAGAGTAGGGAACACAAGTGATGCATCTGATGATAGGCTTAGCACTGATCAGGCAAAGGAAATATACAAGAGAAGCCCTTCTCCACTACTTACTGTTGAGTACTCAAATCGTTGGGACCCTATGACCCCTGAAAAGAGTTGCAATAGCATGTTCAATGAGTTCTTAAATGGATTCAAGTTCAATTTGGAAGAGGTTGAGTCTGCAACTCAGCATTTTACAGAGACAAATCTATTGGGACGGAGTAATTTCTCTGCCGTCTATAAAGGAATTTTAAAAGATGGATCTACGGTAGCTGTAAAAAGCATCAGCGTGACAAGCTGTAAGTCGGAGGAGACGGAGTTCATGGAAGGATTGAGCTTATTAACCTCCCTGAAGCATGAAAACCTTGTCAAGCTAAGAGGTTTCTGTTGTTCAAAGGGAAGAGGCGAGTGCTTTTTAATCTATGATTTGGCCTCTAAAGGGAACCTTTCTCAGTATCTTGATGTTGAAGTAAACAGCAACCATGTTCTTGACTGGTCCAAAAGAGTTTCGATCATCAAGGGGATTGCAAAAGGTTGGTCTTCTTTGCTTTTGTTCATCATTACATCTTCAACATTCTCTACAAATTTCTCAGAATATTTTAAAGTTCGGAAATATTATGGCTGTATATTATTTTCCCCATAATGTGGAGTCTTCTAGGAGTTCCATTGCATAGGCAGTCTATTACCACTAAAGTGCTTCTCACAGGAGTCAGGAACAGGATGTGACTGTAGATTCATTTGCATGGTAATTAGTGGCAGAGTTAGGACTTTCATTAAGGGGTTCAAAGTATGAAAAAGTAAACACACGAAGAAGCCGAAGGGGTTCAACATCTACTATATATACATAAAAATAATTAAAACCATGTATAAACAACGTAATTTTCTGCCGACCACCTCGGCCTACCTAGCTCCACCCCTGTGGTTAATATATTATCAAATTACTCCTCCATCCCAAAATAAGTGTCGCTTTAGTTCATTTCACGCCCATTAAGAAAAGTAATAAATGCAAGGCATAGTTTACTAAGTCACCCCTAGTTATTAGATGAAGAGGAGTAGTTCTTTAATATAAAGGTATAGTTGGAACCAAGGAGTACTATTTTTTGTCTTGACTTCTAAGTAGGCAATTATTTTGGGATACACTTTTATGCTAAAGCGACACTTATTTGGGACGGAGGGAGTAATATGAATACAGAGAGAGACTGGAATTATTGTCATTCAAACTTAGTTGTGGGGCAGTAATTGTTGTGTCTTCAAAGAAGACCAGAAAAAGGTTGCAAATTATTGCTTTAATTGAAAATTCAAGTTCCCTTGCCATCAAGGAAAGCAATAGGATATGTCTCAAGAACCTCATTAATATGTGCATTTAATAGTTCTCCTATGTTCACTATTTCGAAACCAGTGCCTTTGATTTGATTAAAGATGAAATAGCACAGGTGCACCATCACTGCATTAACTTCAGTTGTTCATATTAGAACAACAGGCAACAGATATTTGGGCTAAGTTTTAGTATAGCTAAGGTCTCTAATTAATAAAATCTTTAATACACTATGATGGCGAATGATTTCAACTTACCAACTATATTGTTTTTGTGAGAACCAGGGAAAACTTACACATGTTTTTTGCGTTCTATCTTAATATGATTCCTTCATATTTCCTTTTGACTGATACCAATCGTTATGCATCTTTCTAACAGGACTAGGATATCTGCACAGCACCGAACCAGACAAACCTTCCATGGTTCATCGCAACATATCTGTGGAAAAAGTCCTCCTTGATCAACAGTTCACTCCACTAATACTGGACTGTGGCCTACTAAAGCTACTTGCTGATGATGTTGTTTATTCTGCACTTAAGGTCAGTGCTGCACTAGGATATATGGCTCCTGAATATATTACAACTGGACGATTCACAGAAAAGAGCGATGTATATGCATTTGGAGTAATTATCCTTCAAGTACTCTCTGGTAAAGGACTTCTGGACTGCTCAATGAGACTGGCAGCTGAATCTTGTAACTTTGAGAACTTCATTGACCCTAATCTCAAAGGAACATTCCCCATAAGTGAAGCAACTATGCTAACTAAACTTGCAGTAAGTTGCACCCTTGAGGATCCAGATAGCAGGCCAAGTATGGTTTTAGTAAATGAAGAATTGAACAGGTCTAGTTGTGGTTGAAAAAGGAAACAATGAAGTCCTTTTTGTTCGCGTTGAAATTTGTTGATGATTATTAACCATATGGAACAAGTGCCATAGCGATAGAGCTGCAGTTTTCTATCTATTGTATTATGCAACATCACTTGCTTCTGTATATAATGAGGCTGATTGAACAAATTCTTTGAATGGTTTGAAGGTGAAACTGGAACGCCCCCTGGCGTCCTTGATTGTTGTAGCTCAGAAGAGATAAAGAGGAAGCTAATGAACTTGTACCATTATTTGATCTTTTCACTGTATTTTAATGTCTCTTTCAGGGCCAATATTCTGATAAATGCATTATTCTTTGTATCGAGTGATCCAAATTCAATACAGTACCTATGGGTACATAAAAAATATATTGAATCGGTTCTCTTTGCAGCCCTATCCACTGCACCACATCCTTTGGTGGTGAATCGATTCTTTTAATTGTCTTCTTGTGGGATGACTGCAAATTTAGCCCTTTGTTAAAAAAACAATTGATGGATTGTGGTGTCTTAGTGCTAGAGAACTGAATAGTTTTTAGAAGAAAGACATAATTGATGAATACGTTATGCATAATATTAAGATATGATTGTAATGCACGAGGCTTTATGAATGTTATGTTATAGGAAACTACCTAACAAAGTGAAAAGCAAGTTCCACTGAACCTGTGAGATTAGTTTAAGAAGTATTTACATAGTGATTGTCATATGTATCTTTTACAAAATTGTTGTGGTGCAATCAGAGTCATAAACCAATTTATCCCAATCAAGGATACACATTGTCGTCCTCTTCTCATACCTGACTTGCCAAAGTTACCTAATTACACAGTCCTCCAACAGTTTGGGTTAAGCGCGACGGGGATTTCGAACTGCCAACACATTACATGATCCTAACTTCAACATGTTTGATTATTACATCAATAACATAATATAGTACAACAAAAACATCAACTGCTATTACAAAGTATTCTCGTCTGATGAGTTGTCTTATTCCTTTCCATTCTTCATATCCAAGAACTGAAGATCTTCGAAAAAAGGGAACTCTGAAATTTGAAAGGAGTTATTGCCAACTTTGGCAGGATGTGAGTAAGCAGTCGATAAATAGGATCACTCTATGCAGTTGAAGTCTGCTCTTGTTGATCTGATAACCATTCAGCAGGCCACCACTCTGGTTTAATTGCCTGGACTTTTACATCATCCAAACCTCGTATTGTTAACGAGCCTTTAAAGGCTTCATCCAAGCGCAGAAGACCCAAACCCCGGCTTCCAAGGGCAGTTGTGACAGTTCCTGCTTTCTTTCTGGATGATGCATCAATTACTTCCGACCTTGGAGCAACTTTTTGTTCCACCTCTGGTTTAGGAGGGGGGGGGGGGGGAACTCGTCAATGGTTCTGAAATAGTATGAAGTACTCAAAAAAAAATTAAGAAAGCTACCTTTTCCACTGTCATTCACAAACTTAAGGGGAAGCAAACGTTTTCGGATGACCCCACGATGATGTGTGCGAGCAATGAGTTCTTGGCCCACATAGCATCCTTTATCAAAGCTTATTCCATTTAAACCAGCAAGATTGTACTCAAGCGGCACAGCTTCACCTGCGAACAAAGTTATAGATCAGAAAAGTGATTCATAAACTTCACAAACAAATGAAGGTAGAGAGTTCAAATGAAGATAAAAGGAAGGAAGAAGCGTAAGGATTAAATGAAAGGCTTTAGTTCGTTTTAGGTGACAATATCTATAGCTCTCTCAGGATACATTTCCCTACATCCGCTACTATTTCAGATACTTGCGGACTCTCGAGTTGTTGTTTCCCACAAACTAATTGCATACAGAGGGGCTAAAAACTCGAGCAGAAAGTGAGACTATAATATAGATCAATTAAAGCACACCTTTAGGAATCTCAGCTGAGCCTTCTGCAACTCCCTTCTCCAACCTCCACAGAAGATAATTCTCTTCGTTTGTCTCTTTGTCTGCCTCAACCAAAGGTGCTGAAGCAAATTTGAGCATATATGAGCAAGCATGTACAATATCTACGACTAGTATAACATATTGAGAAGACATAAAATTTATGCTTAATCATGCAGAAATATGAGTAGATTATCGACCAAGAGTCCATTATATACCAACTATAACTTGAATTTGTTCAAAGTCAAATTTCTGAATCAAAAAGGTGAATCAATAAAGATGAAGATAACAAGTCTACACTGATCAGCAGGATATGGGGCTGTGCCAACTTCTTCTAGACAAAATGAAGAAAACGAAAGAGATGAAGCATTGGGAAGGTAAGTAACCAAGACTTACGAGTTGTGTTGGATGGAAATATGCCCCTGAATCCAAGGCAATCTAATCTGGGATCTCTATACCATAGCCACCCACAATTGTTTCCTTGTGAAGATGACTGGCCAGAGCGATCAAACCCACCACCCCATCCAAGGGAGGCAGCATCTGGCTCTTCAGAGGACTTCTGAGTTAAATCTTGGCCAAACCTCTGCCAACAAGAGAAATCATCAGCCACACTCTCTATTTCAACCTTAGACCTCAACCGATACCTGCATAAACAATAATATACTCACATCTTTTACAAGAGTCGAAACCAATATACAATAATAACAGTAAAAGAAACTGTATCCCAAAGAACACATTTTCCGAATTTTGCCATTTCAAGCCCTCAAACAACAATTTTCTAATAACCAGGAAATACAGGCATGCATTCTAGATGAACCATTCCAGCAGCTTATCCAAAGAAATAATGGTACATTGGCTTATGATTCAATCAACTAGTCACCATTAGTCCAACTATGAGGAATTGCAGATTGCAGCTTTCACAACTGCTTATCCTCAGATCTTTTACCTCGTAACTGACATCTCCACCCATAAGAGGACGGATCGGTGTCACCAAATCAATGGATCATTTCCATGTCTCATCAAAGTAGGCCTTTAATGAAAAGAACACCGAGGTTAAAGATTGTTTGAACTGCAGCAACGAGACAAACACTAAATATTCAAAAATTTCGGGGCGAAGAAAAAGAGATTGAGACTGTATAAATTTCATATCCATTGCATTTGCTTAGCAATATCCAGCATTCTGCTTAAGCCCTCCATTGCCAGTATGAATAGAAAAGGGGAGAGGGGGTCTCCCTGTCTTCAGCTCTTTGTGGAGAAAAAAAGCCACTGGGATTCAGTTACTAAGATAAGAGTACTTGCCGGTAGAGATGTTAAATTCAATCCAACTATGTCCAAATCCCTTCTTTTTGAGTAGTGAAATGAGATACGACCAGTTCAACTGATCAAAGTCTTTCTGGATGTCCAGCTTGCACAGAATACCTGCACCTCCCTCATTCAATTTCTAGTCTAGAACTCTATGTACAATCAAAGAGGCATAAGAAAAGCATTCTGATTGTTCGAGACCAACTTCACCATCACTGCTTTGAGCCTCTCTTCTAGGAATTTTGAGAAAAATTTTAAAGGCTCCCAATAAGACTAATTGGTCTATAGTCCTTAAGCTCTAATGCTCCTTTTTTTTCTTGGGAATCCAGGCAATGAAGGAAGCATTACTTGATCTCACCATCTAACAATGTTGACGGTAGTGATGTAGAGCTTCCATGATGACTGTACTGATGAAATCCCAAGAACTTTGGTAGAAATCCATTGTTCACTCATCAGGCCCTGCATCACTTGCATCAACATTGTTGGATGGTGACATCTTTTTCTCATAGGACTTTAAGCTTTGATTTCAGTTTCTAATTTTGATGGAGTTACAAGTATACAAGTAAACCAAGTTAATATGGGACATCCTTCTATGCTGTCAATTATATCTAAAATCAGATCAGACACCCAACAGTCAACAGTCTAGCTACCGTTTCTAGATTCACTAGTTCAGCCAGTATGAGAAGTCAAAATCACTTTTTACATCACCATGACATCATGATGGATCTCATGCAATCCCTACATAAAATAAAGAATCATCACAAGGTATAACACTGTAATGTATGCAAGGAACAAAGATTAACTAAACTATTAGCTAGAGCACCTTGTATTGCAGCAGATATGATTTGGCAAACTACATCATGGCTAGAATGAAGAAGTTTTACATATGTTTTTCTAGCATAAAAAGGGGAAGTAAGCTCCAGCCATTCCAGATGTTTTTTTGTTCGTATATTACATAGTTCTATCATTAGAATAATTCGTACTTTGCCAGAAGGTGTGGTATATGCATGCATTAAACCTCTTTTGTAGGCAGATAACTTTTTGAGAATGATAAATAAAATGATTTGTAGGCAGAGAACTTTGCAGCTACTTTATCAACAAAAGAAAAAAAAATCAAGCTAATAAGTAGATTCATTCAAAGTGATGTAAACATATATTTATCTCACATTTTTTTCTAGTCAAAGAAGTATCAAGATAATATACATCCTTCACAGTGGTTGTACATGGACTTTTCTTTGACGATATCTGAATATGTTCTGATGAATGTGCCAATGATGATAGAAACTAAGGTCTACCTCACATCTTTTCTAGGAAAAAATCTTCGACAGATTACATCTTACTTTCCAACATATACTGGTTGGAAGAACTGTTTTGTCCATTCAAGCTTCTCTATATACCTAACTGCATAATACATACAACATTCGACTTACATTTACAAATTCAGGCATCTCAGAAGTTTTGTTCTGATCCTGGTTTCCATCTGAGGTAATTATGAATGGTTGGTTCTTCATACTGATTTGATGGTTACTCTGCAGGTTTATACCACACATGCCCTTAAAGTGGAAGGCCTTTTAGAAACATAACAACTATACCAGCAAAGCTGGAGTCAACCACTCCGTTTTTGCTCAGGGAGTGGATCTCTTTTTCACTCGGCTTGCTCCGTCACATACCTATGACTCTCTCACTGAAGATTTCAGTTATGCATTGCTTCTCATTACAATAGTTTCCCTGGTTATAGCAATTTTTGTAACATGGATTTGATCTGAGAGGAAAGAGTTAGAGAAGTCAAGGTGAGTCAAGTCCATTAGCTACTTCAACCCTGTGTTAGATAGGAGGGTGTGGAGATCACGTATTATGGTAGAAGGTTAGTAGGTAGTAGAGTGTTGTCTTGCTTTTCAACGGGCTTAGGATTGTGCTTGTCATAGTATCAGACTTATTCTTGTAGTGTCTTGTTTTTTATTTCTACCTTCATCTGTTGTTTCTAGTGTTCACATTATCGCACTATTTTGTAGTTGCTACTATTTCCTAACTAGCTGCTATGTTTCCGTCACTGTTGTTTTCCTTTTCATAACTACTAGTACACAACCTTAGCCTGCCCTGCATTGTCAGGGGATAACAACTTTACATGTTACACCAATGCTCCCCTTCGTATGAATGCAGATGATTCATAATATCATCTAAGTTTATCCTTGAGCAACGATCAATTAATCAATTTCATGCTGATACACCCCACAGCTACATTTACAAATATGCTCATCCAACTTCTCTTATCACAATCAACTTCAATTTAATATGCAAATACAAATAGGCTCATCCAACTTCTCTTATCACAATTAACTTCAATTTAATATGCAAAATTATATAAAGCTCAAAACTTGGAACCTCACTTTTTCAGTGTCTGCAGAAGCTCATCCAATTCAGACCCATCAACATCAGCAAACAATTCCAGCTCCCCAGAATCAGGGCCAGGCCCGGAACCAGTCCGATCAAGCTTCTCATCAGCCCGAGGCGGCCTATACAAGAACATATCATACAAAAACCTTCCTTGAGGAGTCAAAAGAGCAGCATACACCGGAGGAACCGAAACGAACGGGGCATTGGTAGTAGCTAAAGTGGTCCTATCTTCGGGTTGTGGATTTTCTAGCCTCCGTAGATCATTGGTAACAAGACCCTGAAGGAATTTAACGGTTTCGGGTCCGGTGAACCGGATAACGGATCGGGTCTTGAGACGGGAAGCCATGGGCCCTGCATTTTCGAGCTGAGATTGCTCAGAGAAGCGTCTGGAAGAGTTGATAAAAGTTGAAATTTTAGGTTTGAAGAAATGAAGAGATTGTTTGAAACGGTACATTGCTGGCGGCGATGGTGGTTGCAGAGCGGTGAGGACGGCGAGTATATGAGAATTGGGTGAGGGACACGTGGATTTAGACGGTGCTACGTGGTGAATAGAGAAGGAAGTTGGCTGTTAGGTGTTCGATGAAATTCCCCACAGAAAAAATATTACAGCTTTCGAATAACTGAAACAGACTACTCATCTCGTGTTTGAATCCCTTTAGATATGCTTTTGTTAAAGAATATTTTACTGCCTCGTATGAAATTTTTCGTTCGTATTCAAATTTAGTTGAACTCCAAGTAAATATTGTATATGGAATAAAAAACTAAAAAAAAATTAGTTTACAAGTGTCACGACTCACGATGCATTGTGCATGATACACCATAAACATCTTTTTTGTGAATAGGTTTTTTTTCTATAAATAGAAACTCAATCTAGTTTATTACTCCTTCCGTCATGATTTCCTTTTTTAGAGTTAAATTATAAGAATTTTGATTAACAATTGATGATGTATTATTCATCATATTGATATGCAAAAAGTTGCAATTTATAGTATTTTTCGTATAGTTTTTGAATATCTAAATTTTTTATTTAAAATATTGAATTAATATAATCTAATTTAACTTTAAAAATTAATCAAATTTATCTTCAAAAATACATAAAAAAATATACCGTTAATAACTATTATTTTAATGAACCATTATACATCATAGTTTTTCCAAAAAGAAAATCTCAACTTGTGCAACACGGCCTAGGCCTACTAGAAACTAATTGTTGGGTCCTAATCAAATTGCTTGCTTGCAAAGAACGATTCAATTTCTAAAGTAAGATTAATTATTTAATTAGCATTTGCCATTATTTTTTAAGCTTAACAAATCCGTGTACTAAAACAAACTAGATGTTTTAAGTCAACTAATTTATTTTCAACTATGGTGTTGAGTATAACAACCCAATAACTAACCAAAATTCAATATTTTAAAATTAATGAAACCATGGTAATTACTTAAATTAATTGGGCCCAAATTTCCAGTTACATCATGTTCATTTGCTTGTACATATCCGATTAATTAAAATAATGATTACAGTTACTGTAATTATATTATTGTAATATAAGGTCCATTTCGGATAAATTCAGTAATCTAATTATCATTACTAACTTTTAATAAATTTCTTACGGGCTGCTTAACAAACTCTATCCAACAATTGTTATTATGATATGTTTGTTTAGATTATATTTTCGTTTTATTTAATTTATTCACCGTCACCCCTACCTAAAAAGTATTAATTAATAATCTTATCACCTGATTAAATTTGTGTTAAAAAGATTTTTCAATTTTTAATGATTAAAGGTTTGAAGCAAGTTGGAAATCTATAGTGACACGATCAAGTGGGATTAATTAGTGCTATGGAAGATTAATGACCTAAAAACCGACCTAAAAGTTACTTCGCGCGTACATAATTATTATTTTTTTCAAAGGAGAGAAGAGACTCCCTTCGTACATAATCACTCAACTATTGAAAATTATATATTAAAGTATTTCTTCTTTATTTTGTCATAAAAAGTTACTTGGTATGTAGTGGATATATATGGACGCACTAGTTTAAGTTTAATTTTGGTATTAGTCTTAATTAATTTTTATAGTACCTACGTAAGAAAGAAAGAAAGAAAAAGAAAAGATCAATATATATCACTTTGGGGGAAAAGATCATATATACAACTTGTCAAAGATTGATATATTTAACAAAGTCCAACTTACTTATCATTATATCAAAGTGATTGATGCCATGACATATTTTTTGTGTCTAGAACAACGTCAATGTTTGTATATACTTTCTCCGATCATATCGTGTCAGAGTCGGAATTTTCACTAAAAAAATATAAAATATAATGAATTAAATTCACAAAAAAGTCAAAGAATATCAATATATAATATACATAAAAAAATTAATTTTACATAGTTATACAATATAATTTTTCGATAAAAGATATCAATTAACATCTCATAAGTATATGTGGCTTCGCCAATGCGTCCCGATTATAGAGTGTGAATAATCGAATATTAATAAGGATGATATTGCATATCTCTTTGACCATATGGTATATATGTTGAGTGTAAAGGCTAAAGTGTAAACTCACATATATGATATAATGGTGATTATCTGTTAAATCAATATAAAAAAAACTAATAATTAAGCTTTAGCTATCATTATATAGTCCAAGCCGTTCTATAATAGCCAATCGTGTTTTTTTAATTGATTTTTCATCATATGCTTTTTATAATGGCATTTTTCTACCAATCAAAAAAATATTGAGACAAACGACATTAATATAAAAAGGTTTGAAGATCTAAAATCTTTTTATAGCTAAATACCTGTCTTGAAATCTCTCGTTTTCACTTCAATTGACTTTGAGGGAGTAGAATATTTCACTATCCTACCTAATAATTAAACAAAAAAACGAACAATTTAATTAATACTAATACTACTATGTAATTTCAATTTGGCAGAGAAATATATTTATAAGAATTAGTTAGAAATGTTAAAAACTAGAGTGATGAATTAAAAATGCGTAAAATGAATGTTGAAATAAAATATAGTGATACCAATTCAAATACATGTAGTTGACTTTTAAGTACGAAGAGATTTTTTTAAAAGTACGGTACGATGACGTGGCGACATAGCCAACCAATGAGGAAGGAATAAATAATACTTGAAGTCAACGCAATTGTCTGCTAAAATAGAGTCATATTTTTTAATAGAATAATAACAGACGTTTAATTTATGCAAAAAAAAAAAAAAAAAAAAAACAGGATACGTACACGGTATTATTGTCATTTATCTTTTACTATAAAGTATATTTTTTCTTTTAAAAAAATATTTACAAATATAAGTTGGAAATAGTCAAAAGGGATGGATTATATATATAATTAGCAAATGTGATGAAAAATGTGTATATCCTGTTTTATTAAATCTAATACTAACTAAAGTCTTGTGGAGATCTAGAACTTCGACGTCAATGCATCTATTCCTTATCTTCGACTTAAGATAAATGTATTTAGTTATGAACTATAGCGTGTATGAAAATTGATATTGCAATAAAAACAATATATCAGGTGTATATAATCTTGTAAGTGGGGTCAGTGGAAAATAATGTGTATGCAATTTTATTTTTATTTTGATAATGTAGCGAGGTTATTTTCTATGGACCTTCGGCTCAAGTAAATCATATCAAAATAGATATGAATAGAAAATACAATACTAAATTAGAAGTTATGTAGAAAATAATGGAGAAAAGAACAACAGCAACAACAGATAATATGATAAATCAGAGTAAATAAAATAACATGTAATAATAAAATCGAAGATAGCAAGAGATCGAGCTAGAAATATTAATTAGTAATGATAGGGAAAACTAGACAGTTATTATACACAGTAACCTCCTATACCTTAGTTCTTTAACTTTCATATTCTCTTATTTATGGTCATGTTCAATAAGTTGCAGGTGTGTCGATCACATATCGTTTCTAAGCACCTCTCCATAAAACATCTTCAACAGACTTCTACTTCTCCTCAGACTCACCATAGCCAACTTTCACTCCTGGGGTATATATATATGCACAACTATCCTTCACATGTCTAAACCATCACAAACTCGCCTCCCTCTCATTTTGTTCGTCACTGAGGTCAGTACTCCTACCATGTCCCAAACATTTTCGGTTCTAATCTTATTTTTTTTTAGTTGACTCACACAACATCTAATATTCTTATTTCCGCTGCTTTCATCTTCTGAACCTACAAATTTTTAATTGGCTAACACTCGATTTCATATAACATAATTTATATTTTATCCATCTCGATCCAATAAAATACTTATAACGTACACGAGGAGGCTTGTCCATCAATCTCCTTTGTCAAGAGGTGATAGAAGCGCAACCACTTAGCCCCAACCTACTTATACATATTAGTGTACATACGTACTAGCTAGTGTACTATTGTTAAACTTATTATTGGTAGTACGTACTATATTTTTGTATGTTATATGGTTGGAGGAAGAAATTGCATTAAATTAGAGACGGGGAAAACAGAAAATGGGAAGAAGCAAAATAATATTGAGCTGTCTTTACAAAATATTGTGCCATCTTTTATTACGTCTGTTGAGTATTAATAGGAAGTAGACAAATATCTTTGTTGTTTTCACTATAAATCAATAGCCGTATACACTTTTGCTTCTACTACTCCCTAAATTAAAACTTGGCACTCTCCCCAAATACCTTTCAACTCACAATATAATGATTTCATCGGTTCAATTTATGTGATGGTATTAAAAGAAAATATCAGTTTGTTATTTATTGTGTGAAAAATATTAATTTTACTCTTTGTTACTTTTTATGTTAAGTGGTTAAAATATATAGTTTTTAGTTGTTAGAAGTTAGGATTATTCAAGATAAACGTCTAAATCTATGTGACACTGACATTTTGATGAGATGAACATACATGACATATCACGTTAACTTCTACCTCTAGCACCATCTTCCCCTCTACCACGCCCACAAATTCATCATTTTCGCATAGTAAAACAAATATGTCACATTAAATAAAATTGAGAAGATATTACTAATACCTTTTTTGTTTAATTCCTTTTTGGCAAAGATTATCTTTCCTTTTGTGTGAACGTAAAAGAGAAATGTAAGTGTAGATAACGTATTAGTTGGATGTACATCATTTCCTAATAATTATTTTTGAGAAAAATGGGATTGCACCGCGTATGCGATGACAAAGGCGAAGTAAAAGGACAGCAAATACCAATATATTGTCATGGTTATATCAGTATATATAGCTTGTATCGTAATATTTGTGTGATTATAAAAGCTTCTGCATAAAGATAAAATGATAAAGTAAGCTAATTGTTTCCAAATTTAATAATATGTCACTTCAATATCTATTCTAATTTATATAATTTATTTTTATTTTTATTTTTAATTATTCCAAAAAGAATGATTCATTTTTATATTTTAACTTTTGACTTACCATTTTATCTTCGATGAAATGAAACTTGAAAGTATCTTCTCTTTCTTTGGTTCCTCGTGCCGATGTTTGATACTCATATTTCTGAATCTAAACTTGGGGTGAAGAAGTCTCACGTTGGACGTAAAACATTCTCTACCAAAAACTATATTATGTATCCAACGATGTTCGAATCTAAAATCTCTAGTTAAGAATGAAACAATATAATCATTCTATCACATTAATTCTTGTTAGTAATAGAAATATTTATCCCTTATTTCCAACAATAATTTTTTTTAAATTTTTTTTTCTTAAACTCTGATCAAAATACCTCATACAAGTATAAAATAAAATTCTCTTTTAAATTAGATTTAATAAAAAAGTTACTTAATAATTTGATGGAAGAAGATCTCCTTTTTTTCTAAAAAATAATTTTGTAGATCACCTATAATATATGGTGATAGTTGGCAGTGATCAAAGAATATATAGTAATAGTTGACGGTGGTGCTAGTTGTGATGACAGAGTTTGTTGATAGCAGACATTGACTATAGTGGTGATAGTGGTTGATAGTGGAGGTGACGATAACTACAGAAACAGAGGCGATGATGACAAATTGACAAATGGATATAATCATAATGATGATGAAGAAGATAAGTGTGGTAGTAGCTGACAGTAGTAGTTAGCAACGGTGTGATTATGATGACAGAGGTAATTGGTGGTAAACAACGTGATGGTGGTTGACAATGATAGTAGCGGTGATTATGATGACAGAGGTGATTAGTGATTGTGACCGGTGATTATGAATTGAAAAATGAAAAATATTATCTATATAAAAATACTTTTTTAATAATATTAAAACTTTATTCTAGATCTTAATAATTTAAGATATATTCAAACTAACCGTATCAAAAGAATATGAAAAACCGACTGAAAGGATGTGAAAAGGCAAAAACTAAATAAAACAAGAGAAGTAAGACAAGAAATCCACAGAAAAACAAGGTAATACCACCACGTTGGAATTGCATGGTAACCGAATGTCAACTCTCTTCAAAAAAATTGACCTTTTCCCTTATTCTTAGCTTTCTAGAGAATCGCTTTGCTTCCTTTTTTCTCTCTATGTCTCTCTCAATATAAAACCCCCCCATTGTTATCACATATACTGTAATAAGCAATCCCCATTTTCACTAACTTCTCCTCAAAGAAAAAACACCAAGAATTCACCAACTACTAAACCCCATTTACACCAATCAACAAAATTCAAAAACAGAGATAAAGAAATGAAGTTAGTTTGGTCTCCAGAAAAAGCATCTAAAGCTTATATCGATACTGTTAAATCCGTAAGTATATACATACAATTTCAACAAATTCCCAATCCCCTGTTTTTTCCCTTTTCCCCCTTTTGTTTTTATTCCAACGGTTGTTGATTTTCTTGATTTTTCGATACAGTGTGAGATATTTCAAGAATCGAGTGTAGCAGAGATGATATCGGCTATGGCTGCAGGATGGGATGCTCAGATGATTGTAGAAACATGGTCGAGAGGTGGGGTTATGGCTACAAGTATTGGATTGGCTGTGGCAAATCATCATACAGGTGGTAGGCATATATGTGTAGTACCAGATGAAGATTCAAAAACAGAGTATGTAGAAGCTATGGAAAACGCCGGGATGTCGCCAGAAGTTGTGATCGGAGATCCGGAAGAAGCGATGGATGGGTTGATGGGGATTGATTTTTTGGTGGTGGATTGTAGAAGAAATGATTTCGGCAGAATTTTGGGAGTTGCTAAATTAGGACACAGAGGTGCAGTTTTGATTTGTAAAAATGCAAGTTCAAGAATTGCTTCTGATTTCCGGTGGCGGAGTGTTCTCGACGGGAAATCAAGAATTGTTCGGTCGGTTTTTCTGCCGGTAGGTAAAGGTCTGGATATTGCTCATGTCGGAGCCACCGTGAACGGCGGCGGAAAAAAGGGTGGCTCCGGGAAGACAGAAAGGCGATGGATTAGACATTTTGATAGAGATTCAGGGGAAGAATTTGTGATACGCAAGTGATGACGTCCAAAATTCAAAATTCTGTTAATAGTATATTTTTTTTCTCTTGTTTAATTATTTTTTCTTTTAGGTTTTTGTGTATATTATAGACGATACAAAATTAACCAGGTTCCTGTTCTTGCCAATTTTGATATATGCTAGTGCTTATCTTTCGAGGTTCTGTCAAAAGCATTCACTCTACTTGTGAAATTAGACTTTTGATATATGCCAGTGCTTATATTTCGAGATTTTGTCGAAAACAATCACTTTATTTTTATAACAATCACTCTATTTTTATGAAATTACACTTAGTTATTGCTAGGCTTATCTTGGTAATGAAAATTGTATATAGGTGTCATAAAATTTTGGATTAAATAGCACACAGATTTCATAGTTGTTATAGAAATCAGAATTGACCAGATACAATAACTTCCGTTACGTTACTTATTCACGTCTTCGAGAAAGGCAAATAAATATTAAATGCTTCAACAATATTTAATGGTGTTCGATAATACTCTTCCGTATTTTTGTTGGTTCTTAATATCACTATCTAACAAAAGAAAATACGATATAACTTGTGATGCAGTGGTGGAACTGCTCCACTAGAGGTATCAAATTCGAGCCTTGGTAGGGAGAAAATCATGTTAGGAGCAGTACTCCCGAATGACCCTGCAGTGCCAGTGTGCGATCTAAATTTAGTTGGGCTCCAATGTTTCATTATTCCTTGTATAAGTGAATCATAAAAAATTACATATATGAAAAGTAATGAAACATACAAAAATTTCAACAATTACTAAATATGAACACATAGTTATAGAAGTACAATGAGTTCCAAGCTAAGAAATTTAAAGGCTGAATTCATACAACAAAAATCCTGAACCAGCCTGTCACACACAAGACGTCGGACGTCGGAACATAAAGAAGACGGGTGGCTGCATTATTCTTTTTGTGTGTGTGCGTGTAACTACAGAGGCAATACTCACCCAAGACCTAAGCTTACCTATCCAATATCAACATCTTCAGAAAGTGCAAAGATACTTTGCTCTAGTAAATCCTCTCAGCTAAAGCTTAGGCTGGTTGGCAATGTCTAGATTCTTTAAAGCTAACACAGTGTATAAGTTATATCAAGAAGCCGTCATCTGAAGGACCTACAGAGGATTCTGTACTAATTCCTCAAACATTTTTGTATCGTTTAAAAGTAGGATGAAGGAAATGATCAAAGTGCTGGGAGAATTTGATAGCAAAGTGCCTGTGTTGGACATCTTGAGCTCTTGGAGTTAGTCATAACTATCTCTGCTTCTTCGCATAGCCTTCTTTTGTGACTGGGCCTTCTTATTGTCAAGTCGTTTGCGCTCCCCAATAGCAGCCCTTTTTAATAGGGAAATGAGATTGGTTATTCCAGAAAATTACAAGTTTGCATAAAATCACATAATTGGTATGTGTTTGAGAATGCTTACAATTTCGTTATTCTTTTCACTTGCTCTTCAGATGGAGGTGGTGGTACATAAGAAGCAGCATCAATTATATCCTGTGATACTGAGACTAATGAGAAATTCATAATAGACCTGTATATGGAGGAACAAATCTACTCACTGAAACATCATCTGAACACTCAAAGATGGACTTCTACCATTCCAATTGATAGAAAGTGGGAACAGTCATATAATGAATGATCCATATGAGTACCTGTAATTTACTCAAAGCATCTTCGATGTTACCCCTGAAAAGAATCATAGCACGCAATCAGCTTTGTGGCCTTGAATAAGGTCTAAGCAAACAGAAAATAATATAGGGAAGAGGCTCACTTCTGAGTTCTCGTCTTTGTTGAAGAGATCACAAGCTCTCCATCCTTATTTATCCTATTCTTTTCCTGTTTAGAATATTAAGAACTTAGCCCAAGTGTTAGGTGAGTTGAAACTTGCAGTAAAAAAAGATAACAATAATTATAATGCAAATTACGCACAAGCATTATGGCCTTTTCCAGTTATCAGATATGCGAATGTGTAGAACAAGCATCATTAATCAGTATACTTCAAATCTTCAATCACCTAATTATGGATCTAAAAGTGTACAGGGAAGTTATCAGCATTTGGTAAAAAATAATTGAAACCAGTCCATAGCCAATTGAAACCATACATTTATGGAGAACAGTGGCAAAGTGTCCCTTCAAACCATCATGAAATCATGACAGATGAGGCACTTACTTCATAATACGCCATAAGCGTTCATGATGGTAAATTAGCAAAGAGCTAGCGTGATGTATCTCTCTATACATAAAAACCTTTCTTGCAAGAGACGTGACAGGAAGAACCAAGAAACGGACTTTAACATTCTTGTACCAACTTAAATAATAGCTAGTTGGATGAAATGAAAACTGAGATACTCCTTGATTAAGACCACCGAGTTATCTTTCTAAAGAAAGCATAAACAGTAAAATACAGGTCTTCGCTCACCATTTGCAAAATCTTCTCTCTGACTCTGTCACTTAGCCAATATGCTTTTTCAACATTGAACCGCATATCCACCTTCGTATTTACTGTAAAGATAAAAATTTCTTGAAAAAGAAGGAAATGAAAACTTAGAAGGCAAACTTATCTTCTGAAACAAGCTGCACCAGACCTTTATTGACATTTTGACCTCCAGGACCTCCACTTCTTGCAAAGTTGACAGTCACGTGATCTGGACCAAACAATAGAACAAAGAAGAACACCACCAAAAGACTTAGCTTTTCCATTTTGTTCAATAATTTCAATAAATACAAGACATCCTGATCAAAAAGCCGAATAATTAATCAGAAGCAACACTTCTTCCATGTGAAAAACTAAATTGAATTGAACATAAAAAACGAGAACATGTAATGTACCAGAGATCAACCATTCTTATTTTTCTACACCCCCACCCCCTTGTGTCCTCTCAAAAGAGTAAGTTACAAAGATCTTTTATAGGTCAGTATAAGAAACCTGGCCTTTCTTTTAGAAAATATGCATGAAAATGAAAGGTTTTGATGAATATTAGATATTCCAAGTGGCTTTTGGCTTGTCACTGAGCAGAAGAGCCATATTAAGCAATTTCATACTGTAGCTGTTACAACTACTTCTGTCCTAAGAAGTTAAAAAGGAAATCCAGAATAAGTTTAAATTGGCAATAGTCGCTTTATTCCTACTCTACCTGTGGAGCAAATTTGACTAGTATCCCCATAGTCTTTGACATTGATGTTATGCAATACACATTCTTTCTTTCCTTTATTAAATGAAGGTGGTGTCTGGGTCAGTTTATGCACACCTCATCTATTCCACCGTGTACTTGCTTTTGTCCACCAATACAAGTATCTAGCAACTCTACTCACTGAGGCTTAGGCTATACATATTCTAGCAGTCTTTTTAATAGCAGTCCTAGTCCAAAGTATTTTAACATTTGTGGCTACTCTAGACAATTTTCCCTACTACCTACTGCTCTGTGCTTCACAATTCACATACAAATTCCTCAAAATCTTTCTGGTGAAAATCACAAATAATTCTGAGACCAAGTAACAAAGACTCTAGACCCCAACCCAAAACAAAAGAAAAAAGAATCACTGGAGAAGTGGCACTCTCAGCCCAACAAAAAAAATTTGATGACACCGATTATAATCCAACTTCCAAGCTAACGCCCACTATAGCTTTGCCATTTCGACATCACTTGTAAGGTAATATATTCACACAGCTGATTTCTCGAATACCATTTCATATGCAATCAGTCAGTAAAACAAATTTCATTTGCTTAACTCTATGAAATTATCAAGTACCCCGACATGGAGATGGAAGTGAAAGGATATCAATTGATCAACTATGTCTTCATCGGAACTAATTGGATACGCCATTGGGACAATCTCAATGTGAGATGATACACCAACTAATTTTGAGTTCCAAATCTGCTTCAAGGCTGTACCACTAAACTACAGTTACTGCATTTAAAAAATGGACCTTCATTTCCGACAGACCAAAACAAACTCTAAAACTTACAAAAAATGTAAATTTTACAGGATAAGGTGTTCCATACATTGCTAATCTAAGTCCCGATTCAATTAATAAATTCCAAGCATTTTCAGTGGAAGTCAATGAAAATTGGAGATGGAAAAAGATGAGCTTCATATATAGAGGCAATTGAAATACCAAGAGTAATCTTAGGAATAGGATCGTTGCCCGCAGCTTGAGCTCGCTCCTTAGCTTCATGTAACAGCTGTTGAACCTGAGCAAACCGCGCCGGAGACTTCTTTCCATCATCAGCACCACCGTCGGACGACGCCGCACACCTAACCGGACTAAAAGAGAGACTCCGTGATAAAATTCGATGACTCACAACAAGGTTCGTCGCCGGGAACGCTGCCGGCGAGATGTGGATGAAGCGAACAACATTTGGGAAGTGTATTGACGGACGGAAAATTCCCCGGACGAGAAAGCTTGTGGTGGCTCTGAATGATGCCATTTTCCGGTGCGAAAATTGAAGCCCAAAGGGTGAGCTTATAATCAAGACAAAATTACTACAAAAATGACTAATTTGTCCCAAAATAATTATCAATTTAAAAATCTACGACAAACTTGATTATTATTTTCTATTATGCTTTTTAAAACACTGACAAAGAAAAATATTTTAAGAGAAAAAACGATCAATTACTTAATAAACTATACCTTAAGAGAAAAAACGATCAATTCTTTATATCGGCGTAAAGAGAATTGAAACGACAACTATGATGAAGCGGAGAGTGAAAAGGTTAGAAATATAAGGAAATCAAGTAAACAAACGTACAATAGCCTTTTTTTAATTGTTTGGAAGTTGTTTTACAAAAAGTCTATTTGTATGCAAGTATTCATCCAGAAGACTCAACTTCTCCTAATACATCGATTTCACAGAACAAAGCATGCAGATGCCTCGCAATTATATAATCAAACGAGCAAGACGCAGAATAACCTACCTATGTTTATGAAGCTGCAAAACATATTCAACTAACCAAAATTATAAGGTACTAATATTATGTGACTATGTTCAAACATCCCTGACCATTCTCTCTCATACCACCCAGTTAAAGGAGCGGGAGCAGCCACGCATTACAACAGCTACACAAATTTGCTACAACGATTATTCAACGGTGGCATGCAGGAAGGATAAGGGTATAGATGTGCCTGCTTTCTGCAAAAGAAAAGCAGAATAACAAGATGCTAGAGCAGCTACTATTCATGACTACACATTCTGAAGCAGCAAATGACTTTTGCGACAGATGCTTCAACGTTTCTTAGCTCGCTCCATATTACTAGCAGTGGTGCCCTTTGAAGAACTCACATTCCCAGCATCTGTTTTTGGCCTCTGTGAATGCACTGGATGGGAAGGGCCAGCAGCAGTACCTACACCTGGTCCAAGGTTCCCTGAATGATGTGCGCTCTCCGTCAAAGGAAGTGCCCATCCACCCCTATTTGCACCATTATGGACACTGCTACCAGACCCTAGAACAAAGAAGTTGAGACATTTGAGACATTAGAATAATGGAACACGCAAATGTGCGGAGGGGCTAATATGACACAAATTGAAAAGAAACTCAACCATCTGGCAGTTACTGGTTTGCATATATCATATCCATATCCGCCAATACAATTATCTCTATGGAAATGAAAAGGACTCCAGTTTTCCGAGACCAAAAATATCACACCCGTCGCTTTATCATGCAATTTCTATCACAATGTGAACTTTAAAGGAGAGCTGGTTTGATATTCAATTATCTTTATGGAAAAGAAAAAGAATTCTCGTCATCCAAAACCAAAAATATCAGACACACTATCAACCAAATCCCCCCAAAAATGTGAACAAGGAAAAGGAAAAAGAAAAAGAGAGAAGTAGTTGGACATTTAAACAACTACTAAGTCTCGGTCCCAAACAAGTCTAGATTGGCTATATAAATCCCACTTCTTCATTTAAGCTCATTTTATATAGTCACACTAAGAAAAAATTCTAGTGTAAAAAAAATGTGCGTCTGTTTACATATATCTATAACAATAATAATTATAATAATTAATAACAATATTTGACGTTCTCTAACAAGTCTAAAACCTATTCTCCACTAGTAGACGATATTCAATTATCTCCATGGAAAAACAAAAAAGTAGGGGGAACATAACACCAACCTACAGAATTTTACCCCACCCCCAAAAAAACACACTGTTTTAAAGATGTATTACACAAATGGATGGTATAGGACATACTTGCATATCAACAAGTTTAAAAGTTAGGAGAGCAAACAGAATGATATACATGCATATCCTGGTATACTTAGCAGTTTCACCTTGTAAATTAAACCCACCATACAGGCCAGGTAGCTGATTTCTAGCTTTTCCTTTCCAGGTTTCTTCAAATCCATCAAGTTCATCTACCAAAAGACACCAATTATTCAGAAGCAGTTCACAGGAACCAACAAATGAGGAATCTCGTTTAGCAATCACTTACTTTCATTAAGGTTGTGCAATGTCTGCATGGTGTCCACCCTGCCATCTGAATCGAGTTTCCGCGACAAAGAATGACCCTATATTATCAAACTTCCATCAAGTCATTTAAAGCATAAAAAAAGAGAGGAAGGTCTTGAGAAATCAAGAAAATAAATAGGTAGTTCCACCTTAACTGTCAGCGAGAAGAACATACCTTATTATGTATTCCCCTTGAAACCCTGTGACTTGCTTCCCCAGTAGCGGAATTGGCTTCTTTACTTTCCTCGAAAGTCAGCTGCAAATACAAATAAACAATGAAAGATATGGCAAGGCCATAGCAAACCCGAGCTCTATAGTCCCCTATTAAGTGCTATAATCAAAATCACTTACTCCATCACTTCCGCCCCTCCTGGTTTTGGAAGAAGTGTAATAGGTGCCATTTGCACCACCATAGGACACGGTGGAACTCTGAAAGCTAAAGCTATGAACTTGAGGCTGTTGAACAGTATTTGCTCTCTGGAATACCATTTGTTTACTCCTCCTCTCTGCTATAAGTAATATATCATTCTTCAATCAATATCTATACAAGCAAAAGACCTTATAAACCTGGAAATGAAATTAAACTTTACACACATAATTATAACGGAACTATGCTCACCTCCTGCTTCATCATCTGGATATTCAATAAAAGGCTCAGTTCTTGACCTAGCATGCTTTCTCGTGTTCTGTTTCTTCTCTTTCGGAATATCATTTTCCTCTTTCTCATCATCAGAGTCCAACTCCTCAATAACAGGACCCCTAGACCTAGGCTGCTGGAAGGGGACAGAAGGTTGTTGGAAGGGGACAGAAGGCTGTTGGAAAGGGACAGAAAACTGTTGGAAAGGGACAGAAGGCTGTTGTTCCAGAAATCCAGTCATGTGCGAGTCCATGAATGGACCTCCGCGAGGACCAAAAGGGGTCGATCCAAACATGCCTCCAAATGGGTTTGTGAAGAAAGGATCATCAAACGGGTCTCTGCCTCCAAAAAAGCCAGGTAATAAACTCCTCTGACCTCCAAATCCGCCAAAACCACCAAAACTACCAAAAGGATTACCAAAATTGGAAAAGGGGTCTCTGCCTCCCTGCATTTTCAACTTTTGGCCTGAAAATTAACCAAAGATCGCTTCACTCAGTAAAATGTATTATATAAACAACAATATCTTCATGCACAGTGGTGGAAGCAAACAAGGTGAAATAAGTCTGGAGATACGAGTTTGAACCCAAACAAGTCGAGCAAGCATTTCAACTGTATGGAAGCAAGAAAGTATGTAATCCACTGTGAAATAATAAGAAAGTGAAAGCTATATAAGTCTTCCTTCTCTCGGAACTAAAATTACTTGGAACTGTGACCCGGAGTAAACTTTGGAAGTTGATGACTCTTGTTCCCTAATCTCCATTTGGCTTCCCCTCCTTATAGTTATATCATCTATCCCTTGCTACTTTGTACATTGAAGCTCAAGCATAAATCAGCTATTTGACTATTGTAACAGAGTATATGCAAATCTTGCATGTAAACTCACTATGCATGAAAATCTTTTAACTAGTGTTTCATTTCTATCTCACCAATAGTAGCTTTGCATATCCAAGTGAAAACAATCTTCCAACTGATTTTCTGTCTTTTCAAATCAAAAGATATTAAACATTTGGATAAAGTTGGGGAGTACAGTGGTAAGAAGCGACCATTATAAGGGGTTGATCCTTTCTTAAGGGTAAATACTATTGACACAAGCTAGCAAGACTGAAGCCTTCCCCACCAAGAAAAAAACTTCTAATAATATCCTCTATAATTGCACTCGGTGAATTTTCATATTCTAAATGCACTCAATGATGACATAAGTATTTATAAATACTTCACACACTATATAACAGACTAATATGAAGTGGCCGAAATTTTTTCACATACATAGACAAAGCCTTATGTTAAAGTATTGACTCACAACAATATAAGAATCTAAAATGACCAACACAATCATATGAGGTTTCAGTATAGTTTTCATGTCGTCCTATAAGGTAAGATGCATTTTATTTTGTAAATTTAAATTCTTGATAAGATTTAAATAATCATAGACTAAACTATTTCTTTCTTCATATGCATCTAAATCACCAAATGATTTAGATAATAGAACAAAGAGTAGGATTGTAAGAGAAACTTCATATGCCTCTAAATCACCAAATGATTTAGATAATAGAATAAGGAGTTAGAGAAACTCGGCGTCGAGTTTCAAAAATTTTGACAACAAAAAAGAAGAAAAATTGAAGGAGAAGGTCTAAAACAAACCTTAGTCATTCGTATGACTATATATTATTTCATTAAAGGAAAAAGGAGAATTATAAATTTAAGTTATTTCTAATTATAGAAAAACAACAGGATAGTCTAAAAAAGAAAATGTGTCACATTAATTGATATAGGTAGAGTAATATTTTATGCTTAGTAAAAAAGGAAAAAAAAGTCAGCCAAATCCAAATTAAGAAGTTTTACAACATGGTAACAATATAAAATAGTAAAGCACATTAAGATCATGGAGTGCCCATAGCCCACAAATCACACCTGAGAGGTAAACCACACTAGGTAAGCCATGAGCAACAAGCTCGACTAAGAAAATATGCAATGCGTTTCAAACTTGAAACCTCCCATTTGGGAGATTCCTTGCTCAACCAACTCGACCACCCTTCCGGATAGCTTTGATTGTAGTCTTATTCCACTAAATTTGTGTTGCTTCCTAGACGTTGTAGGTTTACCTTGTCCTCTTCGTATTTTCAATCTCATTTACTTATAGAAGAGGCTTTTTCTCCCATTCTATCCTTTTATGTGTTAATTCTCCCACTTCTAATGCGATCCCCTCTAGTCTTGTCTGATCTTATATGATTGTTCATTTGTCTTAACATATATTGTTCTAATGAAATTCATCTTGTGGATGGGATGATCTTATTCCACATCATTTTTGTATTGCTCCAAACTCCAACAACCCTACTTCAATTTATGTTACTTCTGATCAATTTAACAAGTCTTCTAAAAAATAGAAATACAAAACCTAGATACTTGAGTTGTTTGCATTTAGCATTTTGCACAACACTACCGTTCACTCTCACTTCTCCTTTTATTCTTCCTACTGGAAGCTAGACACACCAACGGGAACTAATCTGTCTTATTTTAGTTGAGGACCTTGAGGTGAGTTCAACTTCCTGGTTGGTCTCGCCAATTAAGAATATATCATTTGTCCCAATATCTTAGGGGAGAATTACTACTCCCTCCATCCATCTTTGTTTATCCACTATACTAAAAATGAATGTCAAGAGATGATTAAGTGCTTGGTTCATAATTTACCCTTATCATTAACTATAACCACTTCTCCAATGCATTTCCCAAAACATTATATTTAACTTTAACCATTTCTCCAATGCATTTCCAAGACATTATATTTATTATATTCAAAGGATAATATAGTAAAATTATCATTTTATTATTGCTCCTTAAGAAGTGTGTCAAATCAATACTGAACAAATAAAAATGGACAGAGGGAGTAACTTCAACCAAACCTCTAGTAAATTGCTAACAACAAACAAATACGGAAAGCGTTAACTTGAGAATGAAAAGTCCAACCACCAATACATTGAATACCAAAATTCTCTCTTTTTTCATACAACGCACAGCGTACCTAACCCCACCACCAAAAAATAAAGTGGTTACTTCCTCCTTGCTAGTATAGATTCTTATCCAACGAACCCTACCCAATAATATAAACATTAAGATAACAACAGATCTTGCAATATAACAGATAACATAAAGAAAGTTATGGAGAAAATTGTTTGAGTAAATCAATCAAACGCTGCATTTCTATTACCAACAAAACCAAAAGATAGTTAATTTATCATTTACAAGCATAAACCGGTTCATCTAATCGCCACGATCATCTCAAAATTTAAAGAACAGTTCATCTCACACTTCAATAACAGAAAATCACCAACCATACAAACCACAAATTAGGGTTCCAACAATAGAAACTATCATCGATCCTCAAATTAAACCAAAAAAAATCTTTTTTTACAGTAAATACAAGCGAATCAAACCCTGATCAGAGAAAATTGAAGAAACATTACCTGTAAAAACTAGAATTTATCAAAATTTACGAAGGTTGAATCGGAGCAGAAGGATTTTTTTTCTTCTGGATATTCGGATGAAAAATATAGATTTACGGATATCGGAATTTTGTTAATTAACTGACGGTTTCGCGAGGAATGTTCCAGTACGTGTCAGCAAAAGTGTTAGAATGGGCTGGGCTTCTGAAATATAAAGCCCAGTCTTCTTGCTATAAAGACCAAAGATCTAGTCCAACAACTTTATGGGTATATCATGTAACCATTTAAAAAATGACCAATATGTATTTTGGACTGGTTTACAGCAAATGTCCCTTTATAGATGAATGGTTGTATTCTTATATTGTCTTTGAAATAGTTTTTCTACCTCCACGAGGTAGTGGTAAGGTGTCTGTGTATACTTTATCTTTTTCAGACCCTACTTAGTGAGATTTTACTAGGTATGTTGTTGTTGTTGTTGGTTGTATTCTTATTTTGAAAGGTTATGCAAATATAGCTCTTGAGAAATTATTCTTATGGATAATGTCAAATTTTATAGAAGAAACATTAAATTGTCGCTTAACATTTGCAATAACTCACAACTTATAAATTATGGTATAATATTTTTTAGTTTGCTCGAAAAAAGATCTTTAAAACATGATCCAAAATGACCATACATTGCGAGAGATTTTTAAAATAAAATAAAATTTTTAAAAAGGACATTTACTACACAGTTATCTCAAAAAGGAAAAATCAGCAAAAAAAAAACTCACCACATTCCCCCACCACCACACACCAGTTTGTAACAAATATCACTTTGATACATTTCTCCTTCACGAATAATCTTTTACGTATTAAAACTTTTTTCAATTGTGTCTAATACACGTCACTTTTGTTCAACGCATTTTCATATAAGGTGGTGTTTGTGTGACTCCGATTCATTCAATGTGTGTCCACTCCTACCAATGAAATACGTACACGAGAGTTTCTCAAGCAATTAATGTCGAAATTAGGATCATAACTCTTGCTCAAATATCTGTAAACTATTTATTGTCAATTTTGTTACAAGAAAATATGTATTCTTGGTCTTAAAAAAAAATTATTTTTTATTTTTAAAAAGAAAAAAAGAAACAGATACCCGTGATCTTCTGGAAATAGTCAGCGCCTTTTAAAAATATAAAAATATAAAATAAAAATGGACCACATGACAATCACAATCACATAACAAAAAATAGTGCACAATGACTGCTGGATCTATTTTCCCATTGTGTATCATTTATTACTTTCACATGCCCTATTCCTTCTTTACTGTATATGTAAGATGTTTGATTAATGATATGTGTCCATCTTTGCCTATGAAATTTAATGAATGGTAGATGACGAGAGTTAATACTACTACTATTAGTATTACTATATTCATTTTCATATTTAATACCACCACCAGCACACATACCTACCATTCTTTAATGTTAGAGAATGACACAATTCAGTCTAGATTTTGCTTTTTTCAGTTCTTGAAAAGTTGTGTAAATTCATCATCAGAACAAAGGTAACTTAAAGCTGATATTTTCATGAGAAAGGATTATTATATGAATGTTACTATCATCGACAGTATGGCCTAGTGATCGATCAAGTGGTGTATCACGAAGTTCTAGGCCTAAATTTAGAGAAGACTATAGTAGATGATTTCTTGCCATTTTTCTCAATTTTGGTGAATAAAGTTACTTAATTTGTTGTTGGTAGGAAATGAAAGGTATTTTGTGAAACTAATCCAAGTGCGTAAATTGCTCAGGATGGCACAATTATAATTTATAAAAATAAATTAATTATATGAATGTGTACATTAACTAGTGCTATATTTTGTGAGTATGAAAGAATTCCAAAATGATACACATACGAACGTTTTGTTTGGTTTAACCATGCGGTTTTTGAAGTCAATTAGCTCAATTAATATGGATTCGTGACAGGTAGATTCACTAATGGAAGTAAAACACTTATTTACAAAAGTTATTATTAACAAAATGATACGTATGAATGTTTTCTTTGGTTTAATTAGTCATGTGGTGTTTGAAGTTTATTAGCTCGACTAATGCAAATGGTCAACAAACTCATATAGATGCTAGAAATAGTCGAGATTGCAAATAGAATGGTACACAATTTGATTTTGGAGAATATATGTAACACATTAAGTAAAATTTAGGATGGAACTCTAATGAATAGCCAACCTTATGGTTGAAAAATGCAAAACTCTACTTTCTTTCATTTTAGCTTTGAGATGATTTTAGCTGGTGACCACTTTTATGAGGCCCTTTTAGCGATGCTCGAATTGGTGTCAAATAAACGCACTATAATAGAAGCAAAATTATTGTTATCAAGAAATATCTATTTTCAAATATTTGAGACTTTAACTTAAATTTTGACGTGGATATCCAGACTCGATCTGTTAGAATAAAATTTTAATAGACCATAAATGTAGTTTCCGCTAATGCAGGGTGGGATTGAAGTCCTTCTCCAAATGGTTCTATTTTGATTTTTGCATTCACACTATTAATTTAATTTCACTCTTTATGGGTACTTCATTCTTTTGCCTTTATGATTCTCATGCAAATCAAGAATGTACGTAATTAAATGAAACATTTAATTTTCCATGACTTCTTTCCTGCATATTTTATGATTGTAATAAAATGAAAACATTTAATTTTCCACGACTTTTTTTCCTGCTTATTTTATGATTGTAATTAAATGGTCTAGGAATGCGAACTATTTCTCTCCTTACAAGTGATGAAAATTTCAGTATAACTGGATATTATATGAGTTTTATCTTTAAAATTTGTAGTATTGATTCCAATTGTAATATTTATTAATAGTTTGATAAATTTTTGTATGTACTAATATAAATAAGCTTCATATTAGAAGTATTGAATATTCATGATTATATTTAGGTGCTATTTTGTGTGAGTTAAATTAATAAATTACCTGGTTCAGGTCGAATCAAAAGGATGTGATAAACATTTTGAGTGAGTGTGTGTGGGGGGGGGTGGGGGGTGAGGGGGGGGGGGTTCTTCGATTGAGGGATATTTTTATAAAATTTGATAACATGATAAAGTTGGCTTTATAGTAAACGGATAAACATAGAGAGGTTTTTTAAATCTTCTTTAATAAGGATATATCATATATCCATCTCCATATTATAATTTTGAGATAATTTATTTCCCAAATCAAATGATCTCTTAATGATTTTAAATAGAACAATCTTTGATTATTAATTTTCTTTTAATAGAAAAGGATTTCATAAAAATAAAATTAAAAGAGGGAGAATTATATGCAAGATAGTGGGTGTTAGGTGTACGATATGGTGGAAGTAAATGCAGAATGAAAAAGATATTGTGTCATTAATTACTATCTTTAATTTTGTCTACACTTACATATTGCAAAATGGTGTGTACATTATTAACATAGGGGGGTGAGGGGTAAATATTTCTTTATTTTTTATCGATTTCGATTTTAAAATTTGGATATGATATTACCTTTGTTAGGTAAAGTTTTATTTCAAAATATTTTTTATCGATCTCGATTTTAAAATTTGAATATATTATCACCTTTGTTAGGTAAAGTTTTACTTCAAAAAAATGGGACTTTATAACGTAATTCGAGTTAAATTAGGACCAAATATAAATATAAAACAACAAAAATTGATCTCCAAAAAAAATAAAAATCAAACGGAAATTTTAGTAGTTCAATTGGTTGACTATTTAAATATTTATATTGTTGGTGAGGGTTATTCCCCACCTTATAATTTCCTCCCTTGTTACTCCTTCCGCTACCCCAATTTTTTCTTCTTCTCTTGAAACAATGGACTTCTGGATGTCGATTTTTGACCAAGTAATTTTAAGAATATTTTTTAAAAATAAAATCAACTTCTAGAGGTCATTTTTATTGCCGAAAATTTGAAAAAAATTCTAATCAATCTCTAGAGATTGGTTTCTTTAGAAAATTTACAAAAATGTCCCTCATGTGAAAAGATTTGGAGAGTATAAATAAAAGAACTAAAATCTTAAACCAATAAATATTCATAGTCTGGTAATAGAAACGTATCGTAACACAATAAAGACACGAAGTCATGATTTTCAAATAATGTATTTTATAATTATGTTATTAATAAACCTACGTTTAAAGGTTGTCGATATTTTTCAAAATAAAACCGTTATCCCCATTTGAGGTTGGCATTTCCCAAAAATCAATCGTTCGATTTTAAAAATCTATTTTCATTTTATTTTTTTTAGTAGCGTACCTAGCGGGTAAGGAAAAATAAATTGTAGTACATGATATGGTCGACATTATACGGCAGTGACATTAGAAAAATGACAAATTGTGAAACTTTAGAATTTTCAAAATCATGACGAAAGGACAATACATAGAGTTTTACTAATTTTATCAAAAGAAAAATAATTTACACATGATGTTTTTCTTGTTTTTATTTGGCTTCATTTAGTTTTATAATTTATTATATCATGTTATATTTTCCTTCTTGGAACTCAAAAGATTTTTGTGAAGTTTTTGGCTGTTGAAAAAGATAAAATCCATTTGACCAAACAGGCTAAAGTATAAATAGGTATGGTGGAAATTTAACAAATAACCATATAATGCCTAGCTGGTTAAAAGACAAATCCAAAAAAAAATATCGACCATTTTTTGGGAGATCAATGTCCTTATTTAATTATTCTAGACAAGGATATGGACCTACTCATCAATGTTGCAAATATAGATTTTTTTTTAAAAAAAATTGAAGTTTTTTAGTTTATAATAGATTTATTACAATATGAATATTTTTCAATTATATTAGGGAAGAAATCTCTATTTCTGTGAGCTACTAAATTCTAGAAACATAATTACAAAAATAATCAAAAAAATCAATATTGATTGATTCATTTCTATACTTTATGTTTATAATTGTAAATTGTGACGCTAGATGATTTATAACCATTTTTTCAATCTTTTCCTATGGTTAATTTATAGTATTTGGTTAATTTAACACATTTACCTATTCTATACGTATAAAATTGCAAGTTCTAATAAACAAAATTTGAATGTTAAATTATCTCCATTTAAATGATGTCCAAATAAGAATTAGAGACTACCAAAAATGGCAATGAGATCAGAAATTAGATAAAATTCTTTTTTTATTCTTAGCTAGAGTTTCAATTTGAAACCTTGTTAAAAATGATTTTTCTTTTAACATACAGTGTAAAATAATTAATTAATTTACGCAAGTGTTGTTTTTTTAAGTCACTAATTAAATTTTATTCCTATTTTATATGTTGTACAAATATAATCCTTAAAAAAAATTCTTTTTGGATATTAGATTTGCGTCAAGTATTTACAATAACTTTAAAAAATTTAAATTATAATTTAACCTTTTTTCCCTTTAGAGATCTTCAAATTATATATATATAAAAGAACTATACATTTAATAATATTCCAGAAATGGAAAATTGGCTATTATATTAAATGTAAGTCTTAATTAATGGAGACTTCAAAACAGATAAATAAACAAAACATTTACTTTAATTTTTTTCCATTATTTTCTTTTCTTTTTTAGAACGGAGGATTAAGAAAAAGTATTAAATGGAAATAAACTACATTTGACAGTTGACTCATTAAGTCATAAAGAAGACCCAAACTTAACATCAATACGTGTAACTCACGAACCCATGTGTCACGTAATAGTAGACCATAGTTAACCCCTAAAACACTTCATAGCGCGTAAACTTCATAATTCTGACCTGGTAAGTTCTGATTCTTCTGATTTCTCCACGAGGTGGGTTGGGGGTGTTTTTTTTTTTAAAAAAATTATTTTTAAAATTTTTCACTCGATGTTCGATACAGTATTAGAGTCACTATTTCGAATTGCATCACTTAAAGTTCGATATAGTATACTCCTATTTTTTGGTACAATATTAGTCTCATTCGAAAGAGCGCTCCCTATCAATGATTTTTCATGTCTAATGTTTAAACTCCAGACCAATTAAAGGAGTAACAATCTCATCTACTGTACCACATTTTTGATAAGTTCGATATAGTATACTATTTCAAATTCACATCATATAGGACTTTATTCGGAAAAACACTCCTTACCAATTATTTTTTCATATCCAAAATTTAAATCCAATACTGATTAAAAAAACAACAACCTCATTCACTATACCACACCGTTTAGCGCCAGGGGTTGGGGGTTATAGGTTAGAAGAAGCTGAAATATAATTTCAGATTTCAGAAAAAAGAACCTGCAAATCTGTTCTGTGATTCAATCAAAACCATGATTACAAGCCGACGAAAAAACACATTTTGAGTTTTTTTCCCAACAAAAAAGAATTAATCTTTTTCTTATATACTCAAACACCCTTTTCAGTAAACTTCAATTTCCATGGCTAATTCTTCTTCTTCCTCCTCAAAATCCTCCATTTCTCCTCGTCATCCTCCTCTTTTCACTCCTGTAAGTTCACCATTTCTCTTTTGGGTATTCAAGCAAATTCTTGATTTTTGCTCATTGATTCTTGATTTATGATGTTTTTAAGTTTTTTCACCACTCTTTTAAGATTTTCAACATAAAGAAACAATCTTTTTGGTAAATACTCAATACCCTTTTGGTTTAATTCAATTTCCATGGCTAATTCATCTTCTCCTTTTACTCCTGTAAGTTTACTTTTACCCTTGTTTTCTCTTATGGGTATTGAAGCAAACTCTGTTTAGGTGTCTTTCTTCTTAAAAAGATTGAATTTTTATGTTTTTTGGTTTGTGTTTTTTTATTGTAGATTGAAGAAGGGAATGAAGAAGAAGAGTATTCACAAGGGAGAAGCAGTTTTAGAGCAGAAACAACTCCAAGTGAAGCTGAATACAGACACCATCCTACACCTTTACACTCTAAAACAGAGAATAAAGGCAAAGTGTGTAACAAAAAGAGGCAAGAAAATGATGATAAAGGAGTTTTGTGTAACAAGTGCAGGCCAAGCAATAGGGAGAAAATCACTGTGGTTCCATTAGACAACAAGGGTAATTCTGTAAATAGTCCACATGGTGGTATATTCAAATCTGTTCTGTCTAATCTTGTTAAAAAAAGTCCAAGATTATCATTTTCATCATCAGAAGTTGAGTCTTCTGTTGTTGGTGGAGTGTCAACAAGAGAGGAACAATGGAAAATTGCATTAGCTGAGGTTTCACATAAGCTTATTCAAGCTACTAGGAAAAGAGATGAGGCTGTTTTAGAAGCATCAAGATTGAAGTTTTCTATGGTTGAGCTTGAGAAAAAGCTAAACAAACTTGAAATTTACTGTCATAATTTGAAGTCTGGTCTTGAAGTTTGTAGTAACAATGTTATGACTAACAAATCTCCTTTGAGTTTGGTTCAAAGAGTGAAATTTGGTGAAGAGGATAAAGTGATTGAGCATTTCTTGGTTATGGTTTCTGAGGCAAGATCATCTGTTAGGATTTTAAGTCGATCAATGACTCTTCAGCTTAGACAGATTGGTAGCAAAGTTTATGATCGAATTGCGTTATTACTCCAACCATATGAAATCAAGATTTCAATATCAAGAAACCCCAGAGGCTTGCTTGTGTATCTTGAAGCCTTGTTAAACAAAGCTTTTTATGATGATTTTGAATCTATTGGATATCAAAAGAGTTCTTGTAACCAAATCTTGAACCCCATTGATCGTTGTGAATCGAATTTCGGTTTGTACAATCGATTAAAGGACTTAACATGGGAGGAAGTTTTAAGCAAAGGGACAAGATTTTATAGTGAAGAATTCAGCAAGTTTTGTGATAGGAAAATGAGTGAAATTGTTGCTATGTTAGGATGGAACCGTGCTTGGCCTGAACCACTTTTGCAAGCCTTTTTTGGTGCATCAAAAGCAGTATGGTTAGTACACTTATTGGCTAACTCATTGCACCCAACTTTGCCTATTTTCAGAGTGGATAAAGAGATGAAATTTGACTCAATTTACATGGAGGATATGGGTGCAGACAAGGCTAAGAAGTTGGTCCCTAACATGGTTAGGATCATGGTTACACCAGGGTTCTATGTCTATGACAATGTGGTCAAGTGCAAGGTGCTTTGCAGGTACAATAATAATATTGGCATTAACAACAATGAGGGTTTAATAACCCCATCACCTACATAACAAAAATAGACATCATGTGAAAAATATTTAGTTTAATTTTGTTTTTTTGATGTACTTATTAGATTTTGGAGGACTTTTTAAAGCAAAGTGAAATATTTGGCGTTTTCTTGTTGTAAGTTTTCTTGCATTGATTTACTCATTACTTGGTCAAATTGGTGAGTTTCTTTGTCAAACTTTTCTTGTTTGGGAGATTGGAGTCCTAACATCCTTTTGGAATGACCATGGAGTATTGTGGTAATGATTTTCCACCCTTAATTAGATGTTTCGAGCGTAGAAAAAGTTTTATGTTCATGGTCCTATGCAATGCTAACCTAGATTACTTAGGGCTTCATTGTTTAGATTAATCGTGACTCTCAATATAGATATCAATCATGAAAAAATCTTTACTTGATTGGGTACTTAACTTTTACTGTGAAGTTTGATTTGCCCATATTTTATTTTTTTAAAAAAAGAGCTAGGATAAAAACTTCCCTATGGAATCTCATTATTATGTACAACTAGATATATAGTTAAGGTACATACTCATTGTAAGTTGTGATGAATGAGTACTTTTTTTAAAAAATTGTTTGAGTAGTTTTATTTCTTGTGGTACCTAAAAGCCAATATAAGCCAATACAAGAAAGTAGTAAAGTTTCTTGTTGGTGTACATGAGTTGTTGTTGTCTTTGACAGCCCTCGTCTAGGTTTCCTCATCCTTCAAATTTGTCTTATTGACTACTTGCTGGGACCAATGCAAGGAGTCCAACTCACTAGTTTTTAAAAGAATCACTTTCATAGATTTTCATATCAGATTTACATGTACAACAAATACTATATATTTGTTATCTTCACTAACACAAATAACACAAATATCGAATAATTTTACTAACGAAGCGCTTTACACATGTTTGAGCCTATGTTGAGCACCTCCGCCACCTCACCTCCAAAATTACTAAGGTCGAATGCTCATAAAAGTTCAGATAAGAGAGTACTTCCCCAATTATTAAGGGAAAGGCTCGACGATGGGAAAGGAAAATAGTTTTTGAGATCGAGGATGGCCTTATGACAAGGAACTCTTATCTCATTTTGTCTTACCCATCATGATAGTCGTCTTCGGATTTTTATCTATCTTTTATAATAAAATCTAGTATTTTTTTTTTTGTTAGGATTGGAATCTCGATTTTTATTATTTTCATCTATTTCATTAATCGCAGGATCACACATTTAAATGAAGTTATCTTCATATATTTTGACATCTTAGATTTGCATGTACAACAAACACTACCGGTTAAGGAGAAACATTTTTATTATAGACTTTTTCTCTTCCTTTGGAAATGTATTAAAAATATAATCTTTATCCTCAGGGATGATGTTACATTGGAAAACAAACATTTGTCCTATGTATTAATTTATACACATTATTCTAAAAATGGCTAAGTTAGCATCAAGAGCTAGTTGATATATTTTGATTACTAATATAACTTTGTATAACTGATGCAATATGGTTGACCACCTTCACATAAAATAATATGTACAACAGAGTTTGCTTTCATCATATGAATATGACATGCTTTTTTTTTGTCCCACATAGCTCAAAATAACATTTAGGATGTTAATTTTGACTTAGGTAATAATAATAAATGTATGCGGAAAATGATACTATTAAGTTAATAATTGAAAGCATAATTTAATAGATGAAATTAGAATAAGGCTTGATTATATTCTGGCAAAAATGTGCATTATAACCATATCTACGTCAAGAGGAAGAATTTTGGTAGCCGATAGCCGGTTGACACTGAGTTTCCAAACACATTATACTTCTGCTTGAGTTGAGAATATTTTGAAAGGAATTTTCGGAATATCAATAGAGTGGTAATTATTATCCTAGTAATTATATCAATTCCAATTATCAGGACGCTTTCGAAATAAACCCTTTAGAAAAAAAATTACTTTAATTCTAAATATTATTAACTTTTTCTTAAAAAATAAAATTGTATGGAATGACACCTTGCCAAAAGGCATCTTTGCTAGTGAGTTTTTGGCAGTCATCCTCTTGACATGCTAAATGGATAAGTAAGAATAAAATTTTGTTTTTGTGGACGAATAAAAATGAATGAAAAGATCAATAATACTTTGCTAACATAACACGTTAGAAATATATTTACTATATGTCTAAGAACACTAAATATATAGAATATCATAATGTAAATGTATTGCTCATAAGATTCTTAATTTAGTCAACTTTATAATTGTTGCATCACTATTTAAATAGTTACATCATCAGTATGACGCACAAGTTAATTAATAAAATTGACTTTACAATAACATATAATTCTTCTTGTTAAATTTAATATGATGATATGATAAATAAATAAATAACATGATATAGCATATTAATTAAATATAACACTAACGATATATTTATCTTAGAGCTTTCTTTTACATGTAAATGTAAATGCATCATATTTTCTAGTAACCTTCTGCCTCAATTTAAGGCCTAGCAAATGAAAGTCAAATTCAAGATTTTACTACTTTTCAAGCTATTTTTGTGTCACAAAAACTTCCACCTGTAATATTTTGATATATACTGGAACTATTCTACTGTTCTAGAATTAGTCTGAAACTTAACCGTGTCTTTAAAATTAATTAATAACATCAAACGTGTACATATTTTTCTCCCCTCGTTTTAATTTGGTAGTATGATTATATGATTTAATACAAATTTTATAAAATTAAAAGAAAGCTCCGTACAACTTCGCCGAAAGACATACCCAAAAACTAATATTAAAGTCCGGTACTCTAAATTTATATTTATATTAAAGTCTGACTAATTTAAGTTAGGTTGGAAATAACAATCATATCTATTACATTACATTCTTAAGGGATGTTTAATTAATTTAAAATAAAAATACATCCTTAGAGATCATATAGAAATCAATACTCATAATATTTTATATTTACTACTTCGGTGGGGAATCGATCATATACTTCTTTGATTACATTATCTTCACACTTTTGACATTTTTAATTATGAGAAATCAATACACATAGTGTTATTTTTTCAAATATGTTAAAGTTAACATTGTTTGTAAATTTAGTTTCCGGGTATGAACCTTTGGACGGTGCGACAAGATGGTTCGACCCGGATCAAACGACCCGGAAAATGATGAAATCGTTTCGGGTCATAGTCGTATCGTCGGAGACAATTCAACTTTGGGCCTTTCAACAGTCAACGTGCGAAAATTACTACGACTAATTCTCTCTCTGTGAATTGTTAAACCACTGAGAATTTCCATTTCCAATTTCCAATTTTTCGATCACAACGATCTCTGTGATCGATCAATTATTTAAAGCCCACACACAGAGAGTAACGGAAATTGGAATATATTTTACTTTTTGGTGGAAAATCAATCATGTCCATGTCTGATTCCGATACATCGTCGCAGGGAAGCGATTACAAGAACTTCCGGCAAGTTATACGCGACAGTGAGTATTCTATAATCATATTTTTGCTTTGAAATGCATGTAATTAGCCTTTGATTGCAACTATTAGGGTATTAATCAATCTGTTAGTAGAATAGAAATGTGCTTTCCTTGATCCAGTTTTGTAAATTGTGCTTTTTTGTAATGAGATGTGCCTGAATAAAGCAGACTGGATATTAGGGATTTGCATAGTCAGTTGATTGATTGGTACTAATTTCTGTATGTTCATTTGAGAATTGATACGCAGTGTAATTCGACAAGTGGGGTTTTGGGGAGGGTGATGTGTATGCAGCCTTACTCCTACCTTGTGAAGATAGAGACGTTCATTTGAGAATTATTATTTGATAATCTGAATATCAAAGTCCTTGATTCTTTTAGCTTTTTGGTGGAAGATAAAAAATGTTAAAATGGTTTGGAGTGAAATCAAGTCATCAGGTTATATTCACTATTAGTTACCTAAAATTAGGCGGATGCTGCGTTTTATTTGAATCCTACTGCAGACTAAAGCTTTGTATTTAAGTGGAGAAGGGTAGAGAGGGGCGTTATTACCCCTCGAGCTTTGAACCGCGCAGTTACTATCCCATGGTAATTTCTTGGTTATAAAAAGTTATAATTTTTATTGTTATCTACTGGGTTCACCTTGAAGTCTCATAGTAAAGTAAGATTTTCATACTACTTCTAGGTGGTGGTCTTATAAAAGGGGGTGGGGTTCATGGTTCTGGACCTTATTGAAAATTAATTGTTGCATAATATTGTGGGAACATATGAACCTGAGGATATTTGGTGTTGAGTTTCCTTACCTGGCAAATGGTTGAGTTTACTTGTTTATGTATAAATCCCTTTAAATTACCAGGCAACTGTTGCAGCTTTTATCTTCCACTATGTCGAGCATTGACCACTGTAACTTTCCTTGGTTGCTCACTGTAGTAGCATCATTAGAACGGAATTATACCATCTGTTCTAGTGTAAAGTAAGAAAATATTTTGGAGTACTTGTAATGAATGTAACATAGAAATATTTACTCTGCAAAATCTAGGAAGCACTAACTGGACTTTTATCATTTATAGTAAGAGCCTAAGAGGTCAACTATTTTGGATTAACTAAAAAAATGTAGGATATTTTCTGTCAGATGGTTGACAACTCATAAACAGACTCTGCAACTCCACCTCAACAAGAAAAGATTAGTGAAAATGATTGAAACTATCTAAATTAGTCGACAGATTTTTTGAAAATGAATTAACCTAAAACCAACATTATTCTACACATCATAACATGCACAACCTCTTGAGTTAGATATAAATTCTGGATGGAGTATCTTGTTAGAGCAGTTTTTGACATGGGATTTTAAAGGAAGTAATTGTCAACATACATGTGGAAATGTGGAAGTTAAGCTCTGTGCATTTCTTTCATAAGCGCAGGGATGCTATAGATGTCATATGAAGTGTTTTTTAGGAAATGCAAAAAGAAGTTCTTTTTGTTGGGGGTTAGGCTAATACAAAGTATTTTTTTTGATAAGATAAGGTATAACGGGGATAATAGAGGATATTTTTTTGATAAGATCAGGTATAACAGGGCTAATAGAGGGCATTAAACCTATAAACTGGAAATATTATCGTATCAATAAGAACCACACAAAGAGGCGTCATTGAGCTAAATGGTTGTTACTTGTTAGTCATAAGAAACAGAGATAATATTGGAATAATGTATTTCTTGTTAGGTGTGGATGAATTCAGGATATATGGGGCTTTAGACCGGCATTGCATTCGTTTTGCAATGTGTGACTATTCTTTTCAATTACATTATCTTTGGATTTTAATCCTTCAGATCATACATGATGTGGGGCACGTTAATCCTTATACAATTTTGATTTTTATCCTTGGATAAACAACTTCTGCGTAAGATAATTTCTAAATATGCCATATTGTTAATAGGGAACATAAAAAATGCAATAAACACCCAACTCTCTAATGCGTTGTTTAACGTGATGCCTTATTCTAGATCAAACAACTGCCCTACTTTGGACTTCTAGATTTTGGTGCAAGTTCGTTCTACCTTGTTGTTTTTAGACCTTCTGTAATGCCTTAGGCAGGATATCCCTAGGTCCAAGACAGTATTTGTGATCTTCGAGAATACGCTTGATTTTTATTCCTTTGGACTTTTACCACCTAAGCCCCAACAAATTTAGGACTTACAGCCTATTATTAAGCCGTCAAACCCAAGCTTGAAACTTTTTTTTCCGCTGTTTTTGCTCCTATCAACCTAGGTCTCGAAAATTCCTTTGATAAGGTAAGGGTAATTTTATTGATATCAGCATCAAGAAGGTATGTGATATAGTACAAAAGAAGCAGTTTATTCAATTTTCTCTATCGACTCAAAGAGTCCCAAAATTCCTAAAACTGTAAAATACTTTCTGATGTGTTCCCTTTGCATCTAAAGTATAAGTTCTGTAATCATTTAAGCTCGACAAAAGAATATGCTCAGTCTTCCCTTCAAATCATTTCCTGTCTCTTTCAAGGCACACAGTCCAGATGATGTGCACAGTGATAGTCTTTCTGGATCTGTTATCCACTCTCTTTCTGTCCCAACATAATTCAAGTTGCTAACATCGTGTGGCATTACTCAGCTTGCTCAAACAGGTTGATAAATAGAGACCAAATCTGCCTAGTAGTGCACTGTAACAATAAATGGTTGCTATTCTCCGAAGAACTACTGCGAAGAAAGCACTTCTTTTACATAATGAAATATCTCTTTTCTGTTATTTATTGAAGACACACACCCTTTAATGCTACCAAAGCAAAACATGCAAATAGGTGGAACAATGGATTTCCTACTCAATATCCAAGGCCATTCCTTCTCCCGATCACACTACTGCTTCAGGACTAACTTAAACGACTATATAAATTCAGACTTGCTAGCCAACCAAACCTAGGAATCTCTCTTTTTCATCTAGCACCACATGTTGCAAATTCCAGCAAAATCTAGAAATTGAAGTCAGAGTTGGCTTGAATATGTGCTAGAGGTGGCTCTGCTGACTGTTTTACATTCGGTTCAAGCATCTAGAATTGAAGTCGACAGGCATGGAGTTCTATTACTGTCAGCAATTAAATGTCACTCATTAGCTGGAGTTGTAGGGCAAGACCGCAAGAGTACTTGTAGATACCAAAGTAAGGTGGACCATAGATTAGGATATGGAATCGTGGCTAGAGTTCTTTTTTCCCCTTTCTTGGAGAGCGAGAGAGAAATAGCTGCCTAGCAATGGCATGAGCTCATCAGCCATTAATCCAAAGTCGGGCGAAAACAAACAATTGCTAGACACAATGAGGTTATGTTGAGAGGATGCCCATTTAAGGAGTTGAAAATCACTGAACAACTTGTTTTGCCTAGAAAAGGGTACAGAAAGCTTCCATTGGGATAACACTTGAAGTAACAATGAGTCAACCAACTAGCCTCAGTTTCTAACTAGTTCAGGTCGACTATATGAATGCTCTACATCCATTTTGGTGAATTATTTGTTTTTCCTATGTTGCACTAAGATCCTAAGGAAATATCTCTAATTTGTCACCTTAGGAATAGGCAAGTTTGGTTGCTATTGTGACAAGAATGCTTTCTCCAATCAACTGGTTGGGAGTTCAAGTCAACATGTAAGTGAAGTGGGAGAGACCACTATTGACTGCGCACGAGGTTGGGAGGGTGTGGTTCTGTCAAATAAAAGGAAGATTTCCCCCAAAGGTTTGCTCAGTTGGCGGAATTGTTTCTTTGGTCACAAGTTCGAGCCCTGTGCCAAGCGAACTAAATCCAGTATTTTAGTGGAGAAGGGGTAGAGGGATAAACCCACCATTCCCGAGTTTCAAAGGTTGTGGTTGGCCCAAATTGTTGGCTCTAGACGTATTTATCGGTCATTAAAAAAAGAAGGAAGAGATATTGACACCCATGGAGACTGGAGTAAAGAGAAATGCTTTGCAACTGAAGTGCGAAGAAGTAGCTACGCTGATGATATACATGTAATCTTGATTGCCGGAGTCTATGATAACAATATCCCTGTTTGTTTTCTTGCTTAGCTCAACACTCTAACTGAATAAATATGTTGCTAAAAGAACAAAATCATTGAAATATGACTAAGCTTTAGATGAGTGTCTACAGGAGGACTTTGTCAAGATTCTTACTGGAATATAGATTATTTTAAAAAAATATTTTGATTAATTATGATGTTTGTAATCAGGTTATTACAAAATGAAAAACTAATGAAATTAGGCAATGATGGGAAAAGGGTTCTTAAATGCAGTGTTACTTGCTCCCCTGTAAAATTAGGTCTTGGACCTAACTCACACCCCTAAAACTAGCTCAAAGGGAGGAGGATTGCCCAAGTCTTACAAAGAGACCACCCATCTTATTAATCACCAATGTGAGACTTTTTTCATCTTTCAACATCCTTTGGGTGAGTTGGGTCCTGCTCTGATACCATATAAAATTAAGTCTTGGGCCTAACTCACATCCCAAATCCTAGCTCAAAGGGAGGCGGATTGCCCAAGCCTTATAAAGACCCCCTTTTGTTTTCATGTTTGCATATCGCCGATTAATGCACCCCAAGATCTGCTATAAAACTTTCCAGTTAATTGTCTTGTACTATCTTTACAGATGGAGCTTTAGTTGCACTAATGCTGCCTTTTCCTGTAATTTTGAGAAATACATAATAAATTATGTGTTCGTTTGGAGTTAATAAGGATCTCAAGTTCTGCCTTAAGAGTTCTTCCGTCGTCACTTTTTCTTTTTTGAGACGGTTACAATTTGTATTTCTATTTCCAAAAAATCAAAACCTGGCACAACATGTTACAGGTTCCTAATTACAAATTTTAACAGATTATTAGGAAGATCTTCATTCCTATGACAAAAAATTACAGGGGATCCTAAGACATGCACAACTGATTCTAGATCTTCCATATACTCCTGTTTACTTATTTTCACTTGCAATGAAGTGTGTTGTCTGATACTCTATTCATATCAACCCATTCCAACCATTTCCTTCTATATTTGTAGGATTACTGTATGAAATGCTCAGGTCTGCCAAGTCAAAAGACTCAAAATCAGCATGGAAGGTACAACTACAGTATGCTTCAATTTGAAGAGATCATTCTGTTTGTGAAAATTTGTACTTCAACAAAAAAAAATTATGTGGTTTTAGATGAAAAGCTTTTTCGTACCAAATCAATGCTATAACGTCTAAAACTCATAGCAACTAATCATGTTGCTTATAAGTATTCTTTAGGAACTATTTCCCAAAAAATAAATAAATTGGAACTTTGTCAAGAAGATTATAGACCCATTTGCGACAAGGTTATGCCTTCACTTGCGTTGAAGTGGCTTTAAATACTTCTATTAAATTCCAAGAATGCAGGTTGATGAAACCCATAGATAGTTCTTCTATTGATCCTCTATCCTGCAGGTACTCATCATGGATAAACTAACTGTTAAAATAATGTCATACGCATGCAAGATGGCAGATATCACAGAGGAAGGAGTTTCATGTAAGTATTAAAAGACCACACTTAGGAATATTCATTCTTTTTTAATGACAATGGTGTCCGTGTCAGCTTGTTGACACTTTGACTGTTCCACTGGGTACTTGCTACTTCCCACACCAGCACATATACTAGATAACTCTGCACACCAATGCTTAGGCAGGTGGGAAGATCTCACCTAGTTTTTTTTTGCCTCCTTGGAGGTATACTAGAGAGCACATAGTTCTCCCCCCACTTCATATTAACCACTAGGCCACACCCTTGGGTGCCACATACTTCCATTTCTTACTTCTATCTTGATTTACTGTTGAATCAAGTCATTGATGGTTGTGTATAAATTTTAATATACATGCTTTCAGATGTGATACATACTTTATGTATATGTGTATAGATTTTCACATACTGTTCAGTTGGAATTTTCTTTCACCTGTTGATAGAGTCGACATGTTTTTTTTTATTTTGTTAGCTCCTTAGCTTTAGCTTAGGCTACTTGTACTAGTGCTGAAATGTTTTATTGTCCTTTATATTAGAGCTAACTGATCACACCTTTTGTAATTTGGCATCTTCCTGATGCCCATTCAATGATAATCTTTAACGTTCTCAAAAAACATAAATTGTACATATCTGAATTAAATAGATGTCTCTCTGTGTTAGTTATATCATTGGAATGTGCAGATTGTCTTGTTTTCCTCCTGGGTTTATGTGATCTTAACTTCGTATCCAAATGATGCTGATGGTCCCTCATAATGAATTAATGTGCATAAGTGATGTTAGTAGTATCATGTATTGGGTGACATTTCTATTACATTATTAATCTTAACCTCTTCAACCCATTCATCTTTACGTTACTGAATAGGATGTAGTGTTTGTTACTCCCTTTCTTTTGTGCCCTTGTATTTTAGCAGGCTACATTTTCCAGTTCTACCTGGAAATAAGTGCATATCTTATTAATGACATTTGTGTGGATTAGTAACTTTTCCTCTTAAGGTGCAAGTGCAATCTATTCTCTTTTACTGGTCTCCTGGTGATTTTGTCCTTTCCTGTTAAAGATTAGCAAACCTATAATTGGGCTGGAGAAGCATGTATTAGTTCCTGAATATATAATAAATTCATATTTCCTTAGAATATAATGGTCAATTAGGAGAAATTTCATGGGGCAACACCATAGCACGTGCCAATCCTGTGATTTATTGGTCACTATTGTCTTTCGGGTGGATGATTGTTGAATGTTGATGAACTTGATCTTGAATGACTGAAAGAGCTATTGTTGTCTGCTGGGTTTTCAGAGCGGAGGTGTGGGCGTTCTGCACATTCACTGGTTATCTCTCTTGTATAATTGGGCCGAACTTAATCTTTAAAAAGTCTGTTTACAATGTTTCTGCAGTGGTTGAAGACATATACAAGCGACGGCAGCCGCTCCCATCCATGGATGCGATATACTTCATCCAACCAACAAAAGAGAAGTACTAATGCTAATTTCTTTGTTTGACTTCCTTGCATAGTTCAATCTTTCAGACCCTCTAGCATTTATAGGTGTATACTTCTATGTTGTAAATTATGTTCTTTCCATTTTGCACCCTGAACATATCTTTTTTGTTTTTATTAATCAAGTAAACAAGATTTCATTAATCAAAAAGGGCCAGAATCGGCCACCTACAAGAGGTATACCAAAAGGAAAAGAACCTACCAAAAGATAATAGTTCTTTCATCTATATAACCAGAAACTAAATGAGTGCACCAAAAATAAATAAGTGATCAGAGACTACTTCTCAACTGACAAAAATTCATTTCTACCCCTTCAAATGCTCTCATGTTTCTCTCTCCAAATAATCCACATCAAAGTAAGAGGAGCAACATTCCATGCACTGCTCTTTCTCTAGCTTCTTCCAACTTTCCAGATTAACAAGAAGTCCTTGACAAATCTAGGCATCACCCATGACATACCAAACCATCTCATAAGATCCCACCACAGTCTCCTGGCTGCATTGTAAAAGAAATCAATCTACATCTTCACCTGCCTTGTTGCATGGGTAACACCAACTGATGTGAGCAATTCCTAATCGAAATAGTTGCTAGGACTTGAGCCTCTATTTGTACGGCTTGTTTCATCCATCCTTGAGTACTTGATCCTATTCCTGTGAGTGGCTCTCTTCTTGGGATCAGCTGTGCGAATTTGTATATCAACACATACCTGAGATTCTATTACTCTCATGAGAGGTACAATCTCGACTGATGATATAGAGTAAAAAAAAAAAAAAGAGCAAACTTATTGTCACGGAATATTATCCTAACCTTAACTAATTAAATAGAGAAAAGGAAAAGAAGCATTAACCTGATCTCATGGGTAGATAGTGAGGAGAAAAAATGATAGGGTGAAAAAGACATATATTGACAGAGCAACTCAAAGAACTCAAAATTTGAGCAAAATGAAGATATTAAGAAGGACGTGATAAAAAAATTAGGATAGAGTGCAAATTACACAAAATAAGTTTATTGAATAAGCTGATTACATTTGCATAGTTTGATTGTCCCATTTCCATTTTGGAATGTTTATGTTCGACACAATTTAACCATCAATTTTTCTTTTTACAAATTCCATAAATTATTTAAAATTGCGTCTTTCTGAACTACTTAGAGTTGTTGGACTCTTGTAGTGCTTTCCTATCAACTCATGTACTATGACCAGTATGATGTACCAGTAAGATTAGCAATTATAATCCCATCCATTCATACTCATGTCACATGATATGGGATGGAGATAGTAATTTCTTACACTTAAACATCTGATTGTTGAAGACTTGTCCATTTTTCCTATATGAATGAATACGTTGTTGGTAAATCTATTCTACTTTCAGTTTGGTATCCTTCACCATATCATAGGATGATAGAAGTTAAATTGAAATCACTTAAAATTTTTGAGGTTGCAGTATGTTAAGTATGTGATATTTTTTGTTTTAGTATCATGAATTTTGACTCTGATCGCAGAGGAGTATGGCTCTGTATCTTCCGTATGAGTTTTTATAGTTTAAATAGGTAATTTTGACTATGAATTTTCTTCACACCTAAACTATTATGCGGTGTTTAGAGAAAACACACAGGTATTGCAAGCAATTAGTTTAATGACTATTATCAGAAGCTCCATTTATAGTAGAGGTTTTACCATTCTGTTTTGGTTCTTCTTCATGGGTGATCCAGGAATTTTCCTATTATTTTTTCAACTTAGCTTTCGATATAGAAGGATCTTTTTATTCTGTCTTGCCACTATAATCATAGGTTGTTGTGATACTATTAGCAGAACTTCTGGGACACGTGTTCTTTTTATCAGGAACTTCTGTTGATAAATGTTATTATTATTATGCTGGCTCTTTGTTTATCTTAGTAATATCAATCTTGCTGTTTATTTATATCTAAATATCTATATGCAGATTCTATGTCTTGATCCATACAGACACTTGCCATTAACCTTTTCTTTTATTTGCAGTGTTGTGATGTTTCTATCTGACATGGCTGGGAAATCACCTTTATACAGAAAGTACGTCCAGAAATATCTTGAGTTCCATTCTGAATGCCTTTTGTCTTGGTCACATATTTTTCTTTGACAATTGTGGCTTGTTAACTAGCCTCTGTTGATAGAAATAATGTATTGCCGTGTTGTACGCTTGTACCTATGAATGCACTGATTCATAATATGAAAGAAGAAGTTAATTGACATTTGTGTTCGGTGGAAAAGAAAAAATGTTAATACACAGGCGGAGGACATTTTGAGCGAAGGATAGGCTGTCCCAAGTATCAGTTGAGAAAGCATTTTCTCATATAACCCATACTTGCAATCTCTCTGAGAGTCTTTTTTATATTGGAGCTTGCATTTAGACTGAATAAAGATTCTATCAAGACCACCTTGCAATAATTAACCTAAAGCTAGATTTGCTCTATGTGAAATTTCACATCATCTTTTACTGAATGCAAGCCAACATTGTGAAGGTACAGTCCCACCTAAATGCAATTTGAGTGAGAAGACCTCTGTTTAATAAGTGCATTCTGAAAAAAAGACCTTTAAGTTACCCAGATTTAGACCTCTGTACTTTTATGATGACCAAAAGTCCCAATCCTCATATGAATATTCATGGTATGCAAAGCCAACAATTTATCTCAACTGGATCTATTCTTCTATATCCTAAAGTCTGATGGTCAATTCCTTAGATTCCCTTCCAAAGAGTTAGGGAAGCTTGACTTTATCAAAAGGATATAGGGAACTTAGATATCGTAGATGTCACAGTCTGATTTGCTTTGGTTATTTTTTCTTCTTTCTCTCTCACTCATCCTCTGCTCCTCTTTATTTCTTTTTCAGGGCATTTGTTTTCTTTAGTTCACCTATTGCTAAAGAGTTGGTTAATCACATAAAGAGGGATTCAAGTGTTCTGTCTCGCATTGGTGCCTTGAGAGAAGTTATTATCCTTCTTTTGTGAAATCTTTTCTTGAGCTAATTTTACTTTTATTGCTTTAATTTGTGTCACTGTTCTTATTGAGGGCTTTATTGCGCAGATGAATTTGGAGTTTTTTGCTATTGACAGCCAGGTATATGATGATGCATCACTCAAAAAGTCATGAATTTTTTTATTTTTCTGCTTTAGTTCCTGTGCTTAATTGGAGAATGTAATTCTGTGAAAATTGTTATCGCTGATGCTGCGAGAAGCTGAGAATCATATTGTATATACCTTGTTTATTAAGAAGGTATTTCAATGGAACAGCTTTAAACATGGCTTAATTTTTGCCAGCAGATTTTGCGCTGGGGTTGTCTAGAATAGTAGTGTATTGATTTATCACTTCCTAACAATCACATATTACCCTATAGGGTTTTATCACCGATAATGAGAGGGTGCTTGAAGAACTTTATGGAGATGATGAAGGTTCTCGGAAGGGTAGTTTGTGTTTGAATGAGATGGCGAACCGTATTGCTACAGTTTTTGCATCATTGCGGGTAAGCATTTAGATCTTGATCTGGAGCTTTCAAGCATAGAGACAAGAGACACCCTTGCTAAAATTAATTTCTACAGGAATTTCCTTTGGTGCGCTACCGCGCTGCAAAATCACTTGATCCTACCACCATGACAACCTTTCGCGATTTAATTCCTACAAAACTTGCAGCTGGTGTTTGGAATTCTCTTACAAAGTACAAATCTACTCTTCCTCACTTTCCACAGACAGAAACTTGCGAGTTGCTTATTGTGGATAGATCAGTAGACCAGGTTCAACTTTGTTTCCTCCATTCTCCAGGTAGTCTTGTCTATTTCTCATTTCCTTGACATGCTTCACTATCTCCCCTTGTTTTCCAGATTGCTCCCATTATACACGAGTGGACATATGACGCAATGTGCCATGACTTGTTAAACATGGACGGGAATAAATATGTTCATGAGGTGAGTGGTGTGTTCTGAGTCTCTCTAATGGAAATGTTGTTGAATCTACCATAACATTGACATTTTAATGTAAGGCTAGGTTCCTGGCAAAGCTGGTGGCCCTCCAGAGAAGAAAGATGTTCTTTTGGAGGATCATGATCCTATCTGGTTAGAGCTCCGCCATGCACACATTGCTGATGTAGGTCTTTTGCATAACTAGTATAAGTTGGGAATAGGACATGATTATGCTATCTCTAACCAATAATTGGTTTGTCAGGCTAGTGAAAGGTTGCATGAGAAGATGACAAACTTTGTGTCAAAGAATAAAGCTGCACAAATGCATCAAGGTTCAAGGTTAGTCTGCACTTTTTGCAATTTACAGAACCTTTTTTCTAAGAAAATTCCGCTTGAATATGTGTTTATAAATGCTTTGTCATTATACGATCGAAAATTAATGCAATTTGCAAGAGATGATATATAGGATGTAAGAATCTGGGGATGTGATTGATTCAAACAATGGTTGACCTGAGATCTGTTTGGTTGACCCTCAAGTAAGAAAAAGCTTTCCAAGTCTCGTCCAGTGTGCAGCTGAAGTAGTTTCCTTATTAGTAAAGATGCTCGTTTCTCTTTATGGAAGATTTGGTGTGTCAATTATCAACTACACCGTACAAAGCTAAAATTCATGAACTTTATATTTACAAGTTGGACGCCTGCTAGGCGATTCTCAACAACAACAACAGGCCTGTAGTCCCCACACAGTGGGGGGAGGGGGGTAGAGTGTACGCAAACCTTACCCTACCTTAGAGGTGACGTAGAGAGGCTGTTTCCGATAGGCTATCCTCATTTACTAGGAAATGTCTTAAGCCATTTATTTATAGATTATAGAACTAATTGCAGAATGAGTTGCCATTTTTTATCTGGGTAAACTTGGAAAATACCTGCAAGTCTGGACATAGAAGCACATACCATTTTCTTTTTCCATTCTTTAGATTCTAAACTAGATAGGTTATGTTGTTTACTCCACTTCTTTCTCAAAATTGTAGGGACGGTGGTCAATTATCTACTCGGGATTTGCAAAAGATGGTTCAGGCTTTACCTCAATACAGTGAACAAATTGAGAAGCTCTCCCTGCATGTTGATGTGAGTCTTCTGAAAATTAAATTTCACTTGATTGTTTGCACTTTGAAGTCTTAAGTTTGATTTTATATCTACACTTTTGAACGTAAAGCAGCTAAAGATGTTTCTTTATTTATTATTCTGGTCAAGAGACACTGTTTATGTCATTCATTAAGCCTTATTCTGCTGTAGGCTCTTACTTGCATTGTAATTTTATCATGGCTATTCTGGTATTGTGGCAAACTGCAGGCTACTCAAATGTGCATAATATTGATCCTTCTTGTGTGCAAGATAGGCTAAAATCTAAGAGTTTTTCTATCGTTCTGGCATCAAAGATTAATTTGAAAGGAAGATGATTAAAACTAATAGTTAAATCACATCTATATTTCTTGTAAATGTTCATGAAAAGACAACATATATTTGGGATTCTTATTGTTTAACCCAATTGACTACATTTTAGGTTTCTGAAAACGTTAGGAATGCTTCCATAATAATTATGTATTCTAGATTTTCACAAAGTTTGTACTTTATCAAAAACGATCTTCACAGGCTTAAAGAACTCAAATTTATCTAACATTTCAAAATTTAAGATATTTTTCCAACTATTTTGATACTACTCTTATATAAAATGAATATCAAATAACTCAATTTTAGTGCATAGTTGAAACTATCCTAAACAGGATATGAATAATGGGGGTAAAATATATTTGATCAACATCTATTCCTTCCGAAACAAGTGCCAGAAAAGATGATTTTATCTTCTAATCAATTTTTTTGAGAAACAATTCTTATTCTTAAGCTTACCAAGATGCTAGTCAATTTTATGACTGTCTCAGTTCTTATATCTAATCAAACTTTGTTGTACGAGACAAGAGAGGGGGGAGTATATAGGAAACACATCCAGTTATCCCTGACAAATTCGAGAACAAATGTAATGTAGAGAGGATCCATTTTTTGGGACCCAGGATCTACAGGTTGCTGAAAATATCCATTGACCTTTGCACAGTTGCAAGTATTGATGAACACACTGTATTTTTCTAGTGCTTTGCTTGGATTAACACAATATTTGGTGCGATCTGTGATTTTATTTTTGGTAGCGAGAGTTTCATTGCGATTGTGACTGTTGAAGTGACGTTGTGAGTAGCTGTAGATAATCACTTATGTGTATTGGTGGAATTACATTTACCGGTCATGTTTTGCCTGAGCAAATGTTCAATATAGATATTTTCAGTTTCCTATTAATTTAGAGTTTATTGTGTGGTGGATAAGATCTTTTATTGAAGAAGTCATCAGAGTGACTATGATGACCATTTTTTCCCTAATCCAGATTGCTGGGAAGCTAAACAGAATTATCAGGGAGTCGAGTCTAAAAGAAATTGGCCAATTAGAGCAGGACCTTGTTTTCGGAGATGCAGGAACTAAAGATTTGATCAATTTCCTGAGGGTTCATCAGGTAGAAACTGTATAGATTGTTAAACCTCCATAATGTCTAGATTTGTTTATTTGAGCAATTAGCTGTGGTCTGCAGGATGTGACACGGGAAAGCAAGTTACGCTTATTGATGATTTATGCGTCCGTTCATCCTGAGAAGTTTGAAAGTGACAAACTTTCCAAGTTAATGGAGGTCAGTGATTTGCTATTGTTGTATCAATATCTTGAATCAAACAAGTGTCACCTTATATTGAGATTTTCTTCTTCTTGGTTGAACTACTAACGGTGTGAAAATCTAAATAAAGAGATAACTACTGCATGTTATGGTCTTCCTAGTGGTCGAAAACACAATTTTGCTGTTTGACTTGAATTCTCATCTGTGGCACAAGGCATTGTTTTAATTCTGATTCCTTTTCATGTTAATTTGTGTCATCTGGAACTACATTGACTTTGAACTTCACTTTAGTACTATTCTGAATGGTAGACAAGGCTGCTCTCATTGTTTAGAAGACAATTTTGTGCACATGAACACTCACATTTGTACCCCTTTAGTTAGCGAGATTGCCCCAAGATGACATGAATGCCGTGTACAATATGAGATTGCTGGAGGGATCAACAGATAATAAGAAAAGCTCACTGGGATCTTTCTCTCTCAAGTTTGACGTTCACAAGGTACGTGATTGGCTATGAAATTATTTGCATTCATGATAAGCTCCTTCTGATTAGATTTCATTGTCCTTTTTTTTAATAACAGAAGAAGCACGCCGCTAGAAAAGACCGTACTGATCAAGCATCAACATGGCAGTTGTCTCGTTTTTACCCAATGATAGAGGTATGCTATGTGGGTGTGTTATGAGACCATATCTATGAACTGATGATTCTGATTATGTTTTGGTTGTCATGATTCTACATGTAAATCCAACAATGTCAAGGGACAATTTAGGTCCCTTCCATGTTCTCTCCCCCAGATCCAACCCCCCCCCCCCCCCCTGCCCCCCAAATGAAAAACAAACAAGCAGGGATAAAGAACAAACTTAAGGCTTTCTGATGAAAAGTAGTTCATGACTGTTAGCTCCCACATCAAGAATAAAATCTAATATCAGGGTCACTGTAATTCATAACATTGATGGGTTGGGGTGACTCAGAGATCCAAAGATACTACTTTGAGATGGTTAACTGATCAAAGCTATTCTAATCTTGCAGGAACTTGTTGAAAAACTCAATAAAGGGGAATTACCAAAGAATGATTATCCCTGCATGAATGATCCAAGTCCAACTTTCCATGGGACTTCCCAGTCTGCATCAATACAAGCAAATCAAGTTTCAACTCCTCATTCAATGAGATCGAGAAGGACAGCCACATGGGCCCGCCCTCGAAATTCTGATGATGGATATTCTAGGTACACATTATTGCACCTCACCATTATATGTCATGATATCATTTCTGTGCCAGCACTAGGCAATCATTTAAAGGAAGTGCTGATTGAATTCCTTCACTCTCTTGCAGTGATTCAATCCTGAGGCATGCATCAAGCGATTTCAAGAAAATGGGTCAACGCATTTTTGTATTTATAGTTGGTGGAGCTACACGATCAGAGGTGTTATTTTCAGACTTGACACTTCCCATTCGTCGTTATGGTTTTAAAAAAAGAACAAACTTACCCTTTCCATTTCTGGCTTATATTTGGTTTCCTTGGTGGCATGTTAATGTTCTAACTTTACTTGTCAAATATGTTAATCTCAAAGTCATTTTCCTTTGTATGTTTCAGTTGCGGGCTTGTCACAAGTTATCTACAAAGCTGAAGAGAGAGGTAGTTCTTGGTTCATCCAGCATCGATGACCCTCCACAATTCATTACGGTATGACACTTCATCTGCTTCCTCCCCTATCTCCTTTTTTTCTTTTCTCATTTGGGGTGCCATTATAGATGAGGTAATATTTGTGAACTTGTAGTTAATCTCTTCAGTTAGTAATGATAACTTTTTTTTTATTATTATTAATATGTTACTGCCTTCTACAGAAATGGACAGCAATCGCTTGTCTGTCGTCGTTTTATTGATAATTGAAATGCCTTCTTGCGAATGTCAATAAAACATGTCCTTAATTGGATCTTGTTTTACATTTTTTGCATATATGCTTCTGTTTGCATTATTTTGGACCACAAACAATTTTTTCTTAGGAAAAAGCCAGAGCATCTTAAAATCATTTGAACTCCATGATTTGTTAGTTGGAGAACTAGTTGTATAGCCTTAGGGTGTGTTCCGTACAGAGGAAAATATTTTCTGAAAAATTGTTTTCGAAGTTTTTCATATTCGGTTGGTCATAATTTGTGGAAAGTATTTTCTTTGGAAAATAAGTTCCTTCAAAATGAGGAAAATGACTTCCTTAGTGGAAGTAGTGAAAACAAGTTCCACAAAATGACATTTCACATTGATAGTGTCCTCCAAAACACTTCATCTTCACCCCCACCTCCTAGGACCCCATCTCCACCACCCTACGCCCCTACCTCCACATCCCCACCTCTAGTTAGAGATATATGCCCACATTGACTTATGATGGTTGATTGTGTTGCAGAAATTAAAGCTCCTGACTGCAGACGAGCTCTCGCTGGATGATTTGCAGATCTAGAAACAAATTGCTGGGGAAGATGGCAACCGAAATCTCTTATTTCCCAGGCTAGCATTCCAATTGTATACCAAACTACGTTGATTCATTTCAATTTTTGACAGTCTTTTGGTAGATATCTGGTACATTGAAAGGTTAAATGCAAAGTTGGTGGAACATTCAGATTCCCTAGATGTTAATGTCAATGTGCCAAAAAATTAGGGGTTTGGGTGTGTTGTATCATTTTTATAGGTTCCATTCAAGACTTCCATAGTGTGTATAATGTAATTTCTGTTAATGTAGAGGCCCCATTTGGAAGAAACATTCTATATCTTTTTTTTTTTTAGGATTTCTTTTTAAAAAATTTGCCAGGATGCCCCATGATCCAAAATGGTTAATTTTTTGCCTACTTAATCATGCTCTATTGATGATTCAGGAAGCATGATGTCCAGTTTCCTATGAATACGAGACATCCAACTTTGTATCAAAGTAAGCACAATGAAAAGATTTGGTAAAATGGTTTGATGAACCCTTATACTTGTATGCATTTGTATTCTAAACCCTCCTACTTAACCTTTTGTCCACTAAACCCTTAAACTCGTTAAAACACTATTTTAAACATTTTTCTCATCAGATCTTTGTGGGTGTAATACAATCTCTTACACATGTAATTCCATGTCATTTTTCAATGACACATCAGAAAATAAAAAAAATAAAAAAATTTAATTTTTGTAAATTCTGAATTTTTTTAAATAGTCATGTTCTTCGACTTTCATATATTCTTACAATTTGAGCACCAAATTCATGTCAAATAGATGAAATTCTTCTTTATTTGACTTGAAATTTCAACTAAAAGTTTACCAACACAAATCCAATGAGCCAATCACAAATTTGAATTAATTTCACAAATTCATAAGACCCATTTGTTGTTCTTCAAGCTTTCTCAAGCTTATCAATGGAGTTTTCAACTTTTTTAATACCCACCATCACCCTTTACGTTAATGCATATCATACCTCCTCTTTGAATCTAACTAATACAAACAATGGTTTCAACTTTTAAAATAAAAAAGACTAAGAATTTAGAAAAATAGGGGCTGAAAAAAGAAATTAATGACGGAGTTTTGATTTGTTGCAAAGAGGAAAGTAGGTTGAAGAAGAAAAAGAAAGCGTATGACGAGTGATTTCGAAGAAAAGAAAAGAATGAGTATGGTGAGTGATTTTGTTGAAGAACAAGAGAAGAAAGTTTAGGGTTAGGGGTGGGAAGAGTGTTGGAGAAGAAGAGAAATTGGGGTGGGGTGGGGTGGGAGTGGGTTAATGAAGAAATAAGTTTTTTTTGATAAAAAATAATATTTTAAAATAAAATATAGTGTATTTACACACTTGAAAGCGAGTATATTCACACATTTTTCCAATTCAATAATATTTATGCCACATAGATTTGGACATTTGGTCAATGGTCAGAGAGGTTTCAAATATTGTGTTTTAATAAGTTTAAGGGATCCAATTGATAAAATATAGAGTTTTTTTTTTTTTTTTTTAACCGTGGTTTTCGGGCGTCGCTTTGCGAACCCGACTAGCTATACCCACCGGGTCCCGCTGTTTCAAGGCGGGTCCACCACGGTTAGTTCCATGAGGCCCTGGAGACACGGCCGGTTTGTAATGCCTCCAGTGGCCCTGCTGGGGCTCGAACCGGCGACCTGAAGATAAAATATAGAGTAAAAGAGTTCAAACACTTTGCTTCAAAAAGTGGGCCCTTTTGGCTTCAAACTCTATGCTTCTCTGCTCCTAAGCACTTATCCTTAATACGCGATTATTCTGTCTGCCGTATTAAACACCAATCAGCTGAAACATTTCACAAACTAGCAAAATAGGAATGACCGTCCAATGTATTCTCATTTTGGTTTGTTCAAAAAAGGATCTATATACTGAGGTCTATAAGGTTCATAAGTTACAAAAGAAATAAAAAGGTTAGTTACTAAACAATTATCAATCTCTGCAAATCCAGGAGTACATGACTTTTGATGACATTAATAAAGCCTTTCAATAATGCTAATTACGCAGTTCTTTTGCCTTATTGTCCAAAATTACTTCTGCTTTCCTTTTCTTGCTTTCACCTACTAGCCTCTTAACGTATGAAATATATCCGTCCACGTTGAACTTCCTCTTGCAACCTGCATAGTTCATGTACCTGATTTTACCAAATACCGGGCGTTCTCGCCAACCCTGAAAAAAAAACTCAGTTGCAGTTACTGAATCCAAGCATACAAAATGTGGTATAACATAGTTTTCACCAAAGTTACAAGCTTTCATAACCTTAAAATTTGTTTATTTTGGAAAGTGTTTTTTGTAGATCAGACTCTTCAAAAATGTTGTCCGTACTCGTGTTGGATCATCCAAAAATGCAATGCACTATTTTTGGAAGATCTGACAACTCAACCCGTCAACATTTTTAAAGTGTTTTAATAACATTAAGCATGTTGCAGTAAGAACCTGGTCGTGTACGCCACATATTGACCACATGCATCCAACATAACCACTAGGATCTCTTCCATCTATATGATACTGCAAAACAATAATATTTCAGATCAGAAATATGATGCATCTCTAAAAAATGCAATCTTTTAGTGCAGAGAGATAACATTACCTTATCATTTAAATATATTGTGATAGCCAGAGCTTCTTCTGGTCCACTTGTCCATTCGAGTATCTTTTTAGCCCAATACATCCTGCATAAAAATTTGCAATCTGGAACTTAGGGAAGGACAACAATAAATTTCTGTTCTTTTCCTTTTGCCTGTTCTGTAAAATTTTGCGACCTTATTCATGTTTGCTTGAGAAGTGAGAAGCATAATTAAATGACGCAGAAGACCATATTATAATGCATCGGGCAGGAGTCACTGAGCAGGATAAATATGGAGAAGTATTACTTGCCTCATAAAACCATGCATTTTCCCATAATGAACCATCTCTAATTGAGAAGCATTCCACAGCTGAAACAAAAAATAAAACGATTAACTAGTTGGAAGTATATTTGAATGTATAGCAACTGAAACACATGAAAAGAAGACCGTGTCATTGCAAGATGTGAGGAGGATCCTGTTAGAAACCTAAAAGCAGCAGGTGAAATAGCAGGGCCATGCTAAAGTCTTCGAATCAGATCGATAACTCTTCACTCACTACCAAATATTATCATTCTTTTGGCACTTTTTGTTAATGTAACAATTAGATGAAAAGGTAAATTACAGGGTCTGCAGTTTGCGCCTTCTCCAATTGCTCTTGCCTGCAAAAGACCATATTCACTTCCAACTTCAATATCATATAAAGAGTAAATACTAGCATCTAACAACAAACTTTCTGTTTCATCTTCAAAAAAATTCTTATGAATTCATAGAGATTAGACGAACAGATAGTTAAGAATCTTATTCTTTTCTTGCTTAATGTAGATCTACTGAGAAAACAAATGAAAACATTTAACTCACGTGTATATATGTTCTCGTTTATCAGATGCATGTTCCATTAAGGTTTTACGCGCCCATTCCCATGCACCCAATAATGAATCATATTGAGGCTGGTAATAGCAGAAGTTATCAGAAAGCTCTCTGCGCACAACCATTTCCTCCAGAAATGTGTCAACTGCCTGCATAAGCAGCAATCAACCATATAAGCTTAACATCAGGATACTAATAATGGCTAGTAAATCATAAGGAAATATAAAACCTCGTGAAAATCAAGAGCATATACTAAAAGTTCAAAATCTGTTTGAAATACTGCACAAGGGCAGAGCTAACTTATCAACTAATTCTATAAACTGAAGAAATGATTTCATATTACGCAGAATTATAGCACAAATGTAGGATTTCATATTAAGCAGCATTATAGCACAAATATAGATAGACTGATACGATTCCACGACCTGAGTATAATTTTTCCGAACTTTGTTTGCTTCTAAAGCACATCTCTGTGCAGATATCTGCCCAAAGTGCAAATAAGGAGAGAGACCAGAAAGTGCTTGGGGTTTCAGAGGGTTGTTCCGGTCCATTGAATAAGTCTTCAACCTGGTAGTCAGGAACCCTTTTTTACTTCCCATTAACACTTCAAATGCAGCGTCTTCACCTGGTTCACACCATTCAAGTTCAGGAACTTCTGCTCCTTTCCTGGTGCAACGGTCAATTTATAGCATATGTAGTCTAAAAAATATATAAATCACAAGATTGTTAGACCAGTGCGAATATGTTACCTTACAACATCTGCAATTATTTTTGGCCAATCTATCGGAGGGTTTGAAGAAGACCACTTTATCTTAGGAGGCTCTATTGCAGGCAATTCAATCAGATACTCAGGAAGCAGCTTATTTATTTTACCCCGTAGCGTTCTAGCACTGTATTCCAATTTAGCTGATGCCACCCAAAGAGGAACAATGTTGTGTGCATCAACCTCATGTACTGTCACTGATTCATCCACCCTCTCACAAATTTTTTCTTTCCAACTCCTAACATCCCTCAACGGTGAGAAATCTGTTACCAGAAGAGAAGCTCCACATTCTTTAAGAAAGTTGGGAATTGTGTCTATAGCTTCTCCCTGTTCAAGACAAGCCATTGCATAACGAGATTAAAAAGGACTACTAACAAACAAGGACAAGAAAAGAAAACATATTGAGAATGTGCCATCATAGAGATCAATACAAGGGTTACTTTAGGAGTTTCAGCACAAAATCATGGGAATATTTACGTCTACAAGCATATACATATGTGAAATGGAGCAATGAAAAATGAAATGAAACACTGTCATATTTGATCATAACTAATCAGCCAAATCGATTGAACAGTAAATCCCAAAACTAGTTGGAGTATTTGGCCATATGAATCTTCCATACCTATGCCACTCACACTCATTTCATTCTAAGACTGCTTCGGGTTCTCCAAAAATAGAGGCTATCTAAATTCCACATTCTCCCTTCTTTGTAAGTAACTAGCAATACTAATTTATCTAAATGCTCTTTAATCTAGTCGTCTTAGATATGTCATGTCGAAATCTCAATAAAGAAAAGAGGCATTCTCTTTTAAAACGGACCAAAAAAGAAAGTAACACTAACAAATTGAAACCGAAGGAGTAAATAACAACACAAATATAAGTGCAAAATGAACATTGTTTAAGCAATGCATATTTGTGCATGTAAGCTGGCTCGGACATGTAAATACCGATTTCGTTTACCTGAAATAGAAAAAACGGAATTTGAAGGGTACTTTGGAGGTTCCCCTGAAGCTTCTCAAGGCCTCTAAGCATAAACCCTAACTGTCTAGCTTTAGCACCTAAAAACTGATCGAACAAATTGAAAGCAATAGCTACAGGTACATTTGCCTTGTTAGCTTCATCAACGGCGTGGACTAACGCCCAGTTATCTCTTATCCGTTGATCTCTAAACATCCAATACACCACCGGTCCAACCAACGGTCCTGATCCTTGCTTCACAACCCGGATCCGACCCGACTGAACAACTGGAATTGCGTTAGCCATGGCGGAACACGGCGAACAAAAACAGTGCTAACTTGCGCCGGGCGGAGAAAATGCGTAGGTTAACGGAGTATAGTGGAGAGCTTCGTGTTTTGGTTCCGTACAGGTACAGTTGAGAATTAATGGAGGGAAAATGAAACAGTTAACGGTTGTGGTATTCGAATGAGACACGTAATGCTTTCTGATTGGTTGGATTTTGGGCCGGGTCAGTAGGAAAAGCATTAAAACTAGAAAAAGTATGGGCCATATATCATAGGAGTAGCCCAATATTTGTACCTCTGATTTAAGATTCAAAGTTTACGAGTTTCTACAATTGCCTACAAATTAATATCTAATTATAAGATGAGATTCATAATCAAATATAGGTAAGTGTTTAGTAAATTTCTTATTATATATATACGATATGATATAAATAAAAGTTATTGAATTTCATAAAATTATAAGTTGTACTTTACATCTGCTATTAACTCTACTTGCGGTTATAATCTTTGATACTTCATAATTCTTTGATCGACGGTTAAATTTACAACTTGAACATGTGATAGAAGATTATTAATCTACTATTTTAATAAATTTTCAATTAATATTATAAAAAAAAATTAGTAATTTATTAAATAAGTGATCTGATCATATAAATATTCTTATACACGGTCAATACGTACATATAACTTAAACACTATTGGATAAGTGTTTTGATACATGAATGTTGGCAATAAGAAATTAATTAAAACCACGTTTCAATTAGTTGAAGCAAATGATGAAGGCTAAAAGCTATCTACTGTTTTTTTTTTCTCCCTTTCTTAGCGCTTAATCAACCATTATTTGATTAATTATGACTCTTTTAAACTTCTTCTGTTATCTTAATTTAATATTCAGTTACTCACAAGCGTAAAGATTAATCACCAAATCCCAAACTAGTTGCTACAATTAATTAATTAATTATCAATTGGTATATTGAGTAATATTATGGTCAAATACAATGTCACATGTTAATAATTAAGAATACTATAGAAAAAGTGGGCTGCTAAGGGAAATAATGTGGACCTAACTAAACTTAAAATACAGACAACAACTTTTTGGGGTAAGCAACCCACTAAATCTTGGATTTGTACACCAAATCTCCTTTAAATATCTTCTTGATGAAAAAGACAATTATTTCCATCACATAATGATGTAATTAATTGCCATCCTACATTTCTTGTAATTGTACGTACAACTTTAATTTGCCTTGTCATGCTTATTGAATAGGTGCTTTACTTGAACAAACAAAAATCGGAAATTTTGTTAAGAGTATTTAGGATTCAAGATATATGTATGAAAAATAACTTTTTTTTATCTATATACTTTGTATAACTTTCTATATACATAGCTACGTCGCTGCTTGAGCTGGGGTCTGTTGGAAAATATCTCTTATATCATTTTATTGTAGGGATAAGATTGCATACACAACACCTTCTCAAACTTCATTGCGGTGTTAGATACTCACAGTGAAGCTAGACTAATCCGGAATAGCGCGGCGTAAAGCTCATTTAACGATGTGTGTACTGCGTGACACTGAATAGATTTTTTTGTCATACTCAATAGCTCAAACTTGTTACGTCTAATTAGAGTGGAAGAATCTTAACTATCCAACCACCGACATACATACTCAAAAATAATTAAATCCTTGTCTTTGCAGATAGTTATTAAATTTAATTCCACTAGATGTAAAACAAGTATCGTTAAGAGTTTTCTCCTTTTTGATTATTTGTTTCTTTATAAAATAAAATACTGAAATTGTTATTGATGATTTTTGGTACTCCACGTATCCCATTAACATTGGAATTATTTCTACATTAAATTAGATAACATATATATTTATTAATACAAGCATCAATAATTGATTCACTTAAATTCGTGACATATAAATATAAATATAAATATAAATTTTACAGAAATAACTTCATTATTATTTTATGGCTTGCTTTCAAAAAGAGTACTACCCCACTATAAATACTGGCCTCATGTTAGTACTCTACGTGTATAATTATGCACCTATACATAGTTAAATAAAAGGAATAATAAACCAAAAGTATGACCTAAGCCAGAAAAAGTATTTTAAGCCTAAAAATAATGGGCACTCCATTTAATTTTTCATAAGGGTAAATATACCCCCAAAAGTAGGCAAAAATGGATCTTCATGTATTTGTCAACCTATATCATTAAACTAATGCTAGAGCTACATACGTAAAAAAAAAATATACTACTACAAGCATTTCAAAATTTAAAATTTATAAAATATTATAACTTTTTTCAAGTTAATAGTATTGCCATATTAAATGAATTTATAATTAAATATTTTATTAGGGTTTTTTTGGGCAAACTATTAATTCAAATTAAATGCTATAAATATAGTATGATTTAATTGTACCTCATAGCAAATTGTTGCTATTTCACCTCTCTCCTGGTGAATCTGGCTCGTTCTCTCCCTCTCCTCTCTCGTTTTTTATACAAACGCAAGTGTATAAAGTGCGTTTGTGTTTGTATAAAGCGAGAGAAGATTGTATATATACATATATTTTCGTTCCCCTCTCTCCCCTCTCCCAGATCTCGCTCTCTCATTCGCCTCTCTCACTTTATACAAAAACGCAAATGTATAAAATGTGTGAAAATTGTATATATACATATATTTTCGTTCCCCTCTCTCCTCTCTCCCAGATCTCGTTCGCCACTCTCCCAGATCTCGCTCTCTCACTTTATACAATTGATCTTTTTGTATATGTATACCAAAGCAGATTATACAACTGTTTTTTTTGTATATGTATAGCGAATTATACATATATATGTTTGTTATTGAGCGCAATTATGCAAACTTTGTTATAGCATACAAATATGAATTTTGTGTTTGCTATATGCGAAAGTTGCTCTTTTTTTGGTGTGGAATGTGATATATAAAGTTATTCCATAGATTGTAATATATCATTTTTAGTTATCTGATCACCATATATATATATATATATATATATATATACCCTATTGTCGCATAAATTGTGGAATAAATAGTCTCAGAATTAATTAATACCCTAGGAAAACGGAGGACAAAATATTCTTATATTATATTCCAGAATTATTATCTTTTATCCCCGTATCAAATGACTCATTAAAGTTTGAGTTATCTTACTCATTGGAAAATAAATTGAAACTAATATTATACTTAATAATAAGATAAAATAGATATGAAAATAAATTATTTCTTGATTTTTTAAATTCAACAAATAAAAATTGTTCACTATACATATATAGAGAATTTGACCATAATTTATTGAATTTACGTGAACTCATAACTAGACCTCTAGATCCACCCTAGTCCTTTAAGTAACGATTAAAAAAGAACATGATTAATGTTTAATCAAGAACGTGGAGTGGGGTATAATTAGGAGAAAAAGGAAGATGAAGAATTTAAGTGTATTAATTACAATAATGATAGCAACTTAGATGGGAAATTAATATAGGCCAAATAGCAGTAATAATTTGGTCTGTTGTTCTGTGAAAGCTCTATTTTAACAAAAAAAATTAGTATTTGAATTTTGAACTACCATGTTCCTCTATGAGTATGTCTCCCTCCAGTACGTTCCACAATAATATTAATTTCTTTAGGAGAAAATGCTTGACATCGTAACAGTAAAAGTTATCGCCGTATGATAAAATAGCATGGATTTAAATCGTGAATACAATGTAAAACACATAAGATATGTAGACAATATAATACTATTATTTTTGTTTCAAGGAGAAATACATATATTTTTTTATATTTTAGAACAAGTTAACTTAAAATTTGTCATTTTACGCAAAGAACTCTTTTCTTGAAAAATAGGTTTGATTGCAACTTCAAATAAAATGACTTGAAGAAAAATTTCATAACAAATAAACATAGTGATGGATTTTAAATAGTCACACAAATGTTATGACATATTTCAGAATAAATATTTCTTTTAAATAGTCACATAAAAATTAATTAATAAGTTATGATAAAATAATGAATTTTAATTTTGAGTTCGATTTTATGCATAATAACCACTAGAAATTAAAATGAGTACCTAAAAATAATGGTCATCTCATAATCTCTTTGCTGTTCAATTAGGGGTTGTTTGATATCTCCATAATTATTTTCTCATAAATTATATATGTATTAGAATTACACGCAGATTTTCAAATTATAAATCAAACATCATATTTCTATTATACATAAATAACTTACCACCTAAACAACTACTGAATATGATATTTTCTATACAAAATTTATTTTATACTTAACTCATCTCTGATCAGCTACTGAACGGCGTATCAATAACTATTTTTTTTAAGTGTTGGTGGAAGATGGGTACTCACAAATGTAAGATAAAAATGAATGTAGTGAAGGGCCATTAAGTGGAATTGTGTAGTGTTATAGTATGTCTATGGTCCCAAATGTCCAACATGTGATTTGTATTTTTTTTCACTTTGAGGTTGTAAATGGCTATTCAATCTCAATCAAACTTAGGATCATGATGCCCAGAACCCTGGAACTGTCCTTAATTTAAGCTAACATAACATGGACTTCTTCCATTCAATTCCATTTTGAAATGATGTTGTATCCTCTAATTTGTTTTTTTTGTCCTCCTCAACCACCCCATAGTATTAGTCGCTAATAAGGTAAAAGTTCAGAATATTTTAGTAAGTCAGAAGTAAGGTGTGTCCGGTATGGAGTTATTAAATTCTTTATAAGATATTTTTTCAAAGGAAAACAAGCTTTTAAAAATGAAGAAAATGACTTCTTCGATATAAGCAGGAAAAACAAGTTCTACAAGTGATATTCTCACGTTAATTGTGTCACATTCACCCTCTAACACATCTTATCTTCACTCCTCACCCATACCCGAGGTGAATTTGAAGTTCAACTCTATGGGTCCATTTTAAAGATTTTTAGAGTTGAACTCATTATATTTTAAAGTTAATTATAGGTTCATATCTAGTATTTATTATAATTGTATTGAATTATGCTCCATGCCGAAAGTTATCATGAGTTCAATTAAATTTGTACCCATAAGGGTATATACGTTTATGCCTATAGTACCATTATCTTTTATAATATTTGTCTAGATTGTATATAAATAGAGTGATTATAATATTTGAGGACATTGGCTATATTATCCAAAACTCAACTGTTTTTTTAATTTTTTTCAAAATTAATTCTTGTATATATAATATTCAGATAAACACATTATTTATCAAAAAATATATTATCAGCCTTGTATAGATAAAAAAAAAATGGACCATTTTTAATAGTACTATAGTAGGTCTGCCATATTATACACGTGAGATTCCATAGATTGAATCTTTTTATCTCATTTTATTATTCGTCAATTTAAATATATATTGCAAGCCCCACCAATTCCTTTTCCCTTTTCTTTTCAGATAAAATTACAAAAATAATATAATTAATTAAAGACATATCAAATGACTTCTCTAGTAGAAGTAAAAAAAACAAGTTCCACCAATATCATTCCAATTAATTGTTTCCTCTTTATCGTGCAACTCACTTCATCTTCACTTCATTTTGTAAAACTCAACATGAACACACCAAATCTCTACCTCCAACCATCACTTTCAAATATTTGTTTATATTAAAAATAAATATTTTTATTTATATATCAAACATAAAAATAAAATAAAAAAAGAGTTAAAAAGTAGAAGAAAAGAAAAAGAGCTTTTTAAATACTAATTGGGAACGTAATGAAGACGAAAGAAAATGGTTGGTCCCAATAATGTCACAAGGCACAAATAATACTGTACCATGTGAAACAACAGTATAAATTAAACTATATATAATAAAGTATAATGTAGTACTATTAATCCGTATCTTTTCTTTTTCCTTAAGAATCTATCTCACTGTAATCCTTTTTTGCCTCTTATATATATCTTTTTTATTTTTATATTAAAATTAATAAAAAAAAGACTTCAAAAAATGTCTATGAATATGACCTCACAAAACCAATTTACTTATTTTGTACTGGGAAATAAATTGTTGGACCATTATAGATAGAAAAGACATGTGATTCTCAAATTTATCCTTCTTTTATTGGGTAAATATCTAACTTTTTAAGAGGATCTATCTGAAAACTCACAAGGTAAAGGGTATGTTCGGTACAAAAGGAAATGTTTTTTTTTTATAAAATAAGCGAATTCCTTACCTATTTTTTTGTGTTTGGAGTGTAAGTAAAAAAAAATTGTTTTTCTTTATTCTAATTTGCTTATCTTATTTGTTTAGTCTGTTTTAAAAAGAATGTATCTTTTTTTTTTGATAAATCATTATTTTAATTTTCCATATGATATGTTCAAAATCACAAGATTCAAAAGTATTTTTTACTTTCTAAAACATTGTGTCAAGTCAAAATCAAACGAAGGTAAAGGGTGTGTTCGATACGAAAGAAATATTTCTCCATAAAATAAGCGGATTTCTTACTTATTATTTTGTGCTTGATCGTAGTTAAAAAATAATATTTCTCTCCATTTTAATTTGTTTTTTCTTACTTTCCTTTGATTCTTGTTTTAAAAAGAATGTATATCTTCAATTTTTGGCAATTTTTTTTTTAACTTTCTTAAATTCCGTGTCAAATCAAAATCAGACAAAAATTGAAATGTAAAAAAGTATCATAATCAAGATAAATAGAGGTGTGGGCAGGGATAGGAGTGTCGAGTGTGGGGTGGTGGTCGGGAGCGACAGAGGTGGAGTGAAAATGAGATGTGTGAAGGATGGCGAATACACAATCAATATAAAATATTATTTTAAAGAAAAAAATTAGAAATTTTTTGTTTTTTATCAAAATATTTTCCACCAAAAAGGTGCAAAAGAGAGGAAAAAAAGGTGTAACTTGTAAGTCAATTTTTCTTCATAATCATCTCTAACTTATAAGTTCATATCACTTTTTAACCAACAATTTATTATTATTATTAATTCATTACCCATCTTTTATACAACCATATTTCATCAAAATACCAGGTTTGCTACTTTTTTTTTTGGAATATAATTCATTGCACTCTCTCATGCGACAGATTCAACTTAAAAGACATTAAGAAATCAATCCCGAATTATCAATGTGAATAACCATTCTCCAAACTAACTAAACCATTCCGAACGACCGTTTGCTACTATTGTTACTTAATATCATGCTAATAAGTATTTTCCTCTTCAATTAATTAAATACCGACAAACATCTTTTAGGAATTTCGAAAAATAATCACACGCCCTTAATTCATTTGACTCAACAGAAAAAAGGCATTCAAATTAGTTGAAAATTCATTTTCAAACTTTTTTGACATTAATTTATTTTAAGTGATTACTGATTATTTTTTTCCTTCCAAACTAGCCGTTTTATCGATGGAAATAAAATAAAATAAATACAAAAGAATACGATACATGTTATGTAAAGAGTAGGTAGAGAAAGAAATGATTAAAAGGGAAAAGAGAAAAAAAGGAAAATGATTACAAAGGCAAAGAATCTTGTAGAAAAGGGATGAAATATTTGTCGTCCTATAACAATGATTATTCTACCTCTTTATTAGTATTATTATTTGGCTCACTTTATTTATCTTTTTAAAAACTTTGGATAAAAATTATAAGTATAGGGAAGCATAACCATAAACGTTTGAACATGAGTTGTAGTAGAGTGATTAGATTCCGTCATTTTTGTTCAGAAGGTTTTGAAGTATCGCTTTTAGAAATGAGTTATGTAAAGCATAAATTCAAATTTAATCGAATTTTAATACGAACATCAAAAATCGAGCTGAAAAAAAAAGTTTGAAAGATGCAATTTTCAAAATAGAATAGTGAATATATAGTTTGGTGAGCAGTCTGTTTTAGAGTATTTGGACTAAAGCTTAACTAAACCTTGCCGACAGGAATTTCTGTCTCCCCACTTAAATCTTTAATCACTAATTAAAATAATAATTAACACCCTACCTTACCCTACCCCCCAAACCACCCCACAAATTAGAGCTAGTACCATATACACCTTTTTAGCTAACCTCCCCACCCCACTTTTCTAACTTTTTCTTGAGTTAATTATATCATATTCGAATTTCACTGATTCGATAATTTTAAATTCATCCCAATCAACTCACCACAAGAATAAAAGCACTTCCTATAGGAAAATTCTTTACTTATAGAGCTTAAACTCGAGTCTTTTGACTAGATATTTAATCTATCTTGTATGATTTTTGTCTAAACATATATTTAGAAGATGAAAGATTTTAAAGTAGATTACCCATTTATATTAAATAGACAAGATTATCAAAATATTGAATTTATTTAATTTTAAAGTGTGATTGGATGGCATCGATATATCAATACTGATTCTATTCGAGCTTTTCTTATCCCGACCCTCACCATACTTGTTCCATTCAATTTAATCATATGATATTCGAATTTCACTAACTCGTATATTTTAAATTCATGTTGTAGCTCACAACATGATTTAAAACTGAAAGATACTTTATTTTCAAGCTCGAACTGTCACCATACTCCTCGGTGGTCTTTTTTGTTATTTTGTTCTACTTCTACTTATTTTCACCCAACCCGCACAAAATATGGAACTCTTATATAACTATCTTATGAGCTAAACTTAAATTAAATCAATAAAGTAAAATAATTTAGTTTTATGAGATAACTGCTGGATTTATAATCAAAATTAGATTAAATACAATTCAACATAATCTAAGAAATGATTAACGTAGAATTGTTTTCATTGAGTATCTGCTATCTCCCACCAATACAAATATTGTATAATTAACTCGGAATGTTTACATCAATTAGATGGTGGTCACTGTGAATTTTTCTTTTCAACATTGAAATTTGAACACTATGCTGCATTCTCAATATTTTGCTTTAAATGGTATAAACATCATTGTATAAGATTTTACCATATAGTTGCCTATGGTTAAAAGTACTAAGCATATAGAAAAAGAAGCATTGTACCAAAATCAATCAACAACCTCCTTTTAACCCCACCAAAAAATGATAGTGAAAATAAAGGAGAAAAAGGAAATATGCCTTTTATCTTCTCATATAGTGCTATCATACTAAAGTTTAACATGAAAAACAAAGAAGATAAGTTCCCTAAAAACACCATAAAATGTATTAACAACAGTTGTTGTGTGGTCATAGAATCTCTTTTTGGTAGCTTAATCGTAATCCATCGTTTGGGACCAGGTTATCCCAGGATTATAATCCCACATTCAATCCAAACGTTCGTATAACAAAGTTAGAAATTTCAGCCATAACAAAGTAAAAGCCTGGTTTCGCGGAAGATGGCATTGAAACATGTCACCACTTTTCAAGAAATGGATATTTTTGTTCTAACATTTTTCCCAAGAGCTTTCCAAGATTTCTGAGCCAAGGGTCTATAGGAAACAACCTCTCGACCTCACCTCTGAGATAGGGGTAAGGTCTGCGTACACTCTACCCTCCTCAGACCCCACTGTGTGGGACTACACTTGGTATATTGTTGTGGTTGTAGCTTTCCAAGAATTGCTTGATGCCTTTAGACTATAGATGGAAAGCAAGTAAATGTCACATATCAAGCATGAGAATATAGTTCTTTCACTGTTCATGAATACAATGGTAAAAGTGAAGTCAATGAAAATGTGGGAGGTGCCAAGTTAAATCAAATTCTAAGAAAATAAAGATTACTATAAACAATATCCAAATTATGATGAATGCATCATTTGAAAGTAAAAACAACGGTGAAAAACGGATAAAATTTAAACTATTACCAGGTAATGATGTTTTTTCATTAATGAAAGTCATCCGGTAACCAGCAAAATTCGTCAATCTTCGTTGCCATGTCGCTATCAAGCATCTCTCTTGTGTAGGTGTGTTGCTTCATGCCGACAGTATTCTTCAACTTTGGGTCCTCTCACAACTTTGCATCATCCAATGACCCTGCATGAACATCACAAGTTAAGAAAATATTTTAAGTGAGAAGTTACCTAAAGTTGATTTAACTTAAATCAACTTTTTCTTTATCCCAAAACAGCAACCATTTTTTCAAAAGACTTCCACTTCTTTCATGGTGGGGTTGCCAAGAGTCAGTTGTTGGAAGTGCTCTTACAGCTATAAAGATTGATCAAATGTCCTTGACAAAAAGGGGTTGTTGCTAAAGCTAGCAAAACCTTAGTTGCATAGTTTACATTAGACTGAAACAACCTCAGTCCTTTTATCCGAAAATGTTCAGGTGAAATCGTTTCCATAATATCCTCTTCATCTGTGATCAAACGGTTTTGCCAACCAATCAATAGCTTCTTACCATGGTCTATCCACAGTGACTAGACCTTGTCAAATACTTCTGAATCAAGAAATAAGCATTGCACTAAGTAATACTTCAGTTGGTAAATAGTAATGAGTTGAAATGGTCTTCCTTTTTTTTAATAACCGTGGTGTTCAGGATCGCTTTGAGCGCATCTCGACTAATTCCACAGGATATCTATCACCTCCCACCAGCAACAAGTCAGTTAACTCTGTCCACCAAGGCTAGGACAGATGATAATAAATAATCTAGTGTTATTTTGTCTCTGCTGAAGTTTGAACTTGAGATCTCATGGTTCTCAGCCCACTTCATTGACCACTAGACTACACCCTTAGGTATTGAGTTGGATTATTACTCGGAACAAAAAAAGGAAGCATCTAGTATTCAAGAACACAAATAAAAAAGAGGGCAAAAGTAAAGTAAAGAATACTAAAAAGGTCGAAAACAAATACGAAATGATAAGAAGTTCTAACTGGTTAAAATAGCAAGTTAACAAGCCAACGACAACAGTAATAGCTCTTCACAACTGTAGAATCTCAACAACTAGGGGAAAAGCACTTGTTGCTCATACCAGACCTTGCCGGAATGATATTGAGAGCGTGGATTGACACCAGATTGCAGCGGAGAGGTATGGTATAGGCACAGAACCTTCAGCAGAATCTCATCTGTAATAATCTTCCAAGTACAGAATCTCCATGCAATGTTGCATTTTGTTAACCAGCTGACTGAAGAACTGACCATTGGATGCAAATTTATCATGAGAATAAGACCATTCAATGAATCATTTTAAAGGATTAGTTTTGTATAAAACTAACTTCCGGCTCAGCATTAGACAAATTCTACCATTGAAGTAAGACGTGCAAATTTCTATCATGACTACTGCGAGGTAACTAAACCGGATATAACTAAATAATGACTGTAAAGCTTTAAGGCAAAAACTGAACGAACTTTCATCAAATTAATAAGATCTATCAAAGAGTAAAATTTCTGATCTTACAAGAACGGGAAACAAAAACCTTCCCCTCCACATATATTATGAATTCCAAACTACCTAAGAATAAAAGCAGTACAATACTTCTGTCCTGCAACTTCTCTCAATCAGCTTTGTGTAACCAAGCAAGAAGCTACTGTGTTCATACCGCAGATTACAAGACTGAACTCTGCTTATGCAGAATCAATAATCCTCCATATCCAAGAGCACTACGAAAATTCTTCTTAAGATTAAAAAGTGAAAGCACGTACCACAGTGCGGAAAGAATTTCATTTCTCCAGGAAAAAATTCCTACAGTTGTAGTCATAAATAAGAAAAAGGAACACTACACAGAGGATGTATCAACAAAAACCTCATTTAGCACATCATCATCACTGTTTGCCAGGGAAAAGAGCTCAGCATCTTTATCTTCATCACTAGAACAATCCCTCCTTTGAAGCTTTGAGTGAGCGGCAATAAATATCAATTTCTGAGCCTTGTCCATTCCCACTCTTGAATGAGAATGGGCATTCACCCATTTCAAGACAGACCAGTTGCACTTAAAACCGCATGAACTTGCACGAAGGAAGATTAGCCTAACTGCCACTTTGCCAAGTGACTTAAATTCAGTGAGGTGAGTTTCCCACACAAGTCTACTACTTTGCGGATTTGCAATCTTCATCTTTCCAGTGCTGGGATCCCTTTGCTTCAATTGTACGGCTTGAGCATACACAGGATCAAGTCCTTCAGTTCTCCATTTCATAAGCTCCATTAATGCAATGTGAGCTTCATCCCTAGACACAAGCCGGGTAATGAGCTTGTCCACGTCTTTCTCTTGCTCCGGTGTCAAACATTTAAACGGAGGCAAGTACTTGCCACTAGTGTCTCTAATCAGATAGAGAGGGTCAAGTATAAATGCGGCAGCCCAGGCAGGATGATAATTCTTGTTGAATCTCCTTTCAATTACTTTCTCTACAGGTCCTTCTGCAACGTGAAACTTTGAGCACCAATCCTTCACTTTCACCCTAAGCTCCTCCCAAAGAGGAAGGCACTGCCCTACACGCGGCTTCTCTGTTTGGATATCCTGTGCCATTGACTTAATCAGTTTTACCAGTGAATGCACTGCTTCCAGTTCATTCCAAAAATGTGGGCTCCTCATCATCTCTTCGAGATCCCTAGCAATTTGCTCTTCCATAGACAATATCTTATAGGATTCATCCAACAATACTAATTGAAGTGCTCGTGCTGAGCTAAGAATATCCTCCACCAATGTGTACACAGGTCCAAAATCTGATCTTTCATAACCACGCAATGGTACTCTCAGTAAACCAGCATGCCCATACTCCTGCAACTGATATTTGTGAAAACTATTTCGAACTTGAGACTTATTATTAACGAAATTCGCAAGTTTTAGGCAATTCTCAGTTACATTCTTCAACAAAGGAAGCTCCTTACCAAAATCCTTAACCAAACTATTAAACGCTTCATACTGACAAGAAACATTAACCATCCAATGATGCTGATCCTCTAAGTTCCTCAAAGCCTTGGCCTTAAACTTGTCTGCAACTATACCTACACATTGGTGCAAATTGTTCCCACATATTTCAGAAATGGTCTCCATAAAAATCTCCTCTGCGTATTTCGAATGCACGTATCCACTAGTGAACACTGCTCTTCTGAACACACTGGTCCCATTGGGAAGATTCACAGACAAATTAACCAAATTTTCTTCACCAACGTGCCCATAATTCTTTGACTTCCAACCATCGGATGCAATCTGAAAGAACATAGCATCTCGAATTTTCGCCTCCGATTCAACCTTTACTTCCTCGTACTTAGCATCAAGCCTTGAACCAGCAAAATCCCTCCTTGACAATGGTGGCAAACCAACTTGGTTTAAGAAAGCTTTAAACTTTGGATGCTCAAGACTCGAAAACGAGACCGACCCACAACATTCATACACCCAATCAGCAAGATAATCAAGTGCAGAATCAATTTGGGATTTGCTTAATGTTGGACCAGGTGATGCTTTAGGACTTTTTAGCTTCTTCACACTATCTTCCAACATAGCTAAAGCTCCTAAATCCTCTTTACCACCTGACAACATCAAATGCTGCTGCCCATACACAGCACCACCACCACCACTTCCCGGCGTACTGCCACCAGTACCGGCGGCAGTGACAATTGAGGTAGCCATTGAAACACCAGGGGAATAGGCTAACTCTACTGCAAATCTTGTTGGATCAACAATAGCTAAAGGTGGAACTTGATACGACGTCGTCACACTCCCCCCAACCCCACCATTACCGCCACAACTTGAACTCCCCCCACGTACCCCACCCCCACCACCGGAAGAGCTCCGTTTACGATGATTCTGCTGCTGCTGCTGATGTGATGGAGTAGGAGACACCGGCGACAAGGCGACGGTAGTTGACGGAGAAGGCGGCACTGACGAAATGGGTTTTGCAACAGAATTGAAATTGGGACAAGTCCCTCTTTTGAGATGTTCAGAAGCAGTTCGTGAAGGGTTTGAAGCAGAGAAAACAGCGTCGCATAAAGAACAACGAAGCTTGACGGCTTTAGGAAGTCCAGTATCAGAATTCTGAACCAAAATCGGCTCAAGGTGAGCCCAATACCAAGCCCCTTTCCCTTTTACAGCTTTAGTCCGTACCATCACCAACCCTTCATATCTCTTATGCACTGCCTTAGCATTAAGTTCATCAGCTGAGCCGCCGCCAACGCCAACGCCAACGCCGACGGTCGATTCCACAGTAGCTAAAGCAGTAGTTGTATTTGGAGCAGACGCCATTTGTTAAATACCAGAAAAGCCCCTATAATTATTAATGTATGATGATTTTCTTTTTGCTGAATCCTTATGAAATCAAAATGCAAAAGCTTTATGTAAATTTGGTGTTTTCAAGGGGCATTTTGTGAATTCATTAGGTATGCATTTTCATCCGGGGAATGTCTCCGGCAAAGGAGGGAAATTGGGTGACGGGCGGTGGTCCATGAGAGACTCCGGTAGAATCGGAAGAGAAAAGTTTTTTTGGATTATAGTGGTCCTAAGTCATAGTGTTTGGTTTTTGCCACGTTTTTTACCCCGGTTGATGGGGAGTTTCGAGGAGTTTAAGATTACAGAGAGACAGGAAGAAAGTTCCGGGCCGGAGTTTCGCCGGAAACGGTGCCGGAGAAGTAGAGAGAGAGTGAAAAATAGTGAGAGAAAGAGAGTGAAGAAGATGAGAATAGGCTTTGGTCTTAACAGAGAAGGCGCCTGTTTACTGTTTGACGAATGGAACCTTCTAAGTTTTAACATTTAAATATTTTTAAATATTTTATTAATTATTACTATGTAAAAATAATTTAATTGTTGACAAATTCAAATTACGAATTATATGGATAGAACAACATGGAATTATCATGAAATTCCTACTCATATTTAGCATAAATATAGTGTGACTCGTGAAAATAGAATAGATATATTACACAAAATTGAATAATTTAAAGTAAAATTTCAATATTTACATTACTATAATTTTATCTATTGATTTAAAACCAATGAATTTATTTAATAGCATAGTCATATACAATGAACATTTTTGTCAGAAACTATATTGGGTATCTATAAAAAATATTCATAAAAGTATTACCTTATATACATACATATTTAATTTTGAATAGCTTTAACAAAATTTATTATTTGTCCACAAGAGTTGTTGTCCCATTAAAAAGGTAATTAATACTAACTATTTTCCAAATGCAAAAAAATAATGTTGTTGGGTGAAAAATACTCTTTTAAAATTTGGAAAAAGTGTATAAGAGTTGAAATAAGTTATAATCTAAATTTGAAATTTTTCATATTATATAAGGAAATTTTTCATTAATGTAGAGGATACTAAAAATGAGGAGTCATGAATATCTTTTTTTTCTTTCTGTATAAAGAAATAAACCAAAAAATATGTGCATAATTGAAGAATTATGGCATGTTATTAGCAAATTTAATTAAGTGAAAAGAATCTCATGCCATTAATTGGGAGTTCTTGTGGAATTTCTTAAACTTATTTTTTGGGTTTTTCGTCTTGAGTTAAATTCAAGATTCAAATTTATTGAGTTTAATTTTAAATTTTTTATCACTAAACTCATCGTAAAATTAAGAATTCAGATTGAATATTTATTAAAATTTTATTTTCTATTTTATCGTAATTAATTTATCAGAAGACAAGGTGGTACAATCCTTAATCAAGAAAATAGTTAAGCTCAATATATTTCTCCTTATTCCAACATGTAATTAAGGGTGATAAATTGAGGCGGGACAGGTTACACTCTTAATAGGGCAGGGCAGGGAAATATGTCAACGGGACAGGTTACACTCTTAATAGAGCAACTAGTGTAAGAGTGTGACCTGCCCCACCCCAATTGTCACCCCTATGGGTTTGAGCGAATCGAGTTCGTATCGTTACAAACCAACTAGATCCGGCTAATTTGAATTCAGGTTTGATTCGTGGATTTGGTGAATGCCCCTCCTTCCATTTGTTTACTATTTAATACATGTATTTTATTTAAATATCTCAACTTTAATTTCATCAACATTTAAAACATTACTAGTATTATTTATTTCTGTCTCTGTCATGGGACTTTTTTAGTGGGAAAAAGGTCATGTGGGCGCCAGGAAGAGTCCTTTTGTTGTTTGTTTGTTTGTTTTTCCTCAAATTTTCTAATGGGGAAGAAAATTTGTCCTAATAATTAAAAAAATATTTTTCTAGAAAAAGAAATTTCTACTGTGAGCTAATTTGGCTTCCCTTTTTTCTTTTTCTTTTTGCGCCTTGTTGTTCATGTGTTGATTGTAGAAAAAAATACATGAAAATAAATTTAATTTAATAAATAATTCCCACCAATTGTTCTTCATTTTCTTGGAGCAGTGTTGACCAAAATCAGACAATAAAAAATGTGCCTGCAAAAAGTTCACCATATCAACTTGCAATAAACACCATTATTATTATTTAATTCAAAAGTTATTTTCTTGATCATTTTACGTGTTGTTCTTACTGAAAAATAAATAATTTAAAATTATTATTATTTAAAAATATATATATATATAAGTAATTAATAATTTCTAACTTTACTTTTACTTAACAAATATGAAGAAAGATTAATATGGTGAAGGAATAAGTAATATCAAATTGAAATTAATAAATTAATTAAATCATCATTTTAATTACTAATTTGAAAAAATTGTGAAAAAAATATGACAAATAAAATAGACGAAAGGAGAACTAAACTTGAGTTGGTGACATAAACAGTGGTAATTGATTTAGTTTTAATGGGTTTGGCTTTTTTGGTCTTTATGCCTTTTTTTCAAAAATAAATAAATAATTAACACACGAGGAGCCAATTATTGAAATGAATATATAAAAACACACAATTCGTCTAGTCCTTATTAATGTAATGTATTTTTTTCCTAGTGCTATAAATGATTTAATGGTCACTTTGTGTAGTGAATATATTTTTATATGATTTACTTTATATTTAATGATAAGAGGTTTTCATCCTACCCTCATGCAAAAGAAGTAAAAAAAAAAGTTTTTAGAGATTTTTTATACGGACGATTTTATAAATATCAACTTACTTATGCTAAGAAAAATAATAAAAAATACATTGTACATTTATTGTGCAAAGAAAAAAATTATTTGTATGTTTTATTTTATTCACTACATCAAAAATGATCGTTAACGACAATTTATTAAAGGTGATAGTTTAATTGTCGTTAAAAATATGAATTCTTTGTAAATGTTCCTAAAATTTATAGCGATACTGTATCCAGTAACAATTAACTAATGTCGATAAAAATTCTAACACTCTATATTAATATGTATATTTATAACTGTTAAAAATCATTTTTGTTATAGTAATCGGACATTGAGCTTGGAGTTAAGATGTTAAATCAGCTCGGTGTTTTTTGTTCTTAATAATAACATAAGAGACCGTTAAGATAGGATGTGATTGTAGGTTTACCTCGTCTATTTTAATATTTTCATTTATCTCAAACAATCTTTTTTTCATTTATTCTCAATGCATGCTATTTGTATCATTTGGCGAATGTGGTAATTAAATATTTCCGATTTACATATATGACCTATTGTTAATTAAACACTTTAACTTTTTATAAATCAAGAGGCAACTCAATATCGATCACCGGTGTATATATCTTATAAAGATGTATATTGAATTATTTTCGTCCATTAAAAATTTAAGAGTAATTTCATTTCCACTTTTATTTCTCAATTATCAACATTTAAAAGAATTAATGTTTGACATTTATGCTAAGTTTTATTTATTTAGTCTTATTTTTTCATACTTTAGCATCATTGGACTTGAGCATTTGGTTATAGCAACTAGGGAATTTTCAAACATAACTTTTGTGCCAAGTCTACATCAAAATCAACTTTTTGCTCCTATAAATGGAGAAACACCTATCCCCCTTGATTAACATGGCCCTTCTTTATATATTTTGAGAAGACTCCTCATTGTGGACAAAATGAAATGCTTAATTATATGTATTAATAGTTATGTTTGAAATATAAATATATTCTAAAAACTAATCAACAGATTTTTTCACATGTCATGATATACTTTGCACCAAATTAGTTCAATTCTTGATAAGCTGAATTTATGTGAATCAAAATAAATTTGAGTTATTAAAATGACTAGTTATTAACTCGTCCTATCGTTCAAATCAAATGTGTTATTATATTTTTATAGACTAAGTTTACCATCTTAATTAAATTCCATTGGAATTTAAAATTTTGGAAATTCAATATTGTTGACCTTTTCTTTTGTAGTCATGATGTAAATTTGAATGAGTTACAAATTTTCTGAAAACTCATTCAATTACATAGTCAAAATAAAACAATCTGTCTATTTATTTTATTTTATTTTTTGTCGAGTCACATATAAATTTTTTGAAAGCTCAATCATCTAATAGTCAAATTAACTTTAGGTGGGATATAATTAACTTTACTTTTTTCCACATATAATACAGTACTGTTATATCCCACTTGGGGTCGTTTGGTACATCACATAAAATGAGATGTTTTAAAATTAAATTTGAGATAAAATTTATGTTGTATTTTATTGACAATATAGATTTATTATGATTTTAAAATATCTCATCTAACAATATCTGTTTTGAGATTATTTTATCTCATCTCCTAAATAGGTTAAATGAATTCAGAAATTATAATTTCAAGATAATTTAATTCACGACTTAAATGATCACTCCTAATAATTATTAGTCCATGATCAAAATAATATTACTCGCTCAATTTAATTATGTGACACTTTTTAGTATTTTGTTATCAAAATATTTAGTATATTTCTGTTTATATATATATACTATTTAAAAGAAATTTGGGTTATAGAATCCATATATCTATTTAAATAATCAAACTTTTTTTAAAAAATAAATAAATTGAGTCTTTACAATTTGAATATATAGAAGAAAAAAGACTCAAAATACATTCCTTATATACTAACAATAACAATAATAATATATTGTAATTTCACTAGTGTGGTTTTAGAAGATAGTGTGTACACAAAGTCGTATCTCTATCTTGTGAAGGTTGAGAGTTTTTTCAGATGAACTCTCAATTCAAGTAAAGAATATCAAAATCAAGTATGAAAAATAAATATGATCGTGATGAAGTCTTGATAAAAATAATGGAAAAAGAAATAGTTACAACACAAATAATATATTAATCGAAGCAAAGAACACGTGTAATAATAATATCGAAGAATAAGAGAGTAGATAATGCTTGACTATTATACTAATCTTCTATCTGATCTTCAACCTCCATAACCCCTATATGAGATGTCTCATATCGTATCTAATCACCTCTTCTCAATACTTCTTCAGTCTACCTTTAACTCTCCTCATACCCACCATAATCATTCTCCCGTACACTTTCACTAGGTCATCTGTGCATTTCTTCTTCACATTTTTATAATATCTCAGTCTCACTTCATTCATTTTATCCACCATAAAAGTTACTCCCACCTTATCCCAAATATTTCTTAATCAAAATAGATATCTAGTATGTTTTTTTAAAATCTTTTATGTAAAAATAAGTTGGTTTTAATTTAAAAAACATAAAACCAAAAAATAAATTTATAAACTACTACGTACAACTCCAATATATTCTTTCACTAGGTTTTATAAAGTTTTAAAATTTAATCAATACTTTGAACTTCATATTAGTCCTATAAAAGTAACATAAAATTAGAGGAAATGAGTAAAATCAATATTGCTCCACGTATTTTAAACTATAAGAATTATGATTACATATTGGAATGATTAAAGAACTGTATAATTAACCTATGAATGCTATTTTACCTAGTAGGGTAAAAGTAGAAAAATTGTAATAATGATATAGGTGGTATACTATGTAAGATTCTAATAAAAACATGTGTATGGTTAAGATTGAGATGACAACATTCTTTGTAGATGTCTCCCAAGAGGAGGAAAAAAGAAAAAAAGAAAAAAGGAAAGCTAAAGAATAATAATAATAAAGCCTAAGAAATTATTATGAAAAAATATATATAATAATTAAAGTATAGTATATGTGGATGTGTATAATTCTATTAACTTTTTAAAAGGTAGATTGGGAAAAAAAAGGATGAAATAGCCAATGAGTGAAGAAAGCAAAATAAAATGGAAAAACCATCACCACATGGCTTTAGGACAATAAATCTTGATGAGCCCTTTTCATATTTTTGCTTCCACCTGGATGTCACTTTCTTTTATTGTTTATAATAAATAAATAAATAAATAATAATAACAATAATAATAATAATAATAATAATAATATCTAGCGTGATGTATTGATGGTTTATTACTACAACAACAATATATTCAATGTACTCTTACAATTCATAGCTAGAGACTTATAGTTGTTTAGTAGCAGGATAAAAAAGAAATTCTTCATGTATTAATTTTCATATAACTTATATGATATTTGGTAGGTAGATATGAAATGTATAAAATTAATAAGATGTTTGATTAACAATTAAAAAATTCGCGTAACTAATATATGTATAAGTTATGAGAAAACTTATGATTATTTTATGCAAGATATAAGTGGAATAACTAATTCGTGCATAACTAATACTTGCATAAAATAATACATAGATTCGCTAATAATTAATCTCTACATCAGTAATACATGCATAACTCTAACTAGGGGTGTTCACGGGTCGGTTTGGATCAGTTATTGGGAAAAACTAAAACCAAACCAACTTAATCGATTTTAAAATTATCAAAATCAAACCAAACCAAATATAATATACATTTATCAGTTTGGTGGTTATCGGTTTCGGTTTGGTTTGGTTTGGTTCGGTTATTTGGTTATTAATCATACACGAAAATAAAAGAAAAAATTCATTCAAAATGTGAAAAAAGTGACAACAATCAATTCAAAACAAAAAAAAATAGTTAGAATGATTGAAATTATTAAACTTTCTATCACTGAATTTATTATGATTAAAGCTTTAAAATTCACTATATTGGCTTAAAAGGAAGATAAATTAACATTTTCAGTCCCACAAAGAATTGTCATTGACACTCTTATACATGAAATCAATAAAATAAATGTTTTCACCTTGGCATTTTTGCTTTCAATAAGTAAATTATAAAAAAATTATAATGAAAACATATATGAGATCTTTAAAATTATTTATAAAAATAATATATTAAGTATGTATATTAATAAAATATTTGTCTATAATTCATCGGTTTGGTTCGGTTATTTCTTCGATTTTTTCGAATAAAACTATAACCAAACCAACTACTAACGGTTTTCAAAAATCTAAAACCAAACCCAAATAAAATCGGTTTTATTTTATAGGTTTGATTCGATTTTTCGGTTTGGATCGGTTTTTATCCAAACCGTGAACACCCCGAACTCTAACCAACTATCAAATAACCCCTTAGAATTTGATAAAGATAAAATGTATATGCAGACCTTACTCCTATTTTATAACGATAAAGAGTTTTTTTTTCGAAAAATCCTAAATCCAAGTGAAGTATGTCAAAACAATAGTATGCGTTTTAACGGTTAATTAGAAGCTTATTGATTGAGTAATTTCTACATACATGCAATTAAAATTTTAGTACAGAAGATTACATACATGTAATTTCAATGAAATTTTGTCACTTCGACAAGTAATTTCATGGATGTTACTCGATTATTATTGTTATTTTATTGCATCAAAAGTAAATAAATATTTTTTCTAACAAATAGATTATTTATTTAGCCTTAGTGTCATAATAGTTGTTAAATAATTTTTAGTATTCAAAATGTCACTTAACTTCACCTAAACATCATAGAAAATTTCTTATTTATTTTCTCGTGATTTTATGTGATATTTTAGCAAAATTAAGAGACCTTTTTGTTACAAAACCTAGTTAACGACTAAAGTCTTAGTGACTTTCTTTTGTTACAAATTATTATTTAATAATTCTGATATAATAAAATAAAAATTAAGTGATCATTCGCGAATTAAGTTGATTAATCAAAAGTGTACTTAGGAGCTAAATGTGCTAAGTTGAATGTCACCATTTAGCAAAATTAGATTTGTCAAATAATTAAGGAATCGAAAGCACTATTATCCCTTTAATCAGATACCTACAAATTAATTAACTCACCAAAGATTATGTCTTTTCTTGTTGATTATTATGCAGATTATTTTATAATTTCTATTTGTCACATAGTCAAAAGAAATTTATACAACGTACTAATTGGACTCGATAAATATGAATGTGATTGACACGAAGCCTCTTGTTTCAAGACTATATATTAAAATTAACTCTCACCGTTAAAACAAATTACTAAGTAAATCAATTAATGATACAAAAATATTCTTTTTTTCAAGTGAATTTATGATTTAAAATTTATGAGTTCTGACAATAACTTCAAATTAATAGTATGTAATGATAATCGATTCACAATCAAAAGATTCATTTATACATTTAGTGAGTCGTTTAGTACAAATACAAAATTTGAGCAAAGTTAAGTACTACGTTCACGTGAATTGTTTGTATTCTCCTAAAAATAATTTAGTATTTTCCAATATGCTAGAAAATGACATCACTTATTTTAATCCACAGACACAACATCACCTGGAAAACATTAGCAATTCATAGCATGATTTGCAATTTGCATGTCATTGTCATGAAACAATATAATGACTATGATATATATATATATATATATATATATATATATATATATATATATATTTCTTCATGTAGTATACATTCTGGATATACAATTATGTAAATTGTATACCTTAGAGGTATACAACGTATTGTGCGAATTTTGTGAATGGGTATAAACATGTAGTAGTTTTTTTTACACAACCTTGGGTAACCATGTAAAAGTCCCAAATTCTTTTGAGTAGGACTTATTCATAAAACAAAGTTTTTAGTCATGCTTCAACCTAACAAAGACATGTAAATTTTTAGAAATGCAGACAAGTACATGATGAGATTAAACTTCAGCAAGTACCTAGTGGTGGAGCAAGAATTTTCACTAATAGGGTTCAAAATCTAAAGAAGTGAACGCATGAACTAGGCAAAGGGGTTCGACATCTACTATATATATATATACATGAAAAACAGTTTTAAGAATAGTATAATTTTCCATCGAAGGGGGTTCGAATTAATGAACCCCTTGACCCCAAACTAGCTCTGCCTCTGCAAGTACTTGTAAATATTTTACTATTGTATTATTAACCTAATTATCGTTATAGAAACTCATAAACTTCAAATAAGTATCTGAATACAGAACCAAAAGCTATTAGGTTCATTTTAATCAGTACCTAATGTTGTAACTCCACCCAAGCCCTCATAAATTATTATAGGAAACCCTAATAGTTGAAGTGAGCATGGGCTACTAGTCTAGACTTTGGGCATGTAAATAATTGGGAATGGGACATTTGTGTACCATTTTTAGATGCATAAATGAAATAGCAAAGGCAGGTGAAACTGAAGTTGATTGATGAATGAGCCTAAAATTGAAAAATAGGCCCATCAATACAATCTTATTGGCTTAAACAAAAATAAATTTGAAGCTGATTTTGTCTGCTCTTTTATTAGCAACCTGTGTCACTAGGCAACTCACCCTCTCTCTTGTATAATTGGTTACTACTATTATTATTCACTTACCATGTTTTTTTTTTTTTAAAATTTGTGGGGGGGTGGAGGAGGGCACAAAATTCAATAATACATTAGCCCCATACTTGTACTTGTTAAAGAATAGTTAATTCAAGTCTACATCAACCAACTCTTTGATTCAAAACAAATAGGAAAAAACCAAGAATCATTTTGTGGTTTGTATTTGTATGTATTCTTCAATTCATACACACACAAAAAGGGGAAAGTTACGGATATATACCCTTTGATGAAGTATACACAACGTATACACTGATACGTTATATATAGGTAAGTATAGTATATTTTTGTAAATTAGATTATTGAATGGTACAGATCGGTAATCATCCCCCCCCCCCCCTCCCCCAACTCTTTGATTCAAAACAAATAGGAAAAAACCAAGAATCATTTTGTGGTTTGTATTTTTATGTATTCTTCAATTCATACACACACAAAAAGGGGAAAGTTACGGATATATACCCTTTGACCAACTAATTTTCCAATAGGTAAGTATTGTATATTTTTGTAAATTAGATTATTGAATGGTTCAGATCGGTAATCATCCCCCCCCCCCCCCCCCCCAAATAAAAAGAGATCTCTTACAACAAACAGCCTAGTAAAGACATTGAAACTGACTCTTTTTCTTTTGGGCTGACCCAACAGCTTGGGCTATTGTTTGTGAGGTTGTTGCATGGGAATCAGGTCGGCCCATTAAGAAAAATTAATCTTCCAAATGTTAAAAAAGACGCCCACCGTGGGGCTCGAACCCACGACCACAAGGTTAAGAGCCTTGCGCTCTACCAACTGAGCTAGACGGGCTTTTTGATCCAATAATGTTCACCAGACATTAAAGAATAACAGTTATTTTGCGTCACGACAAATGCTTTTCTTTGAGGAGACCGTGGATGGGGTATGGGGTTCGAGGTGATAGCTCAAATTGTAAAAATTGACTATGAGATCAATCACCTTAGATATTTAACCTTTGTGGCATAATTTGAAACTTTTGTTGCTACTTACTATTTATATGTAAATTTCTAAGAATTAATGAGCAATGACCCAAGAAAATAAGAAATTAAGTTGGGACCTTTGATTTAACAATATTGGGCTCAAGTTTGGTCCAGTTTTGAGTTGATATAGTATGTAATCCAATTGCAAGTTTTAAGTTCCACACCTAAAATTTCATGATAATGTTATAGACTTTCAGTTATGAAATTTGAAACTTCATGATAATGACTAACATGCCATGGAGTTTGAAGATTCATGATAGTAATTAAGCGGTTATTTATGAATATTTGTCACTTCAAAGATTATATCACTAGTCGTGAAGCTGAGGGCAGGTCAACAACACCAATCAATTAAGTATGCCTTAGTTAAAATCGATTATATGAATCATACAAAAGGTTTATCATAGTTACAATTAACTTTTACTTTGGATCATCGAACTTGGTACGATCATTCTCTTTTATCTAGACTTTGAACTTACTTTGTTATTGAAACTCACATGCCAAAGGAGGTATAAAAGCCTTGCATAATTATACGAATTTGATGTAGCATTGTATTATTAAGCCTTTTGATACTTCATGTAAAAGGTAAAGTTCAAACTTAAGGTTGTGTTTGAACATATTTGCCGTGGCAAATAAACAATTTTCTCACTTATTTTCTTGTGTTCGGTAAATATATAGAAAAGATTGTCCAAAAAGTAATTGTATATAGTTTAGGCAAATACCATACAATGAAGGTAGGGGAATGGATGTGTTGGAGGTGAGAAGTAGCCAATTAACACAGAATGCCACATATGAAACTTATTTTCCCCATTCCTACTATAGAAGTCATTTGGATTGTGGTGGGATGAGTGAGATCTCTCCACCCTTAACCCGAGATTTCGATTTCGTGCCCAATGAAAGATCACTGCCCCTAGAAATGGGCGAATCAGGCCCAGGCAGACTACAATGCGAGTACCGAACATTGGGTTGGGAAACAAAGTAAAAACTTAAATGAAAGAGTCATCACATTCTTCCTTTCCCTTCATCTAAAAGAAAAGACACTGCACTTGTTTATCAGTGAAAAGCATTGTGTTAAAAAACATAATAGGATACCATGCAATTCTTTGTTACACTTAAAAAGAAAATGAACTGCATAGTAACACTTTCAGCACAAAACAAATCCACCCTACATGCAATCTTTTGCCTAATCAACCCTCCTACTGCTGATGCAACAGTATGCACTCAGGCTACAAGCTAAACTTCATTTCACAACTTAAAAAGGATTCATGAATACTATCTGCATACAAAACAAATTTTGGGTTCCAAACACTCCTCATGGACAGCAAAGAGCCACTACTCTAGAGGTAGTTACTCATATGCACGATGAAGTTATACTCCTACCTACTGCTTTAACACATTCTGAACAGCAGATGTGGTCAACCTAAAACAAATGATGCGTCCGAGTGTTTTACACTATTAAGGCCTTAGGAGATATAGGACTTAGTCATCTTTGCAATCTTTTGCAAATGTCGCTGAACCTCCATTTTGCTCACCATTGGAATTTGAAGCTCCCTTTAACTGCGGAAACACAACATCATCAGCTAAAAGGCATACATCATTATGGCAAAGAAGCACGGCTTCAAAAATAAACATCAACGCCTACAACTTCATCGACTTGAACCATATGGAAAAAGCTAATTAGTTTCATTATTGACGACAAGTAACAACCATTAGTTAGGTAGCAATATAGTGTTTATATAATGAAATATCCAAGAAGGCGGCAATTTTTCCTTAAAACTACTGAATGAAAAGCAGTCACAGTAGTGATACCTGCTGGAGGACCTTCTTTTGATAGCGATAGCCCTGTGAGATAAGAAGCAGCATAGTGTAAGAATCTGTATGGTTACAAAAAGGAACTTGTAACCCAAAAATAAACACCCACAATACCGAAATCACCTTATCAGTTCCATATATGTAATCGCAGTAGGTGAAAACTGAAGCAAAATTGCTCTGGCTTTGGCCCCCAACATAGTGATGGTAGTCATGGTAATCTGCTCCACCGTAAAAGGGTATATACTTGGTGATACTCCAAGGAAGATCATATCTGAAAGAATGACGAAAATAGATCAGTTAAAACATGCCTCAATCACCATACTAACTCATGTGTGAAGTAGGAGCAATGTAAAAGAACTCTCTATATAAAACATTGCCAGCAAAAGATTTCAACAATATACAGCTAAACTGAGCAATTAAAGAGATCGTTGAAAATCTTGTAAGACAAAAACTTTCTCAGCAGTCAGCTCTGTATAGCATTGACTAGCATCAAAGCAGTAAAAGAGAGTCGAGCAAGATGAGTCAGTAGATCTAAGCCTCTATTTCAAAAATTATTTATTTATTGAGCAGTTGCTTCAATGGGCTCTCCCCGCAAGTTAAATTTAGATTAGACAGGGAATCCTTAGTTCTAAGCGATTACTCAAGTGTAAGCTTGAGTACATCAATTTCCTAACACCAGCAGTTAAAAAGAAATAATCTTGTAAAGAAATAAACAAGCTAATATGAAAAGAAATGATCCCAGCTAACATAGTTAGCAACAATTCACCTGCTACTCCTAATTGGATCTCTGTACATGAATGACTAAACATGACTATGATGCTAAACTATGCCACTTTCCACATTTTGAGTTCCGAAATGCTCAAAATTGATTACATTTACGACAGACTTGTCATAAAAGAGAAGTGTCTCTGTCACTTCTCATCCCATACTATCTCTGTCAATAATTTCCAATATTTAGTATTGACGAATAAGCTGATACTTCAGATGCTGCAACTAAATAAAACTTGTTGAAATTGAGACCAACACATAAATATAATTCTTTAAACATTATATCAATAAGCACCACAATGTTTTTCGTTGTCCAATTGGCAGACCAACAAAGATTCAATGAGAAGCAATTTTATGCGATAAGGTTTAAAAAATAAAACTCTTGTTGTTCAGAGTATTGCCTTATATCTTGCAATATCAACGATTGCAAGAAGATAACATTTGAATAACAAACAAAGATATTGTCATCGAGATACAGTCAGACATAAACAGGTCATCTTTTCTACTCCTAACATACTATTATCATATTCTACAGGAAGCTGCTAGTAGTTATTACATGCACAGCATACACTTGCAAATAGTTGGCGCGTAAAGTGGTACCAAGCACCATCCCTCAAAATAGAAATATTTGCTTAACTTTGCCAACTATTTGCCAATCTTGCTTGCTTTAAGTACAGTCTAGACTGTAGATCATAACCTTATCAATTTCTTTTTTAAAAAAAAAAAAAGAAAGTCCAGTCTAGATCATATCCAATGATAACCAGTCGACAATATTTCTCTTAAAATATCAACTGGGAAAATGAAGTGCATTCTGCAATATATACGTAAACTGCATGCATCTTCTATGACTAAGACATTAGTAGTTTTTATATCTAAATATAGCATTTGCTTGTACAGATTTACTAAGTTATCAGCATCTTCAAGTTCGATACCAAAATATTACTACTTGTCCCGTTCTAAGCAAAATGAAGTGTTGTCTCCAACTTTAGTTCCACAGACTAATTAATTATTGTCGCAAGGCCAAATATGTCAAAAATGGGACCAGCTATCAGAGAAGAAATTGAAAAGTGAAAGCAAGACATGGGTTTCAAAATGCTACATCTATTCCAAAGGACAAAGGTTGGAATGTCGAAAATCAGATGTAACTAGCACTTATCACATACCTTAAAAAGCTGGATCACAAGAGAAAATTAATCTAGTTTGTCGATCCCGGAATATAGCATGAGAAACACCCTAAGAAAATTCTCAAAGCTACTGCCTAGGACTATAGGATCTTACACTAAGGTAATGCTTTTATTCTTTTTTGATGATGATGGTGTCCAGGCTAGCTTGTGCCCATCCTCCACTATTCCACTAGGTACCTGCTAGATTCCATTAGCACAGACCGGTAACTATGCTCACCAAAGCTTAGGAGATGGCAAGAAATCACTTAGTGTTTTTTGTATCCGTAAGATTTTCAACGTGAGACCTCAAAGTTAACATTTTTTTTAATCATATGATATAAAAGATATCACAAAACACAGAGAGTGACTGACGTCTAGACTCTCTGAGGGATTGCATTTTATTTCCATGAAGAACATCTTAACAGTAAAACCAGATGCTATAAGCACCATTTTACATGTCCAACATGCAGTTCACATTTTAGACTTTTGCCACAAACCTTACCAACCGCATCTACCAAAAGCAAAAGAAAATAGCACAGTGACAAGGGGGGGAAGGACCTATGTGGAAATTGAGAAAGAAAAGAACAGAAGAAGACAACTTTTTAATCCTTCTATGGAAAAAGCTATTGTTTCACTTAAAAAGAGATCTCATGCAATTCCATTCACTGCATACAGATTCATCTAGAGATCAAAAAAGCAAACAGTGAACAAAAAAAGGGATAAAGTGATAGTTATTACTGTTAACCCATGATTTGGTCAAATTATCATACTAGAAGATAATCACAAACTTAATCACCAAAAAAGTAACTTTTTAGTACTACTACCATAGTGTGAAAAATCAAAAAGCAAAAGAGCACGCATGCATACCCACTGTGAGTCTCAATAGCCTCAATCTGTCTGAATGCAATCCACAACCAGAATGTAATCATATGACCTGGCGCAATAGCAGGCCCAAGAAACGAGGGGATCCCAAGGATCAAGATTTCTAGCCAGTGAGCATACGGCGCAGCAAAGCCTATTGGAGCTGTGTACTCATGATGAACCTTGTGAATCTTTTCATAACCCCATTTACAATGCAAGAACCTATGGATCCAATAGTTAGTATAGTCCTCCACTATAAAGTATGTTCCCAACTGCAACAGAATTACCCATAACGACGGCAAGGGCAAACTTGTTCTAATCCCAATCATCTACATAGCAAAAAATTCATAAAATAGATCACAATGGGTATCTCAATTTCACATCCTTGATCTAAAATTAACACAAAAATTACAACTTCCATACTGAAAAGTGAAAAACTCAAATCAAACAAACAACAAATCGATCCAAACTAGTTGAATTTGAATCTTCAATATCCATTGAGCTCTATTAGACCCTATTTGATTCCAATAGTCAATAATATTTAGGGGTTCCCTGTGTAAGTCTACTTTTTCTTTTTTGGTTTCCCATCTGAAGTCCAGTGCCCACATTGAGCTTCTAAATCCGGATCACGCACTGCATGACTCCCAACAGGATTTCTCGAACCCAAGACTAGTTAGTCTACTTAAAACTCAATCAAATACACTGGACAATGCACAACCAATTTCAAAAGGAGAATAAACAAGTGGGTATCTTAAATTTGAAACCGTCGATTCAAAGATCAACAAAATAAACAAAAAAAAAACCTTTTCAGATTCAACAAAACCCCATCAAACACATTGCAAAAAGACACCTTTTTTAGTTTTAAAAAAAAAGCATTAAAAGTAAGAGAAAAGTAAGTACCTTTACAGAGGGGTAAGAAACAAGTTGAAGAGGACCAACAACAAGGATGAACATGCGCATAACAACCTTATAACACCTAAACACATCAGATAAAGAAAGATTGACCTTTGGTTGAATTTTGTATGACTGGATTGATTTTCTGAAGAAAATTTCAAGGAAAAGATAATAAAGAGGGACACAAGAGAAGATTAGGAATAGAAAAAGGATATTGTGACAGTAAAGATAGTAATCAGATTTATTAGCAGAGTAGTTAAACCAGATGGTTTCTGCAGTAGTAAGAGATCTTCCAATGGCGGATTCTGCCTCTTGGAGAGTTTTAAAGGGCAACATTGAAAAGGGTATCTCGTAAAATGGGTTGAAAATGGAATTGTTGTTGAATCTTGGAAATTGGTGGAAGTTTTTGAGGGTTTTTTGGTTTTGGAGGAACAGAGGGAGGAGGAAGAAGAAGAAGGAGAAAGGGAAGATTTTTAATAGAATTGAAAGAGAACAAGTGTATAAGCTAAATAGTACAAGACAAGTCCTCCATATTTTTTGTTGGTATCTTATATTCTTTTATGAGCTTATGGAAATAATATCTGGCGGGGGCAAATAGGACAAATTGGAATATAAGGGATTGCAAAAAATATAGGGTGTGTTATCCACTCGAGGGTGTGACTTAGTGTTCAAGAAAATGCGTTGAAAATTATGACGGTTTTGATGGATAAAGTCATCTTATATTTATTGTTATTGAGAGGTGATATGTATTCGTGAAATTAGTCAAAGTATCATGATTATCAAAATGAAATATATATTTGAAGGTGTAGCTTAGTGTTTAATAAAGTGTGTCGAGAATTATGACGATTTTGATGGATAATGTTATCGTATATCTGATGTTGAAAAATGACAAGTATCATAATTATCAAAATGAAAATATATTAACATCTTAGTCAGACACTTCATATCTGTCCCACCGATGATTTTTCAAAATTCTTCGGAATCTCATTTGATAAGATTGCTCTAACCCGATACATCCTATAAAATAGCACTGTTAACCTCAATAACCTTCATACATATACGATAATCATAATTACAATATCTCTTTGGGTGTTCCAAATCTCCCAAAACAATGTCTTTATCCTGATCTCTTTGTTCAAGAGTTTATAGAAGTATGTTAGACGTCTTCTTCTAAACATCTCCTTCTAAGAAGTACTTCTTCCATCAATGCTTAATTATTTTTATCCTTGATACGCTTCACTTTGTCAAGATCACACGCGTGAGAAGAAGTTTGGTGAATAATGAGTTTGCCTTTAAATTTATTTATTTTAAATTAAATTATCAGATAAAGTAATTTACATAGATAAAATATTCAACTTATATTTAAATTTTGATCTTATTTAAAAAAAATTAACAAAAATAGAGTCAGATTCAAAATTTATTTGCAATTACTTGATAAATGGAATAGTAGAAATATATTTGGTACGAAATTTAGTTCATTGACTCCATGGAATAGTCGATGAAGGGTTTTCAATGCAGGTATGTTTGGTACAATTGAATATTCTCATAGCTTTTAAAATTTATAGATACAAGTCATGCTTTATTTATATTTTTTATAAGTGAAATATGTTAAAACAATTATAACCAAATACATTTTAAAACTTTATTTTTAATTTTAACATCATTTAAATTTAAATAATATTTAAAAATTTATATCAAAGTTATTAAATTTTATCGAGCCGAAATAATGCAGCAAACTGAGATATCTGCAGAGGAGAGCCAGAGAATAACATACTTGGAAGCCATGCAATGTTGGGCTTCATGTTTGGGCTGTTGGCCTACTTCCCATATTAGTACAAAGAAGAGCATTTGATAATGCCACTAATTTTTATTTTTTTCTTTATAAAAATAATGCCAGTTGTTTAATATTAAAAAAATTGTGACATGTAACGCATCTTCTTCTTTGTTTTAGAATTTGAAGTACAATTAAATTCAGATCAGCAAGATCCATTAAAAAATAATGCTCTCAACAATTTTTTTTTTCATATTTAGGACTGAAACTCAAAATTTTAATTAAAGGTAAAACAGTCACACGACTACATCACATCTCGTGTTGATTAAAGGCATCTTCTTCATTGATTCCTATTGTAACAAAATAAATAAATAAAGTTAATAAGAACCATCGAATGGAAAAAAAGCAATTATAACAAATTAATAAGTATTATAAGTTTTGTCTTTTGTTCATTATATCATTTTATAAAATCAAAATCAAATCAAAGAAGTTGGTCATGACTCATGAGAGAATCTTTAGGGAAAAAAATAAATGAGTTAGGTGTGCAGTAGTTGGGAAACTTTTTTTCATGTTAAATTAATCAAAATATTTTTAATAGTAATTAGGAAAATATAAGTCTTTTAAGAAATTATGAAAATAACTTTCTTAATACGAATAGTGAAAATAAATTTCGTGAATAGCGTTTTATGTTCATTTATCATCTCTACCCCACACTCCAATTCGACATCCACATAGGGGTGTTCCTGATTTGAATAAAAATCGATTTAAACCGAAAAATCAAATCAAATCGATAAAATAAAATCGATTTTATTTGGGTTTGGTTTGATTTGGTTTTAGATTTTTAAAAATCGATAGTATTTGGTTTGGTTATGATTTTATTCGAAAAAACGGAAGAATAATCGAACCGAACCGAACTATATACATATATTTTATTAATATACATACTTAATATATTATTTTTATAAACAACTTTAAAGATCTTACATAT